>NC_084846.1:57234042-57866292 GCF_033115175.1 Lepus europaeus | reverse complement strand
GCTCTGAACTTCCGAGACATACTGGTTACCTGATATCCTGAGAGATTGTGAAACTTGTTTCAGTGACATAGCTCACAAACAAAAAAGGTACACGTGGGTGGGTATGGAGATTCACATGGGTAACAATGTGGATTTATTTACAGAAAAAAGTGTTAATCCCTTCAGCTCCTCATGGAATAATGGTGTATAGTCTTCTTCCTCTCCTTAAATGAGAAAGAAATTTCATGGGAACCTCTTAGATATTTTAATATATAATCTTCAACATTTGGTATTATAAAGATTAGTGGCAAATTCTCACCAAGATACATAAAAAATCGAAAGACTACTGGGTTGTCTTTACTGAACACAGAGGGAGGAGTGAGTATCTACATGCCAGTTGAAAGGTGGAGGGGGCCCCTTACCCTGGAGGACCCCTGAGGCAGCTGACTGTGGGTCTTTTGCCATCCTGGAGTGACATCTCATGAAAGTGCCCAAGAAAAAAGTAAGCATCCCAGGTAGAAGAAAGCAGCCTTCTAGAAAAGGGTCAACCTTGATAAAAGAATCGCGGTGTTGGCACCCCAAGTGGGAGCAGGTGATGGCTCTGGCAGTTAGGTCCTGCCACCTGCATGTGAGACCCAGACTGAGTTTCTGACTCTCAGATTTTGTCTGGCTCACAGCTTCTTTCTGTCTCTCCCTTTGAAATGAATTAATTAATTACTAAACAGGAATTGCAATTATTATGGAGGTGACATGGATAAATTGTCCCATAGAAAGCCACAAACACAGTCCAGGAAGGAGATAGAAACAGGGTCTGCACAGAGAAGGAAGGCTATGGTGCAGCTGCTTTTGATCCTTGAGGGTCAGAGCCACCCCCGTTTACAGCAGGACATCTGGGACCCAAGCTCGGGAGGGGAGTGGGAAAACCTTAAAGAGTACACTGGGCATTTTTAGTAACAGGGAACTTGATTCTTTCTTGTTTGACTCTAAAACAAAAGTATATTTATGTATTTCTCCAGAGTGACAGGGAAAAAGTAAAAAATGTGATGATTCTCATCCTAGAAGTCAGCTATAAGAGCAGGTGGAATGGGATAATGAGGTGAAACATTTTCTGTTCCCCAATCTAGTTCCAGATAGAAAACTCAGCAACATAGTGAAAATGTATATATCCTTTGAAGACCCTCTTTGAAACATGATGTTAGTGGTTCTAATGACACCACTAGGAGAGTTCCTCACCTCTCTCACCAATGAATGGAGCAGGCTGAACACCTCTCCAAAATGTCTGAGATCCAATTAGGTAACACCTGTGAATCCTGTGTAGCCCACTACTGAGGAATGAGGGTATTTTACTACTAAAGAAACAAAAGTATAAGCAATCTTGTTAGGCCAACTTGTCTGTGTTTTAGAAAAGTAAGAAGGTTTATTAAATTCTTTGACTAACCTAAGTGTAAAACTAGAATCTAGCCCATGGTTTTGAACAACAGTTACAACTACTTTTAATATGACCCATTAATGTTGTCTGCAGAGAAGCAGGGGACACATTTCTTAAGTTAATTGCTTCTTTGGAATCATGTTTGCCTTCTTCATAAGTTCATCATTCTGTAAAGATCTTTGTTTCAAGGGAACACAATACTTAAGTGGACTTTATGTTGCATTTTTTAAACAGAAAATTATATTTTTTTAAAACTGATATTTCTCTCTGCCTTGTTCTAATTTAAAAGATAATCAACATATCATTAATACTTGGGAAGATATCCCAGTAATCATGGATTTATATTTAGCACAATTTATTTGCAAACCAGAAGGACTGCCAAAAAATTATCTAAACACTAAATCCTTTCCATTTTAAAGGACAGATATTAGAAGCAATAAAATATTGTCAGCCTTGATAGGCATGTCACCACCACTATTAAGAACTAAATGAGAAGAAGAGACTGAGCTTTGCCTACCACAGACAAATGCTAATGAAAAGCTATTCCTCCTAAGTGCCTGGTGGCTTGATGGCTGTAATCACAGAGGAAGGGTGGAGGAAGGGCTTAGCACACACCAAAGGCTGCAGCAAGGAGTCATCTAATGAAGGGGAAAAGATGGGGAATTTTAAAGAAAATGTCAGAGGAAATTGCTTGAGAGTAAGAGCTCTACTTATGCATGACTCTCCAGGAAATTGTCTCCTTAGGAAATTGTAAGTCCTCAAAATGTCTTAAATAAAAATGGACATAACTAAGGATTCTATAGATCAAGTTTAATAGTCTCTGGCATTAGAGAAATTGTTTATTTCTTACATCTCCTGTTCTTCTGAGGAAGACTCAGGACTTGGATGAGTTAGGGTTAGTAGAGATGTTCTAGAGGGATGGTCAACCTGCTTTCCATTCAATTCTGATAGCAAAGATTATTCTAAGAAACCATCAAAACCCAATTGGACAATTTTGTATATGAATAATTACATGCAAATTCAAATCAAGTAGCATCTGTAAAATGAATAATAAAATGTACAGTAAGATGATATGAAATCATTACATGTAACAACCCCTGCTTATTCCTTAGAAGCTTATTGAAGTCAACTCTAAATTGTACTTTGCAATGGAACCACAGAGGTCCAGTAGAACCACAGAGGTGCTGGGATACAGCTAGGGAAAAGAAAATGATACATATTAGAACACACACACAGTGACACAATAAATCATTAAGGTCTCCATTTCTAACACAAGATTATAGGTGCTCAGAAAAACAGTCAATGAGAACTTGAAGAATTTTCTAGAAAATGGTAACTTGACATGGGGCTTGAAGAATGTTTTAGAAACAGAAAGCCAAAAATTGCAAAGGAGGGCATTTCAAGAAAGACAAATAGGTGTGCAGAGGCCCAAGTGGGGGAATGACAAGAAGGTGGGGTAAAGAAACCAGTGTAGGTATCTTAGTGGCTACAAAAACAGCTTCCATGACCAGATTTACCTGGATTTGAGTAACAGCTCTATCACTTACTGGTGTGACCTTAGACATTAAGTAATCGTTCTGTGCTACACTTACATTGCCAATGAAATGGACGTAAACTGTAATATTATTACATGGAACTGTTTCAGAATCACTGGGTTAATACAGGAGGACTTCAAAAAGTTTGTAGAGGGCCTGTGCTATGGCTCACTTGGTTAATCCTCCGCCTGCAGCGCCGGCATCCCATGTGGGTGCTGGTTCTAGTTCCGGTTGCTCCTCTTCCAGTCCAGCTCTCTGCTATGGCCCGGGAAGGCAGTGGAGGATGGCCCAGGTGCTTGGGCCCCTACACCCTCATGGGAGACAGAGAAGCAGCTCCTGGCTCCTGGCTTCGGATCAGTGCAGCGCTGGCCGTAGTGGCCATTTGGGGAGTGAACCAACGGAAGGAAGACCTCTCTCTCTCTGTTTCTCTCTCATTGTCTATAACTCTCCCTGTCAAATAAAAGAAAAAAAAAAGTTTGTAGAAAATTAGTTAAAATGTTTATTTTGGTGTGAAAATGTTTGAAATCTGTGCAATTTTTTTTTTCCTTAATGAAGTAACATCACATATGTAAAGAACATACACTAGGGTTCAGTACCTAGAAAGCCCTCAGGAACTGCCAGCTCTTGTTACCATTATTGTGTTTTGTTGTCTAAGGGTGGAAGGTGTGATTTTCATTTTCATTTTTTTTTCATTGAAAGGCAGAGTTACAGAGAGAGGGAGATACAGTGAAAGAGGTATTCCACTTGCTGGTTCACTGTTCAAATGTACGTAACAGCCAAGGCTGGGACAAGCCAAAGCCAGGAGCCTGGAGCTTCTTCGGGTCTCCCTCCTTGGTGCAGGGGCCTAAGCACTTGGGCCATCCTCCTCTGCTTTCCCAAGCATGTTAGCAGGGAGCTGCACTGGAAGAAGAGCTGTCAGGTCTTGAACTGGCACCCATATGGGATGTTGGCACTGCAGGTGCCGGCTTAACCCAGAGTGCCACAGCACCAGCCCCTACGTTTTCTCTTTTACTCTCAGTAGAAATTCTAAAATGCAGGTATCATTTCTCTTACTCTATTCAGATTTTTTTTTGTTATTTACTTGAGAGACAGAGACAGTGACAGAGAGGAACGGATCTTCCATCCGTTGGTTCACTCCCTCAATGCCCCCAAGAGCCAGTAATGGCCAGGCTTAAGCCACGGGCCAAGTACTTGATGCAGGTCTCCCACATTTATGAGTCATCCGGTGCTGTTTCCCAGGGTGTACATTCGTAAGAAGCTGGAATCAATCAGGAGCAAAGCCAGAACTCGAATCCAAACCCTCAGCCCTGGGATGCAGGTGTGCCACATGATGTCTTCCCACTCGGGAGGATGCCCACTCCCTCTCTCTTACTGTAGAGATGAGGAGCCGGAGGCTTCGAGAGGCAATTTTCCCAAGCATTCAGCAGCTAAGGAAGAACAGCTTCTTACCCCTTCACCCCCGTGTTCTTCCCTGCTGCGTCCTGAGGCCGTAACTGAAGTCATGGAGAGTCCTGGGATTTAGGCAGAAGGATTTATCTCAGATACAGTTACCTGTTGGGCTTGAAGCAGGAAACAGTCCAGATTCAGCAAAGAAAAAAAAAAAAAAGCAGCTAAGTAGCAGTTGGAATGCTCTGGGAAAGGTGATGTCAATGAGGTCCTTGTCCAGGATGGTAGTGCTGAGAGCGGAGAGGGCAGAACCAGGGCTCTAGACTCATTCAGCGGAGATGATGGACTTGCCTTTGTTCTTGGTCCTCAGTCATAGATTAGAATGCAGGACCCTTAGGGCCAGCACTGTGGCACTGTGGGATTAGCTGCCGCTTGCAATGCCGACATCCCAAATTGGCATGCCCGTTTGAGTCCTGGCAGCTCTGCTTGTGATCCAGCTCCCTGGAAAATGCTCCTGGAATACCAGTGGAATATGACTAAAGCGCTTTGACCCTTGCTACTCAAGTGGGAGATCGAGATGGAGTTCCAGGATCCTGGTTTCAGCATATGCCAGCCCTGGTTGGGATAATCATTTAGCATAATCATTTAGGGAGTGAACCAGTGGATGAAAGAGTCAGAGTCTATCTGTCTGTCTCTGTCACTTTGCCTCTCAAAAAATAAATAAGTCTTTTTTAAAAAATGTGGCTCTCAGGAGTGGAGCCCACGTGCCTTGGGAGTATGGTAGCTTACGGAGGACTGATTAGAGAAAGGTACAAGAGGAACCTCAACCACTTTCACATAAGAGTGGGGCTTTCAGAGTTTGATGTTTGCCTGTGTGTGTGTGTGTGTTTTTTTTTTTTTTTTTTTTCGAATTGGACAGGTCCCTCTACACTGTGTTCTTGAGGTTGGTAATTAGGTTTCCTGTTATTCTGCGTTACCTTGCGCTTGTTCCTCGGGAGCTCAGCTCTTGCTGCCGTTTTCTGAGCTGCCTGCTGTGCAGAGGTCCCTTACAAAAGGGCAGAGCAGACTTGGTAGACAACAGTTGATACTAATGCTGTTGAGAATTCTCTGCTTTGCGCCCTTCAACCCTTTACAAGCAAGTAGAGGAAGCAAGCATGAGGACTAATGCATTCAGTAATGTAAAAGGTTTGTACAACGCAAATTCTGCTAACAGGAAACTGTTTGTATAAAGCAAAGATAAATCGTAGTGGAGTGGTAATTTGAGTTTATATTGTACCTCTCCTTGGGGAACTTTAAGTTCTCTAAAGATACGATCTCATTATTCTGCCAAGTATCTCTGAAAAATATGCAGAAAGCATCCTTGTCTCCAATTTTTGTAAAAGGACCTAAATTTTAGGGAATTTATGCAACTTGTCAGGACATAGAAGTGGATTGTTCATTTCCACAAAAAGGATTGTTCCAAGGAATTGAATGATTGTCTCATAAAAAAAAGTCACTCAATTTAAGAAAAAAAGAGAGACTTATGCTCCCAGTAAAAACAAGTAAGCAAATAAAAATACCTTGCTAACATACTTGAATATATATTTGGCAACACGTGGTAGATTTATTTGAACTTAATAAAAGCAGCTAAGAAAAGAATGTATTCTCTTGACTATCCATTAGAGTAACTAATCACATCATTATTTTAAAATTATTAGTTAAAAAAAGATTAAAATCTTCAAGAGAAAAATTAGGAAATCTGAGGCTTCTGTGTCAAAGTTTAGAAGAATAGGAATAAGCTACTCTTTTCCGGACCCACTGTCTGAGGCTAACCCTCAGTGACATATCAATAGCCTTACAATGGCATGGTCTCCTCACCCAGAAATCCTGACTATGGAATAGAAAGCCAGCATCCTTAGCATTTCTACAAAGGTCACAGGAGAGCCCACTAACTCGATTAACCTTGCTGCTCGCCAAAGCTTCTTTGGGTGCCCAGCCAGGGAATTTGATCCATTTCTGCACACCTTGCCCACAGCACTGTCTACCTCTTCCAATCCCCTGCCTCACCTCAGTTGTGCAGATTCAGGAATCACTTAGGTTGAGGAATGATTCTGGAAGATTCTAATGATTGCTTTCTTGGGTGACCTTTTTGGTTAAGTTCTGAGTAAAGCAACTTAGCCTGGTGTGTTTGCTCATTACTCCCAGACAGAACATGTCACATTCATCGCACTTAGTTTTGTGTATAGCTAAAGATTTCAATCTCTTTCCAGGAGAAATTTTGTGAACCCCTGAGTCTGCCTTCTTTATGAATGTATACCTCTGATTAATAATTAGGGAAGGTGATGCTCTGATTATTTTAAAGTTTATTACCTTGCGTTTATTTTTTCTTTTGATAAACATCTCAGCATTTGCATTGTGATTCCTGCGTTGTCTGTTAACTTGTTCAATGTTGACCCTTGTTCCTACTTATGAAGTCATTAGAGGACAGTTGTTGTGTTTGCCAATTAGTGAACTGTTCTAAAATGAATTAAGAACTAAAACTCAATACACCAAGTGAAAAAAGCTACAGAAAGATGAGTATTGTGTGATGTCACTCATGTGCAATCTAACAGAGTGGCTGTCATAGAAATTAATACTAGATTGGTGGCCACCAGAGGTTGTGGGAGAACTGGAGTGAGAGAAGTATGGGCAAAGGCTGGTGAGTGAGTAGAGTTATAATTGGATAGGACAAATAATTTCTGGAGTTCTATTGCACATCAGGGTGACCACAAATAACCATAATGTATTTTTTCAAAAAGAAAAAGGCTTGGAGTTTCAGTGTTTTGCCAAACAGGATTATAAACATTAGAAGGGGAACAGAATGAATTGAAGCATTTAATGCCATCTGTATGCCTGACTTCCAGTAGATATCTAAAACTGTTGATCTCCAAGATACTTTATCTGATTGGAGAATACCTGAGAAAGCTGGGAACTTTTTGACGAGTGTTGCAACATGTATATATTTTTGTAAAATGGGAAGCCATATAAAACAATGCAGTAGCTTATGTACTTGCTAATCTTTTGTACTGACCAAGTATTGGTGAATGCAATTGGCTTTTCTCCACATGAGCACACATTCCATCTGAGAGTAAAATTTTCTCTGTCAGGATTTAATTTGATTTACCACAATTTTTACTTTAAAATTTTATAATGGAATAACATTTGTTTTAGTGCATGTAGTTACTTCCTCTCGGATGTAATCTGAAAGTCTGTATTGATTGTCTATTCTTTTTTTTTTTTTTTAGGATTTATTTCATTTATTTGAAAGAGTTACACAGAGAGAGGGGAGGCGGAAAGAGAGAGAGAGAGAGAGAGGTCTTCCATCCAATGGTTCATTCCTCAATTGACTGCAATGGCCGGAGCTGCACTGATCCGAAGCCAGAAGCCAGGAGCTTCTTCCAGGTCTCCCACATGGATGCAGGGCCCCAAAGACTCGGGCCATATTCTACTGCTTCCTCAGGCCATAGCAGAGAGCTGGATTGGAAGAAGGGCAGCTTGTCCTTGAACCAGTGTCCATATGGGATGCTGGCACAGCAGGCCAGGGCGTTAACCAGCTGCACCACAGCACCGGGTTCTAATTTTATATTCTTTAACTGTATGAGCCATTAGATATATAGATGTTCTCTCATCTTTCTCATATTTTTCATAAAACATGTGCTCTGAAACCTAGAGATAGTGGTAAGATGAAAGACTTTCACCATTTCCTTGTCGTTTTACCTTGAGTGTCAAACTTCATTTTTGATATATTTGGTTATGAATAGAGGTATTGCATATTTCCTATTTGCTTGGGTGTTACTCCCTATATTGTTGTGTAAAAGGAACATGAAGGAGCCTCGCGCTAACTTAGACGTTTTTGCCACAAGAGAGAAGACAAGATCAGTATTTTTCATATGTTCTAAACACATTTGAAATAGGTGGAAATCAAAAGAATATGATGCAATCTCTGGCTCAATATTCTTTTTTTTTAACTTTTATTTAATGAATATAAATTTCCAGTATACAGCTTATGGATTACAATGGCTTCCCCTTCCCATAATTTCCCTCCCACCCGCAACCCTCCCCTCTCCCGCTCCCTCTCCCTTTCCATTCACATCAAGATTCATTTTCAATTCTATTTATATACAGAAGATCAATTTAGTATAAATACTTCAACAGTTTGCACCCACATAGAAACACAAAGTGAAACATACTGTTTGAGTACTAGTTATAGCATTAAATCAAAATGTACAGTACATTAAGGACAGAGATCCCACATCAGGAGCAAGCACACAGTGGCTCCTGTTGTTGACCCAACAAATTGACACTCTAGTTTATGGCGCCAGTAACCACCCTAGGCTGTCGTCATGAGTTGCCAAGGCTATGGAAGCCATAGGCTTCAATATTCTTAATTCATGGAAATTCATTAAAATGAAGATAATACTGAGAAGCAGCAAAAACTTTGGGGAACTGGTTTTTAACTTGAAGAATATTCCAAAATGTATAAGCTTTGGCCTTATTTATGACAGGCTGATGTCACGTTCTGAAATATCAACCATATGAGCAGATTTCATGTAGAACATTAGATATTAGCCAATTGCATTCACCAATACTTGGTCAATACAAAAGATTAGCAAGTACATAAGCTACTGCATTGTTTTATATGGCTTCCTGTTTTACAAAAATATATACATGTTGCAACACTCATCAAGATATTTTTTAACATAACCTCAAATACTTTAAATTCTTTACTTCCCCTGAGGAGAAAACATTCATGGATATTTTGGTATCTCTCTTAGGTAAAGGGTCTGGGTTCTTTTTTGAGTACGTTGTTTGGCTTAAATAATACCTCATTAAAAGTAATATGTCATTTATTTTATCAGCTGGTGCTTTTTTATGTTTACAACATTTTTCACAGGGTAAATACATACATCAAAGTTGATTTTAATAATTGCTGAGTGCACAGTTCACATTGTTGCATAATATTCACCACTGCCCACCTTTGGAACTTTTTCATCATTCTGAACAGAAACTCAGCACTCACAATACAATCCAGCTGCCTTCCCCCTAGCTGGTAACCACAATTCTGTTCAATGTCTCTATAAATTTGAATATTCTATGTACTTCATGTCAGTAAAATCACAATTTCTATTATATCTAGGTTATTTCACTGTGTAATATTTTCAAGGGTCATCTGGCCCAGAATTTCATCTCTTATTAGGACCAAATAATATTCTATTGTATAGGGGCCGGTGCTGTGGCTCACTTGGTTAATCCTTCGCCTGCGGCACCAGCATCCCATGTGGGTGCCAGGTTCTAGTCCCGGTTGCCCCTCTTCCAGTCCAGCTCTCTGCTGTGGCCCGGGAGGGCAGTGGAGGATGGCCCAAATGCTTGGGCCCTGCACCCCTTGGGAGACCAGGAGAAAGCACCTGGCTCCTGGCTTCCGATCAGCGCAGTGCGCCGGCCGTGGTGGCCATTTGGGGAGTGAACCAATGGAAGGAAGACCTTTCTCTCTGTCTCTCCCCCTGTCTATAACTCTACCTGTCAAATAAAAAAAATTTTTTAAAATATTCTATGTATATATGTATCCATTCACCTGTCATTGGCCTCTTTTTTTTTTTTTTGGATTCTCAGAATAATGCAGCTATGAACATTACTGTACAATTATCTATTCAAATCTGTATATTCAGTTTTTATGGGAAAATGAATTTCTAGAATATAAGGTGATTCTGTTTTTTGTCTTAGAGGCGAAGAGAGAAAGAGCTCCTATCCAGTGTTCATTCTCTAAATGCCTCTCATGCCTGGGACAGGGCTAAAGTCTAAACTGTGGCTGGGATTCAACCTTTTGCACATATGCAGAAGGAACCCATTCATATGAGCCTGTTAGTGTCAGCATTGGCAGGGAGCTGGAGTCAGGGTTGGGGGCAGCTATCAAGTACAGGTACTCCAGTGTGAGACAGGGACATCTTAAATAGGACAAATAAAGGCCATTCGTTGTTGAATTTTTTGAAGAACCACCATACTTCCCTCCATGACAGCTTCAATATTTTACATTACAACTGGTAATGTGTAAGGATTCCATTTTCTCTAGCTCTTTGCCAACACTTGATCTCTTCTGCTTTTTTGTTAGGTAATAGTATTCGTAATGTGTGTGGAGTTTGCCTTTGTTTTTGAAATAATTTATGGGAGAATTGTAAGAACATTTTCCCCTACAAATTTCAACACAATGAATGTAGGTCATTCTCTTCCTATTAGCCCATCAAAAATTAGTGGCAGTTGCCTTAAATTAATTCTGCTATAAAAAGTCACATCATAGGCCGGCGCCGCAGCTCAATAGGCTAATCCTCCACCTGCGGCACCGGCACACCGGGTTCTAGTCCAGGTCGGGACGCCAGATTCTGTCCTGGTTGCCCCTCTTCCTATCCAGCTCTCTGCTGTGGCCCGGGAAGGCAGTGGAGGATGGCCCAAGTCCTTGAGCCCTGCACCCGCATTGGAGACCAGGAGAAGCACCTGGCTCCTGGCTTTAGATCAACGCAGTGTGCCAGCCACAGTGGCCATTGGAGGGTGAACCAACGGAAAAAGGAAGACCTTTCTCTCTGTCTCTCTCTCTCACTGTCCATTCTGCCTGTCAAAAAAGAATAAAATTAAAAAATTAAAAAATTTTTAAAAAGTCACATCATGAAGATATTTATTCTCTAAAATAACATTACTTAGATGTTATTCAAGCCATCATCTTTTTATTGAAGTGTATAGTCATAATTACTCTGGCTAAATGAGTATGTATGTGTGAAATAAATAAGTATAGTATAAATAAGTATAAGTAAAGTCTTAGTAAGGCAGTATTTATAAAACTTATACAGTTCTCCCAAATCAAGAAAAGCATTTATATGGATTAGCGTGAAGAAACACAAGAAACTTAATTTGCCTCAGGAGTGTCACAGGAATTTACTACCTTCTTTGTATTTTTATTTATAATTTGTGGCTCTCATAATAAATGCATTTTTTTGAGAAAAAAATTTAAATGTCAGGCAGCTGTTGGCTAGCTTTAGTGTCTGAAGTCACATGCATTCTTATCTCTAAAGGAATGAATTGACCAAAGTCATTGATATCTAGTTAGGGCATTTACTCATATTGTATTCTTTGAAATAGGAAATTATAACCTTAACTGATATGAATATACTCAGCAAGCGAGGAACAGAAAGATAAATGCTGCATGACCTCACTTGGGAAATCTAAGAACTTAGCAACAGGAAGATCACGATTAAGAGGTTGGGATGGAGGAGTGAGGGGACAGGGGGCTCTTGATGAAATGGTGTGAAGCTTCAGTTAGACAGGAGGAATCAACTTCTGTGAAGAATGGCGCAGAACAGTGGCTGTAAGGCTGGTCGTCACTGTAGATTCCAAAATTGCTGTGAATTGATTTCAAAAGTTTTTTTTTTTTTTTTACCACAAAACAGTGATAGCTAATAAGGTGATGGATTTATTAATTAGCCTCATCTATTACTTTCACATTCTAATATATCTCAAAACATCACACTGGTAGCTAAAAATATATAGCATTATTATTTGTTAATAACATATTAAACATACATATCCTATATAAAACTCTGTAAACTCTGAAATAACACTGCATTTTAAAAGAATCAACTTAAAAAGTAATGCATTTAGTATTTAATTTATTTTACTTTTCATTGAGTTACTGATAACTGAATTCCAGACAGATGTTATATGTACATAACAAATGAACACATTTCAAGTATTAAGAGTGAAATCATGGTTCCTTCTTGATAGTAGAATCATTTGAACAGTAAGAAGTTTGTCACAGAGATACTATCTTAAAGACATTCACTCATTGAGATTATGACTGCTTGAATGGCCCAGTGTATTCAAGCATTAAATATTTACTTATGTCTTCTGTATGTCTGGTGCTCTGTTAGCAGTGGGCTCATCTAGTTCCTAGGTTTTCTAATTTAATATTCAATAATTTTAAACCAACATCTTTTTTATTTTATTTTTAATTTATTTGACAGGTAGAGTTATAGACAGTGAGAGAGAGAGAAGGGTCTTCCTTCCGTTGGTTCACACCCCAAATGGCCGTCACAGACAGCACTGTGCTGATCCGAAGCCAGGAGCCAGGTGCTTCTTCCTGGTCTCCCCATGTGGGTGTAGGAGCCCAAGGACTTGGGCCATCCTCCACTGCCCTCCCAGGCCACAGCAGAGAGCTGGACTGGAAGAGGAGCAACTGGGATTAGGACCCAGCGCCCATATGGGATGCTGGCGCCGCAGGCAGAGGATTAACCAAGTGAGCCACAGCACTGGCCCCTAAACCAACATCTTTTTATTTAAGAAGTAGCTTATGTTTTATAAACTGATTTTTATCCTAAGCAAAGTCATAAATCATCGATTGTATGCATTCAGTGACACTTTCCACAAACATATACTTATTTCCCACTGTGGGCCAGACCCGATGCTCCATGGTAGTGAGCCTCGGTGATGAATGGGACGCATTTCCTTCCCTGGCCTTCTCTGAGGCATTCATTATAATTGAGTCTGGATCAGTGCACTAATCCGGGGAATAAATCCTCTTTTTTCATTTTTGGTGAGTTCCATAAAGCTTAGAGAATTAAAAAAAATAAAATCTGTTCCTTAACCTTTAAATTTAAACACACACGAGCTAGACATATTTTCCACTGATTCCTGAATTCTGTGCTGCATTAGCCACTCTCAGGAAGTTTCTGGCCTGGTGTCAGAATGGACGGGCTCTTCAGCATGCCCTGAGTCTCCAAGTAAAGAGACCCGGGAGCTTCCGAATGAGGTTTAAGCTCAATATCCTGTAACAGGGAAACATTAGACCATCATCCCCAAGAAAACATTATTACCACGGATCATCTGTCGGCATCAGTATGTGGACTGAGCTGTTGATGGGATCCACTTTTTTGTTTTGTAAATTTAAAAATACTCAAAAGATGATGAAGCAAATTGATCAGTGAGACAGAAAAAAGATCTTCCAGCTTAAGCACATTTTGCAGGATGTGGTGATATACTCATGAAAATGCAGAATTACTTCAAAGCATATTAGGATGTGACATTAATCTAAATGTGAGGATAATCAACATCACAATAGAAACCGGCAATAACATTGTAAGAGTGGTTGTATTGAAATTATGAGATATCTAATTGTAATGAATTTAAGATCCAACAGTGGGTGAATTTAAAATCCAACAATTGGCAAGTTAGATGTGTTTTCCCTATAGAGGTCTCTTAGACATATGGGCACAAAATAGAGCCATTGAGGTACACATTTTCTTCCTAAAGTCTGCTATATAAATAGACAACTGAAAATGTTCAACCTCAGAATATGCTGGAAGTTCCTGAAGTTTTGAAACTAGTGAATAAGAGTAACCAGGGTATCTTCATTCAGGATAGGCATATATCCTGTGCCTTACCTGAATCAGGATAAAAGGAACTGTGTAAATCAAATTAAAAGTGTTGGACAGGCTCTGGGCTCAGTGGTTAAGACACTGCTCGGGCTGCGTGCGTCCCGTATCAAAGTGTGCCAGGTTTGGTTCCCAGCTCTTCAGCTCTAATCCAGTTTACTGTTAATGCACACCTTGGGAAGCAGCAGGTGGTGACTCAAGTACCTGGGTTCCTGTCACCCATGTGGGAGACCCCAGGGGATATTTCAGGTCCCTGGCTTCAACATGGTCTAGCCTTGGCTGTTACAGGCATTTGGGTAGGGAACCAACAGATGAAAGATCTTTATTTCCTTTCTCTGTCTCTCTCTGTCTCTCTCTGTCTCTGCCTGTCAAACTGAATGGAGGGGCCAGGGCTATGCAGTAGCAGATAAAGCTGCCACCCTCAATGCCGGCATCCTATATAGGCACCAATTCAAGTCTCAGCTGCTCCACTTCTGATCCAGCTCTCTGCTATGGCCTGGGAAAGCAGTAGAAAATGGCCCAAGTGCTTGGGCCCCTGCACCATGTGGGAGACCCAGAAGAAGCTTCTGGCTCCTGGCTTCAGATAGGTGTATCTCCAGCTGTTATGGCCATTTGGGGAGTGAACCAGCATGGAAATGAAAAACAAAATAATTAAAAGTGTTAAAGATAAAAAAGTCAGTGTGTATTTATGAGGATATATAATATTTTTTAAAATTACCTTTCATTTTAGGCATGCAAATGTATATGATTCCAACCTTGATCAGTCATCACCTGGGTCTCTAATCCAGATGTTAGAGAGTAAAGACTGGATTCTTACTCACTTTGTTGGCAGTGAAAGGGTGTCTTCAGATCTGGAACTTCTGCTTGATTTTCCTTCTAGCAAGAATTAAGATGTAAATAGTCATAATAAGAAAAAAATATTGAAATCATTTTCAAGATGAATTACATTTAAAAAAATGCTTGGGTATGGAAACTAGCAATTACTACATTATTTTACATATGTATCATGAAAGGAAACATAGACTGTAAAGGATATACCCAGGAATCAGATGGACACAGATTTGTATGCCAGCCCTGGGACTTTTATGCCTGTAACCCTGTACAGATCCCTTAATCTTTCCAAATTTAAATTTCCCCATCTCCACAACTGTTCTATAATGCCTGTATCATAGGATTGTTAGGCATGGTTAAGTTAATTCTTGAAAAAGGCTTAGCAGAGCACCTTGCACATAATACCTTTCCAAAAACTGCTAGCAGTTGTTATTATCATTATTCTTTTATAATAATTGTAACTAATATAGTATATAGTGTAACTAAGTACAATGAGCTTTAGAGATACTTCTAATATACAAGCAGCAAGTAAGAGTATATGAGCAAGGAAGGGAAGAAAGATAGGCAAGACATAAACTCTCCTAGAAAATTCCATTTCTACTACTTGTTTTGTATTTTACTTCTCTCTGCTGTAAACACAGAAAAATGTGGGTTGTATAACTTGAAATGATTTTAAAATTATTTATTTAAAAATGTTAATATAGTTGAATAAAATAAAGTTAATTCAAAAATCAATATTTCTCCAATGAAATCAGAAGAACCTGGTTTACCCAGGAAAATGTATGCTGTTGAAATGCAGTCACTTAGGAGGTGTGTGAATAATATTTTTAATAATCACACACAGATTATCATGGACAATACATGGAGGAGTCTAATAAATTACAGTGTATTGACTGCATGTGTTGAATGGTCCCTTGTGTTCACTTCAGTCTTTTCCATTCTATGATGAATACCCTTGTTCTAAAAAAAAAAAAAAAAAACAAACAATTTTCTCT
The DNA here is from genome assembly GCF_033115175.1 of Lepus europaeus. Classification (NCBI taxonomy): domain Eukaryota; kingdom Metazoa; phylum Chordata; class Mammalia; order Lagomorpha; family Leporidae; genus Lepus; species Lepus europaeus. The sequence goes on along the minus strand of NC_084846.1, from coordinate 57,850,706 downwards.
CCCTTTCTCTCTCTCACTGCCTTGGAGAAGCTGGCTGTAAACAGCCAGGTCGACAGGTGCCCGTGAGAATGATGTTGCTCTTTCTGAGTCACTCCCAGAGCTGCTTTGGGAAACCGATTCCTGCCCTGGAGACTTGGGCTTATTTTCTGCTTTTGGCTCCTGATACTGCCACTCAATGGAAGACGGCATCAGAAGGTTACCACTGAGCTGAAATTGAAGTCAGATCCACTGACCCACTGCATGAACCTTTCATTTCATTCTCTGGGATGGGTCACATCTTATTTGTCCACCGTAAATTTTTAGTGTCTATTGAGTGAATTCCCATTCAGTATTTTAAATCAATTTTCCAAGAGCTTCCTAGGAAAACAAGCCCAAAAGAACAAAATGTGAACTGCCACTCTTGAACTTATTTGTTTTGCTCTTGCAAAATGAAGCCATTCTAAATACAAGTCATGATCAAGAATTTCAGTTTTTAAGATCATGTATAAAGACAGAAAGCTATACTCCATTAAGATTAATTATCCCCCCCTTATGCTGGATAATATTATAGTGTTTATAAAATTGGTAATAGTGTAAACAATGGAATTATTTTGCTTCTTTGTAAATAATTAATTGATATGTAGCAAATGAATTCATACTGTCATCTACATCTCCCTGGAAAGTGCAGGCTGAGGGCATCTACTGCAGCATCCTAGTGTCAGATGATCATTTACCTTGACTGGTCAGAAGCCTACAGTGATTGTGTCACCCTCTGCCCTTCACCCATAGATGGCAAACTCTAGAGGATGGAATTCAGGAGCGAGAAACCCTCCAGCACAACCCCAGCCTGGCAGGATACCTCGTGAGAAGAGGAAGTGCTTTGTTGAAAACCTGTTCATTTTTACATTAGAAATTAAAAAAAAAAATGTCTGTTTGAAGTTGTATTGGGCTAGGAAGCAGAAAGTCACTAGAAATAGAACTTCGAACAGCTATTAGTTTTCCGTAATTTATTTTTAATTTCTCTTCAAGGGCTGCTTGTACCAGTGATAATTTCTGTCCTGAAGTTCTCCCTTTCAGACTTTGTTAGTGGAACTCATGAGAGTAATAGTGTTTAGGATGAGGGTCCTCTGCCAGATTCTTGCCAAATGTCTAAAAAATTACTTATAGAGATCATAGATTCCTCTAATATTGCTTCCATTTCTAAAACTGCACTTCTATATTGAGTAATTGCCAAGTATCAGAGATCCAGTTGGAAATGAAGGGCCTGCTCCAGCGGGCAAAACGAGAAATCTTGGAGACAGTGAGAAGTGAGCAGTGCTGGAGGAGGGAGGGCTGAGTCGAGTGGGGCTTTCAGAGGGGCGACCGTGCCCAGCGTGCATGGAGGCTGTTTGGATGGGGTGTGCATACTGCAAGGCGGCTAAGTGCTGTGAGATGGTTTCTTCTTCAGTAAGGGATGCTCACTTCAAGTGCTTGAGGATTTGGACTCTATTGAATTGTTGTCTTTGTCTGTTTAATGCTGCTATACCAGAATACCACTGGCGGGGCCTTGGTTCTGGAGGCTGAGAAATCCAAGGTCAAGCGGTTGAAATCTGGGAGGTCTTTCTTGCTGCATCCTAACACTGTGTATCACAAGGAGGAAAACAAGCAAGCAAGCTCAGTTGTTAGAAGGACCCCACTCCCAGAGTGGCAGTGGGAATGCATTCATGAGGGAAAACCCTCACAACTCAATCACCTCCGAGGGTTCCACCTCTTTTTTTTTCTTAAGATTTATTTAACTACCTGAAAAATCAGAGCTACAGAGTGGCCAGGGCTGGACCAGACCAGGGTCAAGAGCTTCATCTGGGTCTCCCATGTGAAAGGCAGGGGCCCAAGCATTTGGGCCATCCCTTTGCTGCTTTCACAGGCCATTAGTAGAAAACTAGCTAGGAAGTAGAGCAGCCAGGACTTGAACCGGTGCCTGGATCGGATTCTCATGTTGCAGGAGGTGGCTTTACCTACCTCTACGCCACAGTGCTGGCCCCGAAGTACTACCTCTGAACAATACTACATTTGGGATTGAATTTGCAAAATATGAACTTTGGGGATGCAGTCAAACCATAGCATGTGGTTTCTTCTAATGTTGGAAGGAGAGATTTTTAAAACTAAGATTGAAATTAGTCCATCAGAGTTAATGTGACTACTGTTGAGTCTAATGCACCAGACACCTTAGAAAAGGAAGTTTAGATGTAAAACATCGGAAAATCGTGTGATTACATTGGAAAATATTTTCATTTTGATCCATGTTTCAAAATACTTTAAAGGCAGTTAATTAAATCTACCCCTTTCTGGCTACCACCAGACAATTTGGGGGAAACAAAATGTGTTATTTCTTGACCCTTAAACCTTTCTCATTTTAATTAAAATCTGAATGTGAATTTTATGCTATTATTTCATTAGAAACTCCCTGATGCAATTTATTATTTATTTGCTTGATCTATTATTGACGTTTACATCCATCCATTCCCATATGATTATAACATACATGATATGATCCAGAATAGCAGTGGCAAACAATGGGAATACCTGAGATCTCTTTTCAAATAAAGACTTCATCACCAATGTAGAGTTGAGCTAGCAGAAAATAACTTGTTTATTGACAAGAGAGACCATGGTGGTTTTTCACAATTAGTGCTCTGTTTCTTCATTTATCATGTGCTTCTGGCTACAAGGTGGCAAACAAATTTACTGCAAGATGTAAAACTGCATAGAACAAACATGGTACAGAAAGAGCAACTAAGTAAATCTCTTCAGACCTCTTGCAAAAAAAAACATTTCCTCTGACAGCAAGTAGAATGGTCCCAAGAGCCCTGTCTACTGAACCTTGATTACAACTGTAGGCCCACGGCAGTGGTGTGGTGTTAATTGGTGAGATGAACCTCACTCAGAGAAAGAAGGTCTAACACACTACAAGATGAGTTTATGGGTTGGTTGGTTGATTTGTTTGACTTTTTTAGTTGTGTAGTGCTGTTGACTATTATTGAAAACTTTTTTGGCATCAATTTTATTTATTTTTTTAAGCTTTTATTTAATAATTATAAATTTTCAAAGTACAGTTTTTGGATTACAGTGGCTTTTCCCCCCCTAACCTCCCTCCCAGCCACAACCATCCCATCTCCCACCCCCTCTCCCATTCCATTCACATCAAGATTCATTTTCAATTATCTTTATGTACAGAAGATCAATTTAGTATATACTAAGTAAAGATTTCAACAGTTTTCACCCACACAGACATACAAAGTATAAAGTATTGTTTGAGTACTAGTTATACCATTGATTCACATAGTACAACACATTAAGGACAGAGATCCTACATGGCGAGTAAGTGCACAGTGACTCCTATTGTTGATTTAACAATTGAGACTCTTGTTTATGGCATCAGTAATCACCGGAGGCTCTTGTCATGAGTTGTCAAGGCCATGGAAGCCTTTTGAGTTCACCAACTCCAATCTTATTTAGGCAAGGTCATAGTAAAAGTGGAAGTTCTCTCCTCTCTTCAGAGAAAGGTACCTCCTTTCTTTTTTTTTTATTATTTTTTTAATTTTTTTTATTATTTTTTATTTTTTTTATTTTTTTTTTAAAATTTTTGACAGGCAGAGTGGACAGTGAGAGAGAGACAGAGAGAAAGGTCTTCCTTTTGCCGTTGGTTCACCCTCCAATGGCCACCGCGGTAGCGCGCTGCGGCCGGCACACCGCGCTGTTCCGATGGCAGGAGCCAGGTGCTTATCCTGGTCTCCCATGGGGTGCAGAGCCCAAGCACTTGGGCCATCCTCCACTGCACTCCCTGGCCACAGCAGAGAGCTGGCCTGGAAGAGGGGCAACCGGGACAGGATCGGTGCCCCGACCGGGACTAGAACCCGGTGTGCCGGCGCCGCAAGGCGGAGGATTAGCCTGTTGAGCCACGGCGCCGGCCTGTTACCTCCTTTCTTGATAGCCCGTTCTTTCTGCTGGGATCTCACTCATAGAGATCTTTCATTTAGGTGGTGTTTTTGTTTTTGTTTTTGTTTTTTTTATCACAGTGTCTTGGCTTTCCATGCCTGCAAAACTCTCATGGGCTCTTGAGCCAGATCCGAATGCCTTAAGGGTTGATTCTGAAGCCAGAGTGCTGTTTTGGCTAAGATCAAGTGTAGGACATCTGCCATTCTATGAGTCTGCTGTGTATCCTGCTTCCCATGTTGGATCGTTCTCTCCTTTTTAATTTTATTTTATTAACATTTTACTATTTCTTTTTGTTAAGTGTTAAAAGAACTATGTGAATACATTTTTTAATATCAATTTTAACATTCTTTAAAAATTATTTTTTATTTATTTGAAAGGCAGTGAGGCAGAAACAGAGCTCTTTCATCCCCTGCTTCATTTCCTGGATGACCATAATGGGTGGGATTAAGCCAGGCCAAAGCCAGTAGCCCCAAAGTCAATCCAGGCCTCCCAACTGGGTGGCAGGGACCCAAGTACTTGTGTCAACACCTGCTACTCCCCAGGGTGAACATTAGCAGGAAGTTGGAATTGGAAGAGAGCCGCTACTCAAACCAGGCTCTTTGATACATAATGTGCACTTTCCATGCAGCATCTTGACTATTGAGCCATTCACTCACCCTAGAATTACTGACATTTAACTACCCTGTTGTTCCTGGAATGAACTGAACTTGAACAGTATTCACTCTTTTATGGATTTGGCTTACTCTACTTTGTTTAGAATTTTCCAGTGTATTTAAATAGACAAGATGGAGCTAATTTCTTTACATTTCATTGCAGAGTCAGATAATCCATTTCTACACTACAGCCTATTTTTCTTTAAACCACCAATTTTTCTATTCAAAAAATGTGCCCTTACTTTAGAATGGTATTTTATGCGGAGATCTGCTTCTCATGGCAGAAATGCATAGATCTTATAGGAAAAATAAACAAGGAAAAACATTTGCATGAATTTTAGCAATTTCTTCAGCTTGAGTTTCTTTGTTTTCTTGTGTTTAACTCAAATAAAAATTAAACAACCTTGTTTCAGAGTACATGGATGTGATAACATTTTCTGACCAGTTTTGCAGGTTATGTGTGCATATGTAGGAAGGGTCGTCTAACACAAGGAATACAGATTTTTAGTGATCTATACTTTTGAGTTTTAGGTAATTTAAGTGTTATTCTGTTAAATGTTTTGTATTGCTTAAATTTATTCATAACATGCATATTTTTCCAACAAAAACATGTTACTCTTTTAAAAATGTAAGATGTAGTTACTGGTTTTCTTCCTTTTGATATCAATACAATTAAGTGCACCACAGAATTGTCAGGTGTCATGATTGAGCCTTAGTTGCTTCTCCGGGTTGACTTCTTTGTGCAAATCCTGAGGGCATGATGGGCTGGTGTTCAGATGGCCAGTACTCTGCTAGTGTAAAGACTGGAACCCATTCTAGTACACTGGCCATCTCTTGTGATCAGCCTTTGCCCCTGCCCCTTAGATAGCATCCATGGATGTACTCACAGGTTTTTTTTTTTTTTTAACAAAATTTATATTTCTCTTTTAAATGACAATTATATGTTATTTAATGTTATCGTAAACTGACACGAAAGCATACGATTTTGCTCATATGGTGTCTGCCTATTTTTCACAATCAGCATGAAAGTTTCATATGCTCTAAGAGTTCATTGACGATTTGGTTGTTTGAAAATGAGGGAGAACTCAGCATGCCTGGCTCAATAACTGAGAAGAATTAGGAACTGGGCAAGGATGATGCGGAAAAGTTATTTGAGTGCCCAAAGATCCTAAATCATCAAGGTTGCAATAGGGAAGGGAGGGTGCTGTGAATCAGTGGGCAAGATGTTGATTCTGTGCTGGCTCCTGGATATGTGTGTGTGTGTGTGTGTGTCTTTTCTTAAAGAATATTTATTTATTTGAAAGAGTTACAGAGAGAGAGGGAGAGAAGACAGAGATCTTCCATTGCTGGTTCACTCTCCCAGTGGCCACAATGGCCAGGGCTGTGCCAAGCCAAAGCCAGGAGCCAGGAGCTTCTTCCAGATCTTGGGCCTGGAACACTTGGGCCATCCTTTGCTGTTTTCTCTAAGCCATTAGCAGGGAACTTGATCAGAACTGGAGCAGCCAGGACATGAGCAAGCACCCATATAGGATGCTGGCATTACAGCCAGCGGCTTTACCTGCTGCACCACAATGCTAGCCCTGTTTTTCTGTTTCTTATGAGAGTCAGGGATTTGTGCATCTACTTCTTTTTCTGAGACCAGTACTTTAACAATAGAATAATTTATTTTATTCTATCTTGTAGAGATTTCCTTTTGTACCTTACTTAAGAACAGAAAATAGTTTCTGAAGCCTGCTTATTAGTCTCTAATAAGTCATCTGTAGTTAGGTTTGTGTACTACTGGAAGTAGTAGCAAAGGAAGGTACAGCACATCAGGTTCTCACAGTTTAAGAGGTCATTAGGGCCAGTTACAGGGAAGGATACATCACCTGCTCACAACTGATTGTTCTTTTTATTAGTTCTCTGTCATTTCCCTGCTAGTCACATCTATTCTCAGACCGCTAAAGTCTTCACTGGTGCCAATGCAAGAATTAAGTACAGCTTTCTGCTCTTGACTAACATTTGATGTCCTTGGCAATGGAGATGGTTGGCTTCTCCATTCTCTGTGAAGAGTTCTCCATTGCTGTTGAGACTTACCCTCTTATCTGCTTCCCTTTTTGACCATTTGACTTTGCTTATAATTGCTAGTCTTCTTCATCACCTTTTAGACTTACTCTGTCTTTTAAATTTATTTGTCTGACCATTGCATGTTTCCTCCAGAGTAACCTCATCCCCTCTTGTGGCATTGGCCACCACCAATTTGCTGATGGTTGGTTTCTGATGTCTCTCTTGGGGATTACTACTATTCAGCTTTGGTTTGATGTCTCTGAGTGTCCCATGGTATTTCACAATGGGTAGACCCCCTACATCCATTGGATCACCCAACCAGAGATCAGGGAGCCAGCCCACATGTCTCACTTGCTGAGTGTTGCACATTCAAACACATTGAGTTGGTGAATTCTGACTTCGCATCCCTGATATCTGATCTTTCACCTGAAAAATACCATGCTACAATCTTAGCTGACAATTTCACCCTCTCTCAGTGGGATAACTGAAATGGTCTCCCACCTGGTCTCTGAATGGGGAACCTCACATCCCAGGAGCTGGCCCCCACCCTGCTGCCCGTGACACTTCTAAAATGCAAACATGACCGATGGTTTTGCTCTCCACCATCGTTTTTCTCCTGAACCAGTTTTGTCCTGTGGCCTGTGAAGCCCCTCGTTATCTGTCTGTATTTCATCTCATTAGCCTTCTCTCATTATGCTCCGCTTTGCAATGCCTTGCAATTTGTACTTCAACACCCTGTATTCCTCACAGGTTTCTAAACATAACCATTTCTCTTGTGCCTTTTGGCCATTGCTCCTTCTCTGATCCTTGCTGGAATCCCTTCCTCCTGTTGATGAGCACCTAGTGCCTGACCCCAGCACTTTGTTTAAGGCTTGCCTGTGCAAGAAGTTCATTTTCTCTGGCAGGTGCCCCCAGACCTGCTTCCATGTTACTTGTAGCATAGCCTTTATATTGCATGTCACCCGTTTGTTCATTGACTGGATCATTTCCTAAACTGTATCTCTTTGCAGATTGTAATCATATTTTCTTTTCCATAAGCCTCAACTTGCTTGTGTGTAGGAAGAAGTTTAAATATATGTTAGAATAAGCAAGTACGTATAAAGAGTGAAGAAATGAGAAATGACACTTCTTTGTTAAGATGCAGTATAACATCTGTGGAAGAAGCAAGCTTTGAAATCTAGGCTGACACTGGCCAGTGATAAAAACTCATCTTGTGGAAGTCTTGTATGGTAATCTACTTCCAGGTGGATAATGTAGGAGTAGTAACACGTACTGGAATATTGCTATGAGTGAGCACAAAATGAGATAAGTGTGTTGAAATACCAGGAATGTAGTAGGTAATAAAAAAAAGCATTAATTCATTTATCTTCCTAAATTTTGTTAGAAATCTACCTCCCCTTGAGAGATTTTTATTATTAGTTTCTTTAAGTAAATGATTGACTTTGCATCAGCTCTCTTACACAAACAGTATAAAATATATTTTATGTTGAAGTTATATATACATTTGGGAAAAATGACAGCATAATAAAGGTGATTCTGTGAATGCAGAGGTTGTAGTTCTACACCTGTCAAGGATAATATAGGCATAGACTCAAGTAATTGTCTCTTATCTTTCTTCTCTGAAGATGGCAATTACTAGCATTTAATTGCCGCAGAGAGAGTGATTTAAAGCATGACAACCCATTAGGAGTCGGAACAAGGAAAAGCGGTTAGGGAATTTACCCATCTCCCATTGCTTTCTTTACTCACACATCTGGCCATCTAAGCACCCTTGTCTGTTTGAGAATAGCACAGATGCATGAGGAGAAAACTTCTGTGGGACAGCCTATCTGCTGACAGTACTGTTTTTATTTCAGTCAAGGACAGACCTAAGTAAAATTTGGCTGAAAACAAGTACCTAGCATAGGTCTCTATAAATACCAGATACCCTGAAATGGGACACAGGGAAGTTAAATTTTTTTTCTTATTCCTTTAACTCGTTTGAAACCAAAATCATGTTATCTAAAATACAAATTAATTAACACATCCTATTTAATAGAAGGAAAATGTTAAGATCGCCTAAGCTAATTAATGATTCATCTTTCTCAACTATCAGTTTTCATCCATAATTAGTGAGAAAGCTTTGATGGCTGTAGCTGTCATTTTTTCTTAGAAGCTGTAGAACGTGTACTAAAACACATGTTTGATGAACATGGTGTCACTGACTAATGTAACAGGACATTTGATAGTTTCAACAAAACGATAAAGCATAAAATCCTTTGATAAAGTTTTTCTTTGATTTTATGAAAGTGACCAGGTTTCTAGTCTGGTGACTGATCTGAAAAGGATTCATTAATCACAGTGGAGTAATTATCTTTGGCAGTCATCTTTCTCTGGATTTTGAAGAGCCGTTCCAAAGGTGAGTTTTATTGTAGTGTTAAGAAGAATAGAATACCCATGATGTTTGATGAAGGAAGATCTTCACGTACAAAAAGTTGAATCTGAAAGGCAGTGAGTAGTGAAATATGCACAGTCTAGAATCGTATGAGGATCACAGAAGTGCAGACTGGAATTTTCCAGTGTGTTGATGTTCACCCTCGATGTCAACAAGATCCAGGGTGAAATTGCACAATGGATTATGTATACACAAACATCAGATTTATTATATGTAACCACACTGTCACTCACCAAAACTCATAAATTCATGGAGGCACATTAGTCCAAACCTTTCTCTAGTATCTGATTCAGATATTTTTCTGTCTTTTTTTTGTTTGTTTGTTTGTTTGTGCACACTTGGGGAGAAGGTTTAAAACAAAAAGTCAGATGTGAGCTCGCCTCTGTACCAAGAGAGCATATTTAATTTGAAAACTTCCTTTCATAAAGGGCTGAAATGAGTCATTGATACTGAAGTGGAAAATATACTGAAAGCTGATACCTGTTTAGATATACTTAGCAAAATGTCTATTAGTGAGCTCTGAAATGACTGTGTTAGTTTCAGAAATCCTCACCAGGGCCATCTTTCTATTGGTAACAAATCTAACTTGATGCCAACTCTAACTTGGGATTTAGCAGAGGTATCTATCCCGACAGCCTTAGACCAGGATTTTGATTAAATCAGTTTCTTGGCTCTAGCCAAAAACTCTTTCAAGATGCTGCTTCAGATACGCCCCCACTTACTTAGAGTTCTTCAGTTCAGGTGTTGGTCACTGAATTTTTATTCTCCCAAGAGCCAGCCATCCTCTCTCACTCTCTTCCCATTGTTGATACATCCCTCCTCACCATCTTCCCAGTTAAACGTTTCTGTAACTTTTACTCCGCTGTCTCCCAGAGACCTCCACACCCCTTCTGCTGTCCAGTCCCGTCAGCTTCATCTCTCACGTGCCTCGGGGATCATTTCCTTTTCTCTGTCCCAAGGCCATTGTTTCCATTGCTGCCCTCACCTTCTTTGTCCTTAATTATGGCTGTGGCTTTGGAACTCTGTGGCTTTGGAACCCATATCTGCTCCACTTTCACTCACATTGATTTTTTGTCCAACATCTTCCAGTATAATGGTTTAAAATATGATCTTTTTCTTAAAATACCTAATTTTCCCCCAATGAATTTAAGTTGGGATGGATTTTTGTCACAACAATGAAGCTACACCTTAGGATGCCCACATACCATGTGGGAAAACTGAGGTTCAAGTCCTGGCTCTGCTCCAATTCCAGCTTCCTTCTAAGGTGCACCTTGGGTGGCAGTAGGTAAAAGTTCAATTAGTTGTGTCCCTGTCATCCATATCAGGGGGCTGGGTTGAGTTCCAGGCTCTCGGCTTCTACCAGGACCAGCCTTAGCTATTGCAGGTATTTGGGGAGTGAACCAGTAGACACATCCATCCTCTCTCTTCCCCCTCCTCCCACTTCTTCTTCTCTATCTCTTTCTCTCTCTCTCTGTCTCTCTCTCTCTGTCTCTCTCTCTTTCAAGTAAATATATGTGTTAAAATATGTGTTAAAATAACATTTATATTCACTAAATTGTAGACATCATCTTATATCTCTAAAATATTTTCCTAAACTCATCTGTACTTTTTACTTGTGTTCTTCACACCAACATCTCATCCTCCAAACCTTTGCACAAGGTTTCCCTCTCCAGAAAATCCCCTTTTGCTAATTTTCTTATGCTTTTCTCCACCTGGCAAATAGTACTCAGTCTTCAAGACTCAGCACAAATGTCTTTTCACTGTGACTCATCTACTAAAACCTCCAACAGAGACGTAGCCACTCCCTGCCTGGAACTTCAGCAGTCCCTTGGCAAACATTTTTACCGTATTATAGACTGTTCCCAAAATTGCTGATTCCCAGAATTACTTGAGGACTTTCAAACAAAACAACATCACAATCTGAAATATCATCATAAATTTCTGAATTATTGTTCCAGGGATGCAATCCCAGATACTCCCTCAGAACTTTGAGAGGAATGGGTTTGCTTACTCTGCTCCCTGTTCCTTATCTCTAGAATGGTGCCTTACACAACAACAAAACAACAAACAAACACCATCTGTGAGTGTTTGCCAGTTGAAGGACTGGCAGTTAGTCTTTCATATATGTCTGCGAACTCCCTTTGCCTAATCTCAAACCTAAATCTGGAGTTTTTACATCCTGAACAATAGAAAATCCTTTGGCCCACAGGTCTTGATAGGGTCTAAGAGTCTGTGTTATGGGTGAATGAGCAAGGACATTGGAGATGTGTAGGACAAGGTTCACACCTGGCTTTACCATTTGCTAGTTCTGTGGTATCGGAGATGTTACCTGATCACGCTGAGCGGTTCCTCACATGTGACATGGCAACGTGGTTAAACACCACAGAAAGAGAAAGTTATAGAAAAGTTTAGTGAACCGCAGAACAGAGTGGGTATGCATTAAATGGTGCCGCCTTTGATAACAAATCCTTGGTTATCTTCACTAACTTCACAAATTTTACCCTGACCATACTCATAAATGAGCACTTTCATATCTCTAATGCTTAACCAATGAAATCTTCATCAACAGGCATAGAACTTTGCTCACAAAGTTGAAGATGGAAATAAAGCAAATACATAGTTTCTGCTCAATTATCAGTTATCATTTAAGAGGAAATCATTTAGGGTGGCATAAGAATTCTCCATCTGTAGTATACAAATCTGATATTAGCTTAGAGAATGCCAAATATGTGGGGAATTCTCAGACACTCACTCTTCCAGAGGGCCACTGAAATATTTGCTGAGCACTGCGAGTCCGGTCCTCACGTGTGATGTGAAGGCGTCTGAATCTAGCTAAAGGATGACACAAAGGCAGCTGTGTATGAAGAATGATGCTGTGTCACTCGAATCTGTTGACTCTCTCAGATTCCTGCTACCTCTGAACAGTGGTAATTACAGACGAGACCCTGTCCTTCAGGGTGCTTCATTGTATTTCAGAAGATCTTAGTTGATAATTAATTAATGTGGCTTAGTAGATCTATCACTTTGGCACCTGCCTCCCGAGACAGCTTTTCACATGATATCTCTGTTTACACTTTACTGTGTGCCTGTGTGAAATAAACCGGGCTCAATAGTGCCTATCCTGTCATATTCCATCATATCACACTAATAACATTTGACACGCTCAGGGATGTGGTGATGAATAACCATATGTGATGACATCTTGAGGAATGCCTAAAAATGAGACTCTGCTATGGTTACAAAACCTTGTATGTACTTCCAGCTTGTGGAAATAACCTTGACAGAATAAAATTTTCCAGCCATGAAAGGATCAGTTTGGTCCTTTAGTGTCAATATTACTATAAGAAATCAACATTTATGCCTATCAGCAACCACAAAGTAATGTAAGATTATAAAATAGAATATGCCTAATATTTTCTTTAGAAAGCCATAGGATCCTCATGTGAATGAGAATACTGGAGCTCTGAGACATGAATCAGGAAGAACAAACAGTTTATCAGCAATTAAAACAGCAGTCTTGTCGTGGTGTTGTCGTTGGCTGTTTCATTATTCTCTCTTAAACTTGGCATTACTTACATCCCTACTACTAAACTGACTTCTGGACTAAATGATCTCTTCATGCTCAACCCATTGTGCATCTAGTCTTTCCCACAATTCTGTATCATTTTTTTTTCCATTTCCTAGTTGACTAAACTGAGGCCGAGTGAGTAGAATTAATGAGGTCAAAGTCCCATAGCTAGTAAGTAGCAGAAAAACTAAAACCAGGATATTTTTGGCTGTGTCCAAACCCCGCAATTCCCGGATTCTGCCACTCTTTTGCCCCTCTTCGACTGAGGTCAGTGCCCTGCTTATGCACTGTCACCACCTTCCCTGGAAAGACCATCTCCAGGAGGAGGGGGGAGACTTCTGACTGAGAGCTGATGGCTGACCCCCACGACTGTGCAGGGGGTCCTGTGTCCTATGAAGCACAGTGGGGAATTCTGCTCTGAGTAGTAGCACGCGATGACTTCTTACATCAGGCGATTTATAGAACCCAGCAGAATGCGTCTAGAGGAAGTGCTGTCAACACTCTTCTTCGACCTATACATACTTAATTTGCTGTTAAATTTGAAGCTGAAGCCCACAGAACATTCCTTAGCAGATGTAACTCACGAGTCTACAATTTTATATTAAAAACAATTTCCCCCTTTGGAAGAACTTAATGTACATGAAATAATGGCTAAAGTTACTTAAAATTTTTTATGGTTTTACTAGCATTTAATTCAGAAGTGATACAAATAGAATTTAAAATTACTAAAGAAACAAAATTTGTATAGTTTTGCTTCTCAGATTTGTTATTTTCTGAATTAGGAACATATTTTGTTAATAATTTTTTGTACTTTTATGAAGAATTGGTAAAACTTCTGAATATTTGGGTAAAAATATTAAGCTTAAATTTGGAGATATTGTAAAAACATTCATTCATATGTTTATTATTTTTAGCATGTAGTAAATGCAATATGATAGTTACTTATAAATGGTTAATTTTTGTACTAGTAGTAGGTAGTGATTTTTATCCACATTCATTAAATGTAGCATCATATATATTAAATAGCAAGTTTATGATGCTATACACAGATAGTAGTGTGAGGAATAATAGGAACATACTTGGGAATTGTCATGGGATGCATTATTTTTGAAAAGCTTATGTTTGTTCTGGAATCAGCTTCATATCTTTGAACTTGTCTGTAAAATATGGACAGTATTTCTATTTTAATTAAAAAGAGATTCTATTGAATGTAAATATAATTTTCTCCAACTGGATGCCAGTTTTTAAAAAGAAAAATGCATGTACATCTCTCTAGCCCTGTTTCTTTCTTTCTGCCTCCTTCAAAAATTTCATTCCCCAACTATCTCTGTGACTTAATCATGCTTTAATCTTCTGAACATACAAAGGGCTTTAAATGTTGGGATTGGGAGATTTTTCTGATGTTTCATAGCTGTCTAATCAAAGCCAAAACTTAGATAGCTTTTGAGTCAAAAATAAAACCCAAGTAAACTTAGTGCAGTTGTTTCAATGGACTATTGTGCAGGTATCAAGTAAAACTCCCTACTAGATTTTTGGGAAAAATTTATCCACCCAATTCCTTTGCATTCACTACCACGTTGACTTTGGTTCCTAAATGAAACCACAGCTGTGGCAGAGGACGCTGGTAGTTTTAAAAACACAGACATTGAAGCTAGAGGGAAAGGAGCTCAGTATTCTTTTACTTAAAAGTAGTATTTAGTGAATGGCACTTTTTACATAGGAAAACCCTGTTTTTCTTTCTTCCTTTCTTTTCTGTTTCTTTGTGAAACTGAGGTGGAGCTTAATATGTCAGTTTGCTGTTTCTAAGATAGAGACACCATGAAAGAATTAGCTAAATGCAATGGCTTATTGCATATTTTTCATAAGGTAGAAAAGAGCTCACTCTAATGTCCCATTTCAATTATTGCTATCCTTCTTTGCTTACTTATTTTGTTTCTGCCACTTTGAGTTATTGGTAATGAGTCTGGTCAATAAAAAGCAGTTAAAACAGCAACAGTCTTGATCTCTTGCAATAACAAAGAGATCTATGAATCATGTATGGGTTTTCAGTGTAATATCTGGAGTTTGGGTAGACAGTGCACTTAGAACTGCTTCATAACACTTTTCTATGTAGACCTGCAAGTGAGAAGAAAGAAGATCATTCTCAACGATAGAATTAATACTGTTTATTTAAATATTTGTTAATTAATATTAAATTATTCACCCCTTTTTACTTTTTTCTTGCTTGTTTCTTTCCTTCCTTCTTTTCCTTCCCTCCACAGAGCTCAGAAAATATTAGCTAATATTTTTACATGTGGGAATAGCCATTTTTGCATTTCAATAGTTTGAAAGGATTTTTTTTTAAAGATTTGGTTTATTTATTTGAGAGGTAGAGTTATAGGCAGTGAGAGAGAGAGACAGAGAGAAAGGTCTTCCTTCCATTGGTTCACTCCCCAAATGGCCCAACGGCCAGAACTGCACTGATCCGAAGCCAGGAGCCAGGTGCTTCTTCCAGGTCTCCCATGTGGGTGCAAGGGCCCAAGTACTTGGGCCATCTTCTAATGCCTTCCCAGGCCATAGCAGAGAGCTGTATCAGAAGAGGAGCAGCCAGGACTAGAACCGGCGCCCATATGGGATGCCAGCGCTGCAGGCAGAGGATTAACCTGCGCCACGGTGCCAGCCCCTGAAAGGATTTTTTAAACAACTGTCTCTCAGACAACATTTCCTCAAGTGCTCAAGTGTATTAAAATGTAACACACAAATGTACATCTTGTGACAAAAGGAAATTTGGTGATACTGCAGATTCTGTACAAGAGTCTCATGGGCCTTGGCCAGCAAATGGCTTTTAGAATGACTACAGTCAAGAGGGCTCAGTGAATAGCCCTTTGGCCTGTCCTCTGCCATACTGGGTTCCCAGGTCAGCGATTTAAGATATATAGTTATTAGAGAGCAGGATGCATGTGGTCTCACGGGTGTCCTATTTCTTTCTGGTTTTGAAGGGAGATATCATGGAGAATTGGGAAGTATTGTAAGTAAGTAAATGTGCTAGATTGATATCCTGTATAGCAACAAAATGCCAGGCAGTCCTGTTTTTGTCACTCTAGACCCAGAGGTAAGCTGTGAGGGAGACCTTGGGCACTCCTGTGAGACACTAGGTGATGCTCTGCCTGCAGCCACCGCATAGTAGTAACCGCTGGTTTCTGTGATTGTTGCTGTTGATGTATCCAGTAACTGTCTCCACCATGTCATTAGACAAGACTGACACATGTCCTTATTTTGCATTTATTCAGTGCCAGACTTAACTTTGTCTTCACTATTTTGAGTAGCAATTTAATAAAATGTCCAGAGACTTCCCTCCTCAAGAATATAGTAGCATAATTTTGAAGGATTAGATACATCACACAACCTTCTATTACAGTCTTGGGCATTAATCCCAGTGTCATAAGCTTTAGGTGGTCGATATCATAAATCAGAATGAATTTGGGACAGGTTTACAAAACATCTTAATTTGTGCCTTGAGAATCACATTTTCATTGTATGCATCACGACTTGTATATTACTGGTATCTGCTTTCTGTTAAGAAATTATTTCAGAATATTATCACAGTTTGCCTAAATGTGAAACAGAGGTCTGGACAAATGCAGAGCTTTCAAGTTATGCTATTTAGGATGTAGGTATTTTATTGAATATTCATTTCTGTGTGTTCAGATTCCAACATGAAATAAATTCCTATGTAGCAAAAAATAGGACTTGATCACCAAGCTCCATTTTAAACAAACGATTCTCTCCTGACCAACAAAAGTTAGAACATACTCAGGGTATACTTACTTCTACAGTGCTTTTTAAAGATTAGGAACATTTGTGATAAGAGTCACCAGAATTAGAGAACAACCTTTATGTGCAGAATAAAAGAAAAATGCTGCTATAAAACTGCTTCAGGGGCCATTGAACGCTGCATTATCCAACTCAGGTAGAACTGCGAATTATGGCATTCATTATTAACTAAGCTAGAATTTCAAATAGAAGAGTGAGAGGTCCAGATTATGATTGTTAAGTTATATAACTTATTATAAACTGTCTTATTGTTTTAAGTCACCTCGTGTTTTATAACATCTTGAATACCTACTATAGAAACCACAAAAATACCCTTTCTAGCAATAACAACAAAGAAAAATAATCATTAAGATGCAAAGATTTAATAAAAATGCAGTACACATATTTAAACAAAATGAGGGCATGTACTTCACTGTGGGCACTGCTGTATAGTGAAAGGATTACAGAAACTGTCTTATTAACAGAGATAGCCCCATCCACACAGAAAACAGCAATCCAATTACCCTTGCTCAGGGTGGACATTTTTCTTCTCTTTCTCCCTGTGGATTCTTCCTAGTATTTATATGCTACGATTACATAAGCTTATCATTGCATAAGCTCTTTCATTTGTATCTCTGTTAAGAACATATAAACCAACTGCACCAAAATAAGTATTTGTTCACAGACTTTCTGAAGCTAAATCCATGGACTGTCTATTTTTAGATATGTGTTCAGACTGTACCACTATATTATTTTACCGTATTTCAGAGTGAGACTGAAGGAGGGAAAAGTAGTGAAGAAATCATTTGCAGGTGTGGTGATGTATCTTAATCTCTGGTTCTTTGGGAGAGTTTGATAGCAAATTGTGCATTCTTTGCTTTATGTCTTCAAAGACTTAATGAAGAGCCTGAACTGATTCTTCCTGATTCTACTTTGTACCCATTGACCAACCTCTGACAGTCTCCCCATAATTTTTTTTTACTTTTAAAACAATTTTAAAAGTATAAATAAGTAGTTGACTGGGCTTGTAGTTAGTGTTGGTTAACAAAAAGTAATTCATTTGAGTTGGGAACTGTGAGATGACACATAGAGTGGACAGTTTTAATGTGGAATATCCCTGGGCCACAAGCTGAATACTCTCCTCTGAGAATGGGTCTGCACACTGGAATAGAGGTACATATGGTCTTGCAAAACTAAAACTTTCCATATTCATTGACCGTAATTTCTTATTGGGGTTCCTCAAAGTAGGGTAATATTTTAATTGATACTTGCGAAGCAATATACATTTCAAATCTTTCTAGATTTTTACTGTTTTCCCAGTATGTTCCTGTCATTGTCTTCACACCTAATTACAAAACATCTGTTTTTATGGATTTCCAAAGCTTTGAACCTGATTTTCCGAAAGTATCTCTGTCGTTTCAAATTTATTTTTCATCAGTAAATCAAGTATCTAATTCAACTATGTAATTACAATATCAGTCTGTAACTACCATAAACAGATTGTGTAAGAAAGAGGAATTTTTTAGCCTATAGGTTGGGTGGTTAAGAATTCAAATGCTCAAGTGTCCAAGGTTAGCACATTAGAATACATCATCATTTCATCCGGGATTCAGGCAGTGTGATTTACAGAGAGAATAGAAGCTACTGTGTTTCCTCTTTTGAGAACTGTCTTTTGAGGTCCATTGAACAAGTAACTGGATTTTTTCATTGTTGTATATTTTTGAGTTTTTATATTCTGAATATTAATTCTTTGTCGTATAAGTAGCTTGCAAAATTTTTACCCATTCTGTTACAAGTCTCTTCACTCTATTGATTGATTCCATGGTTGTACAGAAGTTTCTGAGTTTGATAAAATCCTATTTGTGTTGTTCTGCTTTTGTTACCTTGCCATGGCGATCTTATCCAAGAAGTCTTCATCTACACCAATGTCTTGAAGTGTTTCCCCTATATTTTCTCTCAGCAACTTCACATTCTCAGGGCTTAAATTTAGTTTTTTTGGAGCATCTTGAGTTGATTTTTTTTATATGGTGATAGGTATGGATCTAGTTTCATTCTAATACATCTATACATCCAGTTTTGCCAGCACCATTTATTGAAGAGATTATCCTTTCTGCAAGGTATAGCATGAGCACTTTTGTCAAAAATCAGTTGTATGTATGTGGAGTAATTTCTGGGCTCTCTCTATGTCCCATTGTTACATTGGCCAATTTTTATGCCAGTACCTTACTGTTTTAATTACTATAACTTGACAATATGCTTTGAAATTAAGTATTGTGATGCCTCTAGTTTGATCTTTTTGTACCCACTCAGGATCCCTTCTGCCATTCTGGTTCTTCTGTGATGCCATATGAATTTTAGAATTTATTTTTCTAATTCTTTAAAAGTTTGAACACATTGGGATTTTGGTAGGGATTGCATTGAATCTGTAGATTGCTTTAGATAGTATAGACCAGCCGGCGCCATGGCTCAATAGGCTAATCCTCCGCCTGTGGTGCCAGCACACGGAGTTCTAGTCCTGGTCAGGGCGCCGGATTCTGTCCCGGTTGCCCCTCTTCCAGGCCAGCTCTCTGCTGTGGCCCAGGAGTGCAGTGGAGGATGGCCCAAGTGTTTGGGCCCTGCACCTGCAAGGGAGACCAGGAGAAACACCTGGCTCCTGGCTTTGGATAAGCTCAGTGTGCCGGCCGCAGCGTGCTGGCTGCAGTGGCCATTGTGAGGTGGACCAAACGAGAAAAGAAGACCTTTCTCAATGTCTATCTCTCTCACTGTCCACTCTGCCTGTCAAAAAATAAAAAAATAGATAGTATAGACCTTTTAATGATATTAATTCTTCAATGCATGAATAAAGAATATCTTTCAATTTTTTTGCATCCTTGCTTATTTCTTTCATCAATGTTTTATAATTTTCATTCAGAAATCTTTCACTTCTTTTGTTAAATTTATTCATAAATATTTGTGTGTACATATGTGTGTCTGTTGTAAATGAGATTTCTTTCTTGATTTTTCTGTCAGCAAGTTTATCATTAGCATACACAAAAGATACTGTTTTTCTGTGTATTGATTTGTAACCTGTAAGTTTACTGAATTGGTTAATCAATTCTACCAACTTTTGGTGAAATGTTTAGGTTTTTACACGCACAATATCATGTCATCTGCAAACATAGACTTCCTCCTTTCCAAATTTGATGCACTTTATTTCATTTTGTTTTTGAAGATTTATTTATTTGAGAGAGTTACAGACAGAGAGATGGAGAGACAGAAAAGTCTTCCCCTTTCAGTGTGATATTGTCATATATATGTATATAGTCATATATATATATACACATATAGTACACATATACATATAGTATACATATATACATACATATATACACATATACATATAGTATACATATACATATATAGTCATATATGCATATACATATAGTATACATGTACATAAACATATATAGTCATGTATATACATATATATAGCATACATATACATATAGATAGTCATATATATACATATACATATAGCATACATATATATGCACATATAATCATATATACATGTACATATACATATAATATACATATACATATAGTCATACAAATATACATATAGCATACATATACATATATATGCACATATATATATACACATATACATATAGTATATGTATACATATAGTCGTATATACATATACATATTCATATAGTATATGTATACATATAGTATACATATATACATATACATATAGCATGCATATACATATAGTCATATATATACATATACATATTCATATAGTATACATATACATATAGTATACATGTAGTATACATATATACATATAATCATATATATATACATATACATATATACAGATACATATAGTATACATATACATATACATATATATATATACATATAGTCATATATAGCCTTTATGATTTCGAGGTGTATTACTTCTATACCTACTGTGTGGAGAATTTTCATCATGAAGGGATGTTGAATCTTATCAAATGCTTTATCTGTATCTGTTGAGATGACCATATCATTTTTGTTCATTCTGTTGATGTGATTCATGACACTTGTTGATTTTGCAAATCCCTTGAATCTGTGGGAGAAATACCACTTGATAGTGAAATATGATCTTTGTTCTCAAAAGAAGAAATGCAAATGGCCAATATGAAAAAATACTCAGCATCACTAGCCATCAGAGAAATGTAAATCAAAATCACAATGAGATATAATATCACTCTTGTCAAAATGGATATTGTCCAAAACATAGATAGCAACAAATGCTGACACATATACAGAGAAAGGGGAATTCTTATACACTGTTGGGAAAGTGTAAATTAAAACAGCCAATGTGAAAAACAGTGTGGATATTTCTTTAAAAGCTAGAAATAGATTTACCATATGATCCAGCAATCCCACTTCTGGCTATTCACCTAAAAACATGAATGCGTTGTATCAAAGAGATAGCTGCACCACCATATTTATAGTAGCACTGTTCACAGTAGCTAAAATTTCAAATCAGTCAGGGTGCCCATCATCAGATGAATGGATAAAGAAAATGTGATGCACATATGATAGGATGTTATTTATCAATAAAAAGGGTGAAATTATCATTTGCATCAAAATGCTAGCAACAGAAAGATATTCTGTTGTGTGAAATAGGCAAGACACAGAAAGACAAGTTCTGTGTGTTCTTCCTTATATGTGGCAGTTAAAATTTAAAAAAAAAAGACAAAGAAATGGCTGCATTCATCAGTTTCGCTGAAAATATATAGTGTTTTGTCAAAGTTTATTTGCATGTTCGTCAGGCAGATTGTTGGGAGTTACGTATTACTATGATTTAGATGATCTGTCCTTGTCTTGCAATTTGCTGCATGTTGGTGAGGTCGACATCCTTTCCTCTGATCGTTGTTCGTGACCCTTGCCTACATTCTGCTGTATTCTGTGGTCTTTTTGTTGTTTGATGAACTCTTCACTACGTTGAGCACTAAGCTTTTGATGGTAATGTAAAAAGAAAATACTTTATCTCAAAAAATGAAACATTACAAATTTTCATGGAAGAGGGCATTGAGGGATAGGTTTATTTTGGTGCAGAAATGTTAAACTGCACGTATGCAAGGAATCTTCAAAGAGTTCATGAACAAAGTGTAGTGTGAAAAAACTATGCATGTACTTCAAAAATGTTGGCTCCACAGTGAATTTGTCTTGAGTCCATTTTCCACAAGCTTCTGAAGTCCCTTACAGGTATGTTTGTAGACATATATGTGTAAGCACGTATATCTGTGTGTATGTATGTATATGAATGTGTTTACATCCAGATCTGATCACAGGTATGTACACATATAATCACTTAGAACAAGGGACCAAAAAGAGAATCAAGAATGATGAGGGGAAGAGAGGGGTGCTGTTTCCAGTTTTCCAAATTCCACCTGTTTCTTTTTTTTAAGATTTTATTTATTTGAGAGGTAGAGTTACAGATAGTGAGAGGGAAAGACAGAGAAAAAGGTCTTCCTTCTGTTGGTTTACTCCCCAAATGGCCACCACAGCCAGAGCTGCGCTGCTCCAACGCCAGAAACCATGACTAGGAGCCATGAGCTTCTTCCGGGTCTCCCACGTGGGTGCAGGGTCCCAAGGGCTTGGGCTATCTTTTGCTGCTTTCCCAGGCCATAGCAGAGAGCTGGATCAAAAGTGGAGCAGCTGGGACTAGAACCAGCGCCCCTATGGGATGCCAGGATTGCAGGCAGAGGATTAACCTACTGCGCCACAGTGCCAGCCCCTTACCTGTTTCTTAACCAGGAGTAAAACTGATATTGGACATTGTGGAAAGTCAGCAAATTAGAATTAGAGGTATCAGAAATACTGGTGTATTCTTATCTATTTATGAACAATAGGTGGGTTAAGAAATAAAGATATTAGCAGACAAAAGAGTGTCAAATTGTTAAGTCAACAACAGGAGTCACTGTGTACTTACTCCTCATGTAGGATCTCTGTCCTTAATGTGTTGTCGAATGTGAATTAATGCTATAACTAGTACTGAAACAGTATTTTACACTTCATGTTCTGTGTGGGTGCAAACTGTTGAAATCTTTACTTAATATATACTAAATTGATCTTCTGTGTATAAAGATAATTGAAAATGTATCTTGATGTGAATGGAATGGGAGAGGGAGTGAGAGATGGGAGGGTTGCGGGTGGGAGGAAAGTTATGGGGGGGGGGGGAGAGCCATAGTAATCCATAAGCTGTACTTTGGAAATTTATATTTACTAAATACAAGTTTAAAAAAAAAAGGTGAAAAGTACAAATAAGATGTCTCAATGGTCTATAAGGGATGAGAGATATGGAAAGGCAGCCAAAGGATGAATGGGGATTTTATCCCCTAAGGCATGTGTAATGCTTCCTGTCTTTTTGTTTTGCTTTGTTTTTGAAAGTTTTTATTTAATAAATATAAATTCCATAGGTACAAAAAAAAAGAAATAAAGATATAGGAAGTTGAAGTATCTTTTGTTTAGAATACTAGATATTATCCCCAGAATCACTAACACTCCAGGAATGGAAGTTGTCCCGGAGAATAGGGATCAGGTGCCGGGGCAAAAGACTTTCAGTTTTTATTTTACAATATTGCATCGTTTATCTCTATCTCATGCATGTGTAAGTTTTTAAAAGCATTGCAAACAATGGCAGACTGCATATTAATGTTTATTGCAGCTCAATTCACAATAGCTAAGACCTGGAACCAACCCAAATGCCCATCAACAGTAGACTGGATAAAGAAATTATGGGACATGTACTCTATAGAATACTATTCAGCAGTCAAAAACAATGAAATCCGGTCATTTGCAACAAGATGGAGCAATCTGGAAAACATCATGCTGAGTGAATTAAGCCAGTCCCAAAGGGACAAATATCATATGTTTTCCCTGATCAGTGACAACTAACTGAGCACCAAAGGGGAAACCTGTTGAAGTGAAATGGACACTATGAGAAACAGTGACTTGATCAGCTCTTGTCCTGACTGTTGATGTACAATGTAATACTTTATCCATTTTAGTATTTTTTTGTTCTAGTACTGATAGTTGAACTCTGTAATTAACACACAATTATTATTAGGTGAAAAAAAAAAAGCATCGCATTTCAGAATAGATTCACATTTAGAGAACAAAATTGTGAGGTAGCAACACAAAGGGTTCCCATATATGCCTCAGCTCGATGTGTAACATTTAGGATAATAAAAGGATTCAATGGGGCCAGCGCTGTGGTGCAGTGGGTTAAAGCCCTGGCCTGAAGTACTGGCATTCCATATGCGCACTGGTTCTAGTTCCAGCTGATCCACTTCTGATCCAGCTCTCTGCTATGGTCTGGGAAAGCATTAGAAGGTGGCCCAAGTCCTTGGGCCCCTGCACCCTTTGGACCTGGAAGAAGCTCCTGGCTTCTGGCTTTGGATTGGCACAGCTGCAGCCATTGCGGCCATCTGGGGAACAAGCCAGTGGATGGAAGAGCTCTCTCTTTCTCTCTCTGTCTCTGTAACTCTTTCAAATAAATAAAATATTTTTTTTTAAAAAAGCACTCAAAATTATTTGAAAATGCTACTGGTAAGCCTGCCTGCCGGTTCTTTAGATTCAATTAAGGGACCTTTTACTGAAATGTTTCAGAGTCCTCTGGATAAAATGAGAAGCCAACTTTTTGTGCACTTCAAATATTCTTCAACATTCCATTTGTACACTGGGAATCTGGCCTGAGCAGATCTGTGAAACAGTTACTTACAGAGTGTTTCATTTAGTGATTTTAATATGAAATCACTGAATATTTTTTAAATACGTTTTTTTAGGGGAAAGACAAACCAAGTTGAAATTTGGTATAGCCAGAAGCACATAATTATACTCTTCATGTCAAAATAGGAAAAAAATGATATTTTCTGTTTTTAGGCCACAGTGATGTGGCCCAAATCAGTTTATCTGGTCAACAAACGTGTCGATCCACTCCCTGCCCTCGGTAATAGAGATGATGGGGACACTCTGGCTGAAGCTGAGTGTTTTCCCTTTGCCTTTCAAAAGAGAACACAAAGGGACAGACTACTGCCCCTCTAGGACTCCCTAAGTATGAACTGATCACTAGTATTAAGCCTATGAAATGAGAAAAAGTAGTGCTTTTTGTCTTTCCGTGTATACCGGCGAGATCTGGGCTTGTGAGGCTGTGGGAGTTGTGGAAAGTGTTGAACAGCCCATCTGCTCTCATGGAAGAGCTCTTGCGTCTCCCATAGACTCAGGTTTCCTAACTAAATTTCTTAATGAAGCTGAAGTGAGTGTTTGCTTTTGTTTTTTCCTGAGGTTCTTGCCTTGCTGTAGGTGGTAGGCTTGCAAGCAGAGGTTACAGGAGCCCCTTTGTATTGTGGAAAGCAAAACAGAATATGTCTCTGCCTTCAGTGCTTTGTCCCTTACAGTGCACCTCTAGTAGCACTGTCAGCTGACCGTCCAGAGTCAGTCCCCTCATCTCCCTGTTTCTGCATGTAGGTTTCCTCTGCTTCTGGAATCCTGCCCTGCCTCAAAATCCCCTGGAGTTTTTACTCATCCTTCAATTTCAGGCTCCAAAACAAACATCTCCTGCTCTTCCTTTATTTATTAAAAAACACTAACGATGGATCCTAGGTGTATTAATGACAGCATTAACTATATGGTACAAAAGTATGCCAGGGTAAAGGGACTGTATAGATGATAAATAAAGTTCCTCTGACTCTAGCCTGAATCTAATTGTGGTTTCCAGTCAATTTGTTAGAAGTGCTCATGCTTTTTCATTTCTATCTTAAAGGGTAGTAAAAACAACAATAATAAATGCTGTTACCTTCTTTGTTCCTTATAACAGTCCTATGATTACTTATGATGCCCTGTTATCTTGGACAGAGAGACCTGGGCTTTGTTGATTGATCTGCTTGAATTCCAATAGAAAATTATGACAAAATGGGAGTTTAACCGAAGTCCTCTGGTTTCAAAGTCTGAGATACTCATCCTGAAATACACTGCTTCCTCTAGCTAATAACTGAATTGCTTTACATTTTGTGGATATCTGCACTGCCAAACAGAATTTTGAAATTATACTTTGAAAAATACAATTGTGAACTGATCTAAAGTAAGGCGTGGTTGACAAAATATTTAATGAGCTCATCAATTCCTGTAGCTGAAAGGATACTTTGCATTTTATTGATTTATTTTATTTCAAGATTTCCTTATTTGTTTTGAAAGTCATAGTTAGAGGGAGAGACAGATCTTCCATCTGCTGGGTCACTGCACAGATGGCTGCACTGGCCAGCACTGGGCAAGGCTGAAGCCAGGAACCTGGAGCTTCATCCAGCTCTCCCATGTGGGTGGCAGGAGTGCATACACTTGGGACATCTTCTGCTGATTTTCCCAGGAGCTGGAACAGAAATGGAGCAACCTGGACTCAAACCAGCTCCCTTATCAGATGCAGGCATTGCAGGCATTGGGTTTACCTGATGTGCTGCAACTCCAGCCCCTACTTTGAGTGTTAGCATAAAATGAAACAAACCAAGGAAACATGAAAGGTTAGGGGCTGGCATCTGTCACACTCAGAGACCCAGTGAAGAACTAGAGGATGGTCTAGAGTGTTTAGATGAGAATCTACAATACATCCTTTGGTTGGGAAACTATGACTTTTTGATGACCTTCAAGGGAGCAGTTTTAGTAGAAGATGCAAGAGAACACCATTTTTTTGAAAGTAAGAGTGAATGTGAAGGGAGAAGGGGATGGCAGCAGTAAGAGTAGCGTTGTCTTTCAAAATGTTTAGCCACATGGTCCAACCACACTCTTCAGTTATGCAAAGATCATGTCAGGGCACTTGCACCCATGTCAGTCAATCTCTAGACAGGTACCAAACATACTCCCTGTGGATTTACTTCCTTCCTGTGTAATTCGGTTCTTTACTTTGTCAATGACTTTCCTAACTATAGAGTTGCCTATATTTTTCTCTGAGTTAGTACAGTAAACTTGAAATTTCTTATGAGGTAGGGTATAAAAGCTATAAAGCACTGTAGCAAATTTAATGTGCTTAATTTGCACTTGTAGCATTTAGCATTTGAAATATATGTATTTATAAATAACTAGAATTTATTATAGTTAAGCCAAACTGAGGGGCTTGATATAAAATTTAAGCAGTCTTCTTCCTTTACCCAACCATGTTTTGAAGTAATAAAACATGATATTGGCTTGGGAATTGGCCTTTGGCTAGAAAAAGTAAGGATTTTGATGTGCCATTAACAACCTATGTTTCATCCTCATCTGCCTTGAAAATGAATAAACTCTGAAGAGTAGATCCGATTCTGTCACAGCATGGGATAAGCAGAGGGTGCAGGTAGAAACACTGATTTAAGGCACTGATTACACTTTGGGGCTGCTTCATGAGCTGTCCTGGGACATCAGTTCATCCTTTGAGGTCCTTCGATTTCACATTATTTAACAAAGGACCCCAATAACCTTAGTATTCTTTAACTCAAAGTTAATCCCTGGCTACAACAAATATATGCCTGTTTCTTTTAAAGTTTGATTCTATATAATGAAATTGTATTTTATTATCCTCCCTAACAGTAATTTTCTCTCTTCCTTGCATATTTTTTGTTGCAGAGGAAGCTCTGTCTTTCATATTAAACTATATTTTATTATTTAACTGATTTAGGATACATTAAGGTATCACAGACTATAGGATATCACATAAGTATGAAAATATTTCTGTTAAGCTCACACATCAAAAATTTCATGAAGCTGAACATATGTGTACCGCAGGGCTCAGCAGCCCCACTTCAAAAACACATTAAAGAATATTTGTATGGGGCCAGCCCAGTGGATTGAGCCACAACCTTCAATGCTGTCATTTCATATGGGTGCCCACTGAAATCCTGGCTGCTGTATTTCTAATCCAACTCTCTGCTGATGTGCTTGGGAAAGCGGCAGAGGATGGCCCAAGAACTTGGGCTCCTATACCCTTGGGAGACCTGGATGGAGTTCCAGGCTCCTGGTTTGTTGTAGCCATCCAGGGAGTGGACCAGCAGAAGGGAGATCTCTTCCTTTTTTCTCCCTCTCTCCCTCTCTTGCTGTATCTCCCTCTCTCTTCCTGTGATCTTTCAATAAATAAATTAATATTTAAAAAAATTTTCATGGCACTCTATTCTATATAGTATTAAATTGAATCAGCCCAAATGTGATTCAATAATGGAATCGATGAATATGTGGTAGCATATTCCTATAATAAGATACTCTAAAGCAATGAAAATGTACAAGATAACATCTTAGACAGCAGTATAAACAGATCTCACAGCCATAATTCGGAGCAAAATAAATCAGACATAAAAGCACATACACTGATAAGCCCTTATTTGTCAATCTATCAGTCACCTGTCTATCATGTATGTATCTAATCTGCTTGCCAACATATCTAGTCCTCTATCATGTATGTATCTAATCTGTTTACCAACATATCTAGTCCATCACAAGGAAAACTGGGCTTTAGTGAAATTGCAAGTGAGTATAGTGATAACTCTTTACGGGGAAGGACTGTGAGAGGGCTTAATGGATATTATGGTATATTAGTAATATGGAATATTGAGAATATTTAAGCTCTGTTTTATTGGAAGCTCTGCTTTACAAAGTCTACATGCTTAGAAAAACATCCTAGGAGCCCTATTATGTGCTAGTGTATCTGTATTGCCAACTGAAGAAATGGAATGCTTTCTTAACATTTCAGTCTGTAATCTTTCTGAATTAATGATTAATTGAATTGGAAACTGCAATGAATTAACATTGAGCAGATGACATTTAATTCAAACAGCATCAATTAGGAAATTGCCCTTTCTTGAAGATGCTATTACAAGTGATAATGCTTCCTAATCATAGGCACTGAATTATTGGGTTTTAGTAATTCTATTTTTAGGAAACAGTATTGTAGATGCATTTGTGAATTAAAATTTTAGATAACATTTGCAGTGATTCTTAGAGGTATTATGGAAGCATACTCTCCAGAGTAAGGCTAAGCTGATATGAGCTTAACATTATCAGTAATCCAGTATCTGCAAATATAACATACTATCACATCCCTGTAAATTATATGTGGCTGGGGCGAATAGTAGAGGTGTGATTAAGACACCTTTTGGGATGCGCGCATCCCATATGGGAGTGCCTGCATTTGAGTCCTTGCTCTGTTACTAACTCTAGTTTTCTGCTAAATGTCTCAAGTAGACAAGTCTCTGCTACTCAGTTAGGAGACCAGGATTGAGCTCCCAGCTTCCGTTGTTAGCCCAACCCAGGCATGGTGGTTGCAGACATTTGAGGAGTGAACCAACAGAAGGGGGAGCTTTCTCTCTGTCTCTACTGTCTCTCTGCCTTTAAGATATGTGAAAAATATTCAAGAAAGAATTATGTATCACGGTAGAAGAGTTTAGTTCAATAGCTGTCAAGACATAGTAAGAGATGATGAGCATTATTGAAGCTGTTGTCCAAGACAACTTGCACGAGGTAAAAATCCAATACTTCTCATTGTTGACCAACACTTCTGTGGATATAACTCGTAATTAAATGTTAAAAGCACAATTTTGAAGTGACATAAAACATGGAAAATTAACTCCAGCTTTTCTTGATTTCTCTTATAAAATAAGCTTGTCTATCAATCCCAAGCACTAAGATAAACAGAATCCTTTTATGTCCCCACTTCTGTAACAGCAGTTTGAATAGTTGTGCAATTTATGTAGAAAGGTATTTTTCAGTGGAAGTTGTCAAGGGTGAACTAATTATTTTCATTTCTGATTAATATTCTCTGAGTCAATCACCAACTATCTACTACTCACCATTGTGTTTTGGCTACATTTAAAGGTTCTTTGCCAGATTCTTAGGGAAAGACTTGAATTCAGGAATATGTATGTTGGCTGCCTACTTTGCACTAGAAAATGTGTTAAATCCTAGGAAGATACTGAAGTGTTTGTATGCTCTAAGTTTTCAAGATCTTTACAGTAAAGACAAGGCATATATAAAAGGAATAAATTGATATAGGTCGTATTAAAAAAATAAAAGACAATAGGGGCTCATACCTGGCAGAGATTACTTTTTCAAGAGTGACCTAAAATGGCTTCCTAGCTTAGACACAGCAATTGAGCCTTGACTGTTGGCTGACATATTAACATGTGGCAGCAAGAGTACAGCATTACAAGAAGGAGAGTTAGAGCAATGTACAGAAGAGGAAAATAAAGGTGTTGATAGCACTGATTATTTAGTGTAAGGCCACCCTGAGGAATAAGACTGGGACAGTACTGGAGTCCGGATGTGGAGGAATTACATGTCTCTGTATTGGTGACCAGACAGATGACGCAAATGACATTTATATGCCAACCTTATTTATGTGGTAACCAATTAAACCTACAATATTCTTGGGGGAGTAAAAAAACACCCCTGCAAAGCTCTAAAGAAGTAGTTTCTCCTGACCTGCTCATCATCCAGGAAAAAATTAGGATAGGTATTACAGGAAAAAAAAAAAAAAACAGTAACTGAAAAGACATTACCTTGTCGAAAATACTGGTTTTTGCAAAGGGAAGAATGAGGTAGCAGATTTTCCTCTCATGTGTTTAATCATTTCTCTCCTTCATTCTAATTAGTGTATCCCTAGATATCACAGCAAGCTCAGGTAGAGCAAATCTCAGACTGTGCATGAAGAATGGAATGCTTTAATTTTCAAATAATATCTTCCTTGATAGCAAAATGACTCTGACAAGATTAGCAGAACCATAGCACTCGTTTTATGGAGAAAAACAAGAAGCCAGTGACAGTCATTCTACGTATGCAGCCGCCTGAACAATCACGTCTGAATCCCTCTGGCAGGGATTCAGCTTCCAAATTCGGGATCTTGGTGGGAAGCCTGGGTCATTCGGCAGCCTGCAGGAATGACAGGCATCAACAAATCTCTGTGTGGGTCCTTAATTTCAGTCTTATAGAGTTAGCCTTTTTATGAGCTGCGGTTGTTGTAGAAACAAGAAAATTCCAGTAAACAGGCAAGCAGCCTTTTGGCTCTCCATCATACAAAGGCCAGATGTTCTGAAGTGAGATATATGGAGGAAGTGGGCTCCAAATAAAATCAGATACCATGATTTTATCCCTGAGTTTGTGAGATGAAGAGCACTCGGGACGACAAACCTGAGTATTCACACTGTGCAGAGATTCAGAGTACTATATGCAAACCTGTGGAGCTGTAGAACTCTATCTGCTCCACACACACGCACACACGCACACACACACACGTGATCAGAGCACTGCCCTTTGCTCTAAATACAGCGCTGGATTTCCCTCTGATAAATAACAATGGAACCTGTACTTGCAGCTTCTGGAATTGACTTTATTGGTTAATTTCTATGGATAATGCAACTGTTTGACCAAAAGATAAATGACTTGTCGGATCACAACTCACCTTTCTTCAGCCTTCTCTTGGGGAAGAGTAACTACTTGAAAATATAAACTTTAGGAAGTATTCAGCACAAGGTATATTAACTTTAAATGTTAGTTCTTGCTCTCCCCAAGCTTTGTATTCATGTTTTTTCCTGCCTTCAGTATACATATATAATCCTTCTTTACTTCTTGGTTTTTTATGGCATATAAGAAGTAATAATCCTCTCCTAATTCTCTTCCTTTACTATGGAAATTGGTTTGATCATCGCATTGTTGATTCTGTGGCCATATATTCCTTCTCTGTGCAGAGTGCTCTACCCACCCATAACCTGGATTACAAGGTAACTCTCATGTTGATCTAGAGATCATATGTGAGCACCCCACAAGTTGCATATTAACTTAAATGCCTACTTAATAACAATGTTATAATTAACCTATTTGCCAAACCTAAAACTGAATCTGCATTTAGATAAAAATGCATATATTCTGAATGGTTCTTAATCAAGATTGTTGGTTATTCCAGAAAATTGGGAGGAAATTTTTATCAGCTTAGGTGTTGTCAACAAGGTCGTGGCCTAGGCGGGACTGGCTGAAAGGAAATAACCTGAGAAGTGTGGATCAGTGGTAAGGATTCGTTACTACATTAGATACGCTAAGGGATGCATAGGAAGTAGTAGACACAGTCTACTGAATTTTACAAAATCATTGCCCAGATGAAGTGTTTGTAAAGAAAACAATCAGAGAGCAGCATTATATATATATATATATATATATATATATATATATATATATATATAAAATCAAGTGTTAATTATGGCTTATGATGTATGTGAGCAGGTGGAGTCCAGAAAGTGCAAGAGTCTAGAAAGTGAAAGATAACCATAGGATGAACATTCAGAAAACACAAGGCTGAACAATGCCCCTGATCTGGAGCTTGAAGGAAAGGCGTAGTTTGGATAGAATGCTTAAAACAGCAGTCCTACCACACAGAAGAGATGAACTAGGTGTTGATACAGTAAATATTCAGAGGGGATCAGAAAAAGGCAGGGATAACCATGAAAGATTTCACAATTCCTTGGAATATATCTGTGCTGCAAGTCTGCACCAGTTATGTATACCTGAGTCTTCTCCTAATCATAAAATGGCCCAATACATACTACAGAAAATGATAGGTCTTCAGGTCTCAAAATATGTTACTAAATGGCCATGTTGAGAGGACAAGACTTTGAAAAGCAAAGACCTGTTATATCCAAAATAATGAAAATGCTGTCAGTTGAAATCTATTGTGACTATACCCACATATTGACATTTGAAACTCACCATTTGAAGTTTGTACTTACGCAGTGAAAATATAACCCCCAATAAGAAAAACTCAAAATTAGCAAAGAATACGTATAAATTTAAATTATAATAAGATAATTTGATTAGTACATGTTTTAAAAGCAATTTATGCATATATAGAGAAGATACATTTCTTTATAAAACAAATTATCCCTACCACAAATGGAAAAATATAGAAATATTATTATACACTATTATACTAGTTCCTGTTCCATTAAAAAATAAAGTACAAGGGATGCATTTTTTAAAAGCAAGTTTGCTTTGTCCTACCTGAAAGTTAGTCTTTGGGTGAATAATATCACACATAAACTACAGCACTTTTATTTTTATGTAGAAAAAGTCTTTGCTAGTTTCATGTGATAAAATTTATTTGATACAATTTTAGAGGAACTATCCCCCAAAAAAGAAGAGGTCAAACTAAAAACTGCAATTTCTCTCATGTGGCCAAAGGCATAAAACTAAATATGTAAATATGAACACTCTCAGATTTCATTTTTCCCAGTAATTGTATTGTTTTTAAACTTATATTTTCCACCAACTCTTCTTTTGTGTGTACAAGGGCAAATGACTTTGCCCATGTATGAGGACTGATAAACCTTATTCAAGCCAACTGGTTTTGAAATAAATAACTTTCACCCCCCCCCCTCCAATAGTAATCTTTTCTTGATTAAAAATATGCTTAGAGAAAGAAAACAATATACTTGTTCACCTCTGTGAGCCTGGAGTGCTATGGCTTTGTTGCTGTGCTGCATTTATAAATACATTTTTTCGGAAATGAGAAAATCACTTTTTTTCTGCTCACTTTGAAAGCAATAAGAGCCCTTTACAATATAATCTCCGAGGAAGCAATCATCTCAGGGACCTCTGTGGACAAGCTACTTCTCGTGCCCCTGACTCTCTAATGTAAATCTTTCAGTCAAGATCTGATACATTCTGTCAACCTTGATGACTGTCTTAGAATGTAATTCCAAAGTTACCCTCAGTATTTTGTTTGCAAAAGCACATACATCAGGTTCCTGTGATTTGTTTAGAGATTGGCTTAGTCTTCAACAGTGACTTGGGACATAGCTGAGGGCTCCCAGAATTGAAATGCAAAGGCTTATTTCTCTCATCACTGCATCCAACGCCATTGGCACGGAATTAATTATAGCGCTTCATGGTTAGGATTGATCATCTGTATTTCCAAATCTTTTTCTTTTGTTTCTCACATAGAAGCTTATTTGACTGAAAGAGAGTACATCTTCTACCTTACAATTTTCACTGGATCATATTCTTTCTCCCCAGTCAATTGTAAATGTGAAAGTACATCAGTAGAAGCATTACATTTAATTTATTTTATCTATTTAACTGAGTAAAAAGTAAGAGAGCTCCAAACAGGGAACAAAAACAGTCTAAATAAATAATCTTCATACATATTAACTGTAATTATATAGTCAGAAGTTTCTCATTTGGGCGCAAATAATTAGATCCAAGACATTTAGAAGATTTTCATGTGTGACAGGTGACATTTACTGTAATCTCTTCCTATGCCTTGAGCTTTGTCTGCATTGGCAAAGGGTTGAGAAATTGAGTAGGTATTCATTCACACGTTGATAAATAAATCATTGTGGAAACTTGCATTGTCAATTTCCTTCTCCTGAGCTGTGTCCTCACTTCCATTTTTTGTCAATGTGTTTTTATTAAATGATCTCTTTTGTTCATCAGATATTTATTTGAGAGATAAGAATCTTGTTCCAAAAAGTCAGAAACTAATAACACAGTCCTAGAGTTTAAAATAAACTTTCAATGAACCCAACCCATGTGTTGGAATTAGTCAGATACGTCTAGATGGTAGAAAATCCATGTGTAGAACTGAAGATTGCAGCGTCAACTTGTTCTCCTACCACAAAATGGGACTCAGGCCTTAGGTGTTGCATCTTCTTCATAGGAAGGACTTTTTTTTCAACTCATCTGTATTTGTCACAACCTTTTAAAGCAAAATGACTTGGATGCTGCATTTCTATCCACAGACCTCAGTGACTTAGCTTTATGATACACCTCGGTAGGTTCATAATTTTGTTCCCCTTAAAATCAAGCTTCATGGAGAGTTCCTGCCATCAAGTTGGTTCAGTTTAACCTATTTCTAGAGGATAAGTACATGCAAGATTGGTAACTACAGGGGCAAGTCTACCAAGTAGATCCTATGAGATGGAACTCAAGCCATTTTAATGAGTATTTTTCTTTTAAACATCAAGGTATGGCTCAGAACACTTCAATGACAAAAGATCTGGACTCCTAAGGAATCAGCTTGGTAGCTAAACACTGTAGACCTGAAAGTTAGCGATGGGTTACCCACATCTTACACAAGCATTGCCTCATCTGCTACAAGCCAAGATGAAACCAGAGAAGCAATCTTACCTTCCACTTAAGTAGTTGCATGCCATACAGATTTTTCAATGTTAACAAAAATAAAGAAATCCTTGAAAACATACTATCAGAGGGAATGAAGGTAAAGTACTAGACACGCGTCCAGGTCATCTGTCAGGCACAGCTTAGTCCACATCCTCCGTGCCATACATCACCAGTATCTTCCACTGGTGTCTTCAGCAGCCGGGACAGCTTCCTCCATACCTAGACAAAGGACTTTGGCAATCAAGTTTTGTACCCAGTTTAGGAATGATAAATGTTTGCTACAGATGGAATTAAAAACAAATACAACCAAGTCTTTAACAAATTGAATTTTACATAAAAATTGTTCACATGAAAGGCAAACTAATCATATATATTTTACAAATGCACATTTTGGAATTTTTGAAATGTTTGTATTTTACTTCCATGATGTTTTAATGATTTCATAAAATATGAGAGTGAGTGATTAATTTCAGTGTATGTTGATTAATTCAGCAGCCACTGGCCAGTGGTGGTGAGGTATGAGAAAATACCAATTTGAACACAAAATTGGATGCAGTCAGTACCTCATAAACACTGAAATTGCCCACTAAATTATTGATCTTTCTTTCGGCTACATTCTGAACAACCCACCAGCTGGGGTTATACCTCAGCCCAACAGACCTTGGGGTTATACCTCCAGGGTACAAGGCAACTATCTCATCTATTTACTGGACCACTTAGCAAGACTCCAGTAATTTTTTAATCTCTTCATAACAAATCATGAATTATGTATTTTAAAAAATTTTGTACATTTAGCACTATTTGGCTTCATGAACTTAAACAGTCTCCACTGGGGCCAGCTCTGTGGCATACCAAGCTAAGCCTGTGCTTTAGACACTGGCATCCCATATGGGCACCTGTTCATGTCCTAGATGCTCCTCTTCCATTCCAGCTCTGTACTGATGGCCTGGGAAAGCAGAGGATGACCCAAGTGCTTGGGCCCCTGCACCCACATGGGAGGCCTGGAAGAAGCTCCTGGCTTTGGATGGGCTCCATTCCAGCCAATGCAGCCATTTCAGCCATTTAGGGAGTGAACCAGCAGATGAAAGACCTTTCTGTCTATCTCTACCCCTCGCTGTCTATAACTCTACCTCTCAAATAAATAAAATATTTTAAAAAATTCTCCACTACCTCCATGAAGTAAAGGTAAAATATAAACAGAGTGTGAGAGATGAGTGAACAGTTGCCTGAGGATACTCAGAGAGCAGAATATCAAGGAGCTGTAGCCAGGTGGCGGGGAGATGGATGTTTTGGAATGTCATCTGCTCACCATATTACGCATATTAAATTATACCTTACTAATACAAAAGTGAATGTGTGAATGAAATCTTAGCTGGCAAGAAGATTATCTTTGAAATTTATCAAAATTTTGCAATAGTTTTCATTTTTAGAATGGCATAAAGAAGTAACTACGTCAGGAGAAAATATTGATGTTATGTTTTTGGATAACATCTACCTAGATAGTTACCAAAAAAATGGGAGAGTAAGGATTTTTATTAAGATGGAAATGAGATTATTAACATTTTGATAGTTCATTGATGTTTAATGGACATGCAACAAGTGGCATATACTTAAAGTGTACAGTTTAACAAGGTATGACATTTGAGCACAGATACACATGATACCATCACTAAAATCAGGAGAGTTTTCCAAACCTTTTGCACTCAGAGGTCCCTAGCACCCCTTTATTAGTTCTTCTTTCTACCCTTTTCAGTTCAGAGTGTTGCTGGACATGACTCAGAAACTCGTCAACAAGGGCATAGATGCACACTGTGCTGTATGCATACAATAGAATTCCATACAAGAATGAAAGTGATTAAAGATTGGACATGCGAACCTGGATTAAACATAAAAAATGTACTGAATAATGTCAGACAAAAAGAAAATGCATTTTATTATTCCACTTATATAGAAGCTTATGAAATTCACACTAGCTTATAGTACAAATGTATAATGTAATTATTAGCTTTTTCTTTTTTTTTTCTTTTTTTTTAAACTTTTATTTAATGAATATAAATTTCCAGTGTACAGCTTATGGATTACAGTGGCTTTCCCCTCCCATAACTTCCCTCCCACCCGCAACCCTCCCCTCTCCCGCTCCCTTTCCCCTTCCATTTGTAAGTAAAGTGTGTAAGTTGTTTATAAGGACTTAAGTTCACATTTCTTGGTTCCAAGAGGCTGGAAAAAAACAAACATCCTCAGTGCCTAATCGTAGCAGATTTAAAAGTTGCTCTAGAGATAATAAGGGTGCTGCAAAATTCAGACAGGAAAAAGATAAAACACAGGTAGAAATTATATGAAAGTAATAGTTACATCATGTATTCTCCATTTGTTGATGGCTTGCTTTTGCAAATTTGTCTTCTGCCAAAGAACATATTCTGCAAAATAGTTCCTGGCTTTGTTTTGCTTGTTTCTCCCATTGGCTAGCTGATTACCATAACATTTGCTATATTATCAGATTTTCACTTGTTTTCTCCTTTATATAACGGCAACATTAAAGTAAGAATGACATAGTCTTTTGAAATTTTAATTATCAAAACCATGAATATTAAGTCTTAATATTTGTACTTGGTTACACATTGGAATTCATTTATAATTCACTTAATTTCTTGATTTTTAACCCTCCTTTCATTATAATAGCTTATGCACAGATTGGTATAGTTGTATTTAATTTTATAAGGAGTGACACAAAAAAGTTGAAATTCTCATACATTTTCATTTTGAATATTGAAGAAACGTGACCCCATATCTGTGTGTATAGTTTTTCAATTGATTAGCAAATTGGATGCTTAGACATTACTCAAAGTTTTTAAAAGTATGATATCTTGTTGACGTGTTTCTGCACCCAGATCAGGTCGTTAGGTTGATGAATGAGCCACTGAACTTAGAATGTCCACGTTTTCATGAAAATATTAACTAAATGGACAACAAAATTGACAAATACAGCAAATAATTAAACCTTCAAAAATACATGTTTAATTTTGAAACTGATTTGATCATCTACTGATTTAGGGCACATAGGTTAAAATTGGAATATTTTATGGGAATGCTACTTTCCCGTCACATATACAAACATATGTTATTTTTAAAGTTTTTGGTATATAATCAAAATAACAATCTTTTTTAATTAGAGATATTAAAAATGAGCTCCTGCTATTTTTTTCTAATTATTGTTAAATGCATACAGTTTAAAGTCTTTTCTAATCACCTTATATGTTTAGCTCATGTAAGAGCTTTTAACCCTTTATTAGTACTTCTTAGCAAAATAATATTAATAGCATTTTAATATTACATGTTTTCTTTTAATTAAAGCATTAAAGAATCGGTTACATCATGTCACAATTAGAAAGAATCTCTATGGGTAGTATCTGTTTTACACTAAATATAAAGTGGAATGACTTTAAAATTATTGTGATGCCTTAGGAATATTTTTACTATATATGTAATAAAAATCAATAATGCCATTGAAGAGTAAACACTATTTATTTATTTATTTTTTTTTTTTGAGAGGCAGAGTGGACAGTGAGAGAGAGAGAGACAGAGAGAAAGGTCTTCCTTTTGCCGTTGGTTCACCCTCCAATGGCCGCCAAGGCTGGTGCGCTGCGGCTGGCGCACCGCGCTGATCCGATGGCAGGAGCCAGGTGCTTCTCCTGGTCTCCCATGGGGTGCAGGGCCCAAGCACCTGGGCCATCCTCAACTGCACTCCCGGGCACAGCAGAGAGCTGGCCTGGAAAAGGGGCAACCGGGACAGAATCAGGTGCCCCGACTGGGACTAGAACCCGGTGTGCCGGCGCCGCAAGGCGGAGGATTAGCCTAGTGAGCCGTGGCACCTAAATACTATTTATTTTAATCACTGGAGTAGGTTTCTATATTTCGTCATAAATTGGTAGAATTTCAAATAACTGCTTTTTTATAGAGTAGTGGAAACATAACAAAATATCTGAAGTTTTGTGTCAATAACAAAAAGTATTTAAAAAAAAAAAAAAACAGTATGTCTGCAGCTGGGCCAGTGGCTGTAATCCAAAAGACAGTAACAGGAGGCCAAGTCAGAAAGCCTCCTCTATGTGTGGTGGAAGGCAGAGCCTGTTGACAGCAAGGAAAATGTATGTTGAATGCAAAGATCGCTATTTCTAACAAGTAACTTACATGGGATATAGCACCAGGGGGAGTCTGGAAATAAAAGAGTCAGCAAGAAAGGGCACTCGTGTCCTCCCAGGGCCATGATTGAGTGTCTGACTGGGGCCTGTGCTTGTTTTTGCATTGGATTTCCCATCTGCCTTTAGTTTGCAGCACAAATACTGGTCCCACAGGAGGAGAAACTTGTCATCCACATAGTACATCACTCAGTCAGGTGATAAGAAATAGAAATCCTTTTTATTGGACTTTGCGGGCCCATTTTTTATTTATTTGCATGGTCTGGGTGACATTTATGGGAGAGAGGCTTCCCCTCCCTCCTGGAGCCAGCATTCTTTAGTCAGTTCTCAAGTCCCCTTTCCCGTATCCAGCCCTTCTGTGCTAACTGGCCAGTGCCTTTTTTTTTTTTTAATGGTCACACTCACATCTAATGCCATGTTTTCACACTTGCTGTTAAACTCTGTAAAAATCCTGAATAGAACTTAGTTAAGTAGCATGAGATTTGTACTATGCATGCTAAGTATCGTGTTTGACGTGTTTCCATAATCAGCACATTGGCCAGGATTTACTCTTCTCATACATCCCTATTTTCAGATGAAGATCCAGTTGTTGGGAGCCTCAGACGCCTCAAGGGTAGAGCTGTGATGGCAACTCAGACTGAGTCCAGAGCTCCACTTCCACCTACAGGGACATTCTGTGTCTTCCGTGTTTAATAACTAATTTCAGCAGATTTTGCGGGAAGACATGCCTGCTGACACCTTTCCATTTTAGCCACTTCCTTGGTACTTATGTATGTATAAATTATACACACACACACACACACACACATATACACATGTATACATGTCTTCATTTATGAGATAGCTGTTGGTGCCTAGCACTGTGCCATTGCTTTTCAAATTTGGACTTACATAATCATTACAGCCTTCTTGTGAGAGTGAAGTTATCTTCCTTTTATAGAAGTTAAGTAATGCACTGGTCATTGAGCTTGGAAGTAGCTAATCCAGGATTTAATGACTCTTGTCCCAATCTCTGAGCTTCCAAAATGTTCTCACCTTAATCACATAGGAAGTGCTCCTGTATTTTCTCAAGTTTTATCTCCATTGGCTAACTATACTTCTCTGTGCTCTCAGTACAGGGCAATAGCTTATTAGTTTTACATGGGTCCTGTAGAACCTAATACAGCCCAATAAATAGCTGATAAATTTACTTCCCAGTTTTGAATTCTTGTCCTGGTTTACAACATTTCCAGCTGAGACCATAAATCTCCTCTTAAAAATGCTACAAATGAACTTAGACTTTAGAAAAATCTCCGGTGACAGATGATTTCTCATTGAGAAACACTGATGATTGAGACCAAGGGAATGTCATGTCAGGACTGATTCAATAAAACATTGATTAGCATGGATGTAAATCCTGCTGATCTTCCTTTACATCCAACTTTCCACAAATAATTTTCACATCGTGAACAATCCTGAAGGAGATCTTTCTCCCATTTGCTCACAAATTGCTTTTGGCTAAAAAAAAAATTAACCTGGAACTGAGCAAAAATATTTATGGTGTCTTCCTTGCAAAACAGTACTTTTAAATTTTACTTGCCAACAGCCCAAGCTCCATTCTTTCTTGCTCGCTAAGCTCTGCTTCTTCTCCTCCACTAGAGAAATATGAGTTCTTCTGTTCTCCCAGACGTCTCATCTCTTTGTGTTTCCATTCATTATTCATTCACCTGCTTTAGGTTTTACTTGCCCCTTTCCTGCCCCTCGGCATTCATCCCTCTGTGACCATCCAAGATGAGACCGTTGTGATATTCGGAGTTAATAAATGAAGAGGAGACTCCTTCCAAGCTTTTACTACTTCTAGGGAAAGCCCAGTGGTATGCATTTAGACACCTACAGGATCAGTGAAGGATCTCTTCTCTTTTTGTATTCCAGTAGTAGAGGCGTTTCCTACCAGAGGGTTACACGTGTCCCCTCTGAGGACAGAGGTTTGCTGATAGACGCAGCCAGTAGTGAGGATTCGAATTCCAGCCCAGACTTGTAGCAGGGCATTTAAGCCGAGGGGAGCCAGAACCAGGATCTTCCATTGCCTAAAGGACAGAAATGAAAAATTCTATAGGAATCATTTTTTTTTTAAATCACTGAATGCTGTTTGGCCAATTCAAAGTTGAATTCAGACTTTATATAAAGGCCATGAAACAAGAAACTGAAAGTCTGAGAGATGTCCTAGAAAGATAATCATACAGAGTCTACGAGGGAAAATAGAGAGTGGACCATAATCACTTCCTTAGCCACTGGTCAGACATCATGTCTGTCTAAGTGGGAGGTGGAATGGGAATAGGAATCACTTCTCTACAGTTTGTGTGGCTTCTTGTTGATTGGGATACAGTGAAATCTGTATTATCCCCATTAACAAATGCAGGTTCCTTCCTTCTCAGGAATACTTTATGTCATTCTATTGAGGCCTGGAATTTTAAAGCCCATCAAGGATCATTCATTTTTAATATCTAAGAATCAATCCGACTATTAATGTATACCGATTATAAAATTTTATCTTAATGAGGATTTTTCTGCTTAGGTATGCAGGCCTCGTGAAATCAGCATGAGTGTTTCTCTTCTCTGGATACACACAGTGCTTTAGGCGCCTATATGATTATACACCCGTCTGTCTTGTCCTTGGTAGCATAAATTCTATCTCTACAGTCTGTGTTTCCCTTGAAAACTCTACCATGTATTCTCTTGCACAGTAAACTAGCTCAGTGATCAATCCAAACTTATGAAATGCAACTTAATTCCTACCCTGCACTCAGTTTTTTTAAAGACACCTTAAAATGTCAAAAAAATTTAAAATCTTAGGTATGAATTCTTGTATCTTTTGCATTATCTTTTCTTTCATCTCACATGGCCCTCCTGTATGAGAGAAGGAGGTGACTTCTGCTCTCTAAAGCCACTTTTTAGCATGGCCTAAGTTCAGTGCTCAGGGCTCAGTTCACTCTGTCTGTGGCTGGCAGTATCTGCACTGGTAAAGCACTAAGTGCAGTTTCAAAGCTCAGGCACATACAGGGAAGAGGAGGTCTCCATCGAAGGAGCTGCTTTAAAATAGAAAGCTTTCCATTTCTGATATTCCAATGGTTTCTGAACATGTTAAATAGGTTTTGATTTGATTATGAGGTTTGAGAAAAGAAAGAGAATATATCTGTGTATCTGTCTCTACACATACATCTTAAATATTCCAAGTATTCATTGATATGTCTTGAATTCCAGAGATACAAAAATGTGGTCCCTTAGACAAAACTCATTTTCCAAATAAGGAAACAGACCTCACAGAATTCATTGCCCTGCCATTAATTTCAAAGGCTGGAGTCAAGGACTCGAATTCTCATCCGAGATCTG
The DNA here is from genome assembly GCF_033115175.1 of Lepus europaeus. Classification (NCBI taxonomy): domain Eukaryota; kingdom Metazoa; phylum Chordata; class Mammalia; order Lagomorpha; family Leporidae; genus Lepus; species Lepus europaeus. The sequence goes on along the minus strand of NC_084846.1, from coordinate 57,808,537 downwards.
GTACTTAGCATCCTGCATAAACCTGAACAAGCCAAAGAACTTCTTCCAGATGGGATTTCCTAGTCTGGACATAGATTTCTGAGGTTGTTTCCAATTTCATGTCTATGCAATGACCTATTTTTTTCCTTTTACTTGTTTGTTTCACTTCTTTCATAATGGACCCACAAACGTCTTGTCTTGCAGTTAGCTCTCTTTCTATATAGGCACTGTGCATACACACACACACACACATACAACAGACACAGCACAGCTTAGTATAGCTCACTGAGATGATTCAAAAGTAAACAATCAAAGTGCTCCACTACCTGCTCAAGCAGTTGTGGCAGGCTTACCAAATCCACTCTTCACCACAGTCCTGGTGGGCAGCTCCACTTGCACCTGCCACCCCGACACACTTTAACTCTGGCCTATTTCTAGCTACTCTTATTCCAACTGACAAGCATTGTTAGTGTATCCTTTAAGTATATATACATAAACTAATATACAGATTTTGTCTTGAGGGTTTCTGTTATCTCTAATCTGAGAGTTACAGGGTTCCAAGAGAAGAATATTTTTCAGACAAAGAATAAATGCTATCTATTTCTGACAGATTGTATGAAAATGGAGCCAGGCTTTTGCACATTGTTTTATGATCTTGAAATGAATGCAGTCTTGTTTGTGGCATTTCCGGGGGCCCTTGTGAATTTCTTTCTCTCAAAGTAAACTAGCATTTTTAATAGGCTTTCTTTTCTTTGACACATTTTCTCAGCTTGAAGTTAATATTTCAAGGTTTGAAACAGAGAGTTCCCATAAAGCATCCTTCTTTCACAATAGCTAGTTTTCTTGAAGTTTGAAAGTAAATTACCTATTAGAATTTCAATAGATAGAAGCCTGTTACAGCCAGTTTAAAATAATGGAGTGTCTTTGTGAGCGCAATCATTTTTTAAACATCTCTGGTTATAGAACAGGTAAACCAAATGTAACAGACTTATTATCAGACATGATAGCAGACATTCAGGAGAACAGAGAATGCCCTTGGAATTTTGACAATTATCTCGCTCACTTGTCCTTAAAAGCAAAACCAGTAGCTTTATGCTACTTTAATACGTCATGCTGGGATTTTTCATGCCTTGCTTAGCATGGGTAGCATAGAACCACAGCTCATGCAGATTAGTATTAGAGCAACTTAAGAAGGCTGAGGACTAGGAACTTGGGTGACAATCACAGAATCTTACCTGAAGGAAAGATATTTGCAATTAAATCCCAAGGAAAGGTTAAGTAATGTCTATGACAGCATTTCTTAGTGATCATTTCTCTTCCAGATAGCTGTCATGGTTTTGATTTTAAAAAAGTTTGTGAGCCAGCATCACTAGTAACTTTCAAGAAAACTTTAGATACCTGACATTTTTCATTGATTGCTCTTGTATTAGAAAATGAAATGTCAGACACCATTAATTGCATTTTCCCAATAAGCAGTTACAGCAGGAGTAATGGCTAAATGGAGGTACTTCCTGTCTAATGCACAATGGATATATTCACTTAAGTGTATTCAATTTAGATGAATGTAGTATGTCTATATTCATTACAGTTTTTACCTATCTGTAGATTGAATTGATGGGGCAGTAATTACTACCATTATGAATGAAACAATACTGTCAGTCTGGAGTAAGAAAATCCATTTTCTTATCATGTTTTATACACGTGCACAAGATGCAGTCTAGAATCATTCTTTCCAATATAGAAATTTTACCTTGGAATTTTCATTGGACGTAAGATTGTAAACATAGTATGTCAGTCAGTTCTGCTTTACTTCAAGTTTATTGACAGTGGCTCTCTGCCTCCTGGGAAATGACAGAGGGGAAACATAGGGCCTCGGAACGTTTCCACACAAGGTAACTTTTGTATTTGTCTTTTTGTGTGTTTTCACCTCAGCTTTAGGCATGGTGTGGCATGGGTTAGGTTATTCTCACACCGTACTTTGCTTTCCTTTTGGTTTTGTGAAGGCAGAACTACTACAACCACACTTGTTTACACATTTTTTCCTAACTAGCAGACTCTATTTCCATTTTATTTCAGTTCATCTGTTTTATTTATTTGACAGGCTGATGCACACAGAGAGGCAGAGAGAGAGAGATGTTAAGAATCACAGGGTGGGGACGGTGCTGTGGCACAGTGGGTTAATGCCCTGGCCTGAAGTGCCGGCATCCCATATGGGCACCAGTTCAAGACCCGGTTGCTCCATTTCCAATCCAGCTCTCTGCTGTGGCCTGGGAAAGCAGAAGAAGATGTCCCAATCCTTGGGCCCCTGCACCCGGATGAAGCTCCTGGCTCTTGGCTTCAGATTGGCGCAGCTCCGGCCGTTGAGGCCAATTGGGGAGTGAACCATCGGATGGAAGATCTCTCTCTCTCTCTCTCTCTCTCTCTGCCTCTCCTCTCTCTGTGTAACTCTGACTTTCAAGTAAAATAAATAAATCTTAAAAAAAAAAGGAGTCACAGGGTGTAGAGGGTCTGCTCTTTGCCCTGCAAAGTTCTCTATCCCTGCTGGTCAGTATTGCTGTCCAAGTTCATGGTGCCATCTTACCTTTTCATCCCCAGCAAGATGATCTTCTAGCTGGGAGCAGGCAAGGTAGAAGCTGCAGCGGCCAGTGTCAGCACTGGCTGCCATGGTGGTGTCTCTCATTCATGTAGTTTTAATAGGCATTTGCTGAAATTACATTTCTCCCCCAAGGATATTACTTGATTTCATTGGTGAGCACTAGTGACTATTCTCTGGTGGAGATTGGCAGTCCTTGCTTCTTGGTAAGCTAATACTATGTTGCATCCAACAAGGTTCATTGGTTTATGGGCATTTTGCTGTTCCATTGATTGTTAAGCATTTTAGCAAACCAACCTACAATCTTTATAAACTTGTGCAGTAAACATATATAATATCAAGAAATGGAAATTATACCCAGCTCATTTTTCCTTCAATTAGGCAGCAAGCTTGCTTAAGCAATAAAGCAAAGTTGCTCATATGATGATCTTAGATTGTACCTGGTCCTTCCTTATTTCATTCCTGGAGTGTTTTTCTGGTGGATGAGCAGTATTTTAATTTATTCTGAAGAGAATTAACTTGCTGGCATCCAGTTCTGGTGAATAGTAGTTCTAATGGAAATATATGTGTTCCTCAAAGATGACCTCTGTTCATATACAGCCAATTAGGAAGCTTCTCAAAAATAAGCAGTCACATAAGCAAATCCTTTAAATACTTAATTGTTGCTTCATAAGCAGGAATGTAATCCTCACTCTGACATCTTGCCAGTAAGCCAGTCATTTATCATTTTTTCCAAATTCAAACAGTGCTGAGCTGGCCCCCAGAGCATGCCTTTCTCTGGAGATGTTGTCATGTTTTTCATGTGGTTGTGTTCATGCTTTAATGTGGACATGTTGAATTCATCATAGATGAGAAAAGCTCCTTTCAAAACCATGAAATGAGCAACCTCACACCTTACCTGGGCATTGATGGAAAGCTCCAATCTTGATCATGCTTTATTCCAAATATGAGAAATTGATACTTGGTTCACAATGAATTGAAAGGAAAGAAAATGATTATGGTCAAAGGGGAGAGCATTGGAAGCCAGGAATCTGTATTTCCATTTGTGAGCCTGTGATGGGCCAACCCTCCTCATTTACTTTGGGATAATTCTTTTTTTTTTTTTTTTTTTTTTTTTGAGAAAACCAGTTTTAGTATCATCAGCTCCTACTTTTGGCCTGTTCTTCAGTAATATCATTAGACCTTGACATATACATGTGAAAAACAAACACTTCTTCTAAAAGTCTAAGAGTTCCATGGGTTTCGCTCATAGTCACCTACTTATTCTACCGTAACTCAAGCAGATTAATTCTCTATGATATGACACACATGCTAGGGTAGGCCATGCTGTCTATGTATGTAGCAGGAGAATCATTGCCTTGCTTATGCATTACTTTCACTTATTCAACAAATAATTACTGAGTGTCTTCTAAGTAATGAGCAACATGTAGATGCTATAGAATGCAAAGACTGTTCTTACAAAAGGTCAGTCACAATTGCCTAATCAGGAAATCAGTATTAACAATGTTAATGTTAATTAAGCTCACAAAATGCTTTCTTGACTGTGTGGAATACTAAGTAGTCTAAAGTAAAACAAAAATTACTGTGAGACAAAAAGCCTCTGAAAACCCTAAATATATCAGCCAAATTTAGCTTGCTAGCTTTTGTCCCAGGTGATGGTCTGAGTATAATAGATGGCTTCTTCTGCTTGCTTAAATTTCCATTATATTTGCCTTGTTGATTTATGGATGGATAGTATGCTTTTTTAAAGATTTATTTTATTTTGAAAGGCAGAGTTAGAGAGGGATGGAGAGAGAGAGATGTCCTCCATCCACTTACTCCCCAGAATGGCCACAACAGCTGGGGCCTGGGCAGACTGAATCCAGGAGCTTCGTCTTGGTTTCCCGCATGGGTGAGGGGGCCCAAGGACTTGTACCATTCTCCCCTGCTTTCCCAGGCACACTATCAGGGATCTGGATTGAAAATGGAGCAGCTGGTACTCAAACCAGTGCTTACATTGGATGCTGGTGCTGCAGGCAACAGTTTAACCCACTACACCAGTGTCAGCGCCTAGTACTATGTTTTAAAATGTAATTTTTTAGTATCAGATGAGTGCCAAGACACACGTAGAGTGACATACACATGCATGCAGACCTACCAAAACATCTAATCATCATGCATCTAAATATGGGAGGAAAAATACTGTTCTACTTTATGAATTCTTAGCTGATATGTCCTGCCCTAAAGACAGATTAACAAGAGAGAAGCAGAAGTTTGGCAACGTGTACGCCTCCTATAAAAAAGGGAGACAACTCAGAGAAGTGAGTGGAATTTTAGAGTCAATAAGAAGTTGTGCTAGATTTCAGGCTTAAATACCACACTTCTCTGAAGCTAAAAGGTGTGTAGGGAAAGGTCTTGTTAAAACCCAGGAAAAGCACCAGAAAACTGGGGACAGTTTGTCGTGCCTATTTGAGTCCTGCCTTCTCCATTAACTGAGTGTGCAGTGATTTAGAGTCATCCTTCTCTTCCTGGTTCAGAAAAAGAGACGCTTTTGCAGAGGGAAATTTCCCTATGGATATAAACTCCTCTTAGAGAATGGTTACTGTGCAGAGCTTCTCCTGTGTCTGAATCTCAAAATAATAAGTTCATTATCCTTATGCCAAAGATGCCTATTTGAGATGGTGCATTCTGGTTACGTGTTGGAATGATACGTTCTGAGCCCCATCATGTATAATTGTGGAATAGGGCGTTAAGTACTTCCACGAAGATTATCTCATTTTTTCCACTGGACGATCCTGCAAGCTACTTATTATTATCACCTGTAATTTATCCTGAGCTAACTAAAACCTCTAGTACTTGGACTGTTTGAAGACAGAAGCTGACATTCAAGCTAGTCAATTGGCAAAGACTAAGTTATTTCTCCTTATTTCATAAATATATTGGCTAAATGAACAAAACTCTCTAAAGCAAGTTTTCCATTATTCAGTTTATTTCAGAAATGCACAAGACAATGGAAGCTACAGGAGTTTCCTTACTCAGCAACAGCATTTGATGGAGGAGGGGAAAACGCTCTGTCTTTGAAGGAGGATTTTATTTGGGGCCAATATCATAGAACAGGTTAGAGAATATTGGAATTCTTAAAGCAATCTCTTACACATAACAATGAAAGGTCAAACGTGGACTTTCATGTAGAGAATATGAATTGAATCCTCAAAGCTCTGAGCTGGTATTACATCAAGGAGATAGGAAGAATAGCAATTGATTTCTTCTCTTCCTTTTTCATAATCAGGGCAGAAATTCTACCCTGGATAGTGCCTGTATAGTGCTAGTGCTCATTTCAGCTTTGAGAGCGTTATAGATTTTTAAAATAATAATTAGTGCTCTCTCCCTCTCCATGAATAAAGGGTCCCATGCCATCTCAAATCTATGAATGAGTTAGCAGAGACAGCCTGGACTTATCTGGCATCTGGATAAAGGCTAAGGGGTTGGGCCGGCCGTGAATGGTTCTGGCAGGATCCAGGCTCTTCAGTGATGATCCAGTTTCTAAATGTGTCTGTGCCTTGCCTTCCATATCTTTACATGGTGTAATAATAGAACGTACTTCATGAGGTTATTGTGAATATTGAGTGAGTACACGTGAAGTGCTTGGCAAATTTCTGGTTCACAATGTTAAGTGGAATGCATGCTAATATGTAATAATTGTTGCAATAAAATAATTTGAGGGCAAACATCCATATTTCTAATTAAATGTGGTGCTGTAGTCAGAATACTTGCCACTTTACAGAAACACTTTCTATATGCATGAATAGGAAATTCTTGGTGTGAAAAAGTGCATATTCTCTCCTCACAACAAACTCATTAATTATAAAAGTGATTAATTACTATCAAATTCCTACTGAGCTACAACATAAAATGCCCATTAGTATTACCTAATATTTTAAACATAACTCTTGTTCAGATACTATCTTGTTCAGTTTGTAATTTGTTTTCACCCTTTTAATGAATCATTGTGAGTGGTTAACTATGCTTTATTTTATTTTATAAATGTTTTAAATTATTAAATTCAATTTGAAACTCCTTTCCTGGACAAACTGTGAGAAGGGGAGTGCAAACAATTGGCAAGTCAATGAAGGATTTATGTGTCAAATCTTGTAAGTTTGTTATTAGATTTTTATTTTTAAATTTACAGGCCCTAAGAATAGGTGGTTATTCACTACTTTCATATTTTTCTATATGTTTAAATGTATTTAAAGGTCTGTAATTATTTGAGGGAGTAAGTGTCCTCTTAGTTCACCTTTGAGACTATTTCATCAGTAAAACTATCTTGTCATCCGACAAAAACACAAGAAATACTGCATGCTTTCAGCAGCTAGGAACGAGAGATGGAGAAACACTTTCTCTTCCAATTATTCTGTGCTAGTCTGAGCTATGTAACCTGCTTTAGCAATGTTTGATTATTACCGTATCATTATTTATGGTTCTGTCTCTTATATCAAATTCTGCCCCACTAGATTGTACTCTCGAGCAAATAATAAGCTGACAGTTTGACTCCAGCACAGGGCTGCTTCACGCTGGGTGGCATCATGGACCACTGGGCTGTGGTTCTCCTTTTGAAAGTCTGTCTGCCCTGCTTGTTTTGCTCTAATTTGGTTTTCAGATTTTGCCAAAGATTCTTAAAGAAACTTTTATTGTGTTTTTTTTTTTCATTTATTTATGTTACTGTGTGATTCTCCTGACCTGTCCATCTCTTGGCTTTTATCCTCGTCTGCCTGTGTTTTCTACCTGTGGGTCCTCGGTTCCCCTTTTCTTGTCCCCAGTCACTTGTGATGGGGTTTATGCTTATTACAGGCTTTGATGGACATACTGAATTGACAACTCTGTTTCTGTGTATTGTTGGTGGCAGTTATATCCAGCTTGCCCCTCCTTCCTCTCTTAATAAGGAGAAGAGGATTTGTCTGGATAATGTCCTCAGCACTTCAGAAGGAAGGGAGATGGTGACATTGTCTGGCAAGAAAAATCATCTTAGAAATATGACATGTGATTTAGCCTGATGGCCTTATCCATTTTAAACACTCACAAAAATAATGATATGGGAGTTAAATTTTGATCAAATTTTCTTGAAAAGATTACATTTTGAATTGAAAGTCATCTGATATTGAAAATTGTTTTGTAAACGTAGGGTGTTTAGATGAAAGAAGCAAAAGTAACTAGAGAAGCCTCACTCCTGGCCACTGAGCTGTTGTCACAAAAGCTCCTACAGAACCTGGTGTGATACAAAACTGCACCTTTAGCCACAGATCAATCCTGAATTCACAGTCACCCCTCTCCCCAGTTCATGTAGCCAAGGTATTTTTGAGCACTGAGGCAGAATAGGCCATTATTTAAGGCAGGTAATTTTCTAAGGGAATTGTTCCAATGTACCAGTAATATAAGAACTGTAATTAAAACAAAGTGTTTTTAGGTCCACTCCTTTTCCTGCAATACTAGGAAAGACTGTGGGGTAAAAATAGTGGGAGAGACTGGAAGAAAAGTGATTTCCCCTGACTCTAAACCTGGTAATTCCATAGAGTTAGCACCGCCTCAATCAGTGCTGAACTCTAGTCTTGATTCTGAACAGCGATTACATAAGCTGGCTGTTACCCTGCTTCTTGGAGCACCTCGGTGTTTATCCTGAATTCTGAGTCTATTCTCTCACTGTGGGATACATCCTGTTCAGTAGCTTTTGTTGTCTCCATTCACCTAGGATATAGACACATTCTTATTTCAACCCTCCTAGATACGTAATGCAGAAATTTGGTCAACTTTTGCTGTTTGCTGATGGTACACATTCCCTTTTTCCTTTTTGCCATGCTTGAATCCTATTCCTAAGTCTAAATAAATTACCCCCATCATTCCAATAAACCCCATGAAAATATGCCTAAATTCTCTGTGCTGCCTTTTTCACCTGATCAGTGATGTTCCATGGTGTAAGCTTCTGGCCTGATTTCTGCCTATAGGAGGCTAGTCATTCTGGGGCAACACAACTAAAATGTACCCATTTGTTGATTTATCCACTGTTTATATATATCTACATGCTAATGTCTATGTGCCAGTCATTTTTACTTGGCACTGAGATAATAGAGAAGGACTTGAGGAATGGTATGAAGCATGGATAAATAAGCCACATTATCCATATGCTAATGCATTTTATGTAGGCGGATATTGTGGGCTAGACAATATGTTTTCACTGTTGTGGACATAAAGAAAGAATAAAACAGTTTCTTACCACAAAGGTTATGGAGGCAATAGACATGAAAACAGATAATATAATGCCATTTGGAATATCTGATGTTAGAATTTAAGAGGACAAAAAAGGAACAGGATTTGAAGAGAGATAATGCTGGCAATGTGAGAAGAAGGGTTTGACTTAAAGGAGAATAATAAATCTCAGCTGTGTACTAACAGGAGTGCTAGGCTTAGGCTGTTTGAGTTCAAATCCCTTCCATAAGCATTTGACCTCTCTCAATCATTGATTGATGCATCTGCAAAGTGTACATATAAACAGAACCTACCTCATAGGTGTTGTTGTGTGAATAAATGAGATAAGTCACACAGCTGGCACATTTATACTCCATAAGTATTTGTTGCTATTATTTTATAGATAATGAGAGAATTCAAGAGGATTTTAAGCAGGGATAGATGAAGCTAAAACTCTGAGATAGAGCATCCTAAAAATCCTAAAGAAACTGGTTTTGAGAAATAGGAGATAAACCCATTGGTCATGCCCAGCAGAACCTGATGCTAGTGAAAAGAGGCCTAGGCTGGAGTTGGAGATTATGGTTGTAGCTGTAGTGCAAATGGGGGCACCCCAGAGTGTGTATATGGAGTGGATTGCTCGGGGGGACCGACATGGAATTGCGTGAAATGCAAGAATTTAAGGGGTAATATCTGGAAGAAAAGCTTATGAAGGCGATGAAGCTGGAATGGCCGGAGATGTGTTGGTAGTAGACAGAGCCACCTGGAAATGGTGGCACAGGAAGAGTGAGTGATGTATAGGATGCAGCCAGCATTGCCTCGGGAGAAGTCATGATATGACTGATAAGGTACGAGTGATGCTCCACCGAAAGTCACTTCCACAGTTCCATGTATTTCCAGAAAGTAATGAATCTCACCACATTATTTCAGTCTTACAAGATTAAATACCAGCTTGATTAAGAGTTGATCTGGTTATGCTATCAAAGAGAAATATAACCAGCATTTTTGCCTTTTTTTTAAAGGATTTTGCAGAAAAGAAGTCCACAGCAAAGGCCCTGGAAGATGTAAAGGCAAATTTCTACTGTGAATTATGTGACAAGCAGTATCACAAACACCAAGAGTTTGACAACCATATTAATTCTTACGATCATGCTCATAAGCAGGTAAGTCCAAGTTGGGAAAATCCCTCATATTCTTGGATTTATGCAATCAAAGTAGGAATGAATGAATTTGGCCTTATTTATTGTCATTTAAGCCTCTGAAGTGAAACAATTTTATGCCTTATTTTTTTTCTTGATGGGTTATTTTCTGTTTAAATGTCGGATGAACTATTTTTTCCCTTGGAAGTACTATAAAGCTGTATGTGAACTTAGAGATGATCTAAGAATAAACTTCCTAGAAATCAGGGCCTAGTAAAAATAGTGTCACATTAAAAATCACCCAACTAGTTAGTGATAGAACTATAAACCTAGACTACTACTAGAACAGAGTCTGTTACAAACTCTGTTACATTCCATTTCTTTCAAGGATTCCAAGATACAGGAAATGCCAAATCTTTGGGGGGAAATTTCAGTAAGACATTATATTTGCTTAAGAAGACCCTCTTAATAGAGTCAAAGTTGTTATTCAGTAAGTGAACAGTTGCAACAAGCAACTCAAAAATGCAAAGTTAAGGGGTAATGAAAGGTTAAAATATTTCATTTTATTAAAATGTCTTATGTAAATCTGTATTATCAGTGTACATATCCAACACATGGTTCATAAACTTCTCTGCATCTGTGAAAGCGGGAGGCTAATGTCCACATCCTATTAGGTTTTATCCTTGCTGGTTGAGTTATGGGCATGTTGGCAATTTTGGAATTAGGAGTGTTAAATACCAGTGACTGAGAAAGAAATTCCACATGGCCAGAGGATTATTGCTGACAGCTATTTGAAAGCATACACTCTTGATCCCAGATGGACCTGTTGGTTGGAGTATGTGGGTAAGTCTTGGATACTAAAATACTTATTCATAGTGAACACAAAGAATGCTTTGATCAACATTATGTATATTCATTGAGTGCAAACTACACTTTGAGAAATGCAAGGCTAATGAAGACCAACATGTATGCTTGAAGATAGGACATGTGTCTGTGATTGGCTACATTTCTATGACAAGGGCAACATCAATGCAATCAAATGTTTTAGTACTGACTCCCAAATCCTAGTGTGTGCAGAAAATTCCTAGTGTGTGCAGAATAATCACTTCAGAAACGGCTAATAATGCAGACTTCCAGACTCTCCCTACAGATTTTTTAATTCAGTAATTCAGAGATATGGCCTAGGAACATGTATTTTGAAAGCGTAAGAAAAGGGAAACTTTCAAACACATGTAAGAATGAATTATCTGGCTCTTAACCAACTTCAACAATAATAATTCTTGGTTCTTTCTTAGCACCACCACTAACCACATCACCACCACTGGTACATCATTTTGAAAAAAAAATTTAAGACATAATTTCATCTAAAAGTATTTTCAGATGTATAAATGTGTTTTAATTAATAACAATTGTCACACCTAAAAAGTAACTATTTTTTTATATCAGTTAGTGGCCTTATTCTCTAGTTATCTAGTAAATTATTTTAAAATCTGGATTACATATCCAGACTTGTGTCATGTTTGCACATCTTTAAGCTTCTGTTAGTATACATATATTTCAGTCTGTAGATGTGTTTCTCTGTTATTATTTGAAGAATTCTATCTGGTGCATTCTTCTTACCTTCCCTTTGGTCTTCTGTGATTCCTTTAAACTGGTTGTTATATCTGATTTTTGTTTTCCCTGGCCAAGAGTATAGTGTCCTTTCCTAAGGAGGCATATGATGCCTTTTGTTCTCTCATTTTGTTTTTTTTTTTTACTTTTATTTAGTAAATATAAATTTCCAAAGTACAGTTTATGGATTACAATGGTTTTCCCCCGCCCCCCATAACTTCCCTCCCACTTGCACCCCTCCCATCTCCCGCTCCCTCTCCCATCCATTCACATCAAGATTGATTTTCAATTTTCTTTATATACAGAAGATCACCTTGTTCTCTCATTTTGTATAAACAAAATTTTGATCAGTTTGTTCAAGTAGTATCAGCTTACTTCACCCATCAGTGAGGACCCCACCAGCCATATTGCCTCAGTAGTTTTGGTAGACATTGGTCGTCAATTTCTTTGTTTTTCCCCAAGATGTATCTATTTCATTTTTTAAAATTTTATTAATAAATATAAATTTCCAAAGTACAGCTTTTGGATTACAGTGGCTTCCTCCCCATAACTTCCCTCCCACAAGCAACCTTCTGATCTCATGCTCCCTCTCCCCTTTCATTCACATCAAGATTCATTTTCAATTATCTTTATATACAGAAGATCAATTTAGTATATATTAAGTAAAGATTTCACTCTGGCCTCAGAATCAGCCCTTAAGGTCATCGTTTTCTAAAATTGATGACTGCATTTGGAGTTGTAAAATTATGATTTGAATTCTGCCACTCCTCCTTCATTTACTTGATTGAATGTGATTGTAAAGAAAAAGTTCTCATATGCATTGCCCTATAGGCATTTTATACAGGCAGTCTCCAGGCTGCATAATAAGGGAAAACAATAATCTGGGGGTATAGAGAATGAGAGAGCAGGGGGAGTCTTACGGAATAGTGGCTGTTGAGCTGTGCTTTACACATGCCCGAACACATGTTGAAACAGAGACTCAGGACGGGTGGCAGCATAACTGGATACGTAAGAAACCAGGTGATGAATGACAGAGAATGAGGCATCCTGGGGGAACTGCCGGAGTGTTTGACCACAGGCTAGAATCCTCTGCACCAGGTCTGTAATCTACAGAATCTCTGTCTTCTAGAATTCTTCTCAAGAAAGCTTTTTTTCATCTTATTTCCATTGCTTTCCCAATATGTTGATTAAACAATCTTTTCTCAATCATTCTACTCCATCTGTACCCAGTTCTGTTTTTATTTGGACTTACCAATTTTCAAACTTTCACAGGCATGCCCCTTCATCAAGCAATGATTGAGTTTCTAATGTGTGCTACTGCACTAGTTGTGGAAAATGGACAAAGTTGGTCCCTGCCTTCTTGGAGGTAATAATCTAATTGGGGAAGACATACAAGTAAATAGATCTGTAATAGATCTGTAAGTAGATCTGTAATACGTTAATATATGTGTTGTAAAAGCTGTATCTGTAGGATCCGTAAAATAGAGCACACAAAATTGATTTCAGAAAAAGGAGACAAGTGATCTGGATTTCTTAGAGATTCACCATGTAATCAACAATAGTAGGTCCTGTATGCTAGAAAACCTATATCCACGCATGGAGGCAATTATAAAGCCTGATGAAAGAAGTTGCTGCAAATGATTTATTGTGGCCACTGCAGCCACCAGCACTTTCTTGGAAAAATCTTTAGAAGTCTGAAGCTGGGCCGGCGCCACAGCTCACTAGGCTAATCCTCCGTCTTGCGGCGCCAGCACCCCGGGTTCTAGTCCCGGTCAGGGTGCCAGATTCTGTCCTGGTTGCCCCTCTTCCAGGCCAGCTCTCTGCTGTGCCCCGGGAGTGCAGTGGAGGATGGCCCAAGTGCTTGGGCCCTGCACCCCTGGGAGATCAGGAGAAGCACCTGGCTCCTGCCTTCAGATCGGTGCGGTGCTCCGGCCGCAGCGTGCCGGCCACGGCAGCCACTGGGAGGGTGAACCAACGGCAAAGGAAGACCTTTCTCTCTGTCTCTCTCTCTCTCACTGTCCACTCTGCCTGTCAAAAAAAAAAAAAAAAGAAGTCTGAAGCTGTAACATACTCTGCTCGTTCTTTCTGGCAATATGTCTTGCTCACATTCTTCATTGGACATTTTCATTTTCACCATTCATGTTTGACCTTATTCTAGGATCACTGATAGTATTTTTCAAATGGACTCCCTACCAACTGTATTTTCCCTGCTACAAACCAGCCTGTTCACGTAAGGATAGATTGATCTTCCTAAACTACACATGTGCACAATCACACCCCTCCTAAGAAATCTTCAGTGGTTGATGACTGACTTTTCAAAGAATCTGAACTAGTTAGTCTGCCATTAAAAACCTCTACAGTCTGGCTTTTGCCTCTGTTTTCTGATTTCTCTCCTGAAGCTCCAGAGTTTCCCTGCAGCTTCTCACAAGATGCCTTATGCTTTTGCCACCTGCTCTTCTTGGCTCGTTACCCTCCCTGTGCCTGGGATGCCCTCCCATCTTGTAGCTGTATTTCAACACACACTCTGTATATTTAATGCACAGATTGATGACTTATATCTTGATATTCAAGGAAATGGGATCTCACCTTAAACGGATTTAGCATAGCATTTTCCAAATATCTTTTGCTCTAAATCTATTAATATTGTGGAATATTTTGGCATAAGCTGCCCTCTGTGGAAAACACTGGAATGATTGCATTTGCTATAGACCTTGTTAGACTGTTTTCTTGGATGACATTGAAATGCTTCCATCTAAAGATTCATTTAGGCCGAAATATTTTAAAATTAACTCAGTTTTTGATCTAGCTGAGTTTAAAATTTCCTTTTTAAATGAGGCTGAATTTTATATAGAGAAAAAGGAAGTATTCAATACAGTTCAACATGCAAAATTTCCCCATCCCCAAATTTCAAAGCTAAAGGTGTCCTGTTTGTTTATTGCCTCATTAAGGGCTCTTCTTGACTGGGATTATTATGATTATAATAATGGTGGTAGGAATTTGGCTGAGAGTATTTGTGGCTTGAGTAATATGAATAGTTACCTTAATTTTATTTTCCATGTGGATTCAGAGGAGATATTTGGACTCTTCTGTTGAACTTCAATATGATATGTTGGTGTTCTTAGAAGTAAATCCAGATCCAGCATAGGTTTCATTCCATTAGTCATCAACAGAAAAATCATAGAGCTAGAAACAAAGAAACCTGAATTCTCTTCTCTGCTCTTTCTTCATTTCTTTTTCTTTACTCAGAATCCTTCAATTTAATAGGTGATTTCCAGAGCTTTTGTACCATGTAATATCTAAATAGCAGTATGATGCATTTATTTCATTGCGAGGATTGTATTATTCTAAACCAGTGAATAAATAACTTTATACAATACATTAAAACAGTCTTTGATTCTTAGTTTTAAATGAACTCATTTGACATTTAGTAATAGCTTTCTAGAATCTGATAACAAATTACAATTTTTTTCTTATTATTTGTAGAAAAAGTAGCTCAACAGTAACATAGCTGATTGAAAAATTGCTTTTAATGAGGCAAATGATCAATTTCTAGTTTTAACCCCCTCTTTTTTAAGATTTATTTTTATTTATTTGAATGACACAGTTACAGAGAGAGACAGAGAGAGATCTTCTATATGCTGCTTCACTCCTCAGATGGCTATAACAGCTAGGGCTGGGCCAGACCAAAGCCAGGAGCCAAGAGCTTTTTCTGGGTCTCCTATGTGGGCACAGGGACCCAGGCACTTGGGCCATCCTCCACTGCTTTCCTAGGCACATTAGCAGGGAGCTGGATCAGAAGCGGAGCAACTGGGACTCAAAACCAGCACCCATATGAGGTGCCTGCATCGCAGGCAGAGGCTTTCCCCTATGCCACTCACATTTTTGGAAACAACTAAATTGTTTTAACTATTGCCTTGAATGAACCTCTTATAATCCTGTATATACTCCGAACATTATTCGTACAGCAATTTGTGCATACAAATTGCAATCACTTGGATAAAGATATCACTGTAATTAGTAATATAGCTAACATGTCAATAACAATTAATCCTGATGAGACTACCTACAAGTCATATTCCCTTTCTCAAGCTGAAAATGTACAATACTTGAATGAGTAATACATATCCTTATATCTAGCAGTAGTCTCTCCTGCCCTGGAGGTATTTTGGCTCATCTCAATTTAAAATACACACACACACACACACACACCCCATATCCCTGTACAATTAACCCATAAAAATATCTTCAATAATAAAAAACAAATCTACTTTCAGATCCTTCACCTGTGATACTTAATCCTCTAAATCTCCCTTTGCTTCACAATAGAATTTATTTTTGCTCAGAACAAGCTGTTCACTTGTGAAGCCTGGATTTGAACTCCAATGGATTTTTTCTTAAAATATTGTCTTAGATTCACCCCATCTCTACTTGTCCAAATAAAATATCAAAACAGAACTTTGTCATCTTGCTCCTAAAAACTGCTAAAATTCTATTATCTCTTGTCTTATTCCTATGATTTGATTCATATGTCATTTTTTCAAAAGGTTATTTATTTATTTGAAAGTCAGAGTTAGAGTTACAGAGAGAGAGAGAGAGAGAGAGAGAGAGAGAGAGAGAATCTTCCATCCACTGGTTTACTCCCCAAATGGCCACAAGGACCAGGGCTGGGCCGGGCTGAAGTCAGGAGCAGGAGTTTTCTTCTAGGTCTCCTATGTGGGTACAAGGTCCCATCCTCCACTGCTTTCCCAGGCATATTAGCAGGGAAGGCATATTAGCAGGGATAGTGTTTTCCTATCTTAGGACACTTTCCAAAACCTGTTACCCTGTCCTGTTTGGAATATTCTTTCACCTGATGGTCAGTGTTCTGGTTCTCCTCTTCATTTGTATGTTAATTCAAATGTCACCCCTTCATAACACCTAATCAAGTAGTTAGCTAACAGATCTTCCCATCCCCATACCTGTTGACACTCTCAGTGGTAGTTATGTTGCCCACCCAAGCTGTGGGTCCATTCTTGGTAGGTAGAAATGAAAATGCCACCAGAAATAACTTTCATACAATGTCATTTGTTAACAGCAGATAAGGAGACCACAGGGAATCCTGTGTGTGGTAATATTCTAACTTACAGGAAATTAATATGCAAGAGGGCAGGCTCTCTCCTCACATACAGAGTGGGGCACAAGCTCATGTGAGATCCAGAGCAGAATCCTGCTTACACATAAGTCACATGATGTAGTAGTGAGGCTTAAGTGCCTGTTAGGATAGAGATCTTACCCTTAAAATTAGGAAAAGGCTCATTTTCAGCGAATTCGCAGACATTTGCACTTGCTCACTTGTTCTGGCAGTGGTCATGACTGGTTCCAGGTAGATTCTTGGGTCAGTTGAAGCTACTGTAGCCTGAGCTGAAGGTACCTGTTTCCAGTCTGGGTCTTAAAGGGGGTAATTTGATAGAATGTTACTTGTTTGAGTGGTTACCCAGTTGGAAATGTTCCTCAAGATCCTGTTATGTGAGCTGCAGTGAGAGTCAACTGAATGGCTGCCCAGGGCTAGTTGTTCAATATTCAAGCTTTATGAGCTTGTTGTTTAATTGTTGGTAAGTGGAAATTGGCCACAGTGCAAACACTATAAATTGGAGTTTCTTATTTGGTTTGTCCAGAGAGTTGGTATACCAGCACAGAATTGCCTATGACTATGTAAAAAGAGGGATAAATATTCAAATTTTCACATTAATTTTTTTCTCAATTTGCCCCTTCCCTGCCATTCGCCCTAAAGTGGGAAGCACACTGTCGGTTTGGTTAGCCATGATGTTCCTAAGTCTCAGAGCAGTGTGTGGCACATAGTGATAACTCAATAAATACCTTAAGGATGAATGAGTAACAGAATGAGTGAATTTCTAAGTAGGAGCATCCCACTCTGTCCTACATCAGTGTATGCACTCATTGATGAATCTTCACTTAAGTAGATGAAATAAAAGTGGTAGTGATGATTGGAACACTAATATTGAATTATGTATAATTATTGGACAAAAGCTGTCAGAGGAAACAGGTTTTTATAATTCAAAATAATTGAGCCTATATAATGGTAGTGTGGTAGGTTGCCCTAGAAACTTCAGACTTTAGTTAAAGTCATTTTTAAGACTGTGGGAAACTACTAGTCTTCAAAATATTATTGGCAAAATAACTCTGAAACCAATTGAAGAACTGATACACACGATAAGCTTAACTCTGCAGTCAAGTGAGTACATAAGAGCACGGGAGAGAAGTTAGGAGTCTTTATAGAGTGGCATGATGGGAAAAGAGAGAAGGTAGATTCTAAACAGTGCCAGTCACTTACAAAATATGAGCATGTGTTCTACAAGTAATCAACTGAATACAAATTTGAAGATAATTCAAAATTACCTTGTGAAATATTTTAAAAAGAATATACTGCCTGGTGTGGTCAGGATGTGGGAGGACATTGCTTGGGAGGGTGTAAATTGCTCCTATTTTTCCTTTTTAAATTTTTAAAATTGATTTGCCTATATTTGAAAGACAGCCAGAAAGAAATCTTCCATTTGTTAGTTTGATTCCTAAATGCCCTCATCAACCAGGGCTCGACAAGGCCAAAGCCAGGAACCACAAACCAGGAACTTATCCAGGTCTTCCAGGTAGTGACCCAACTACTTGAGCCATCACTGGCTCAAGTCCTAAAATACAAATATTTTACAGCTTGCTTTGTTATGAGGCAATTTCTTGCTGTTGTGAAGAATGTTCCATGGTATCTGTTTTTTAAAAGATTTGATTTACTGGAGAGGCAGAGTTATAGTGAGAGGGAAACATAGAGAAAAGGGCTTCCATCTGCTGGTTCACTCCTCTTAATGGCCCCGGAGCTGAATTGATCCAAAGCCAGGAGCCAGGAGCTTCCTCCCAGTCATGTGGGTGCAGGGTCCCAGGGACATGGGCCATCTTCCACTGCTTTCCAAGGCTCATTAGCCTGGAGCTGGATCAGGAGTCAAACCAGTGCTCATATGGGGTGCTGACACTGCAGGCAGAGGCTTAATCTTCTATGCCACAGTGCCAGCCCCTGTATTCAGTTTGTTCTTCCCCTTGGTATGATTTTGTCTTCTCACTGCTCATGGGGTTTCTAGCCCAGGTTCTCCCCTCTTCTTGTTTTATAATTTTCTTCTACATCACACATATGGACACAGTTTCTATACCAATTCTAGGCATATCACTTATTTGCAGTTTATTAATGTTCCTAAGTATCTGAAGTACAAGATGACCCAAAACAAAATTATTATTTTCCATTCCACATTCTACACAGGCATATTCTGCCTTCTTCTTAATAACTCTTTTTTTTTAGATTTATTGTATTTATTTGAAAGAATTACAGAGAGAGGGGAGAGGCAGATAGAGAATCTTCCATCTGATAGTTCACTCCCCAGATGGCAGCAATGGCCAGGGCTGGGCCAGACCAAAGCCAGAAGCTTCCTTCAATTCTCCCATGTAGGTGCAAGGGCCCAGCACTTGGGCCATATTCCACTGCTTTCCTAGGCCTTAAGCAGAGAGCTGAATCAGAAGAGGAGTAGCCGGATATGAACCAGCACCCATATGGGATGTAGGTGATGCAGGTGGAGGCTTAGCCTACTATGCCACAGTATCCTTTATTTTCTTTTGAAGATTTTTTATTTATTTGAGAGGTAGAGTTACACACAGAGAGAAGGAGAGAGAGAGAGAGAGAGACAGAGACAGAGACAGAGACAGGTATTCCATCCACTGGTTCACTCCTCAGATGGCCACAAGGACCAGGCAAGGCTAAAGCTAGGAGCTACGAGCTTCCATAGGTCTCCCACAAAGGTGCAGGTGTCAAAGCACTTGGGCCATCCTTCCCTGCTTTCCCAGGCCAAACCCAGAAAACTGGATTGAAAGAGCAGCAGCTGGGACACAAACCAGTACCCATATGGAATGCTGGCAATGCAGGTGGAGGCTTAGTCTACTATGCTACAGCGTCACCCCCTCCCCCATAGTACCTTTTAATTCAGAAACTAATTCTGCTTGTTGTGGGATATGTTTTTTTATATAATTTGATAATAGCCTCCTTGGTTAATTCTCCATCCCTGGATGTACATAAGCAAAAAGCTAGAATCAGAAGCAGAACCAGCACTTGTACCCATGCCCTCAGTTACAAAATGCAGGTGTCCTGACAGGCATGTAGCAGCTACACCAAATGCTGACCACTGTTTCAGTTTGTTCTTAGAAATAACTATGTATATCCTAAGGGAGGTGTGAACCTCCTAGGGGAAGGCACTCTGTTGACTTTCATTACTTGGCTGGCCTGGGAGGAGAGCTGGCCAAGTAAAGGCAGGGGGCATCTCTAACAAGAAATTTACAGTTCTGCCTGCAATGTTGCTGACCCTACTTGGCTGTCCCCTCAACTGCAGTGGTCACTTTGGAAGTTGGGCTGAGTGAAGGGCTTTTCAGCTTGGAGCCAATAAGATCTGTGGCTCTGACCTGGGCATCCTTCGATTCCAGGGCAGGTCCATTTCCAGTGATCCAACTCTTGGCAGAGCTGCCAGGGCTCTTCACAAGCTGACTTCTGCTGAAGCCCAGGCTTACCACATTGAAAGCCACTGCAGTGGACTGGCCTGTTGGGTCTCCTATACCCCATGTGAAGAGATAGATAGGTCTGGGCCTCTTAACTTACAAGGCCTAAAGCCCACCAGATTATTATCAAGCCCCTTCTATCAGGTTCTATTTGCCTCTCAATCAGAAAAATTACTTGTAGCTTAGACAGCACCTTTCTTAGCTCCTCTAATAATGACTCTGTCCTTTGTTCTAGACCCTGTCTAGTCCACTTGGGCCTCATTCCTTTGTAATCATAACCTCTACTCTACCACCAATGGCTCTACTCCCAACCTGTGTGTACTGATGGTCCTCTTCCCCACTTAATGCTGTATAATTGTTCAGACCTGGTTAAGGCCACTCTTAGGATCATTGGTAACTATCCTCAACCTGTCTTTTATGACCTTGTCTAAATATGATCAGAGTCGGGGAACTTGGAAGGCTTCCATAGCCTTGGCAACTCATGACGACAGCCTAGGGTGGTTACTGGCGCCATAAACTAGAGTGTCAATTTGTTGGGTCAACAACAGGAGCCACTGTGCGCTTGCTCCTGATGTGGGATCTCTGTCCTTAATGTACTGTACATTTTGATTTAATGCTATAACTAGTACTCAAACAGGATGTTTCACTTTGTGTTTCTATGTGGGTGCAAACTGTTGAAGTATTTATACTAAATTGATCTTCTGTATATAAATAGAATTGAAAATGAATCTTGATGTGAATGGAAAGGGAGAGGGAGCGGGAGAGGGGAGGGTTGCGGGTGGGAGGGAAATTATGGGAAGGGGAAGCCATTGTAATCCATAAGCTGTATACTGGAAATTTATATTCATTAAATAAAAGTTAAAAAAAAATGCCATAGATAATATAATTGCAGGAAAGTTAAAATATGCATTAGGAGACAATTGGAAGTTAATATACCTACATATTGGCTATACTCATCATGAATGGATTATTAAAGATGTTTACTCATTTTATTTTCTGCATGCTAAAAAAAAAAAAAAAGAAATAACTATGTATTTGACAGGCAGAGAGACAAAGATAGGAAGGGACACAGAAAGATCTTCCGTCTGCAGGTTCATTCCCCAAATGGCTGCAACAGGCAAGGCTGGCACAGGCAGAAGCCAGGACCTAGGGGCTCTGTTGGGTCTCCAGCATGCATGTCAGGGTCCAAGTACTTTGGCCATCATCTGCTGCCTTCCCCAGAACATTAACAGGAAGCTGGTTGGGAAGTGGTGCAGCCGGGACTGGAACTGGCAGTCCCATACGGGATGCAGATACCACAAGCAGCAATGTAGTGTGCTACACCACAAGGCCAGACCTGTTTGTTTTTCTATCTTCACTTTTGATTCGTTATCACACACCTTAAGATGTGATTTCCTTTGGCATGGATTCTGGAAAAGTAATCAAATGAATCCCAATGATTGGGGTGCAAAGATATTTTAAATAAATTATTGAAAGAAGTCTAAACATAATGATAGGAAGGTAGCTAAATTATGATGCACATAAACTGGAGTAGAATCTAAGAATTTAAGTTAAGTTTTAGATTAAACTTATATGAAATTTAATTTGTGAAAGTATTGTGTAATACTTTTTCACAGTAAACATCAAGAAATATAGCTATATATAAGTAAAATAGTTTAAAAATATAGGTCATATATTTTCATGTTACTAAATATTTACTATTCAATCATAAAGCTTTATGAAACAATGTAAGCAGATATTATTATTATTATTATTACAGATTATTCTGCCTTTACATGTTTAATTTCACTTTATTTCTGGTCAGTCCTAAAGATCTCTATTGTATTGTATTGTATTGTATTGTATTGTTAAATGAATGCTCAGACTTTATATTATTTGGAATTATAAATATTGGGCTTCACGTGGTACTACAGTTACTTCATGTTTTTATTTTATTTCTTATAAACTGCTTTTTCCTGGCATTAAATTTGCCTGTCTCTTCTATGTGCCCAGTTTTGTATTACTGCTTTATATTCATTCATCCCTGGATAACCTACCCCACGTAGGCTCAGATACTTGGATCACTTCTGCTCCCGTGGTCCCATCAGAGACATCACTGGTGCAGTCCTTGGTCTTCTGCTCCTGTCTGGACAAGGTGCCCTTCAGTCTGGTAGCACTGCTGCTGCTCTGGGATTTGCCTTCACTATCATCCTGTGAACACTTTCACCTCTCTCCTGGGTTCTGTTTCTTATTTCTTCGATCTCATGGCTTCCTGTATTCTTAAATTATTTGCCTCTTTCAGTGGAACCTGTCCTTTAGAATCTTCTTACAGAAGCATACATGCGAGATAACCTTTGGAAGACCTTGACTGTCAGTAAAAGTGAGTGTGCGTATTCTGCCCTCACACTGGATTTTTTCCCAAGTGTTTGCAAACTACATTGTTGCTGTTGAAAGATACATGCCATCTTGAATCCTAATGCTGTCTTTCTGGAAACTGTTAGACTTCTCTTTGTTTCTCCTTAGAGGAAATATTGATTTGGTACTTGCTGTGAGCCAGCTTTATTCTAGAATGCTGAGGATACGGTGAGGAGCAAACCAGACAATCCTCTCCATCCCCATGGAGCTTGCATCACACTGAGTAAAGGCAAAGAGAAAATGAACACATAAAGTAATAAAAAGCATGTAGGATATCAGATGGTTCCACAAGCTGGGGAGAAAACTCAAGGAGCGAGAGGTACGGGGAATACTGTGGGGTGAAGAGAATTGTTGATAGCGGTTTCAATGAAGAACTTAATTAAAAGACAGTTGTTAAGAAAGGCCAGGGAGCAATCCAGTCTTTGCTCTGAAGCATGGTGTTCTGGGCAGAGGGAGGGCTAGATGCAAGGTTTGGGAGCAGTGGTCCAGAGTGTCCTAAAATACCAGCGTTTTACAGCTTGCATTGTCAGGAGTCTCTTTCTCTTATTGTGAAGAATGTTCCTTTGCATGTTCTCATTCAGAAAATAATTCTACTGGCTTTGGGAAATGTTTTTTATATTATTTGATAGCAGCCTCCTTTGTTCTTTGTTGTTTCTCTGAGTTTTCTCTTGAAATCCTCATATTTGGATGATGTGTTTCCAGAATTAATCTGTGAAATTTGTTATTCCTCTTGTTATATTCCTTGTCTGTCTTTACATCAATCTTCTGACAGATTTTCACAATGTCTGTCCTCTAATTTTCCTACTGAAGAGCTGTTCAAAGTATGTATGTGTTTGTGTGTATGGAAGGAGAGAGACACACACACATAAAAAGGCACACCCATAAACAGAGTTTGCTTTTATCTATAGTTTATATGCTAAAAGCTTTCCTCAAATATCTCTGTTCATTTTTATTTATAACTGAGGGGCTATAATTTTGCCTGGAAGTTTTGATGCACATTGGTTGGGTTGGCAGCTGGCTGGCTTCAGGATGGTGCGATAGAGTAGTATGTGTATTGGCTTACCTGCAGCTGTCAACATCTAGGCATCTTCTGGAAGCTATAAACAGAAAGGAGAATCTTGCTAACAGGCACAACTGCACTTAAGAATTTAAGTGACCGCTGGCTGGCGCCGTGGCTCAACAGGCTAATCCTCCGCCTAGCAGCGCCGGCACATGGGGTTCTAGTCCCGGTCGGGGCACCAGATTCTGTCCCGGTTGCCCCTCTTCCAGGCCAGCTCTCTGCTGTGGCCCGGGAGTGCAGTGGAGGATGACCCAAGTGCTTGGGCCCTTCACCCCATGGGAGACCAGGACAAGCACCTGGCTCCTGCCTTCAGATCAGCACGGTGCACTGGCCACAGCGCGCCGGTCACGGTGGCCATTGGAGGGTGAACCAACGGCAAAAGGAAGACCTTTCTCTCTGTCTCCCTCTCTCACTGTCCACTCTGCCTGTCAAAAAAAAAAAAAAGAAATTAAAAAAAAAAAAAAGAATTTAAGTGACGGTATAACTTAGAGTAAGGGATACCAAATGTCCCCTAGATAAGATTCTACCTGATTCAGTTTCTCCAGGGAGCACCCGTCTTCTGACAGAGAATGGAAGAGGCCCTGCCCATCTGACTTCCCTCCCTTAGCCAGTCTTCCTGTTTCAGGTCTCAGCCTGCGTTTTCCCAGTCCTGCTTCACTCCTCTTACCTCAGCTGTCCAGTCTGCTGTGTGCGTTCGCATATCCTCCTTCTATCTCTCCTCCTGTCCGGTTCTCTGCCTACTTTATTGCTCTCTTTTATTCCTCTGTAAATTGGGCCATTGCTACTTTCACCAGCGTGTCATTACATGAAATCCCCTTAGCCAGTGTGTGGCATGTGCTAACTATTCAGGGGAGCTAGCTGAGTGAGGCGTATTTCACAAGATGCACTTCTAAAGGGGGCTGGTGAACCATTTTGCAAGAATATTTTACAAGGGATCCTTTCATTAAATGAGAACCTAAACTGAGGAACCTCTTTTATCTCTGAAATGATAAATGCATAGATTTGTAGGTGAATAGAGCTTTCTCTCATTTGATTTTATCTTAAACCTAGACTAGACGATAAAGGAAAGTAATTCTGTGGGTGTTAGGACTTTAAAGCCATAACCTCTAGTTGGCCTGTTCCAAATACCTCCTAAACACAATTTTGGCAATGCCCTTTGATATACGTCCCATGTCAAACACTCTGTACAGCAGAGTCCTGGATTTTTTTTTAACAGGTGTATGTTTTTTCTTTTTGCGGATCTGTAGGTTTACTTTTGCTAATCAACATTATAGTTTTTCCAACTTGTCTTCTAGCTGCATGATACAACATTTCAGCAGACAACTTGATACTGAATGAAACATGAACAAATGATTAATGACGTTAAATTGCAGTGGTTAATGATAGCTACTGTTACATCCATTTACAGATGGCCATATTGTTCTCCTTATGTCTTATCCATTATTGATCATCCACTGAGTAACTGCCCCAAGTGAGCTCTTCCCTCTAACTCTAACTGTGAATTAGCTGCTGGTGGTTTTAATACTAAGGTTATAACTATTGTTATCAAACAGCCAGAATATTGCTTTGCTATGGATCGCGCTTGAGCTCACTGCCCATGTATATTAATGGTAAGGCCAAGGATAAAAACAGAAGCAATCCTTCCCCTGTAAATATGTCTTAATTTATTATCCATCTCCTGTTCCTGTGAAATTATGCCAGTCATCTATGGAATTAA
This sequence comes from Lepus europaeus, assembly GCF_033115175.1. NCBI lineage: Eukaryota > Metazoa > Chordata > Mammalia > Lagomorpha > Leporidae > Lepus > Lepus europaeus. The sequence goes on along the minus strand of NC_084846.1, from coordinate 57,783,251 downwards.
GTCAGCTACCCACCATTTTAGTTAATTACCCAAAAATAATTTGCACTAGATTTTGTGGACTCTGTGGATGAAAAATTAGTAAGAACTCATAGTTTCCATGCCAACAACTGAGGACCTTGGAAGTTGTCACTGTGATACACACAGCGAGGAGGGGAAAGGAGCAAACTCAAAATGAGCAACTCTCCTAAGATCCGTCAGAACCTGCAGCCTACAGCAAAAGCGGCTCCCTCCAGAACCACGGTTCAGCCAGGTGGGCGCTGGAAGTCCCGGCATTGCAAAGCCGAAGCCCAGGAGCAGAAACTCCTGTGGGCACCAGCCCCGTATCGGTGAAGCTGAACTGTAGTGGATGAACTTCCAGAGCTTCATTTTATGTTTGAGAAGTGCAGACTCCTCCATACCTGCCTCGTTCTCCTAATGGTTATGGACCAAAAGGAAAATCCTACTGTGTTTCTGATAGGGAGAAGGGAAGAGCAGTCTGAAATATTCACAGAGCATCACAGTCTTAGGAATCCCTGCCCGCGGGAGGACCTGTTCTACCCAGCCCGACCAAGTCCAAGGAAGAACGAACAACACAGCCCTTGCACGTCTTTGGCTTTAACCTGGGGGCAGAGCAATAGCGAATTCCCGTCTCATGAGTTGGGTGGGTGTGGGGGCAGAACCGCACAGGCTCGCCTCTCTCCTCCCGCCTCTGGGACCTCGCCGTCACAGCAGCATGGTTCCCTCACGCAGCAGAGGGTCAGAGCTGAAGGAACTGCACACATTTGGCCTCACTTGAAAGTTTTTAAGGAAACACAAAAAGAGGAGTGGGGGGAGGGGACAGAAACAAGGACCACAGAGGGTATTTTAGCTTCTGCAAACCACAGCTGCAGCATCCAGTCACAGGCTCACTCCTAGTCAGATAAACTTCAAACCTCACATGAACGGCTGTTTGCGCCCCCTTGCTCTTATCTGGGACATCATGCCTGGCTCTTGAGATAAAAAGTGCAAAGCATCCTGAAACACAAAAGCTCAGTTGGAAGAAGCAGAGAAGGCATGACAACAGACTCGGGTATGGCAGCCACGTCACAATTATCAGAATGAGGATTGGAAACCACTATGATTAATATGCCAACGGCTCTGATAGAAAGTGGACAACATGTCAGAACAGACGAGTGATGTCAGGAAAATCATGGACTTGTGAGAAATTTTAAAACTGGGCTATGGAGATAAGAATGTCTTTCCTGCCATTGTCAGGAGGCCGGGCTTAGCCAGGGAAAGAATCAGGGAGCTTTAAAAATGTCAGCAAAAACATCCAAAGCTAAAATGCTAGGAGAAAATAAGAATGAAAGGGACACAATAGAATATACAGCAATTATGGGAAAAATACAAACATACCGTAAATGGGATTTAGCATTCCCCAGAATTAATGCTGCATGGTAGACTAATGATCCTGGGAGATCAGAGAACACAACTCGGAATGAATCCAAGAAATTCCACATCTAGTCATATCACATGCAAACTGAGAAATAATCAAAGGAGAAAAATAAGAGAGGCAAAAAAACCGCACGGAGAGCCTAAGAATTATACTGGACTGCTCAGAACTCATGTAATTCTGAAGAGTGGGGTGAAACACATATGTGCATGTCTGCGTGTGCACGCACACGCACACACATGCCAATCTAGAATTCTGTGTTCAGCAAAATCACCCTGAAAAAGTGAAGCAGCACTGATTGATGAAATTGGTCAACAGACCTGCATTGCAAGAATTAGTAAAAAAGCTCTTCAGAGATACGAGGAATATTATGTCAGAAATTTAGATCTTCATAAAGAAATAAAATGTATTAGAAAAGGGATAAATTACTATCGTAAAGGAATTATTTTTCTTATTCTTAACTGATCTAAAAGAACAGTTTGTTTAAAATCATAATGGTTGGTGGGGGCAGGGGGATTGTGCAGCTGGTTAGGCCCTAATTCAGCCACCTGCATACCAAGATGCTCAGTTTCTCATCCAGCTTCCTGCTGATGCTCCAGGGAAGCAGTGGACAGGAGCTCCAGACTTGAATTCCTGCTACCCAGGTGGGAGACCTGGATGGATTTCCTGTCTCCTGACTTTAGCCTGACTCAGCCTGGCTGTTGGCTGCCATTTGAGGCAAGAACCAGTGAGTGGAAGTGCTTGCTGTCCCCATTCCTGCTGACCAGATCATCTCTTAAAGAACCCACTTTTGAACATGGTTGCATTGAGGTGTAAGTTTATAACACACAAACTTGGGGGGACACAGTCAAACCAAAACAGCAGAGAATTGTAATCAGTAATAGTTTTTTTGGCAACAGGCATTTTGTTGCTCTTGGTATCAGTCAGTTTCATGTCTAATTTGTGACTGATCCCAGCTTCTTTCGGAATTCAGTATAAACACAAGATCACATTAAAAATGCCAGAGGAAGGAATTTAAATATTCACTGGAATGACAGACAGGACCCCAGAATGGGATTTCCCTTCCTAGCACCTAACAAGAGTCCTAAAACTCTTCAGCCAGCTCCTCAGAATCTCAGTCACCTTTGCCTCTATTGGCACATCTCTCTTTTCTCCCGAAACGATAATGCACTTAAAACTGACAGGCCTCTAGTCAGCCCTACCTCCTTCACTCTTCACTATTACTTTTGGATTTAATCTGAAATAAGCTGCAAGCTCTTTGTCCAGTGTACAAGCCCTTTGTGCAGTGTACACATAGTGTTTGTGTACGAGCATCTCATTGTGACTTCTTTGAGTTCCTCGACAGACAATTAATATAGATATTATTTTCATTTACTTCTTTGACATTCCTCTATCTTCTATGGTGAAGCTTCCATTTCCATATTTTTCTAATTTCACCTTATTGAAAATGTCTTCAATAGCTATCATCAGAGACAGAGTTGACGTATCTTCCCTAAGAGTGTGGCTTGTCTTTTCATTTTTTCTTTCTAAATATTTAGTTGTTTGATAGGGAGAGTGACAGAGAGAAAGGGAGATGCCATGTGCTGGTTCACTCTCCAGATGCCCTCAACAACCTCCAACTGGAGCCAGGAGCCAGGATGCCCATCCTGCTGTTTCACATGCTGGGGAAGGAGCTCAAGTACTTAGAGCATCATTGGCTGCCTCCCAGACACCTTAGCAGGAAGGTACATTGGCAGTGGGGGTGAGACTTGATCCCCAGCACTCCAGTACAGGCTGTAGGTATTCCAAGTTGCGAGTTAAACTCCTGGGCTCCTCACATACCCCTCTCCTCCTTTTCTTAATAGGGTCTTTTAAAGAGAAATGTTTCCTTTACTTGGGGCAAAGTCATTCTTTTAGCCAATACATTTGTATAATAATATGTAAGAAATATTTGAACAATCCAAGAATCAAAATTTTCTATATTTTCCTAGACAATTTTAATTTAGTTTTCATATTTATGCCTGAGTTAACTCTGAGAATTAATTTTTATGTATGGTTTCAAGCAAAAATACAACTTCAATTTTTGCATGTGGTTATCCATTTGTTCCAATATAATTTGTTCCATTTTGTTATTGGAAAATCTATCATACGTGTGTTAGTTTATTTATGTTCTGTTACATCGATCTATATGTTTATGCTTGTGTATAATATGCTGGCTTAGTTATTATGGTCTTATAGCATGTTTTGAAATCAGGTATCTTGAATTCTCCAAATTTGTTCACGTTCTAGTCATTCTGGGTTATTTATATTTTAACATAATTTTTAGAACATGAAATTTCTTTTTCTTTAAGATTTATCTATTTACATGAGAAGCAGAGTGTCGGAGAGGGAGAGACAGAGAGGGAGGTCTTCCAACTGCTGGTCCACTCCCCAAATGGCCTTAACAGCAGGAGCTGGGCCAATCTGAAGACAGGAGCCAGGGGCTTCCCCTGGATCTCTCCTGTGGGCGCAGGGGCCCAAGCACCTGGGCCATCCTCTGCTGCTTCCCTAGGCTACCAGCAGAGAGCTCAATCAGAAGTGGAGCAGCTGGACCTAAACTAGCACCCATATGGTATGCTGGCACTGCAGGCAGAGGCCTAGCACACTATGCCACAGCACTGGTCCCAGGATCTGAAATTTCTAAGGCAAATCTGCTTGAGTCTTGATTGGAATTGGATTAAATCTACATATTCATTTGGAGGAATTATAATCCTTAACATTGTTGAGTCCGCCTGTTTATAAATATGACTGATCACTCTACTTCCTTCGATCATTTTTATTTTCTTGAGGAGTTTTTATGTGGTTTTCAGTTGACACATCTTTTATTTTCTCTGTGAAGTTTATTGCTAAATATTTTAGTTTTGTAAGCTATTGTCAATGAAATTTTTATTTCATTTTCTGATTGTTGCCACTACATAGAAATTCAATTGATTGTTTAAACATTGATCTTACATTTTTATATAGATCCTGTAATTTTGCTAACCTTATTTGCTACTTTTTTGTTAGATTTCTTAGGGTTTTCTTTATACAAGAATACATCAACTACAGATAATACTTATTTTCTTTCTGAACTATATATGCCTTTTAACTTTCTGTTTCTTTTGTGTAAGATTGCAATGTTCTGTTAAGTAGAAGTGTTGGAAATGGCAATTTTTGTGTTCTGAATTTTGGGTAGAGGTGATGCATTCTGTTGATGTCAATTATTATGTTTCTTATAGATTTTTAATACCCCATATTAGGCTGGAGTTATGTCTTTTTACACGTAGTTTATTAAGAGCTGGTTTGTTCAGTCTTAAATCACAAATGGGATTCGGTTTTGTCAAATGCTGCTCATGCATTTGTTGAAATGAACACGTTTCTTGCCCTTTATATTACTTTGGTTCAGTATTGCCCTAATTGATTTCTGTATATAAGTCAATCATACATTTCAAGAGTAAATCCTACTAGTATTTATGTATTGTATCCTGTATAATTTGTGGAAATTAGATGACAGTGTTTTGTTAAGGATTGTTGTGTTATATGCTTGAAGGAACCTTAATTCACTTCTTGAAATGATTGTGTGGCTCTGACATCAGTGACTAATACTACATTTATAAAATGAGTGGGGAAGCTTCTCTTCTCCTCCAGTTTCTGAAAGAATTTCTGTAAGCCTGGAATTATTTCTTCTTTAAAATTTTGATAGATTTTACTAGTGAAGACATTTCTAATTACTAATTCAATTCTTAGTAAAAGTTGTTTTTAAAGATTTATATATTTAGGCCGGTGCCGTGGCTCATTTGGCTAATCCTCCGCCTGCGGTGCCGGCATCCCGGGTTCTAGTCCCGGTCGGGGCACCGGAGTCTGTCCCAGTTGCTCCTCTTCCAGTCCAGCCCTCTGCTATGGCCCGGGAAGGCAGTGGAGGATGGCCCAAGTGCTTGGGCCCTGCACCCCATGGGAGACCAAGAGGAAGCACCTGGCTCCTGGCTTTGGATCAGTGCGGTGCGCCAGCAGCAGCAGCCGTTGGAGGGTGAACCAACAGTAAAGGAAGACCTTTCTCTCTGTTACTCTCTCTCTCACTGTTCACTCTTCTTGTCAAAAAATAATAATAATATTTATTGGAGGAAGATATTTATTGGAGGAAGATATGTCTCCAGTTTTCAAAACAATAAAACAATCCTGGTGCATTTTTTAAATCAGTAAAGTCTTGAGCAAACATAATGACGCCTAGAGAGGTGAGGTGAAAATAGAGTAAGAATATACACATAAATCTAATAATGTTCAGATAAGTACTATGAAAATCATAGCATTTCCATGGTGACTGAAAGAATGGAAAGCAAGATCAATACTCAATTCACTAATACCCAGCAAAATTCCATTCATTGGTACAAAGAAAAGAATTGATTCTCTGTCAACATAATTAAAAATAGAACTTTCCAATTTATCTGATGCATGTGACATTTACCTGGTTACTTAGGATAATTGGAAGTTTACTTTTTACTATATTCATTTCTGTGCAAAATTAAAGGCTTTCAGGATCCTCCTCTACATTTAAATTTCAAAGTGTATGCATGCATATAAGAATAATTGTTGCAGTTCTATGAAAATATTCTGAGTTTTCATTTTAGAGTGTCACAGTCCTATTTTTAGGATTAAATATTATAACTCATACAGTTTTGAAAATTCAAATCTATTTTTCAGATTGTACATGCTCAATATTAGGAAATACTTGAACATTAGTAGTGACATAAATGTATGTGTAAGTTGGGCAGAATGCCAGATCTAAAGTCTGAAACTGTGACTCCACCACTAATGAGCAGTTATAATTTGGAAATGTCACATAATTTCTCTTAGTTTTAGTTCCTCAATTTCAAATTATGATAATAGTACTTGTTTCATTTATCCCATAGAGAAAAAATAACTTGACAAACTTAGAACAGCTCTAAAAATATAAAGTATTTTGTAAACATGAATAACATTAAGATGTATAGCTCAATATTTATGCAGAACATGTCATTTTCAAACTTTCTAAATATACATTTACTTGGGTAGAATAAAATACACTTGTAACTGATCCAGAAGCGTGGATGTAGCCTGATACAGTAAAAAGGCCATGTCGTCAGAGTCAAAAGACTTGGGGTTGAGCTTGGATCAGTCACTGCTTAGGTGTCTAATTTCAGTCACATCATTCGAAACTGACCAGCTTCCTTCATGGGAAGTTAAGGCTCATGGATGTGCCCCCATCCACCTGAGAAGGTTGATGCAATGATGACAGTGAGTCGAGATAATGCATCTTAAAGTGAGCCACAAATTTCCAAACAAACTGCTTTTTCTTTGATTATGTAAACAAAGAGACTTGTATAGTATCCTTTTGCTAGGCAGGAAGTCCAGGGATAAGAACAGTTCAGAGAAGCTGGAAGGGCTTCCAAACCCAAGTCAGTCCTGCAGAATCTTAGGTTCAGAGCCAAGTGTGCTCAGGGCAGCTATAGGAACTGCCTTCCTAAAGCTCTGAAATAATCAGCATACTCAGTGCTTGCTGGTTTTGTCATCACAGCGCTGTTGTCTATGGAGAAACCAAATATCAAAGTACCCTGTTCAAGACAATTACAATCCAGGTGGAGAAAGAGCCAATGAACCTAAGAAAACTGTAATAAGAAGAGGGGTTTAGCCTGTTTGTCAACTTTCACAAAGATAAGCTGTTAATTGACAGCTGATGAGTTGAGAAAGTAGTTGTCCCTCTCATAAACATCTCTGGATGGGAAGAATTGAGTGGGGAAGAGATTCAAGAGACAAGGGGTTTGCCATTGAAGAACCCGGCTAATAGAGCAAGTTTTCCATCAGCAAAGTAGGATTAGATCAAAGCACAAATACAGCAGACTTAGGAGAAGAGGAAAGAATTTTGAGAATAAAGCATCATTGAAGGAATGCTTATCAACATCATAGCTTGAAATGGCAAATAGGAAGATGAAGTTACATATCATTTTAATTCTAGGAGTCATTTAATGAGCATATAAGCGTAAATCATGAAACTGATCGGTTTCCAAACCAATGACTATGAGGCATGAGAGGGTTATGATTCATTTATGGGTCATAAAACCATTCCAGGGATTGTGGCTAGGATGACCCACAATAAAACAGAGCAAAATGGAAAATATTAGCGCCCTGTATCCTGCAGCTGCAAGCTATGTTCCGTGCAGTTTTATTGTAGTTAAATATGTATATATGACTACCCTGGGCCATGGTATAAAATGCATTTCTTTCTGTGGGGTGCAGTAAAAAAATCCCAACAACCCATGAGCTGGAGTTTCTATGAATTGTACAAAAAAAATTTCCAAGAGGCAAACAGAGGATAGGATAATTGGAAATTTACATAGTTTTGTGGTTTGGATTTATATTAGCAAGTTGGCACAAGGCCTTGCCTTTCTCATGTGCCTTCTAAGAAGCCGTGTAATAAAGATCGGGGAGCTTATGATGTCAACTAAAGATCATAAATTGGACACAGTGAAGTTGGGGTGGTTAGGGATGTGAATCCTGGGGGTTGAAGCTAGGTCTAAGGTGGCAAACCTGAGTTTCCATACTAGTACAGGATAGTCACCTAATATTTAACAATGTTACTCTATTATTAATTGACAGATAATGAAAATAGATGTTTATGGAGAACAATGTGATACTGTGATATTCTAATACATATATACATTCTGGAATGCTCACATTGGGTTAACATTTATCATTTCAACTACCTATCATTTCTATTTTTAAAACTGTAGCTGGAAAATATCTTCTCAATGAGCTTTTCCTATTTGCTTATAATATCTACTTGTGTCTGCATATCTGTCTTATGGTCCCATACTATAAATTCAATCTCTCCTGTGTAGTAAGGAGTTTTCAGTATTTAGAAGTAGTTACTATCATTTAGGTCCACCTGAGTTTAAATGTAAGGTTTGAATCAGACTGAGAATCCCAAAAAAATGGGTAAGGGCTGACAAAAAAATTTAGTTGAAGCTATGAGCATGATAGGGGACTTACTTGTGTGGTCACAGTCTAGTGAGTCCCAGAGTATGGGATGGGTTTGTGGCTCAGCTAAGGCCAGAAAACACACAGAAATCCACATCATGAAGCAACGTGGAAGCCCCAGCATCATCAGCTGATATCTCACTCTCTCTTTGGATTGGCTAGCTATGCCTAGAAAGAGGGCCTGGGGCCGTAGCGGTCAGGGACAGGGCCCTTTTCTTGTGTCTTTGTTCCTCTTTGCCTTGAGCTTCTCTGTGTCACTGAAACAGCATAGCCCCTCAGCTTGCCTTTCCTCTATCCTGCCCTCTACCCAGAGTGACCAAATGTGTGTCCTTGGACGATTTTCTGATCTGGGAGACATACGAGGCACTGAACTGCATTTCTCAGTAAGCTGTTTAAAGGCACTCTGATATGTAATTTGTTTGAATGCCTAATTCTGTGCTTGCAAGTCATGATAGACCCATTAATACATAAGGACTCTTGTTTACACCCATAAACCTACTGATCAGGGAAACAGAAGTTTTGTTTATGTTTTTACTTGTTTTTAACAACATAGAGTTTACCTTAGGTCACTTTACTTGATATAGATGGAACTTAGCCGATATATATTTTTATTACAGTGATTTTGAATGTATTCACTGTCATTGTCACAATTTTTACTACATATGATATTTTCTTTTTTTTAATGATTAATTTATTTGAAAGAGTTACAGGCTGGTGCCATGGCTCAACAGGCTAATCCTCCACCTGCAGCGCCGGCACACTGGGTTCTAGTCCCGGTCGGGGCGCCGGATTCTGTCCCAGTTGCCCCTCTTCCAGGCCAGCTCTCTGCTGTGGCCCAGGAGTGCAGTGGAGGATGGCTCAAGTCCTTGGGCCCTGCACCCCATGGGAGACCAGGATAAGCACCTGGCTCCTGCCTTCGGATCAGCGCGGTGTGCTGGCCGCAGCACACCGGCCACGGCGGCCATTGGAGGGTGAACCAACGGCAAAGGAAGACCTTTCTCTCTGTCTCTCTCTCTCTCTCTCTCACTGTCCACTCTGCCTGTCAAAAATAAAAAAATAAAATAAAAAATTTAAAAAAAAGTTACAGAGAGGTAGAGAGAGAGAGGCACACGCACACAGAGAGAGGTCTTCCATCCATTGGTTCACTCCCCAGTTGGCCACAATGGCCAGAGCTGTGCCGATTCAAAGCCAAGAGGTTTTTCCAGATCTCCCACGCGGGTGCAGGGGCCCAAGGACTTGGGCCATCTTCCATTGCTTTCCCAGGCCACAGCAGAGAGCTGGATTGGAAGTGGAGCAGCCAGCACTCAAACTGGCACCCATGTGAGATGCCAGCACTGCAGGTGGTGTCTTTACTGGCTACATCACAGTACCAGCCCATATGATATTTTCTTATTCAGTTGAATGTTTAAAACTCATGATCATAGTAGTAAAAGATACATAAATCCTCAGTGAAAATAAATCCTCCTCCATTCTTGTGTACTCATTCTAATTCATTAAATAAGATGAAATAATGTGTTAATTACAGATATTTTGAATAAAATGTCCTGACTTCCAACTACTAATATTTTCAAAAAGGAAACCCATTTTTTCAAAAAATGCAATTTTTCTTCGGCAAACTCATTTTGTAAGTAGGAAATTGGCATCTCTAGATGTCCAATAATTTTCCAAAGTCATTTTGCCACTTAGTAGTGATAAAACCCAGGCTATATTTCTAGAAAGAATATGTGCTTTAGCTCCTTCCAGTTGTCCTAACTCTAAAATAGTTTTAGAAGGAATATATCTGTATAATTCCCTCATGGTTATGTGAGCTTTGCTTTTGATTGTTCATGCGAAGCTCATGGTGTGGTGAAAGGTCTGTCTGTCTCTCTCTTTTTCTTTCAAAAGTGTGAGTTTTGTGCTGCTGGCATAATTTTATCGATGTCTTTTAAATGAAAATCACTCTACAGTTGGCAATGATCCTATCTCTCCCCAAATAACCTCAGCTCTTGAGGATTTAAAACTGAATTCTATCTTCACTGACCTCTGGTTTGATTTAAAATTGCCGTATTCCTTACATTTCTGTTTATATCCTTCACTTTTTGTTTAGTCATCTGAATTGGTGTTTTTCTTTGCTCTGAAATTTCTCCACTTTCACATTCGTCTTCCTTGGATCTCCACTCTGAATAGTGATGCAAGGCCAGTCTCAGTTCTGAGACAGAGGGTAATTTCTTCCCGAACACTTAAAACTTTTCTGTTTCCTTCCGTTCTATAATTGAATTATTCATTGTTTCTTTAAAAAGATTGGCCTTCATTATTCCAAAGGATGCTTGTTTTGTTGCTTTAAAGACATTCATAGGTTCAACACATGTTAGCCCAGTCCTAGGGTTGCTTTTACTTTCTTTTTTGAGTTTTCAAACACAAACAATGTATCATTATTTGTTTTTCATTTTTATTCACCTAAATGCAATATACTTCATGTATTTCATTGATAGAATTCTAAGAAGATAACCCTACTTTCCTCTCTCTCTCTCCTTCAAGCCCCCTCCTTCCTTCCTTTTTTAAAAATTTTTAGAAAAATATACTTTCAATTTACTTTAAAATCACAGGCTTAATGCACCACTAACCATAATATTCAACAAGTAAAAAGTAAAGACAAGGGATAAGAGTAATAATCAAATCATAAGATGTCCTTTTCATTCTTATACCTTTTTATGTATTCTATATTAACTACCACATATCATAGAAAACATATATTTGTCTTTTTGGGACTGGCTCATTTTACTAAGCATAATGGTTTCCAGTTGCATACATTTTGTTTCAAAAGATAGGATTTCATTATTTTTTATGGCTCAGTATTACTCCATACGGTATATATACTGCATTTTCTTTATCATCAGTTGATTGATATCTAGGTTGATCCCACATTTCGCTATTGTGAATTGAGCTGTTATAAGTGGGGATGGAGGGATACAGGTAACTCATGTGCTGATTTCATTTCATTTCATTTGGGTATATTTCCAGGAGTGGGATGGCTGGGTCGTATGGAAGATCTGTTTTCAGATTTCTGAGAAATCTCCATACTGTCTTCCATAACCACACTCTACAGCATCTGTAGCAGTTGCTGGATGGAGTGCCCTGTACCAATCATTCAGGCCTCTTGGTGTTGTCTGGCCTTCTCCCAACTGTCAATTGCCATACCTCTGTGTCTGACTGTTGGTTTTGTTTTTGCTGTTTCTCTTCCTGAAGCTGCAGATGGCACTTCTGCCTTCATGCAGAGGTGATGAATCTGAACTGAACAGCACCCCACCCCTTAAGCCCCATGGGTAGGAGAATTCTGGATCATGGGCTCCATCCTGTTTCTCATTTCTTATCCCTGAGAGGAAGCTTGTTTCCTTGGGATAGCTGGTTTAACAACAATCCTTTTTATTGGTCTTCTTCCAACAATCCCTTTGTATTGGTCTCCTTCCCTTCTCTGCCCTGACCTCTGGCCGGTGTTTCCCAGGCCTCCCAAGTGCACGCCTCATCCTCAAATCCTTGCCTCAGAGTGTGCAGCACTACTGTTCTTTGGTCTATAGTTCTCTCATTTATAAGGTAGTAAAACACCTGAAACCTGGGTAACAGAAGCACATGTAGAAATCCTAACTCATAGTAGAAATTCTAATACTGCTGCATCCAGTAAAAGAAGTGATGTCCAGTACTGCAGAGTCCTCCTTCCAAGTGCATCTTTACTCCCTCTGTGTCCCAATAGGATGAACAGCTTTACATTGTGTGATCAGGAAGGGGCAGTTGTCACCAAGGTGATAAGATGTGAGGGCTGCATGTGAAGTGGTCACACATTTCCCTGTCTTGAATGCCCGCAATTCCATCACCAGTCACACATTTTCATTCAGTGAGAAGAGTTGTTTCCTGCAGTCATATTTTAATCACTGCAGATACTACAGGGAGGGATAATATTCAATAAAAGCCTGTAGGAAGAACCTATCTTTTTCTTTTGCTTCTTATCCCCGCCCCCAGAGGAACAATATGCTAAGATGTTTTACACTTTCCACCAGCTTCTATCTGTCAGGCTATTTCCTACTCTTTCTGTAAAATGCCTCTTAGGGGTCTTCTACAAAATCCTGATCCGCCAAACCCGTTTGGCTACCTATGCTGTGAGCTGCCATCGCTTCCAATATTTATTCTTTGAGAGAACTTAATCTGCTGCACTGTTAAGTATGTGTTTGTCTCATTAGCAAGATCTTTAACTGGTGGGTCTGGGTTATTTATTATTGTAACTCCAGAATTTAAAACTGTGCTTAGCACATTCAGATTACTCAATTGTTGAATAAATCAATTGAATTTATGAATCTTATTGGAACGAAGTAGGTTATTGCTAGATCTTAAATTGGTTTCATTCAGTCTGTAGAGTTACAGAATATTTACTGTCTCACTGATACAAAAGGACATAGTTGATTGCACATTTATAAGACCTACTTTTAAGTCATTAGGGAACTAACCATACTTCCCTGTTTTGATTGGATAGCCAACACTGAACTTGAATATTTTTGATGCTAGGAAAAAAAAAAAGATCTAGTAAGTCATCTTTTGCACTGTTAAAAATAAAGACAAAATAACACAAAATTTGAATTTTTAAAAAAAATTTCTGCTTCTATACAAGCAAAGAAAACTAGAAATCAAAACACATAATGTTTCCAAAATATATCTGGCAAAATTTACATTTAATCATTTATAATGTGTTATTTTTGTAATAGCTTATCACTTAACTTACAAGGTATTGTGTTTTTAATGTTGGAATCCAGAGATTATTAGCTTAATAAAGGGTTAAATAATTTCTTTACTTACCTGTGTGTTATAACAGTAAATGCTGTAGGAGTTACAGTTCCATCATCAAATGCCACTGAACGCCGGCTAGTGATTGCTTTTGTTTTATGGCAATAAATTCCAGTTTTAAATGTCAGCTTATAAAATTCTTTGTTCTAAACACACATGTTTATGAAGGATGTTGGACTTTATTAAGAAATGTTATACTTGCCTCACTGGAAACATATTTTTATGGTAAGGAAGGCAAATAAATTAGTAATTCTAATATTTGGAAACTGTGCGGAATGATGAGTTTATTTGAATAATTAGTATCTGATAAGTGTCTAGCAAATAGACCAGTGATCCCTTTGAATTTAATGACCAGATAAACTATGTCTGCCATTAAATACTGGATAGAGAAGGGTTAAGTTTGTCATGTTTTCTGATGATAATGAGCAATTTAACTGCCTTTAAGTTGGGAAGAAAAAAAATCTTTGGGACAGTTAATTTCATAGTTGCTAGTGATGGCCAAGCCATTGTAAGATTTTTTTTTTTTTCATTATGAAGAAATTACAGAAGCACGTTATCAGGCTTCTGTATTTCACATATAACGAGTGGCAGTCCTGCCTGGCAGAGAGAATATCTTATCATTTCCTTTGTCTACTGATGTTTTAATTCTGCAGAGGATTAGGAACTGAGAAGCACCCAGACCTGAAGACCCTGGTCCTGTTCCAGGCAGAGTGCCCTAGGAAGGCCTGTGTGGGCCTGCTTTGCTCTGCACTGGTGAGCCACTGAGATTCGGGTAAATGCAGGTATCAGAGCTACTGCAGGCATGGAGGTTTCCACTTCAGTGCTGCTTTAGAGGATAGAAAGAGCTATAAAATCCAAGCTGCCAGTGGGATTTTGTTATATCAGTCTCTCTCCCCTGTCTTGATTTCTGCCTCTGCTGGTTCAGGACTGTTGATGTGGTCAGTTGTTCAGTGAGAAACTTTTTTTTAACATGTACTTATTGTGCACTTATATTGTTCCAAATACTTTTGGTCCATCCAGTTAGTCCCATATGAGAAAAATAGCTCAAACTAATAATTAAAGGAAACTTGACACTTTGAGTGACCACATTGTTTCTGGACCAGAGGGTTCTTCATTGAATAACAAGTGTGTGCAGAAGATGGTTGTAATTCACCAAGGTATTGGTTGGTGGAGTATGGGGGACAGGGTAAGAGTAGGAAACTCTAACTAAATCAGGACTCTCACCCAAGGATATTCCACAGACCTAAGCACTAATCAGTTACTTGGAACCATTTCCAGATGATTTGCTAAAGTAGAAATTTATATAAAGATCAAGATCTCAGAGGGAGCTTCGACCTGCGCTTGGGCAGGTCATACATTATAGAACTGAAAGTTGCACCATTTGATTTGCAGAGTTCAGTATCTCTGTGGACATGTGTCAGAATCCTGGAAGTTATCACCTTTTAAGTATAATTCAAACCAAAATGCTAGGTAAAGTCATCTGGGATAAATATTGTGAGATAAGAAGTATTAGGACCAAACCCAGAAAGAATACTAAACATTGTTCAGTTTCAGTAAAGAATGGGGGGTCTACAAAGATTTTTTTAATTTAAATAATTATTATTTTAGAATTTTTTAAGAGCATTTTGCACATTCACTTCAAATGTAGACATATATTTACAGATGTATACTATTTTTTTCTTGAGAACAGAGATGTTAATATCTCTTGAAAATGATCATAATGTAGGGAAAGAAGAGTCTATGGTCATTTAAGTGATATGATTCAGGGAAGTAATATTTATCGCTAAATACAAATGATATGACATCCATATAATTTTTATACTCAATATATTTCACAAGTAAGTGAAAATGTGTGATATTTGTCCTTCTGGGTCTGGTTTATTTCATTTAGCATAATGGTCTCCATTGCATCCATTTTGTTGCAAAAGACAGGATTTCATTCTTTTTATGGTTGAATAATATTCCTTCATGTATATGTATACCATATACCACATTTACTTTATCCAGACATTAGTTGATGATAATTTGGCTGATTCCATAACTGATATTTGAATTGAGCTGCTATAAACTTGGAAGTGCAGGTATCTGTTTCATATGCTGATTTCACTTTCTTTGGATATATTCCCAGGATTGAGATAACTGGGTCATATGATACATCTGTTTTTAGTTTTCTGAGGAATTGCCATACTGTTTTCTATAATGATTGTACCAGTTTGCACTACCACCAACAGTGTATTAGGGTATCTTTTTCTCTATAGCTTTGCCAGCATTTGTAAATTTTTTGATTTTTGGATGATAGTCATTTTATCCTTTGAAAAACGCCTGTTCATATCCTTTGCCAGTTTCTTAACTGGATTAATTGCTTTCTTGCTGAGTTTCTTGAGCTCCTTATATGTTCTGAATATTAATTCTTTTGTAAGTTTCTTTAAGTTACACACATTTCATATATTTCACATATCCAGATTTAGTACAAAGATTTTCAGATAGGTGTAGGAACACCAGCAGTGGGTTAAGGCAGAATTATTCCAGGCAAAGGGAAATATCAACAGAGTCAAATATTGAGAGATTCAGCTGAGAGATGTGAACTGGGATTCAAATCTGCTGTTTCCACAAAATTTTATGCTCTTTGGGAAGACACACTCACCTGCACTGAATACATATGAAGAATAACTTGTAACTTGGAATTAGGCACTCAGAGTTGTCATATTGTTGGATTACATGCCTAAAATTTTCCCAGTGGTTTTTGAAATGCCATATTACTTTTTTAAAAAATACAAATGATGGGGTTGGCACTGCAGCACAGCGGGTTAAAGCCCTGGCCTGAAGCACTGGCATCCTATATCGGCGCCAGTTGTAGTCCTGGCTGCTCCTCTTCCAGTCCAGCTCTCTGCTATGCCCTGGGATAGCAGCAGAAGATGGCCCAACTCTTTGGGCCCCTGTACCCATATGGGAGAATCGGAAGAAGCTCCTGGCCCCTGGCTTTGGATTGGTGCAGCTCTGGCTATTGCGGCCATCTGGGGAGTGAACCAGCAGATGGAAGATCTCTCTCTCTGTCTCTACCTCTCTCTGTAACTCTGTCTTTCAAATAAATAAAATAAAATAAAATATACAAATGATACCAGGTATTTTCTTAATGATTTATTTATTTTATTTGAAAGGCCAAGTGAAAAAGAGAGAGGTAGTTTCCAACTTGTGGTTCATTCTCTAAATGCCCCCAAGAGCTGGGGGTTGGCCAGGGTGACACAAAGAGCCAAGAACTCTATCAGGGTCTCCCAGGAGGATGGCAGCAACCCAAGTACTTGGAACGTCTTCCACTGCCTTCCGGGTTCTTTAGCAAGAAAGGAGATTGGAAGATCAAAGTAGGCGGGACTTGAGCCAGCACTCCTACATGGGATGTGGGCATCGCAAGTGGTGGCTTAACTTGCTGTGCTGCCACGCCTGTCCCTGTCATGTCACCTTTTATCAGTCTTAATACTTTGTTCTCTGTTGCGGTGGATTCATTCTGAGAGGAGGAGCATGGTGAGGGCAAGAGGCGTGGAGTCACCACAAAGCCCCCCGAGAGTCGGGAGTCAGGTGAAAGCAGGCCAGAGGCAAGCAGCGCGCACACTCGTTTATTTCAGTTGTAACAGCTGTTTAAACAGCCAAGGCATCCAATCTGGTCAGGGGGTGGTTTATGCCCTAACCAATCACAGCCTGTTGCCAGGCAGTACCTGAAGCCATTCAATCACAGCCTGTTGCCAGGCAGGCTCCGGTGCCAGGTGGGTTTTGCCATCCTGAGTAACTGACACTCGCCTGCCAGCGGCCATCTTGGCATGGCCTTCTCATTCCACCACAGTTCTCAAGTGAGTGCAGTGAGCAAACTTGGACGTCAAAAGGCAAAGTATTTCTATATTAATGAAGTTATTTGAAAAATATATGGTTGTCTTTTCTCACGAACATATCTATGTTCAAACAAACAACTAGGAGGATGTTAAGAAGGAACATTGAAAAGAGGAATCAAATTTGGAAATGGTAATCCTGAAACCTCAGAGACGTCACCATGAACGTCACAGGACTTTAGCTGCCCACCAGGAAAGCTGGGCAATTATGTGTATGCACTAATTTCTTAAATCTCCTCATAATTCCAAACTTTATTTTCACAAGCAGCAGTGAAAGTGTGTGTTCCACAAGTATATGTGTAATTGTGCACCAAGGTCACCATGTTTTCCTGATACTTAAACAACTGGTAGATAGGCTTCATTCTGTCTTTAAAAAAAATTAGAAGTCATTGAGTTCACACACACACAGACACACACACATACAGTTCTTCTGTTGGTGTGATATTGACATTTGGAGATGATTTGAATGTTGAGCAAAAAGACACAGATTATGATATTCAAGTTACTTAGGTGCATAAATGTTATGACTGTTATTACTACTGTAGTACCTTGTATTTCTTGTATCATATGGAAAGTTTCTAGTTCCCTCGATCCTTATGGAACTTAATTGCATAGCTATGTTGAAGATCCTAGGTAAATATGTCAGATGTATGTATGTATTTGGTATGAATAATATGAAAATAATCTTCCAAGCAATCACAGTTTTCATATATATTGAGAGACTTGGCTCTGAGGATGCTTTCTTGTCCATGCATGCTAAGAAGAATGCCTGGAAATTCTATCTGCTGGCATAGCAGGATTTTACAAAATGCAATCTGGTAGTTTTCCCCATTTGACATTAATCGTCTAATGTAAACACCTGGCCCTTTGTAAAATTATTTGTTAATTAATTAAAAGAAGTCCCCTCATTACGCTTGATATTGTAAAAATTGGCCTCTGTGAATAAATTTAAATGTGCGACTAAAACATAAATGAGGTCAAGCTGTTCCAAATGAGAAAATTAATCATTTGGGGCCAGCTAAACATTTAAGAAAACATATGGGGACAGAATATATTGGCACAGTAGAGCAAATAGATACAAATAATAGGGCTGCTCTCCAGGTGTACATATTAAAAAAGTATAGGATGCTGGCATATTGATAGGGTTGCTATTTTCAGCAAGCCAAAAAAAAAAATGCTCAGCTATATCTGAATAGCAGAATAAAAACCAATATTTTTTATAGAATGTCCAAAATATTGCATGGTGGATATTTATACTCAAAACCTAATCATTTGTCATCTGAAATTCATTTGTAACCAGGAAACCTTTGTCTGACAACCCTACACACATAGAAAGCATGTTGGCCAAGGCTGTTTCTCAAAGGTAATAATAAATAACTTTATTGTGGTTGAAAAATTTTTAAATCAGTGCATATGGGGAGCCCTCAAAAATTCAATAAAAATATGTTATGAAAAAAGCTATGCATAGATTTCAAAAAGTTTGTGCCAAAATAGTTTTAAATATATTTTCCATGAACTTTTTGAAATACCAACACATGAATAAAATAGGTGATTATGTAATAGTCTGATTATTCTGCAAATAAAATAGCATAATGGAAGAAATGTTTGTGATATGTTTTTCAAGGATACTTATAATGTGATATTATCTTTAAATTTTCAAATTTTTACTGTTTTTTGAACATACAATATGCACAATGGGAATTCAAAGAGTTTGCAGAAAATGGAATTAAAGGATAACAATTAAAAAAAAAACCTCATTTATCAATGTGAGTTCCATCAAGTTCAAGACACTTCTGTAAGAAATAGGAGCCCCTGGGTTCATCCATAAAGACATAAGAGTCCTGGGGATTTAGCCGTATCAATGCAGGGTTTTGTTTTTTTGTTTTGTTTTGGGTTTGGTTTTGGGTTTGGTTTTGGGTTTTTTGTTTTGTTTTGTTTGCATTATAAACTGAAAGAAAATATGCATCCTTTAACTTTTTTAAAAGTAGAAAGCAAGAAGTCAGAAGGAGCCAAGGTATGACTGTGAAGTAGAGGCCTAATGACTGAGGAAACTCCCAGAGTGCCCTGGGGTGGTGAGAGGAGTGAGCAGCAGTTTGTCATGGTGGGAAAGGACTCTCTGGTGAAGCTTTCCTCTTAAACATTGCTGACTTTCTCAAAATACTCTCATAAGTAGATATCAGCATTCTTTGGCCCTCTAGAGAGTCAACAGGTAAAATGCCTTAGCATCCCCAAAACTTGCCATGTCCTTTGTCTTTGAATGGTTCACTTTTGCTTTGACTGGACCACTTCTACCTTTTGGTAGCTACTGCTTTGATTGTGCTTTGTCCAGTGCAACACAATGGTAGAGCCATAGTTCCATCTCTTGTTCTAATTCTTCAAAGAATGCCTTTAAGACCTTGATCGCACTTGCTTAAAATTTCCCTTGTAAGAGTTTTCTTGACTCTACAGAAGGTTGTTCCACTTTCCTTTTTCAGTCAGAGTTACGGCAGCTGAACCAACTGATATCTGCGGTGTTGGCTGTTGCTCTGTGCTTCACCCACAGTCCTCTTCAAGTAGGGCGTGAACAAGATTAAGTTTTCCTCATACGTTGAGATGGGAGTGGTCTGCTGCTGTAGGCTTCGTCTTCAACAGTGTCTTATCTCTTCTGAAAAGAGTTACCCATTTGTAAGCTGCTCATTGTTTTGGGGCATTCTATCCCTAAACATATTGCAAAGCATGAGTGATTTCACCATCCTTCCATCCAAATTTAACCATAAATTTGGCATTTTTTGTTCAATTTTAGAAGAATTCATGTCTTTTCAAACTGATGCCTTATTCTTCAGAGTGACTCAAACTAGATCCCATTTAGACATGTTATAACAAGTTGGTACAAGTTTATTTTGGTAAAGAGAAATTTAATGCAAGCAAAATTTTGTTATAATGCACATTTTCCATGAACTTTTTGAAGACCTATTTTACTAATTTAGGAGTCAAAAATTCTCATGGAAAATAAACACTGCTACCGAAATAAATTTCTCTCATATGAAATGTTAGGGCAGCTTTTACGCTTCTATATACAGGTACCTAAGATATAAATTGGAAAGTGTTCACATTTTACCCAGCTTCAATAAATCTATTTTATAACAACTTCAGAGGAAAGACAATGATAGCTTGTAATTCAGTACTCTTAAAATTCCTCCAATGTTTTTATTTTTCTGTAATGTTTTTAGAAGGAGGAACATCAGAATTGACAATGTTGTCTAATCAAACTGTGTTACTTATGTAATGTAATTTAAATTGGCACATTTATAATGTTCTCAACATTGTAGAATTTATGATGTTCAACAACTGTGAAATTTTCAGTGTTATATGTGATCTCAGAATACCCTAGAAAGCTCTGAATAGATGATCCAATGTGTGCTACATCTCAATTATGATGCACCTATACAGATAAGATGCTTCAAGACTTACTGCATGCAAAGCAGTCTTCTAAGTACTTTGTAAACATGATATACTTCAATATTATAGCAGCATAAACTTTTATTTATTAATATACCTGGAAAGTTATATACAAGTACTTCTTCATCTATCTTTTGCTAGATATACTCTGTAACCAACCAATGCAGTGATAATGCTAGGTATAGTAAAAATCCATTGCTGAAACTGAGGAGAAAATAAGAAATATACAAAGGCTAAAATATGAAGAAAGTCATGATTATAAATAAAAAGAGAAGACCAAAGATGGTCTTCACCTGAAGAATTGTGTAGAATCTTGGAAATCTTGACCTTTAAGCACACACACACACATACACACAAATAGCCCTGTGGGCCTGGGACTGCCCAAGATTTAGATTCCAACCAGATAAACCTGGGGAATGAGTTTCACTTGCTCAGTGATGGAGAAACAGCTGGATATGAGGAGGGGGTACACAAAATGAAGGCATGACCGAGTATGACACAAATGTTGCAAAGAACATTGCCTATCCCACTTTGGTGCTGCGGGAAAAGAAAAAGGATAATCTAAGAATTAAGTCCTCCTCAGCAGAGTTACCATGCACGCTTCATATCTTACGAAGAATCTCAAATTTACTTACCTTAAAATTGTGTCCGGCAACTTAGACTAGCAAAGGCCAATATTCTCTAGAGGAAGGCAACTTAAACTGTGGCCTCACATTTTATGCAATTTAAAATTCTATGGAATATTGAAATTGTGACCAAAGTCACAAAATACTGCAGGAAAAAAATGCCATGAATGAGAGATAGTCATACAAATATTATGAAATCTACCCAAAAAGACAGTGAGACATTGAAAATAATAGAACAGAAATAAAACTAAAATTTAAGAAGCTAAGTATCCAACTTCAGAAATTGAACCCAATTTTAAAAGAATATTTGTTTGTTTGTTTGAAAGGTAGAGTTACGGAGAGACAGGCAGAGACAGAGATATCTTCCATCTGCTGGTTCGCTGACCAAATGGCTGCATCAGCTGGGCCTGGCCCATCCAGTCAGGAGCCTGGAACTCTATCCAGGTCTTGCATGTCGGCACCAGGGGCCTAACCACTTGAGACATCTTCCACTGCTTCCCCAGTTGCATTACCTGAAAGCTGGGACAGAAGTGAAGCAGCTGGCACTGCAACCAGTGCTCCTAGGGAAATGCTAGCACTGCAGGTGGCTGCTTAACCTGTTATGCTACAATGCTGGCCCCCCAAAACTGAACTTTTTAGAAGAGAGAACAAAGATTGAAGAAACATTAAAAATTGAAAAGAAATAATTTTAAATGTGTGCAACAGAATCAGTAGAGCCAAATAAGAGCTCTGACTAAACATAAAATACATAATTCCTGGATTAACTAATAAAAAAAGTTCCAACCAAAATACAATAATTTGAAAGATAAAATGAATATGACTAAATATCCTGTCAATGTTATGGAGTCAACAGAAGTATATTATGAAAAACATGTACATGTAAAAACTTACATGAAACAAATACATTCTCATGAGAACTCATCTCACCTTAGCTATTCCAAAAGAAACAGAAAATATGAATGTTCTATCACCATCAGAAAAGCTGAAATAACTTTTAAAATCCTCTCACTGTGTTAGTACCGGGCCCAGGTGGTATCAAGGAGTGTTTCTTCAGGTAATGCCAATAGCAGAGAAACTCCTCCAGACCATATAGGAAAAACTGACAATAAAAACAGAAAGAAGAAAAATTTAAAAATGAATTATATGTCCAAGTGACTGGTGAATAGATAAAACATTATTTACATTTAAATTCCACAATTTGTAAAATAAAAATAAATTATATAATCAAAGAGATTTATTCTAAGCATGCAAAACCAACTTATTACTAGAAAATGGATAATTTACTTCATCTCATTACTCCTATAATAGATGTAGGGAGCAAATTTAATGTTCAATGTGCATTCAGAATAAAAGCCAGTAGTAAAATAAAAAGCAGGGAACTTCCTTAGCATGTTAAATGATTTTAACTAGAATACAGCAAATGTCCTATTAAATAGCACATATTGAAAACTATTCCTTAAAATTATTAACAAGAAACAAGTCAGCAGTCTGTGCTAATAATTTCTATTGAATGTTGCATTGAAGACCCTAGCGATTGCAGGGTGATGAGAAAGAAAAACAAATACATAATACATGGAAATGATGAAGCAATATTGCCATTATACCTAGAAAATGTAGTTGACCTTATGGATTATTAGAATTAGAAATATATTTAATCATAGCACTGGATACATACATATATTCAGAAGGAAACTGTACTTCTGTGTAACAAAAATGAGAAAATATAATTGTACTAAGTGATAATTTCAATAACATAAAAATATTAACTGTTGACAAAAAAGATCAAACTCTTGAGAGGCAGAATATACATAATTTTAATGAAAAATATCAAAGAATACCTAAATAAGATCTAAGTAAAAATGATGCTCTTAGAAAATTTCTGTTATATAAATTTCTGTTATATAAATATGCCAAGTAAGCCTCATTCCCCAGGTTTATCTTGTTGGAATCCGAAATCCATGAAGCTACAATCCATTTGTCTAGGCTTACACGCAGGTCGTGAAATGATAATGAAAGTTAATTGAGTGAATTATATACTCTTCTGGAGAAGAATTTTCTCTGGAGCACGGAGGAGGACACAGTTGGGTGGAACATGGGTCTTACGTGCTGCTCGTAGCTGGTGGCAGTTGCTGTCTGAATTCTGGTGGCAATTTTCTGCTTGCTTTTAAAATGGTTACTATCTAAATTGTCTATGCTATAGGCATTTGAAATTTATGATAGGTATTAAGGATTAAAAGTTTTAAATGAAAGTACATATGCATATGAAACTTAAAATGCTACTGTGGCCCAGGTGACAGACTTAGATAAGTTGTTGCTGCTCCTAATGTGTTAGTACACTATAAAATGGCTCATTAAAGCACAAATTTTAGGAAGCTTTTCTTCTCATCAACTTTGCTTACTTTAATTAAAAACAGCCCTAATATACTGAACTAGAAGCTGAAGAGTGGCCTGTGTTGCTTACCATTATGCAGGGACTTTAAATACTAGAATCAGTTCCTGAAGGAAAATTAGTGAACCTCCTCTTAGGAATTCTTTTAAAATCCACCTCAGTTTGGCATAGTATATATAATGTTCTGCTGAGTTTTCCCTCAATAAAGTTCTGTGTGAGTACTCCCTGGTGTAGTAGAAAGAGTATTGGAGGAAACAATTTGAAAATTTCAGTTTTTGTCTTGGCTTTATCTTTTGTAAACCTAATCTCTGAACCTAATTGCAGCTGTCTACTTCCTAGAATTACTGTGTTGTGTGTAAATACCTTCCTGGAATTGTGTTAATAGGAATGCTTTTTATACAGGAAAGGAGTTAGCACTCTCTGTCTTTAGTCAGTTGGGACTTTGCCCAGTGAGAAACTCCATGTAATTTCAGATGCATTACACAGAGAGTTTTGCCTCATAAATGCACCCCATATACATTTGCCAACCTTGGACGGTACCCCATCAGAGTGGATCTCTTTGCTGTCTGTAATTGCTCAGGATCCAACCATCCTGACTAAAGAATAATGAAAATTTGGCTATGTTAGGCTATTGGTAATAATTAATTTTGGCTTCGCAGGTGAATTGTAACAGAATAATTTAAGAAAAGCCAAGTAGGCTGAATGTATGACTATCCAACAGATGAGGCATCAGTCTGCAACTGAAAAATCAAATGTAAGTGCAGATAGTTGAAACAGGCGTATATGTACTTGCAGTGAGCATGGTGTTCACTTGAGTCTTCTCTATCTGAATCACTCTGTTCCTGGGCTCATTACTGGATAATACTTACAATTCTGTTCTCATGTTGATTAATTCAAAATATTTTAAAAAGCACAACTCTTAAGACTTAATACCATTCCTTATCTACATAAGGGGCTTTAGAAGATAGTTTAAAGACATGAAATTACCATGTTAATTACCAAAATACACATAAATTGCCAATTGTCCACATTATTAATTATCTTGAAACCTAAAAAAATAAAATAACAAAGAAAAATAAGTCATTTATTATTTTGGTTTGTTTTAGTTGTGATAGTTTTTGGTCTAAGAGAGAGTCAATGTCTTCCTTCAGTTCTGGGAGTTTTTCTACTGTCATTCGTTTGATTATGCCCCTTGCCCATGCTAAGTATCTTCCTGCGCAGGTGTACTAGCAGCAAGGGTAAGAGCGTGCCCTCTAAGTCATTGCTCGGGCTCAAACACTGGCTGCCTTGCTCATGAGTTATGTGCCCTTGAGTAAGTTACACCCTCTCAGCCTCAAGGCCTGTTGTAAAGATGATACAGATTAGTATAGAAAAGTACTTAGAACAGTGCCTGTATACCTTAACTATTATCTAAGTGTTTATTACAGGTATCATTACTATTATGTGTGTTTCATACATTTTTCATACTTTGCATCTGCATCTCATTTGAAATTGCATTCGGAGCTAATTCCTTGGTTTGGTTCTCCAGGGCAGTGACGAGATCATTAGCTGTGTCTATCTTCCTGTTCAGTCTGTGTAGTCAGAATTTGTCTTAATTTCAACAGCTGTCTTTTAGCATTTTAAAAAGTGATCTAGTAATTCCTTCTTTTAAATTTCTTTCTTTGGGTATGATATTCCCATAGATCTCTCTGTCGATACTGATATATAAAACATTTTTTAAAACTCTGTTTACTATTTCAACAGACGTAAGTTTCCCATGTGTGCAGTTTTCTGTCTCTCTTCCATGGCCCTGTTTGATATCTGTTGCTTACTTGTACACTTGCTTTGTAGCTGAGATATCCTGTATGCAAATCTCGTCTTTATGTTGAAGGAGATGTAAGCTGATCTGTGGCTTCTACTCTCTTTTGGGGAGACTGTGAGAAAGCAGGGTCTCTCGGTAGTTGTTTTTCCCAAGTGTGAGCACTTGCAGCCCAGTATTTTTGGCCATTCAGGATATATGCAGGCAATTCCTTTACTTTCCTCAATTCCTTTACTTCCTGTTTGTGCACTGGAACTCCTCCCTCGCTGAGTGTGGGGGCAGCCTACCTGAAGGCTCCCGCTGGGACAGCACAGCCAGGAAGGCTGCTTGTTGCTCCTAGGCCATCTCTTGTTCTCTGGTACTGTGCTTTCACCGCACAGACCACTGATGTTGCCTCTATATTGTGCAACTGTGATTTGCCTGATTACTTCGGAAATTTTGTTTCTTTCTGTTTCTCAGAGATTCTCTGTGGTCTCTGGTTCATCTAGAATGACTTATCTTGGTAGCAGTATATATTTTTATAGACATCAAAATGATGTCAATAAGTTTAATGCAGGAAAAGTGTATAAGGTATTCAAATTGGCCTCTTGAAATGGAATAAAATAGATACAACAGTGGATAGAATGGTAACCTTCAAAGACATGTCCCTGTGCTAACCTTGGGAGCCACCTCTGAATGTCACATTTTCTTCTAATAGATGATTTTTACAGGTGTCATTAAATTAAGGACCAAGAAATCAGGTCAGCCTAGGTTATCTGGGTAAGCCCTAGAGCCAGTGATTCGTGTACTAGACACACGCAGAGGGAAGAAGGACACAATCCTTTGAAGATGGAGGCAGAGTTGGGAATGATGTAGCCACACGCCAGGGAATGCCAGGAACCATTGAAGCTGGAAGAGGTGAGACGGAATTCTCTCTGCATTCAGAGGGGATGCAGTGTTAGTGAACCTTGATTTTTAACTTGTAGAGAAAAAATAATCTGGTAATTTGTTAGGAAGCCCTGGGGCTCTAGCATTGATTCCTTCCCTGCATGGTTGATTTAAGCAGAAAGGTTTCATCTTGCCTCACAGGGAAAATTAAAACCAGTGTCCAAACCTTCCTCAGTTTCCACTTTGCCACTTAAAAATTTATTTTTCTCTACAGCCATATCTAGCTCCAGTGTCTCTCTTACTGTTCAAAGCTAACAACACAAGTGACCCTATCCGATTTCTGCCACTACTTTACTAATCAACCCCTCTTAATAATCTAGGAGACATTGTCCATTTACATAGGAGCCTGGTCAAGCCTCCTCCAAATAAGACGTTCCTGCAAGATCTACTCCGTCATCCTCCAGCTTCTGCCCTGTACTATGTCTTGGTTACATGGCCAGGCTTTGAGAGGCAGTACCCTGTGTTACTGTCCTTTGTTCCTATTTTTAACTTAATGCACCCTCTCCTGAGCCCAGTGTGCCACTGAAAGCTAACTGTGCTAGCATCCTTCACATCACCAAAGCCTGCAGTATCTGCCCTCTGCCCCCAGTCTGGGGCTTCAGTCTCTGCCTAGCTTCTAATGTTTCTTCTGATTGGCTCACTGTCACTTCCTGATCTGACGCCTAGACCCTCTTTCCCCAGCCCCCCTAAAAGTAAGGAGTATTTTCCAAGTTTCTACCCTTGTCTCTTCCTACATTATGTGATCTCGTCCAAACCCATGACTTTTATCTTTACTTGATATTCTGAGGACTCCCAAATATATTCTCTAAACTTTCAACTCACTTTTGAATTTCTGTGTTTAACTGCCACTGTCCATTAGAATGTTCCCAGGATATATCAGATGGAATCTTTATCTTTGATTTGGCACTATCCCATCCCTACTCCAAACCATTCCCTCTGGAGCACCTGTTTAAGAGACTACACTTCCCATTCAAACCTCTGAGAAGCAGAATTTGGTCAGAACTCCTGTGTGTGTCCTCCCATATCATATTTTTATATCTGGTTTAAACAATTATTTTATTCTGGCATATGTAATCTAAAATTGAATCTAGATTGATATATTTTTTAATCTCATGTCTCTTGTTCTATTGATTTGTGAGGGCTTCCTCGAGGGCAGCGTTGAGACAGATAGTGAGGTCACCTCCAGAGTCAGAGTAAAGGCTGCCATCGTTGGTGATGGATGGGCAATGCCATGTGCCCGGAGAAGAGCAACATCTAGGCCTGGATTATGGCAGTCACAGGGAGAGAGGAAGAGAGGGAAAGAGGGAGGGAGAAGGAGATAGAGAGGGAGAGAGAGAGGAGAGGGAGAAAGAGGAGAGGGGAGGGGAGGGGAGGGGAGGGGAGGGGAGGAGAGGAGAGGAGAGGAGAGGAGAGGAGAGGAGAGGGAGAGAGGAGGGAGATAGGAGGGAGAGAGGGGGAGAGGGGGAGAGGGGGAGAGAGAGAATGAGAATGAGAATGAATGACAAATCCTCAGCAAATAAACAGAAAGCACCAAAATGATTCTCAGGGAGGTGATGACAAAGTCAGATGAGTAGCGTAAAACTGAGTAGATTCTTAGGACCTGTTCCTAGCAAATTGCAGGGAGCAAAGCTTCTGTTCCTGCAGTTGAAGGGAGAAACATCAATTGGACCCTAATTAGCTAAGGCACTTTGTGCCAAATTAAATAATTTATACTACAAATAGCCTTAAAAGATAGGCGAATACCATCCTTGGTGGTGTTTTAGCATTTATTACATTTAAATTTATTGTTTTAAACTTCTAGGGTATCAGTACTTTAAATAATACTGTGTTCAACCATAATACTGATGCTAAGCAACTAGAAATCATTTCTGGAATTACAGATTGCTTCTGTGATTTAATTAAGAAATGGGGTTCACAGGAATAATGCATCTATCTGTGGCATCAGCCACCATAAGCTTGTTTCCTGGCCTCTGGCAATCATTCCAGGCAGGGATGGAAACCAGCCACAGTAATTGTCAGCACAGCCTCATCGGAAGCTGTCACACTGCAGTCCTTTTAGAGAGGTGTCAGGTTGTTAGCCTTCGCGGCAGACATCTCAGCAAACGGAGGAAGGGCTCTCACTCTGGGTTCTCTATGGCCCTAAAGCTCAAGTAATTGGTGCATGCTTTCCACTGTCTGTGCTCAGATATTCTCCCTGCTATTTGTCAGAGGATTTGAGGTCTGCAAATAGATTCTTGAGGATGTCATTCAGGGCTTTGGCTGACCTCTGGACCAGGGCTGTTTCTGTTCCTTTTCTGAGCAACTTGCCTATTTGTCTTTAACAAGCCACCAGAATAGCAGTCCTGCTGCTGCTATTTCTGACATTACCACTCTAGCACCAAGGTTGAATTATTTTTTCTCTATTTCCACACTCAGACAGCTATGAGAAAAGAACAGTTATTCATCATGAAGGTTATATTTACATTTCAGAATTATGAGTGACTGCACTGCAGGATGTTAATACATTATACATAATATGGACTCCCGAAATTTGAAGCAGCATCATTGACTGTAAATAAATATATCTGCATAAGAATGCTAGGAAGTCTACAGATGAGTGATAATTTCTACATATAAAGACATAGATTTCATAAACAATAACATTCATTCCTCTAAGATATAGTTCTATATGTAGAGCTAAAGTGATACATACGGTCCAAGTAATTCCAAGTTTGCTTTTGCATGAATTACCTTCCCACATTCTATTCTAACATTGACCTTTCATGTAGCTTGAAGGTGAGCTCTGTTTCTCTCCATGGAAAGAAGAGTTTATAATTCATTTGTCACATTATACTTTTTCCATATATCTTTGTTCATTACCTTTCCTTATTTGATTCCAAAATTACTGGGATTGGAGGAAGTATAGTTCTCATCATGTAATATTTTAAAAGTATTTATTTGTACTTTTCTGTCAATAAATAAGTTTAGACAATGTCTAAAATCTTGCAATATGTGTGTGCATGTGTGTATGTCTGAGTGTGTTTCAGGAGTGTTGGTAGTGGAAACAATTTTGTTAAACTCAAGTCGCATGTACTCATCGAAATAAGTGGTATTGATATCCTATGAATCAAGATAGTACATGCTACTAAATAGGGCAAATTACTTATCTGAAAGGGGACTTTCACCTAGCGTTGATGAGCTAACTGCTTGGAGTTCCTTAGCCAACTGGTTATTTTATCATTTTCAGACCTTGATTTAAACCCAGTTTTGAACATTCTTGTATTCATTCCTTCCTTTCAACTTGTTGAGATTGGTGCTTTGTTTCAGCATTTTATCTCTTCAAATTAAAAAGCAGGCTATTCAAACACTACTCAGTTTAAGATGGGGTTACATTCAGCAAACTCATCATGAATTGAAAGTGTTGCAGGTGGAAAAACATTTAGTAGGCATAAGCTACCAAACAGCTTGGTTTAGCAGCACAACACAGCACCTTGCCATGCATGGGTCCTGGACTCGCGCTCACTGCCACTGCCCGACATCCTGAGAGAGTATTGAGTCACACGTCACTCACTGGCCAAGGAACACATCAGTAGGCAAAATGCAAAGTTGCAGGGTCTTAGTCCACCCTGGATGGACTGGGTCCGAAGAAAGGTAAGTGCACCGCTCGCCCATTCCCTAGCCTCCGGATCCAGAGACAGACACAGCGGGGAGTCAAGTCAAGCAAGCAAGAACTCGGTTTATTGCGTGCATAGCAAAGCCTTTTAAAGCACAAGACCGCAGGATTACTGGGGCAGGGCATAAGGACCAACCAATTACTTAAAAGGTCATTTTACGGGGTGACTTTTTACAGGACCAGCATATGTCTGTACACTCATATCAGTTGTCAACTCCCCTGATGCTGCCCAGCCAATCAGCTTTGGTGGTTAACGACTTTGGGTACCACCCACCTTACTTCCTTTGGGCGCCATCTTTGAATTGCCACGTGTGCCTAATTTCCCTGCAGGCACCATCTTTGAATTGCCTCCTGTGCCTAATTTCCCCACACAAAGTATGCTTTCCACTCGATGAATACTGTTCCTACAACCTCATCAAGTAGAAAAATCACGAGGTGAACCACCATCAGCCGGGAACTAACTGTCTGTCTGACCTGCTACTGATTGGATCCCTTCATTCCTCCTCTGTGAAACTGTTCTATCAGTTTTGATACCCATGCTTCATATATTATACCTTATTTTATAAAACAAATTTATTTTAAGGCAGAGTTAGAGAGAGAGAGAGATGGCAGGGGGTGGGTAGCAAGGTCTCCAACTGAGGTGATGGGGCCCAAGCACTTGGGCCATCTTCTGCTGCTTTTCCAGGTGCATTAGCAGGGAGCTGGCTCAGTGGTAGAGCAGCCCAGTCTTGAACTGGCAGCTGCACAGAATGCCAGCATTGCAGGCCAAGGCTTAACCTGCTGAGCCACACACCAGCCCTATACCTTATTATTTTTTATAATAACTACTTGACATTAGCCTATATTGTCAAAATCTTGGTGATCTGTTGATTGCAAAAGACAGATCAAACTAATGTCATGTAAATGTCAAAATTTGTTGGCACATAATTTGGAAAACCTAAAGAAAGAACTAGACTTAGACATGAAGGCATCCAGGGCTCAGTTGGTGACATTTTTCTTCCATGTCTTCACTCTACCTGGTCAGGTCTGCTTCCTACAGATATGATCACAGCCAGACCTTATCCTCCAGGTCAGTCATTGCAGAAGAGTCAGGACTTCCGGTTGTCACAAACTGGTCCCTGTTCTCTGAATCAGAATCATTCAGTTTCACACGTGATGCATAGTGGGGAAGACATAATTTTCTGATGAAAGGGGAT
The DNA here is from genome assembly GCF_033115175.1 of Lepus europaeus. Classification (NCBI taxonomy): domain Eukaryota; kingdom Metazoa; phylum Chordata; class Mammalia; order Lagomorpha; family Leporidae; genus Lepus; species Lepus europaeus. The sequence goes on along the minus strand of NC_084846.1, from coordinate 57,752,119 downwards.
GTTTCCATTAGAAGAAGGGGGAGGAATGCTAAGCTTGTAAACAACAGGAGTCCTCCAAGTATGTTTGTTTCTTAATTTTCCTAAATTACTCCTCTTTAACTATTCCTGTTTCGAGACATGACCTCCCTCTCTTCCGTTTGCTGTCACCCATGATCTAAATTTTGCCCACACGGCTTTTCCTACTCACGTTGCTGCTTCAATGGACCTTTGACCCAAAGTCTGGTGAAAACCTTCCTGACACTGGGCTGCCTGCCTTTCCTCCAGGACTCAATTGAATTGTCTTTGGCAGAGTTCATGGTTGCCTCTCTTGATGCTGTCTCTTCCTTAGCTTTCATAATCTGAGCGTACTTCAAAAACTTCATGGAAAATGGAATTACTGGTAAGCTTGTCTTGGTGAAAAACAGCTTGAAATCTGTGTACTTTTTCCACATAGGCACATTTTCCATAAAGTTTTTTAATACCTCTCATCCATCTCTGTACTGCATCTCGCTAGCCTGTGTCCTTTAGAATTCATTTATTTTGTTCTTTTTCTATCACTCTACTTTATTCTGACATCGTTGATGTACTTTGTAACTTTCATTATATCTGACAATAAGAGCAAACTGCCTTTTCCCAGAACATTATCCTGAAGTACAATCTGTAATTTCAGATACCTATCAAAACATACACACACACACACACACACACACTTTTTTTTTTTTTTTTTTTTTTTTTACTTTATCAGCAGAAAAGTTTTATTCCTTTTAAGGACAAACAATTCAACTTCATCTAAGGCCTGAACTTCACAGACACAGACAGCCATGTAAAGCATTAGATATTAAGGAACAAGACATACGATGGGGAGGGAGGGATGCTTTGCCACCTGAAGCTTACACCAAACTCGGCCACGTCCACAGCCGAGCTCTGCTAGCGCCTGATGTGGTGGGGGGAGGAGCAAGACCCAGGGTGAACCAGTAGATGGGAAATTTCTCTCCCTCTCTGTAACTCTGCCTTTTGAATAAATAAATAAATCTTTAAAAACATGTATAAATATCACAGTTCCACAGGAGTATAAACAAGCGCTAAAACAACAATTCTTCACTTACAAATTATATCTTCATAAAACTAATGTGGTAAACTTGTTCCAAACCACGAACAAAACAGGAGTCAAAGGGGAAAATGCCCCACACTATGGTATAATCATTAGTGAGGCATTCTTAATAATTCTAAATAAGAGCAAGTGTTCGGTCTTGCAGTTAAACATGAGTTAAGTCAACCACATCCTACAACAGAGCACCTGGTTTTAACTCCTGGCTATGGCTTCTGCATTAGTGGATGGCCCAAGTAAATGGTTTTCTGCTGCCCATGTAGGAGACTTGATTCCGGCTCCCCGCTCCAGCCCCTGACCTGGCCCAGGCCCATCCCAGGCATTTGGAAAATGTACCAGCATATGAGAGTTCTTCTCTCTGGCTCTCTGTGTTTCTCTTTCTTTTCCTTTCTCCCTCTCTTTGATTCTCAAATAAATAACTAAAAATTGTATAATAAAAAACTTAAGCATAATTGAAGTTGAAGATAGGGTTCTAAAGAGCAGACACCTTTTCAGAGTCTGACTTCTGAGTGTATTCTACAAAATAATTATTGCGCTTTTGGCTGTCCCTTTATGTTTCTGTCACTTGTTAAATGTTCTTTGACCTTACTTGTAGCACAACTCCCTAGGAGTTGTAGAAGACAAAAAGATTGCTTTCATCTTCATCTTCTCCCTGTTGTAGATTTACAGGCAAAAAGTATTTTTAAAGGAACAATATATACACCACCCATCATCAGATCAAGAAGACAAAACAAGCATTTAATTAACTTAGAACACTGGAAAGGCCAACTCCAATTCTCTTTATCTATTCTCCGCCTTTGGGACAAACATTGCATTTATACTGCCTTCATGCTTTCTGACAGTCTTTGTAAGAACAGAAAAACAAATACGATTGAATTCATTTCCAAGTGCTTGTGAAGTTAGCTGAAGGTTTAAAAATAAGTCCTTTCATGTGATTCTAAAAGTGTTTTAGCTGATTAAAAGAATTCTTGTCATATGTAGATAGTTTTTAAACTTTAGACCATTTTTTAACCTAAGCACTGTGTTACAAGCACAACCACACAGGTAGTTTTGAGGATATTTTACTAAAACAAGAGTCTGCAAGAAAAATTCAACATCAAAGGGTAAACTAAAGCAGTGACCTCACGCTGTTCGCTACAAAGAAGCAACGTTACACAACTGGACCATCAAAATGGAAGCCATACCAAGTCTCATGAAAGAAGGCATAAGTTTCTTTGCTTGCTGTCCAAGAATACCTTCATGAGGACCTAATTGAATCTCCAGGATTAGAGATGAAAGGTATATACCAATGAGTGGATGGGGCTTGTTGGTTAAGTGATTGATTTTAACGCAATTAATTTCCAACTTAAATTATATAAGGGAGTCAGCTTCCAATTAAATACTTGGATTTTGTCCACTTCTAGACAACTTTAATTTATTGCCAGAAACTCTCAAACAATAGAAGCTTGAGAATGCCATTTGATGTCTTCCATTAGCAAAGTATAATGTAATTAGGGTATGGCAATTAAAACCACAAGTGCAAACCCAATCGATTATTTCAGAACTATTTTTGCTTTCTGAAAACCTCCCTTTGTAAACATCATTGTGATACCTGGCACATATTAGGGGCTCAAATACTTAATCTTTTACTGATTTGCAGCTGTGTAGTGGATGTTTTGAGAGGTAGATGTACATTTTTCCCAGAACTCCAAATTTAATTCTCATTTTCTATGTCCTCAAAGTTTTCAATAAATAAAAACTTAAAGAAGAAACAAAATTTGGAAAGCTTTATAATGAGAGGTAAGGATAACTCTGTGTGTTTGTACTTTTCTGCATGAATAATATATAAATATCAATAAATATTTTCTCTTTTCTTTAGTCAATAACCATCTCGCACATTCTCTGTCCTAGATAAGGGTATTCCAAATCTGGGTCACAGTTGAGCAGCTTATGCACTGTCCTATTAGGACAAAAGGCTGTTTTATATCCTCTCCTCTCTACTAAAATATCCAATCCCACCCCTCTAATCTTCATTCCCAGCTCCTGACATGTTTCCTGGGTAAGTGGGAAAATAAATATGCTCAGAAGAGAAATACCCCAAGCTCCCAACACCTCATAGTCCACCGGCTTGCTCTGTGTTCGTCTCTTCTGCCTTCCTCTCAGTTATTATGGAAACATCAGTGTTTCCCTCCAAAGTCTTTTTTTTTTTTTTTTGACAGGCAGAGTGGACAGTGAGAGAGAGAGACAGAGAGAAAGGTCTTCCTTTTGCCGTTGGTTCACCCTCCAATGGCCGCCGCAGTTGGTGCGCTGCGGCCGGCACACCGCGCTAATCTGATGGCAGGAGCCAGGGGCTTATCCTGGTCTCCCATAGGGTGCAGGGCCCAAGCATTTGGGCCATCCTCCACTGCACTCCCGGGCCACAGCAGAGAGCTGGCCTGGAAGAGGGGCAATCGGGACAGAATCCGGTGCCCCGACCAGGATAGAACCTGGTGTGCCAGCGCTGCAAGGCGGAGGATTAGCCTAGTGAGCCGCGGCGCCGGCCTCCCTCCAAAGTCTTAAAAAACTCTTCTGTTCGCATTTCTCTCCTTTTCATCTACTTATTTCTTCAGGTTTCCCTTCCAACCTTGATTCTCCTCCACTCTTCTTCACTCTCGCTATGAATAACTTCTCATCTCCCAACCTCTTGAAAAAAGGGAGTGTTCTGAGGTTCAAGCCTAGTCTCTTCTATCTAGATACAGGTTGGGTGTTTTATGGGTACAGAAAGGCAAATTGCAAGAAGCAATATTGTGGCTTTTTAGGGAGATTCGTTAAAATATAAACATTAAAATAATATCAAAGTTACAATAAAAATGTTAATTTTTGAAACTAAAAGAGTTAAACTCTGAGATTATTAAGGTCATATATTAAATGCCATTTCATGCATGGCTCAAAAGGAAATATTTAAATATAGCTGTGACACAATAAGATCATAAAATTTTGCCGGCACCGCAGCTTACTTTGGTCTGTTGTCAGATTCAATTCACATTTCGAGTTTAGTATCACAAATATGAAAATGGACACACACAAGAGAATTCCCCCAAATACAACTAATGTACCAATGAAGAATCAAAATTTATATGAGTATATGCAATTTATCAGTCATATATGATACTAAGATTCACCATCAAATACATCTAAAGGAGAATTTTTTCAATATGCTTACACTTTTATATCTGTGGCATAATGTCTAATAGTTGTTCAGTCTCCAGTGTTTTGTAGCAAACTTCAAATGCACTGCGGCCATCCGCATCTTTCTTCCACTTCATGATTCATGTTGATAATTTAATAATGTAATTGTATTTTGTGAAACTAATCATACATCCTGTTGCTCATGGATTTATCATAGAATGCATTAAGGATTATTCTTTAGGATCTTCATATTATTATGCAGCTATCAAAGTTAGGTTTTAATAGTAATTAATAATGTTTTATTTGGCCCTCAGGGGAGAGAAAGGCAGCAGCTCTCTATTAATTATTATACATGAGAGTTTTACCTACTTTTGAAGGACTCTATTTTCACAAATGCTATGATAACATTTTTTTAAAGATTTATTTTATTTGAAAGGCAGAGTTACAGAGAGGCAGAGGCAGAGGCAAAGGCAGAGAGGTCTTCCATCCGCTGGTTTACTCCCCAGATGGCCGCAATAGAGTTGTGCCAATCTGAAGCCAGGAACAAGGAGCTTCTTCCGGGTCTCCAACGCTGCTCTCCAAGCACTTGGGCCATCTTCTACTGCTTTCCCAGGCCATTAGCAGAGAGCTGGATCAGAAGAGGAGAAGCCAGGACTCAAGCCGGCACCCATATGGGATGCGGGCACTGCAGGTGGTTGCTTTACCGGCTACGCCACAGCCACAGCCCCAGCCCCTATGATAACATTTTTAATATCCCTAACTGTGACTGAGTTATAGTGGAACACCTAAGTGAATATGTATCTGATATTAACATGAATTGATTTCAACCAAGGTAATTTAGAATAATTCATGCAAATTCATAACGTTAGAGTTTTTAAACAACTTTAAAATACAGGAGTGGACATTTGCTGTAACAGTTAAGATGCCAGTTGAGACCTCTGCATCCCGTATCATAGGACACGGGTTCAAACTCTGGCTTTGCTACAAATTCTGGCTTCCTACCAGTGCAGATCCTGGAAGGCACCAAATGAAGACTTAAGTAGTTGGGTCCCTGTCGTCCATATGGGAGACTTGAATGAAGTTCCCAGATCTGGATTCAGCCCAGCCTTTTCCTGTTCAGTGGAGGCGGAAGTAGCTGGAAGCTCGCTCTCTCTCTCCCTCTCTCTCTCTCTCTGCTTCTCAAATTAAAAAAAAAAAAAAAACAAAATGAAAAAAGCAAAAAAAAAAAAAAAAAAAAAAAAAGAAAGAAAGAAAAAAGCAACTGGAATTTCTGGTCCAGATGATTGGGTAAGCCTAGATTGTGATGCAATTTTCTGCTTCCAACACATGGCAAATCCAAATAAAGTGTGAATGTAGACAACTACAACAAAAAGTGACATAGCATGGCTAAAAATCAAATAAATATCTCTATAGGCCATAAACAGATTAGAAACACACAGCATGGCATAGTCCTGATAAGCTCTGGATCCAAGAGTAGGCAAAAGTGTTTCCACAATTGTAAAGTAAGGGATAAAATATAAGTATTCAGACAGGATCTAAACCTCTGCTTGATGTGTGGCCTGGAGATAGGCCTCCCCATACAAGAAAGAATAGAGGCTGAAAAATATATTTTCCACAGTGCCAACCACAAATCATTAGTACTGCTTTTAAAAAGCTGCCAGCTCAAGGAGACTACCACATTCATGACAACAGAATGATCCCATGTGCCTTTTGATACTGCACATCTCATCATGGGATAGAAGACTCAGCTGCTTCCTGCCACATGGTCTGGACAGAATCCCAAGGAGAGGTAACCTGGGAACCAATAATAAAGAGCAGCTGATGAACACAACAAAATAAATTTTCTATTGAGAGCAATCCTGAAAATGCTGAACAATCATGTGATAAATGTGATTGGTTAATAATAACCCCTATTCAAATACCACTTGTAAATGCAAAATTATTTAGAGTCTTTGCAGCTCGGATTAGTATCTTGAGGTGACAGTATTATCTTGGCTTGTCAAGGAAGCCCTAAAACGACTGGAATGATTTTCATTAGAGGGAAGGCAGAAAGATAGCTGATACATACAGAACACCCCTTCCACTGTTATGTTCATGAGGGCAGAGATTAGAGTTGTGGCTGCCAGTCAAGGAATGCCAGTAGCCACCAAAGTTAAGAAGCAAAGAATAGATCTCCCTGAATTACCTGGAGTGTGGTCTGGCCATTACCTTGGTTTCAGCCCAGTGCAACTAAGTTTGGACCTTTGGTGCCTTAATTGTGAGGGAATAGAATCTGATGTCTGAGGTGCCATCACAGCTGCAGGAGACTCGATGTGGTCACAAATGCAGCTAACAACACCAATCAGAGCATAAAATTCAAGGAAATTACTTTTCTCCATAATGAATTCATGTTCTGAAAAGACAAGATTTTAAATAAATATGTTCTGGATTATAAAGAAGGAGATAAAATAACAACTAGATGATATTAAAGTAACCAAAAGATTGTCTAAAAAATTCATCATTAATCTTAGGGGTTTTTTTTAAAGAATTTTTATTTGTTTATTGAAAGAATTACACAGAAAGAGGTGAGGCAGAGAGAAAAAGAGAGAGAGAGAGGTCTTCCATCTGCTGGTTCACTCCCCAATTGGCCGCAACGGCCGGTGCTGTGCCAATCCAAATCCAGGTGCCAGGATCTTCTTCCAGGTCTCCCACGTGGGTGCAGGGGCCCAAGGCCTTGGGCCATCCTCTACTGCTTTCCCAGGCCATAGCAGAGAGCTGGATTGGAAGTGGAGCAGCTAGGTCTCAAACTGGCGCCCATATGGGATGCAGAGTATTAACCACTGTGCCACAGTGCCAGCCCCAATCATAGTTTTTTAAAAAGAAAATCTTAGTCTCCCAGAGGTTTTCAAAATTTGACATTGCTGAAGACAGTACTAATAAATCAGAATGTGGTATTGAGAAACATACAGAAATACATATAAACACACACACCCACACACACACGTACACACATTGCAGGACAGTGCTTCAAAAGGACATGGAAAAATGGAATTAAAGGTCATTATAGAGCAATGGCTTAAGCCACAGCCTGCAACACCAGCATCCCATACCCAAGAACCACTTCAAGGCCCAATGTCCCACTTCCAATCCAGCTTCCTGATAATGTGCCTGGGAAGGGAATGGATGCTGACCCAAGTACTGGGCTCCTGCCACCTGTGTGAGGGACCAGGCTGGAGTAATGCATCCTGGTTTCAGCCTGGCCCAGACCTGACTGTTGCAGCCATTTGAGGAGTGAACCAGCAGATGTAATCTCTCTCTCTCTCCCATGCTGTTTCTGAAATAGATGCTTAACAAAAGATGGGTTTCCTTTACTCCAAAGACTGTTGAAATCCATGGATAGATTTTTTCATACAATGTATTTTCCATGAACTTTTGGAAGACCTCTCATGTATTTGGATATACACATACATATTCACACATTCGACAACATAGGGCTCTTGTCTTTGAGAAAAGAAAGGAAGCATTCTTTAATAGCTGTGAAAGATAAATTGTAATATGTTGTTTGAAAGAGGTGAGGTGCAAGTTAACTCTGCTGTGTTTTAAATGTGCTGTACAACTGTGAAGTCAAGTGTTTGTCACTTTATTTTGCGGGGTGAGATACTTTTTATTTCAAGTGATTTCAAACGTATAAAACAGTGCTAAGACCTTTATATATACTGAGACTCACCAATTACTTACTTGATTTCTAGATCCTTGTTATTCTGTCTCTGGGGAGATACAATTTCTTTCTAATCATCTGGGTATAAATTGGAGCCTTCATGGTCTTTAAGCCTAAATACTGCAGTGAGTGTTTTCAAAGAGTCAGGACATTATCTTACATAAACTCAGACTTTCTAACCCCTGTATTCAAATTACATAAACTGTATTTGTAATATTCTTTAGAGTCCTTGTTTTCTGAGTTTAGGACCCAATCCAGCGCCAGACATCAAATTTCTTTGTATTTCTTTAATGACTCTAATCTGAAATACTACTAATCCATGCCCTAGCTCCTTCTTTTTTTAGGTAAAATTCACAAACAGTAAACCACACTACTTATTAAGTTTTGACCAATGCCTTTATCTCAGTCATCAGCACTACGTCAAGATAGAGGGCACCCCAGCTTTTCTTAGAGTAGAATTATAGAGTATGTTGTTTTGTGAATGACTTGTTAGCTCAGCATGTCCTGTAATGTAGCCATGCTTTTGCATATAGGAGTAGAAATAGTTCCTATTTCGTATTACTGAAAAGTATTCAATGATCTATGTACAGGAAAATCCATTTATTTACTCTGATGTCACATCATTAGACTGTTAAAAATATTTTAAGCAGTTTTTTTTTCTAAAAGTTTTACTATGTATCATATATACATCTATACATATAAAAATTTTTGAATGAATACTTTGGACAGAATTTCTATGTGATAAGATATACTAAAGATTTTACAAAAACTTAGCAAAACTGTTTCTAAAGTGGTTGGTTCATATTATGTTCCTATAAGCCACATTGGGAGGTTGCCAGGTCAAGAAGAGGCAGTGTATGGGCAAAAAATCAGCAAAGTGCTTTGCCTTAGTGTTGGGATAATTTCAGAGTGACTAAGTGAGAAAATGCTGGGTTTGACGGAGATATGTCTCTGGCTCAGTTTCACAGGTAACACATCTGCCTCTGGTCAGACTCTACAACCTTCTTAAGCGTTAAGCCTTCATTCTACTTCTTTGTATTCCAGAGCTTATGATCAGCCTACATTTCTATTGTATGTAAATGTATGTTGCCATTTAAAATCTTATCCAGCATCTTATGAGAGAATTGTCTTTGTTTCCATTTGAATCACAAGCTTAACTTGAGAGAATGGATATGCAGGAAAGATGATCTACTTGACAACCACCCAGGGATTATTTCAGGAATTCTATATTATATTCTATTATCAGCTTAGAAAGCCCAGGTACTAGGTATCTGGAACATGTTATTTAGCCACTAAAGAATACATTTGGCTAGGTTGCAATTTAAAATAAAGTCCCCACTTTTCTTTGTTTGCCTGTTTCTTAGTTGAGACTGTATTGATCGTTATGATGAGAGTGCTTGCTTCTTTCCCTTCCTACTATCCTTATTTCAGATTCCCATTCAAGTTCCATTCGTGTATGCCAACTAAAAGCATTTTTAGAAGTGAGATAGTACATTTTAAACCTTCAAAAACAAGGGTGAGTAAAGATCTTCAAAACAACAATAAAAACAAAACACAGCTCCTTCATTCAGAGTGCCTTACTGCAATTTCTCAATGTGGGAATATCTAGTTTTCTTTTTTTTTTTCTTTTTTTTTTTGTTTTTTGACAGGCAGAGTTAGACAGTGAGAGAGAGAGAGAGAAAGGTCTTCCTTCCGTTGGTTCACCCCCCAAAATGGCTGCTACAGCCGCAGTGCCGGCTGATCCAAAGCCAGGAGCCAGGTGCTTCTCCTGGTCTCCCATGTGGGTGCAGGGCGCAATCACTTGGGCCATCCTCCACTGCATTCCCTGGCCACAGCAGAGAGCTGGCCTGGAAGAGGGGCAACCGGGACAGAATCCGGCACCCCCAACAGGGACTAGAACCCGGGTGCCTGCGCCGCAGGCGGAGGGTTAGCCAAGTGAGCTGCAGCGCCGGCCAAGGGAATATCTAGTTTTCATTGTGGCTTAAACACCTCTGACCTGATTCACTGCTCTGTAACCCCCAGCTATGAAATGCTTTATTTTCCCCATGGGACTCAGAGTTAACTACTTCATTTCATTTCTCTTGAAAATATTATCAGTTAATTGCAATATCTAATATATATATATATATATATATGTATGTATGAGCATTCTCATAATAAGAATAGGGGCCACTTGTTTAATTAAACCACTAATGGTCTTACGGAATTACATGCTTTGTTTTGGTAACAGATGTGTAAAGAATGCAAATAGATTCATAATTGATGAATAGTTTTCCAAAAAATAATTCTGCTACCTACATACTCATCTCACTCCACACTGCCTCTCCTTATAGATCAGAACACATCCTCTCCTGCCTGATTAGTTCCTTGGTCTCTGGTCTTGTACCCTTCATCTACCCTACTACCTTTTTTTAACAGTACAGTTATGGCCATGTCGCATTTTTGCCTTCCTTGTCATATGATTGTATAATTCAAAATAAAATCTAAATTCTTTAGGCTGGCTTACAAAGCCAAAGAAAAACCCAGCTTACTTTTACCTCATCTCTTACCTTCCTCTCCTGTGCACCCCAACTCTGTTTGCAGCAATATTTTAGCTATCTAAGTCCCCTTCTCTTGCCGTGTGCTCTCTCCGTGACCTGGAACACTCCACAATAGCTTGTGCCCTTTACCAAGCATGATGAGTTGGTGATATACTAGTGACTAAGGAGGGAGCTGGAGCTACTCTTAATCAGTGGTTAGTATATGTCTCTCTGGGATTCTGAAGGCAAGGAATCAGCCAACTAAGGAGAGGAGAGTATGGTCCAGCAAGAGCATAGAGCCAGAGCTGGGAAAGACAATAGGATATTCGAGTAACAGAAAGATGTCCACATAGCTGGAGGGCACTGGCATGAGGAGGATGAAAGAGGGTGAAGGTGGAGAGCTATGGAGAGTGTCCGAATCATGTGTGCTATCACAGCCCATTCATGGCCTTGGGACTCTAGGCTAATATCACTACCTCTAAGTCACTGTTAAGTTTCCATCAGATAAAAGGTTTAATATGAAAGCTGTTCTGTACTTATTGTTCTGGTTTTCTTGTGCGTGGGGGTAACAGTGAGTAGAAGTGGGAGGGGATGAGACTGGTGGCTGATATTGGCTAGAAAGTCACTGGAGGCAGAATCCAGGAAGGAGATAATGAAGGCTTGGCTGGAAGCAGTGGAGGTGGGAAAAGCATTTTAAGATATGCTGTGCATTAGGGAGGTGCCAATGATGGATAGAGAGCTGAAAAATATTCTTACATATACACAGAGAATTTTACAGAATGTTTTCTACAAGTGTTTTTGTTTATTATAGTTATTTTTTCTGAATGGTAAACATGAGTTGACAAGAAACAGTAATAGATGCCTTAAGCTTACTATTCGTTTATTTTGACATGTTTTACCTTATTATTCTCAATTTGGCTGATTTCTTGATGACACAGATTCTTTCATGGATCACTGAAAGATGCTTATTTCTATCAAGTAAATAAAGTGGACTGCAATAGATGCTCTTGAGAGGGCAATGCACTAGCTTCCTTGTGAATTCTTACGTGCTACCAATTCCATCTCTCAGACAAAATTATAACATCATCAAGGCTTGCAATAAGAGTCATGCATAGTGGCCAAGAGAATTACCTTTGCAGTTAAAAAAATGTAGTTTAGAATATTGCCTCTATCTCTTAATAGGCGTGAGACCCAGCAAATTCTTAATCTAAGGGATGGTTTCCCATTCCAGATGGGAAAAATAATACTATCTACCCTGTACTGCAGATGTGGTTCTGAGAATTACATGAGATCATGCATGCTAAATGTTTCCTAAGCATTTAGTATAAATCAAGAATTGAATTAATAAGTACCACTATCTTTGTTGAAGTTTATTTTAAATGCCACATATTTATTTGGAAAACTCTTGACTTCAGATTGAACTATCAACTCAAATGTGATATATTTTAGCATTATTCATCTACAAGGAAATTTCAAAGTGTTTGTGGGGAAAAATGGAACTAAAACATCAGTTGACTGGGGGTAAAAATTTTTTGCAACTCATGCAGTTTTTTATAATATATATTTCCATGATTGTTGAAGACTGTTTTTATGTTATAATATAGAACATATAAGACCAAAACCAATATTTTATATGGTTACTGTTGAAAATATTTGTCCACCTCTCTTGCATGGTTCTTACCATGTTCTGCTACGCAACACTATTGTGCATGTACCAAACATGATTCTATGTCCGAACGTTTTCTTTGCTCCATAGACAATTCCTAGAGAACTTGCTCGTGTTGTGTTTTCACTATTCATGTTCTCGTCTCTGCTAAATACGAGTTAAGGAACATCACTCACCCACCCCATGACAGCTAGTTGGGTGCCTTCTATGACTTAGAATTCAGAGTCAGATAGTTTAGTCTGGCTTTTTTGGGTAAAGTAAAAGCAGAGATTGGCGTGCCCAATTGAGGTCTAATGCATTCCAGAACAGAGAGCAGCAGGAGAGGGAGAGACAGAGGATGATGTTTTTGTGTGTACAGGAGGAGACAGGGAGGCCACGTGGTCATCTATTGACAGACAAAATATTTTCAGTTCTTGGCTTCTTGTTCTTGGTGTCATTCCATTTTGCTGTCTATCTATAGTTCCTGGAAGCCTACATCCTCCCAGGAAGTCATTCTCAGTTTTTGTAGATTCCAGGTATTAACAAATAAACCATCTTTGTTAGGGGCTGTGTGCTATCTTCTTTCTCTTCAAACCCTCCCCTCTGTGTGAGCATCTTTTTTCCTTTCCCTTCCACAAAACCCAACTTGATGCCTCACACAGAGCAGAGTTACCTCTGCTGAAAATCTTGAATTTAAAACAGTACTGTTCAGATACTGGATCAGACTTACAGATAATTTAAATTATTTTTCTTGGGGTTGGCGCTGTGGTATTGCGGGTAAAGCTGCCGCCTGCAGTGCCAACATCCCATATGGGCTCCGGTTCAAGTCTCAGCTAGTTTACATCTGATTCAGCTCTCTGCTGTGGCCTGGGAAAGCAGTAGAAGGTGGCCCAAGTCCTTGGATCCCTGCATCCATGTGGGAGACCTGAAAGAAACTCCTGGCTCCTGGCTTCGGATTGGTACAGCTCATGTAGTATTTACAGGGTTTGTGGAAAATTAGACAACTGAGGTAATGGACTTCCCATAAAACCTGACATGTAAAAAACAAATAATTCATATAGGCTGGTGTGGTTTTGTTGTATGAATCATTTTGGACAGATTTTCATCTGTTTTTACTTGTTCCCTAGTTCCAATAAGAACTGGACGGAAAAGACTACAAAATCGCATGTTTGATAAAATTACATTTATAAATGCTGTGTGAACATTAAAAGGACAAACACCAATATTTTAAGAGATCTTTGCTAATAAATGTGAATATTTTTAGTTCCTGTAACTTGTGCACATGCATGTTCCAAAAATCTACGTTAATCAAGACAGTCTTAATGCTGGCCTCATCTTGGATTAAACTTTAGAGGGGTTTCTTCTTGACTGTATTACATTGCTTTGAGATCCCTTTCTTTAGATCATTTATCTTCGTCAACTTGCCATGGCAAATTTTTTTTCTTCCCCTTTGAGATGTAAATTTTCTACAATCCAAAAATGTCTGTAACAAGGCTCTGGGAGCCATCCCTATGAAATTGTAATCATGGGGGCTATAGGATTTTCATCTCAGAATCTCTGTGGGAGTCTATGAGACCAATTTAATGAGTGACAGTTAGAAAACACAGTCAGCCTAATCACATTGATGTACTTCTCTCAGAACATCTTTGAATACTTTACCTTTAGCTCTCACCGGTCTTAAAATTCTGCCTCTTCTTTCAGTGGAATTCAGTTTAATTTCCCTCCCCTTTTGCAATGAACTCTCTCCTTTATTGCAAGAGTCTTTATAAAGTGTCTCTGTTACATTAAAGATAAAAAAAAGAAGATACAACAAGTGTGTGTGTGACTCAGAGTGTTGGCTGGAAGAGCTAAGGAGGAACCGAAGTCTACTTTCTTTGAAGTGATTGCCTTCACACTTGTTTCTTGATGACAATGTATTTCTGCAGAATCTGCTAATTTTATTTTTTTTTAAATTTTTTTGACAGGTAGAGTAATAGAGAGAGAGAGACAGAGAAAAATGTCTTCCTTCCATTGGTTCACTCCCCAAATGGCCACTATGGCCCGGCTCTTCGCCAATCCAAAGCCAGGAGCCAGGTGCTTCTTCCTGGTTTCCCATGTGGGTGCAGGGGCCCAAGCACTTGGGCCATCCTCCACTGCCTTCTCCGGGCCACAGCAGAGAGCTGGACTGGAAGAGGAGTAACTGGGACTAGAACCTAGTCCCCATATGGGATGCCGACGCCACAGGCAGAGGATTAACCAAGTGAGCCATGGTGCTGGCCCCAGAATTTGCTAATCTAAACAATTGGCTGTGTGGACACAGTGGGGTATCAGTTCCAGAAACTTAGCAGCTGCTAATTTTCTTTTTTAAGATATATTTATTTATTTGGAAGGCAGAGTTACAAATAGGCAGATATAGAGATCTTCCATCTGCTGGCCTCAAATGGCTGTAACAGCCAGAGCTGGGCCAATCCAAAGCCAGGAGCCTGGAGCCTCTTCCCGGTCTCCCACGTGGTTGCAGGGGCCCAAGGACTTGGGCCATCTTCTGCTGCTTTCCCAGGCCACAGCAGAAAGCTGGATTGGAAGTGGAGCAGCAGGGTCTCCAACCAGTGCCCATATGGGATGCTGGCACTGCTAATTTTTTTCTAAAGCACAGACTTCCAGTATAATTCCAAGTCCTCATTGGTTATTAATTTATAGACTGGCATTTGGCAAAAGGTGTGGGTGGCTTCATCTTACCTGAGTCTGGTTTTCGTATAGGTAAAAAAGAAAAGGAAAAATACTCTGCAAAGAAGTACAGAATTAGAAATGGAAAAGGACATAAAACCTTTTCACTTGGAAAGATTGTCCTCCCTGGCATCCAGTGACTTGGTTCTATGTCTTGTTGTCTGAGCGTCATTTGTGAAATGATGATTATGACACCTTTAAACCACACTTTGTTGTGACGTTTCCAGAGATTAGTGTGTGCTTGCTCTTTTATACACTTGCACTGGTATCTTTTATACTTAATACTTTCCTGTCATCCTTGCTTCACATGCATTCTGTTACTATTGTGATTATTCTTCTTAACTATGTTAGTACAGCACATGGAAGGACACATTGGCCACCAGCCCACTTGATATGAATATGTTAACAGAGTCTGTAATGATGTTCTTTGGGCATATTCGAGGGTTTTGTCTATGAATGACAAGAACAAGACCACATATTGATTTGGGATCAAGCAATTGGTCCATGATGTGGGAGAAGAGGTTGTGTTAATATGGAAGAAGGGTGGTTGGGGTGGTTTTTTGGAGAAAATAGAGTACCTGTCGTAAAGCCCATTTCCACAATGATTCGATATTCTTCCTTTTATTTCTTTTCTTCCCCAGAAACCTTTTATTTAAGGAATACAAACTTCATATATTTCATAATTACAACTTTAGGAACATGGTGAATCTTCCCACTAGCATAAATTTGGTTGCATGTGTTAATATTCGCTTCATTATTTATGCAAATAATTTCCTATTGTTGGACTACATGATACTTTTCAGTTGTTTTCTTTATAATAAACATAAAAATTTTGCTTTTTCAAGAAATAAAGGCTATGCTGATAAGACCTCAATCAGCAGATTATTTTGTGTATTAATTTTTGTTAGACTTGTGCTACTAATTTTTGAGGAGGATATTTTTAATTCTACTTAGATCTATTTGAAGATCCGCATGATAACTGTTTATCCAAGGTTTACATCTACCTATATGTGAATAAAGATTGTGATTTTTTTATGGCATCCATCTGTATTCTAATACTTAACAAAACAACTAAATCCTAGATGTCTTTGGGAAAATTAAAATGTGTGATCTCCTTAAATTACTACTTCTAAAATATTTAATAATTGTTTGTCTCAATTAGCAAAGTTAATACAATTTAGGGAATTTGTTTTAAAATAAACAAGAGGTAAAGAAAACCATTGAATAAATAGCAGCTGACAGCGGAGTTATCCAAACAAATTTCATCTCCAAGCATAATTTGTCTCTGATCAGCAAACAGCTCAGATGTCAAAGAAGGTGATTGGTACTTGAATTACAAATGTTGCTGAATAGCATAATTGTGTAATATCTAACTCTTCTGATACACTGGTATTGTTATAGGTGTAATGGCAGCAGAGAAAATATTACCTTGGTTCTTTGTCTCAAATGGAAGAATTTCCAAGTGGACAAGGCAGACAGAAAGCATTTTAAAGTATTTAAAAGCAAGATTTCTTAGAGACCTCAGGCCACAGTGGCCTGGAAGGGGGGCTCCAAAAAAAAAAAAGGCAAACCCGAAGGGGCTGGTGGAATGGGGTTTTTAAGCACTATTTTGGGGAAGAAAAAACTAGACAATCAAGATGACATTCAGTTACAAGTCAAGGACAAAACCCACCAAAAGACCTGATCTGTAATCTTATTTAGAGGGGTGGACAGGTAACTTGTTTTTACAATAAACTATGATCTCAAAAGAATGGAGTCACCACTCCCTTGCTAGTCTCATGGTAAAATTAGAAATTCCTAAGAGCTGGGGCAGGCACTTTTGCCCTTGCTAAAGGTAAATTTTGGGCAAAACAAGCATTTGCACCCTAATTTTCCATCAGGACCACCCTGACTACCTATTAACCAGTCTGACTGCTCACAGGATCTTGCTGGTATTCTTCTGAGATGTTGAGTGTGGAAACAGGTCAAATACTTCATGAAGAAATAGCAAAGAGCCCTGCGATATTTTTACCTGGACCTCGTGTCCTGCCCATGACCTTGCCTGTGGCTCACTCCACTTTTATCCTACCCCATCCTTATTTCTGCTTTACTTGGACTCATAGTTTTGAATTTTAATTGTAGTTGCTTAAAACGTCTTCACTTCAATTGACTCCCCTTTTACTTTTTTCTAGATATATTAAAAGCCATGACATCCCGTGGCTTTGAGGAGATAAATAAAGTCTGAGGGCCACTGATTCTTTACGGTATTGAGTTTGGTGAACTCTGCTCTGTAGCCAAATATTCCTTAAGAGACTGGCACAGAAAAATGATGGGGTAGATGCACTCCGATTTTGTTTTCAGTCAAGTTTCAGGACTGACTGTGAGGAAGAGAATTAAAGAAAATGTAGTTTGTGGAAAGGGTTATACTTTGTGTATCAATCCCCAAAATAATCACTCACAAAATTTCAGTAGGGGTTAAGAACAAGGACTCAGGAAATTGGATTTTTTTTTTTTCTAAACTCAGTTCCATCAAAATATTACAAAGAACAGCCTTTCTTCCAATGTGTAATTATGTCTGAGAGATGCATTTCTAGGAGTGGAATTCTGAGTCACAGAGTTAGAAGTGTAACTGCTGTTATCAAATTCCCGTGTAATAGGTTTGCATAAGTTGCAGTCCCAAGGATAGTGCATGAGGGCCAGGTGTTTGGCAAGGCAGTGACGATGCCACTTGGGACGTTCTCATCCACTATTGGTGTCCTGGCTCTGCCTGTGGCGCCAGCTTCCTCCTACTATGCCTCCTTAGTAAGCAGCAAGTGACGGCTCAAGTCCTTGGGTTCCTGCCACACATGTGGGAGACCCAGATTGAGTTCCAGGCTCCAAGCTTCAGATATTGTGGCTATCTGGGGAGTTACTCAGCGGATGGAAGATCTCTGTCTGTGCCTTTCTCACTTTTTGCCTTTAAATGCATTAAATAGGTAAGAAAAACTAAAGAAATATAGTGCATATGCTTATCTCTTCGTCCTCTGAATATTACTAGGACTTATAAACCATTATGACTCTATTAATCTGGTAATTTAAAAACATGAGATCATCTTATTTTTAGAATCAAAATAATTCTAAGCAGACTTTCTTAGTACTTTGTGTTGTATTTTCAACACAAATGTCTTATTGTAATGAATATTCAAAGATATGAAATACACAATGAATCATGCATGTAGTATTAGGAAAAGTATAGCCATAACCAAAAATATCCTTATGTAATAATAATTATAAAACAGTGAATTGTATTCTCCACATTTTTTTAAACATTGTATTTATTTATTTGAGAGGTAGAGTTACAGACGGTGAGATGGAGAGATAGAAAGGTCTTCCCTCCGCTGGTTCACTCCCCAAATAGCCACAATGGTGGAGCTGCACCGATCCATAGACAGGAGCCAAGTACCTCTTCCTGGTCTTCCACACAGCTGCAGGGGCCCAAGCACCTGGGCCATCTTCTACTGCTTTCCCAGGCCATAGTAGAGAGCTGAATTAGAAGAGTAGTAGCCAGGACTAGAACCAGCACCCATATGGGATGCAGGCGCCACAGGCAGAGGATTAACCTACTGTGCCACAGTGCTGGGCCCAGCATTCTTCACATTTTTAAGTCAATTAAATGCAGTGCAACTTATTCAGTGTTGTAGAAAGTTAAAAATTTTGAAGTATGTTGTCACTTTAAAATATGAATTTGATATTAGTTGCAATATATTTAGGACATCTTCTCAAGAAGTTTGTGTAATCATTAAAAGAAAGAATTATAAAATCCTGTTTTTTGAGTATTAGCAAAGCATGTTGGTATTTTAAATAATATTAATTTTAAAAATAGTGTATTTCTAATCAAATCATTTGTTTTTCAAGGAGACATTGATTATTGACAAAATAACAACTGTGGCCTATAGAAATATCTTTTGTTTATAATCCAGAAAATTAGAAACTTAAAAGTAACATCTGCTGGGGCTGGCACTGTGGCTTAACAGGTTAAGCTGCTGCCCGCAATGCCAGCATTCCATATGGGCGCTGGTTTGAGTGCTGGCTGCTCCACTTCTGATCCAGCTCCCTGCTAATGTGCCTGGGAGAGCAGCAGAAGATGGCCCAAGTCCTTGGGCCCCTGCATCTACATGGGAGACCTCGGTGAAGCTCCTGGCATTGGCCTAGCCCAGTTCTGGCTGTTGCGGCCATTGAGGGAGTGAACCAGTGGAGGGAAGCTCTCTTATTCTCTTTCTCTCTCCTCTAACTTTGCCCTTCGAATAAATAAAAAGTAAAATTTTTAAAAAGTAAATTCTGCTGTAAAAACACAACACAGTCTATTGAAGAAAGGGAATCAAGTGTTGAAGCAATGGAGATGATGCTTACACAGCCTTGCCTACTAATCCTTTCTTTTCAAACATACTGTTGGCTGCAACCTTAGTTATCAAGGCTCCTGCAATTAGCAATCAGACATATGACTTAAGTTTTCTGCAATCAACTCAATAAATGGAGTTACACTTTTAAACAACAAAAACAGAACGAAAGTATTGAAAAGGATTCATGGTCAGTGTTAGTGCAAGGGAAAACTGTGTCTGAGTATTATTCAGTTGTGATACTCTTTCCTCTTGGATACCCAGACATTTCTAACTTAATTACATCTTCCTTACTGCTTTGGTCAGTAGTCCCTTCATGCAGAGATGGGCAAGGCATTAGAAAAGACCACGAATCTTGCATCTGCCTGATGCGGTGTTTTGTGAGAAACGCTGATGACATGCTGGGAATAAGAAATGATTCAGTTTGTTGAGTTTTCAAAATTAGCTGTGCCTTTGATAGCTCCATGGGATCTTATGGAGTGAGAATATCCAGGGCTTGTTTCGGTAACAAAATGAAGCTTGATTCGGTCAAACTCCCTCAGGAAGTTGGGCATATGAAAGCTAAGTCAGCATTCTAATAGAAATTCTAAATGACTCATCATATACATTCTAGACATTCAAATTTATTATTATCACTTAAATAAAACTGACATTTTCTCAAATACAGTTACCTCTTTCTTTCACCATTATCTACTTTTCCACTCTGTCACTCATCTGGCTCTTTCTCTTGGGGTCATAGCCCGTGAGGTGTGTAAATATGGAGCAAATTGTCTTTCTCGTCATGAACTAGGAACAGTCAGTTCTCCAACGAGGTTTGACAGACTTCTGGAAAGACTCGGGGAGTCTACAGGGTGGCGGTCTAGGCCCTGTGGTCTCTGTTGCAAGGACCCAACTTCAACAACAAGGGAGTAGCTGTGTTCCAACAACACTTTACTTACCAAAACAGGCTAAGGGCCTGAGTTATGTTGATTCCTACTTGTCATGCATTGTGCCTATGTGAGTAACACATTCCAAACCTTTTGTGAGTTAATTAATAATTTTAAATTATGGACCTGGAGCACAATGATCTGGAAGCCACTCCATCCTGTTTCACTGCCCAGTGACTGAGAGCTTGTGGAGGGGATTTTTAGATCAGAAAAAAGCAGACGACTTGGTTGACCACCGACGGCAGCCGTTGCTCTGACAGCATTCAGCCTTTCATTGGGACGGACTCTACCAGGCATTCACTCAATATCCATCCCACCCTCTCTCCTTACTTTTAAAACCTGGATCTATTTTGAGAGATGGTCAGATGTGAGTACACAGCGAAGAACCAGATTTCTTCATGCTCTTCACTTAAATGTCAACAGCATGTGACATCCCTCCAGAAATGATACGTGGGCAGATAGCTACTCAGTTCAGCTTTCAAAACACATATGTTTAAAGCCTAATGAAAAAAGAAAGGATAGAGTCAGCTTTTGTCCTTAGCCCTGGGTCTTTTTTCCTACCTGGAATGCAGTTTTTAAAAACTGCCTAATGTTTCTCAGGTCTATTGCCCTTTGAGGACAAAGCCACACATTTAAGTTGGAGGGAACTGAGAGCTGGAAGAAGACTAAAGTTTGCAGTCCCTCAAGGAGGTGTAATCTCCTTGGAGCACTTGAAGGCTCACTCTTGGCTATAAACCTTATTTGATTAAGCAGCTTAAGACATGTTTCAAATATACGTAGCTCAACTCAATACTATCTTCAAGTTTAAAATGGTATCTCTACTTACCAAGTAAGAGTAACAGTATCCAACATTCAGACCTACATCAGAATCTGATTTCATTAATTTATTGTTTCTGTTCCTATCTCTAATAGTTTCTTCTCATTGACAGTTCTAGTCCAGAATCACCTTTAGGGAGGACACTGCGGAACTCTCAAAACCACTTCTCCTGTACTGTGGAGTCTTAGTTTGCAGCCATGTTCAGATTAAATACTTTTGGCTTGCAATATTCTCAGCAGGCATCCCTGACCCTAAACTAGGGTATAACAGAGTGGGAGGACGAAGTAGAAATTGCAAGAGCTCGTAAAAATCAATATAATGTTAGGTTGTCCAAGATACCAAAATACAAGAAATTACTCTTAAAGACACAGTGGGGTAGCTGGGTCAGAGTGCAGGAGGTCAAGTTCTTCTTATGAACTGAGCAGGTAGGATGTGATCAGGAACAGCGGCACACCTGGAAGGCCGTGTGTGGGAGTAGATAATAGCCTGCCAGATCCAGATGGCGTCCTGCAGGAGCTGCACAACCTCCTGGGAGGACTCGGCGAGCCAGAGGAGTCTCTTAACATTTTCTTTAAAAACTTGGGGCCGAGTGCAAAATGCTTCTTGCCTAGAACTTCTCTACAAAAAAAGGTGATTCATTATCCTGATGGTTAAAAGTAAATAACCAGCTGATTCCTTCACCATGTTGGACTTTTCCACACGTGACAGAGCACTAGAGATAGAAATGGACCTCCCTCCCTCCCTCCAAAAAAAATCCTGAACAATTCTCTAACCTCTGCACAATGAGTTTTGGAAACTGTTTGAAACTTTTTAAATTTTATTTATAGAAAGAAAACAGATTTCATGTATTTCACAGACACAGTTTTAACAACATAACGATACTTCCTTCCTCTCTACGCCCCTCCCTCCTTCCTTTTGCACTTTTATGTTTTCAATGACATACTTTCAACTTCGTAATCACAGGGTTAATCCTCCACTAAATAAAGAAGACAACAAGTAGTAAGTAGAAAGTCCTCAGGAGTATAGACAGGCGCTGTAAATAATTAAATCTCCAAATGTCTGTCATTTATGTGCTATTTTTTAACTCAATACTGCCCTGTATGCATGTGATCTGATCTGGAAGTGTTTTTAAAGGTCAGAGAAATGAAAAAATGACCTGAGTTATGTTGTTTTAAGATGACTAGTTTCTGATACTAGACCATAAAGAATGTATAACATTTATGGTAAGAATTTTTGTAATTTTTCACTGTAATTTGAATTTTAAACCCTGTTGCTTGAGGAAAGGTCTGGATTTTTATGGTCTATAAGCTTTTCTTTATTTTCCACATAGCACTTGCTCTCTGTGGTCTAAATTGTGATGAAATGCCAAATTACTTTTTCCTAAGGTCTTATTACTGTTAGTCTGATCAAACGTTTACTCAAGACATAAGCTTTCATTACTGTATTTGTTCATTTCAGAAACACCTGCTGTTTTACTCCTTGCCAAGGTAACTGGTATTGATGGAATTATTAGTTATATCCTCTATTCATGTAATTTCATGGTCCTGGCTTGTCCAAGCCCAGCTGGTGGACCATTAGCAATTAAATTTAGGGTCCAGGGGCTGGTGCTGCAGTGCAGTAGGGTAAGCCTCTGCCTGCAGCACCAGGATCCTACATGAGCGCTGGTTCGAGTCCCGGTTGCTCCTTTTCCAGTTAAGCTCTCTGCTATGGTCTGGGAAAGCAGTGGAAGATGGCCCAAGTGTTTGGGCCCCTGCACCACTGTGGAAGACCTAGAATAAGCTCCTGGCTCCAGATCAGCCCCACTCCATCCATTGCATTCATTTGGGGAGTGAACCAGCGGATGGAAGACCCTTCTCTCCATCTCTCCCTCTCTCTGTCTGTAACTCTACCTCTCAAATAAACAAAATCTTAAAAATTTAGAGTCCAGAAAATCATACTCTGGGCCCCTTTGTAATGCTTTCAACTTCAAACATCTAAGTAAGAGGACTGCGGCAGAGTGTGCAGCCCAAGTTATTTCTTCTCTCCCTTTCTGGGCTTGCTTGTTGCCTGCTGGTCCTGGGAGCAGTCACTTCAGAGGGAGTTTGCTCAGGTTGTGTTCTACCAGGAATGGCAGGGGACTCACCCCTGTTAATACCCCAAAGTGTAGTTTTTGACATGGGAGACCTCAAGATAGTTTAGTTTATTTTACCATCTGTTTGCATGGCTACCAGATTATGCTTTGTTTACAATATAATATTTTACATAAAGTCTCATTTCAATGTAGAGAATTCTTCTGAGAAATAATGAGAATTTTCCAATATAATTTCTTTTATGTTTCTTAATGGTACTTTTGTTCAAATTAGAGCCTGTCCTAATTTACATTGTTATTAATGAGCTATAAATGTCTTCCAAATCATTTTGAAGGGCACATTTCCAAACTTAGAGCAATATTTCAGAACATGGTAAACGTTCATTTCACAAAAGTTAAAGTATTATCAGTGGGATTCTGCATAGACTTCTCATTTTTCCTTATTCTTAGGAAGATTAGACATTCTGTTTTCAAGTCTCAATTCACAGATAGTTGTTGTATTTTTTTTTTTTTTTTGCATGAGGGAGTCTTTTGTTTGGTTGTGGATCAAGTCATTTAACCTTCTGTATGTGTGTTTCTTCATTTACAAAATGAGGTTAATAATTTTGACCTTTTGCTGTGGGGTTTCCTCTGGAGTAAGGAAAAGCATTAATGCCTGTAAGCAGGCCAGGATCTGTGGATGAGAAGTGCAGCGATGGAAGGAGTTATTCTGTGTAAGAGGGGAGCAGTGGATACGCTTGAATAAATGCACGTCACACGTGCATTGTGCTCCAGTGAAGCCGAACAAGCGTGGTTTCTGGGGTGGGTGGGCGTTCACGTGCAGGTCTGGATTGGTAAGCAATGATAGAGGCAGTATTGCTATTCCAAACACACATCGACTTACTGACCTGATCAATTTGCTTCTTCAGTTATTTATCCGCAGCTGAGTTCCATTTGCAATGCATGTGCCAAGCATTCTTGCTGGCAGGTAGGGAAATAAGGCTTGCTTGGCGTGTGCTTTGAAAATGAAGTCAAGAAGAAAATTAAATTGCAGATATTTCATAAACGTATTTTAGCCAGTCTGCTATTAGAAGCCTTATGTCACTTGCAACTGAGAGAAATCAAATGCTTTGCGAAAGCTGAGAATACAGTGAAGACCAACGTTTTTCTCTGAACCAGACCTCTGCATCAGCCTTTTATGGCATTGCTTTTGAACTGGGCAAAGACTACGCCAACTCTGCATTCTCCAGAAATATGAAGATGTATGCTTTGCTATCTCTATTTTAAATTCCTCTCAATACAACAACATGAACTAGACAGGCCTTCCACTTCACACTTGTATATTTCTGTGAAAGAAATACTAGGCAACCCTTTATCCACGTTCCTGATTAAATTCGGAACTGTCCAAGTTTCGTAAGATCTGGTCGTACAGTTAATAAGAAAATCTGTTAATTGGGAGGTTTGTATTAGGCTGCTCTGCTGGTTGCTTTTTAAACTTGTTTTTTTGGAATTCAAAGGTCTTACAAGGATACTTAAAGAAATCCATGGAAAGTGGAATTAAAAGATCAGTTTATTTTGGTGCAAATTTCAAAAAGTTCATGGAAAAAATGCCTACTATGAAAAAACATGTATAGGTTTCAAAAAATTTTTTGCACCAAAATAAACTTTTCTTAAAAATATTTGAAAGTTATGAAGAGATAAGAGAGATATCTTCCACCTACTGGTTTACTCTCATGATGGCTGCAGTAGCCAGGTTGAAGCCAGGAATCAGGAGTTTCATCTGGGTCTCCCACAGGAGTGGCAGGGGCACACACACTTGGGCCATCTTCTACTGCCTTTCCCAGGCCATTAGCAGGGAGCTGGATCAGAAGTGGGAGACCAGAAGCACCTGGCTCCCAGCTTTGGATCAGCGTGGTGCGCCGGCCGCAGCGGCCATTGGAGGGTGAACCAACAGTAAAAGGAAGACCTTCTCTCTCTCTCTCTCTCTCTCTCTCTCTCTCTCTCACTGTCCACTCTGCCTGTCCAAAAAAAAAAAAAAAAAGTTGAGCAGCCAGGATGAGAACTGACATCCACAGGGGATGCTGATGTCACAGGTGGCCACTCTACCTGCTATACCACATTGCTGGCCCCTAAACTTACCTTTTAATTTCATTTTCCATGTCATCCTAGAACTAGAACACAGTCCTTCATGCTAAATTATGCTTTATGCCAAAACTGATCTTAATCACTCTCAAATATGTAAGCTTGTGGAGTGTTTAATACATAACATATCCCACTGATTTCCCTTGGTGAGAGATTTCCAACTGTACATTTTGTTAAGCCTAAGAAATAAAGGTTATATTTTCATGCTTGAAAAAAAAATCCATTTTGAGTAGTGTTAAAACTCAGTGTCAAAATTGAAAGAGAATTTATCCAAGAAAATCCTAATACCAAATTATGCTTTAATTCTTATAATTATATTTAGTACTGACATATAATTTTGGATTGTCAGAAAAGATATATGTTTTGATTAAAAATATAAATTTAAGACAATTAAGAATAATTTTACATAACATTGACAATAGGAAACCTTAAATTCTTAGGCTCAAATTCAAAAGAAGGCAAGGTAAAGAAATACAAAGCCTGCTTCCTTTTTCTATCTTCTCCTCTGAAAAAATCTACACGTACCTGTCTTGTAAAGCTGTCTAAATTAAAACCACCCAAACACTCTGCTTTCAGGAGATGATTAACCAAAACCTCTTACTGGAACCTCATGGGAATGACTCAGCTGCCCCCTAGTCATCCTGCTTCCCGAAGTTCCACAGTATCTAACCAGTCCTTACATGGTAAAGTTCCTATAATTCATAGTTGCTGAACATTTGCTATCTAACAGGTGCTTTGCTAAATGATTTATCACACCCAATACAAATAATACTATGAAGTCTATAACATAGATGCAGAAGTTGACAAGCTTACAAATACACAAACTAAACTTAGGGATTATTGAGTTACTTTTATAAGGTATCAGAGTCTCACGACTAGTGAGTGAAAGGAACAAGAAGCTACCCTGCCTTCCTCAGTCTCCTCTCAGAAATATCAAGCTCTTACCTGTTCTTATTGTTCTTCCTGAGCTACTGATGAGTAAGTTATTACTGTGCTAGCCTTTTTAAACCAACTAATTAATTGTCATCTATAAGTTATACCTATGCATTGGGTTATGAACAGTATGCTAGTTTAGACATCTGAAGTTCAGAAGATTATGAGATTTTTCTTTTCAAGATATAGATACAATAAAGAATAAGAGGCAGGCATTTAGCACAATGATTCATATCAGAGTACCTAGGTTCAAATCCTGGTTCTGCTTGTAGCTTCCTGCTAACAGGAAACAGCAAGTGATGACTTACGTTGTTGGCTCTCTGCCACCCACATGGGAAACCTACAAGTTCTCAGTTCCCAGCTTTGCCATGACCTAGTTCTAACAGTTGCAGTCATTGGGACAGTAAACCAGAGGATGAAAGATATCTCTTGGTTTCTCTACCTTTTAAATAAGTGATAACAAATATATTTTAGAGTGAGAAAATCTAGCATTCTCTTAGCTTTGTGTTTATTATACTATATGATGATTTTATATCACAAACATTAGTTTTGCCTTTAATGTTACCCAGGAAAGTCAGCTTTAGTGGAATTTTTTGGCATAGTGGTAGTGCAAACATTCTTAACATACTATTAAATGAGTCACTGCTAAAAAAGAAGTGAGATTGGAGACATGACTTACTACAACAGCAGCAGCAGCTACCCAGAGAACTGTGTCCCTGTGTCAAGGCATCTAAACCCAAAAGCCTTCCTAAATGGTCATTCAGTAGCAGTGCTGTATCCATCGGGAAATTAAAAAAAAATCTGTTCTTCTGTGATGAAAATATGCACTCTGCAAAGAAAGCTGTTTTGTCTTAGGCAAACACAAATTCTAGTGAGGATACACTGAATTACGTCTCTTCTTCACCTTAGAAATTATTTAGAAACAAAAAGTAAACAGTTTTGTTCAACTATGTCTGTATGTATATCACCAAAAATATTAGATTCTTTCAAAACAAAAACTAAGTATTTGCCATCACATTGATTTCTGTTGGTCTCCATGCTACTGAGAGATCCATATTCTGGGTCTCAAAGGTGGTTGTGGATAAGAGGCTGGTAAAAATAATATATGGTTAGAAATACGTTCTTCCTGGCCGGCTTAACAGGCTAATTCTCCGCCTTGCGGTGCCGGATTCTATCCCGGTTGCCCCTCTTCCAGGCCAGCTCTCTGCTATGGCCCGGGAAGGCAGTGGAGGATGGCCCAAGTCCTTGGGCCCTGTACCTGCATGGGAGACCAGGAGAAGCACCTGGCTCCTGGCTTTGGGTCAGCGAGATGCGCCGGCCGCAGCGGCCATTGGAGGGTGAACCAGCGGCAAAAAGGAAGGCCTTTCTCTCTGTCTCTCTCTCTCTCACTATCCACTCTGCCTGTCAAAAAAAAAAAAAAAGAAAGAAAGAAATACGTTCTTCCAGATGTTATAAGGGAATATATTTCAACTTTTATAGAACTTTAATAGAATTACTCTTTTTCTCAATTTCCCTAAATTTACTACCATTTCTGAGTCTCATCACACCGATACTTAATACACAGTGTCAACAGACCCTGAATTGAAAATGGCAACCTATAAATTCTGTGGGCCACTGTACAAGCATTCCTTTACTATAATATATCCAAAGATAAACAATCTGAGATTTCATCTTTGATCAAATTTGTGAGATTTTTATATAACTGTAATAAGTATGTATGATAACATATGATTTCCCTTAGAATTACAAAGCAGGCTCTATAGTGTAACAGACTGACTTGATGCAAGAGAGAGAATGTGGGTTAACCCCTCAAGATTTTTAAGATTTGATCATGCCACTTACAGTGGTTTCAAAATATTCCAGCTTAAAATCCATTCAACTTCTAGCTTGTGTTCTTTTCTTTTTTATTTGAGACATAGAGCCATGGGGGTGGGGAGAGACAGAAGAGAAAGGTCTTCCATTCTCTAGTTCACTCCCCAAATGGTCACAACTGCGAGAGCTGCGCCAATCCAAAGCCAGGAGCTTCTTCCAGGTCTCCCGTGCAGGGGTGCAAGCACTTGGGCCATCTTCCACTGCTTTCCCAGGCCATAGCAGAGAGTTGGCTCTGAAGAGGAGCACCTGGGACACAAACCGATGCCCATATGGGATACCAGTGCTGCAGGCAGAGGCTTAGTCTACTGCAGCGCCAGCCCTTGTACCTTGTGTTATCATAGTTGCCTAAATATATCTATAAATCTATATCTATATGTATATTGATACTGATATCTACATCTATAGAGTCAGTCAGGCATGTACTGATAAATGGCATTTTGGTAACTGACAAACCACACATGAGTGGTCCCCTAAGATTATTCTGAGCTGAAAACAAAATTCCTGTTGTTTAGTGACCTTGTAACTGTCATGACATCATAGCACAATGCATTACTCACACAAGTTGGTGGTAATGCTGCTGTAAGCTTACTTACTAATCTGTTAGCCCTATAAAGTATAGTACTAAATATTCCTGTTTTTAAAATTAATAACCACTAGGAAGACTGAAAAATAGAGAATACACAAATTACGAGTATCAGATTTGAATGAAAGGGATATCACCCAAAAATCTTACAAACATAAAAAGGGAATATTTGAAACAATGTATGTCAGTATATCTGACAATTTAGATGAGATAAACAATTTAAATGACATGAAAAAAAATAAACCCTTGAAGGAATACAGTTACCAAAACTGACCCCAAAAGAATAAAAAATCTACTTTGTCTTATATTCATCTTGTAAGCTAAATTAGTAATTTAACAAGTTATAAAATAATAAAATAATCTCAAGCATAATACAACTTCAATGACAGTTCTATCTAGTATTTAAGAAGATATACCAATTTTATATGCAGCATTTTAGGAAATAAAGTACAAAACATTTGCTAACTCCTCTTCATGAGGTCATTAATACCATGATACTTGTTATGGATCAAACGTCTATGTAATGTAAACCTGAAATCCACAGTTCCAGTAGGATGGCAGGATCAGTAGGTCCATGAGGACGAAGCACTCCTGACTGTGGTCAGTGCCCTTCTAAGAACAGACAATAAAGCTTCCTTACTCTGTGTGCTCTAGGCCACGTTGGGATTCTACTAGAAGGTGGCCATCTGCAAGCTGAGAACAGTTCCCTTTCCAGACACACAGTCTGCACACATCTTGATCTTGGACTTCCAAAGCTCTAGAAATATAGAAGTAAAATGAACATTTGTTGGTTAAGCCACCCAGTTGATAGCATTCTGTTACAGCATCCCAGACTAGATAAAACAGGGCTGGAGTGAAATGAGAACTTCATGAAAAAGTAGTAAGACCAATGTCACTCATGAGCAGAGATACAAATTGTATTTTAAAAAGGAAGTCAAATACATCAAATCGGAAGTGACAACATATAATCATAAAGCAGCATTTGTCCCATGAACACAGTTTTTTCGTAAAATCAATAGAAGTTATTTACTGCATAAACAAAGACAAAAGAATGATAGGATCCTCTTTAATAGATGTAAAAAGTTTCTAAACTTCAAAATTGTAGTTCATAGTTAATGTTTTGCTTAGTCTAAACACATTTAAATAATACATATATATTCCTACTTTATAGCCATTTCTTCATATTTTAATGAGTTGTAAAAGTGATTATCAATAGAGGCACATAAATATGGGCCACAGTGCATTTCAGAACATGTATACGATGTGCACCAATCAAATCAGGGTACCCACTAGTCCCAGTTCCCTGATATTACTTTATTATTGGAGCCCAGGAGCTCCCCTGTTCCTCTTGCTTCTAAAATACCCAATATACTATTGTAAACTGTAGTGATCCAGCTATGCTGTGTAATGCCAGGGACTTATTCCTTCAAGATATGACACCATTATCTAAACTTTCCCCAGCCTATAGGAGTCAACATACTGTGTTCATACTGAGGTTTCTTGGTTTGTTTTTTAGCTTGCACACGAGGGAGAACATGCAGTATTTGTCCTTCTAGACCTGGCTTATGTCACTTAACATGGAGTCTCCCAATACTACCCATTTTGTTACAAATGGCAGGGCTTCATTTTTTTATGGCTAAGATTCCATTCTGCATAAATACTGCTTTTTCTTATCCGTTCATCTCATGATAGACACGTTGAATCCTTGTCTCCATTATTGTGAATAGTGCTGCACTGCACATGGTGGAACAGATATCTTCTGAATATAATTATTCCATTTATTTTGGAAATATACACTATGGTGGGATTGCTTGATCATATGGAAGTTTTATTTCTAGTTTTTAAAGGAATATCTAGGCTATTTTCTATCATGGCTTACTAATTTACATTCCAACAGTGGAATCCTAAAGCTTAGCTCTGTGGTTCAGCTATGTTACAGGGACCAGTTTTATACTTTTGAGTTTTTGCTCTTAAGATTTGTGAAGCAAGTCCGAAGGGGTGTTCAGTCTATGCTTAATTATTCTCTACTGCAGAAAGACTTTGCTGAATTCTCTATTCAGTGTCCTGTGAGTTTTTCTCATTTTGTGGCTGAAAAGAGGCGATTTGAGTATGATTTCTAGGTATTGTTTCTTTTAATTATTTCAGTTGGTTGTTTCCTTGGCCCAAGTTAGTTTCCATGCATGCATACATTTATCAGTACACAAAAACATGTGCAGTAGATGTCTTGGGGCTTTTCTTTATGCAAACTTGAGTACTCCGTATTGGCTAAGCTAAATCTATAGCTAAGTGCCTTTAAATAAGTCTCCAAGTTTTCTGTATTTCTTAAAAACATGTTAACTTTGCTGACTCTCTCCACACAACAGATCATAACTATTCTTGGATGCTTCCAAAGCAGGTTATGTACACCCCTGTTAAGAAACTTGGCATCAGGGGCCGGCGCCGTGGCTCACTTGGCTAATCCTCCACCTGTGGCGCCAGCATCCCATATGGGCGCCAGTTCTAGTCCTGGCTGCTCCTCTTCTAGTCTAGCTTTCCACTGTGGCTCGGGTGGTCAGTGGAGGATGGCCCAAGTGCTTGGGCTCCTGCACCCACATGGGAGACCAGGAAGAAGCACCTGGCTCCTTGCTTCGGATCGGCACAGTGCCAGCCGGAGTGGCCATTTAGGGGGTGAACCAATGAAAGAAAGACCTTTCTGTCTTCTTTCTCTCACTGTCTATAACTCTACCTGTCAAGTAAAAAAAAAAAAAAATAGAAACTTGACATCATCTTCTAAGAGTGTAAATTTACATGTCTGTCTCCCTTGAGGGGAAAATAACTATCTTGTGCATCACTGTATCTTATGATTAATAGAGATTCATATTTTAGGAATTAGCAGTACATGATAAGTTGACAGAGACAGAAATCACAATAACTTTTGTAACTCAGAAGTAGAAGTTTCAGACAAGCTTCCAGTAATGACAAATCAAGCATCAATTATTGTGAGTAAATGAATCCATTTTCTCCCCCAGATTGCACACGTTTCATGTGCCTAGCAACACCAAATATTAAATGTAGTATCAAGTATTTTAAGTTCAGTAGTAACTGGAAAAAAAAACTTCCTCTATCCTACAGTAGCCACCTTCTGTCCTTGACACAGTGGATCGCCATTTATGGGTGCTCTTAAATCATGCGGAACAGTTTCCAACAGGTCTTTGCTCCTAAAATAAGCTCTCACTCTAAGAGCTACGAAGCACGGGGGGTCTGAGGAAGAGGGAGCACAGGGGAAGTTAGCACAAGGATTTTCTAAGCCTCTCTTGCTGTCTTCTGATCCAGGCAGTGCTGCAGTGCTCAGCCCCTCTGGTGTTTACCAACTGCAGAGAACTATTGATCCTTCTTTTTAACGGTGACATATGGGGCGTAATTTTACTACTTTAGAGAAATCGAAAGTATCTGCCAAATTTCAGTTCAGGCTATCTCCACTGTTCTCCCTGTGGCCATTTCTACTTCTGAGACCCTCCTGTTCTTTGCATACAGGATATTCTCTCTGTGAAAGGCTGGTCGGCCAGCTCCTGCAGACATAGCCGAGATGCTGTTATTGGGCCGCCATCTCCCAGGAGCATGTTCCTTGTAAGGACGAAGCTCACGATCATTAAAGGTTTTGGCCCTGCTCTCTGGGTGGGAAGTAGTGTGCTATGGTGTTATTGAGAGATGTACAGCTTTTTCCATACCTTTATGCTTCATTTGGGAAATGGAAAAAAATCAAACTCATGCGTAGTGTAGACTTTTAACAGTGTTTCCTTTGTGGTAAGAGAGGCCAGTCTTCAAATATACTCCCAGCTCAGGTTTAAGCCTCACACGTCATGATGTTCATCTGAGTGTGACTGTTTCTCAATTTGTTCAATATCATTAGACGTGCTTACCAGCAAATTCTAAAGTAGAAATCTGAACAGGTAATGAGCAGCATCCAATTTGCATTGTAAGTCAATTGTTTCAGAGAAAAGATTAATTAAAAGAAATGGTAGGTTAATTGAAATCAAGCAAGACCAAATCTACACTCAGTTTAAATCCCTGATACACTTTTTCTGCCTCGGTACAATATATAAATCTCCATTTGATAAATGCCTTCACCCAACAGATGAATTAAGAATCACAGTTGGAGCTTCGGATAAATCTTTCAAAGTAACAGAAATAACAAGGAAAGAAGCTGATTCCACAGAGTGTGTGCAACAGCAGCAGCTTTAGAGGGGAGAGCTGGGCACCTGCAGCCCATCACCTTCTCACCCTCACTCCCATCCACATATTGCCCATTTCTCCCATTTGTGTTGTCACGGGCATATGGCTGACTATGGTTGTCTAGCGGGACGATCCCAGTAAGGACTGGGCTCCAGCCTGGCAGAGACCCTGACATGCTTTGAAAAATAACCCAGTTGGCGCCAGCGCTGTGGCACAGCAGGTTAACATCCTGGCCTAAACCGTCAGCATCCCATGTGGGCACGATTCATGTCCCGGCTGCTTCACTTCCGATCCAGCTCTCTGCTATGGCCTGGGAAAGCTGTAGAAGATGGCCCAACTCCTTGGGCCCTTGCATCCATGTGGGAGACCCAGAAGAAGCTCCTGGCTTTGGATTGGCACAGCTCCGGCTGTTGCAGCCAACTGGGGAGTGAACCGTCGGATAGAAGACCTCTCTCTCTCTCTCTCTCTCTGCCTCTCCTTCTCTCTGTGTAACTCTTTCAAATAAATAAATAAATCTTAAAAAAAAAAAAAAAGGAACCCAGTTGACACCGACATTTAGCTACTAAATTTATCATCAAGCAGAGGCTAGCATCGATGGAGAAGATGCCTTCGCTCTTCTATCCTCAAAGTCACCTCTGCACTTGGGACAGAGTTTAATAAGGAGCCTTGTGGATGGAAAAGAATATATTATTTATAGTACCCTTTATGTTTTTCATCTTTCTTCACAGAGACTGAAAGAATTAAAACAGCGGGAATTTGCTCGAAACGTCGCTTCCAAGTCGTGGAAAGATGAGAAGAAACAGGAAAAGGCACTGAAGCGACTTCATCAGCTGGCTGAGTTACGGCAGCAGTCGGAATGGTAAGAACTCGGGCTATCGGGGGTGGGTCGAAACTCACTGCAACCTGGGGAAGTTCCAAGGGTAAATCCATTTGGCTCACTGTAGCAATGTAAAATTGTAATGAACCAACAGAATTGTCTGAGGGGAAATATTTCTAATAGTTCTAGGGTAATAACCACATTACGTTAGGCATCTGATTTCTTTCTCAATATTGTTAATTTAATTTACTCCTTAATGAGATGATGCAAGAACAACTTTAATATACTAGCATTTATTCTATCCAGTTGATTTAAATGAACCAATATAGTTCTTCAGTAATTTGTTTTATGTTTTGTAATAATAATTAGAAAGACTATAAAAAAACAAGGCATCTTTTTGGGGGATATAAATATCTGCATTTGCCCAAACACAGCTGAACATAGAATAAATGACACTCTCATTGTGTGGCTGACAAACTAGATGTAATTAATACAGTGAGATTCACCACACAGTGCCTTTTAAATAATTACAATATAACAAGCATTACATTAATACATCCTTGGAGCTGAAAAATGGCAGTTTTACAAAAGCTCAGAACCACTGAATGTTTCAAAGTTGTTACCTGGAATGCAATTAAATTTGCAGATTGCAATTTGTGTTCCTGTGAATCATAATGTAAAACACTAACATAGCTAATTAATGTAGTTGGCAGCATCTTTGCAAATAGTGAAATGTATAGCTCTGCCAGAATTTAAACCCCTCTTGTTTAAATGGAAAATAATACACAATAAACAGGAATGGGTGACTCAAATGTATTACCACAAGATAATAAACTGCAAATGTGATCTTAAGGAAGTATTTCTTTTTTAAGTTCTAAGTAAGAATAGTTAATGTGCATTTTGCATATTCATGTATTTGTAACTATTAAAAAATTAATGGGCATATGACCATATGTAAAGATGATATGGGGTTGGCACCGTGGTTCACTTGGTTAATCCTCCACCTGCAGTGCCGGCATCCTATATGGGCACCGGGTTCTAGTCCCAGTTGCTCCTCTTCTAGTCCAGCTCTGTGCTGTGGCCCGAGAAGGCAGTGGAGGATGGCCCAAGTGCTTGGGCCCTGCACCCGCATGGGAGACCAGGAAGAAGCACCTGGCTCCTGGCTTCTGATCGGTGCACAGCACCGGCCGTAGCGGCCATTTGCGGGGTGAAGCAACAGAAGAAAGACCTTTCTCTCTGTCTCTCTCACTGTCTAACTCTGTCAAATAAATTTAAAAAATGAGAAGAAAAATAAAGGTACAACATATACCCAGAGCTGAGGTTACTATAAAAACAATCATAGAAGCAAGACACACAGTTGGTACTGAGCTTTTTCCTGGCAGCACAACAGAGAAAACTGCCCAGGGATAAGGTATCAGATAGTCGTTGTCCAAAGAGGACTTGGAAAAAAACAGTCCTAGGGCCCAGTGGGTAAGATAGCCATCCTGGAATGATTGATTATGAAATGTCATAAGTCAGGTCGTAAAAAATAGAGCCAGTCTCACTATACAAGGATATCCTTAAGATAGGTTCTTTAAGGCCAGGCCAGATTTCGCTAGTTTCTCAGCAAAGCTGACTAAACTTAACATCATAAATGTGGCTGTTTTCTTCCTAGGAATGTCCATTCCTACCCAACCTTTTCTGTATTTTCCTCTGGGAACAACGACTTAGTCTCAGAGAAGCTGAGATGAGAGTGGTGATGATGATTTTGATGATGCGTTGGATTTCAAGTTTGCCAGAGCTACCTATGCAGGGTCCTCCAAATTAAAAGATACACTCTATTAAGTTCCAGGTGTCCCTGTGGAAACCTTGTTTACAAAGCCAACACAAACCTAACCACATCCGGGTTGGTGTCTTGCACAGAGCAGGCAGTGTCTAGTTTTGCAGTGTGTCTTTATTGTTATGAAAAGGACAGGTGCTCCTCTTTCTAAACCCAGAATTTAGAACTAACAAAATGATTTATTTTTTTTTCTAATATCCTGTGCTCTCCAGCCAATCCTCCTCTCTGCTTAAATACGCTGTGACCTAAAGGAATCCACCTAATAGAATTACGAAATGTGTTCATTTTGGCAGCTAGGTTGATGAACAACAACAACAAAAAAATCATTAGTACTGCACCCCTGGACAACCTTTCTTCATCCTTTATCCTCATCAAAAGGGCTTGTGAGTAAGATGATCCAGATAACAAGATTCTTTTATGACCCCAAAGAGAAAAGGGGTGAATTTATTACTGGTGGGAATGTTTGCATCAAACTGATGGGAAAGTGATGACAGCAAACTAACTGGTAATGAGTTTATACAGGGCAGTCGACTTTGGCCATCTCTTGGGTTACTTTTACCCAATCGGATCCCCCAGCAAGAGCAGTTTCTGTGTGTGAACTTCCAGTCTGCCCAACTCAGTTCGTCTGGATATGGGGAATCCTTGACTGAGAACATGAAGTTCCTTAGGTGACAACTAGATAAACGGAGACATTAGAAAGTGACACCATGGAAGGAAACCATATTGCTGGGCTAGGTCTCATTTCCTGTTTGGAAAGAATTAAATTGTGGCTTTATTACATTGTTGCGAGTAGGAATTTGAGGAGGAGTCTGGAACAGACAATTCAGTTACAAGAAGCAAAAGGCTAACTCTATAGTCATTTTCTTACAAGCCATTCAAAATAAAAACAGGTAAAAAATACAAAAAGAAACTGAAGAAAGATCTTAAAAAGGAAATGAAATAATGAGATAAGTGTAAGAAAGTCAGGATTTGCAGAGAGCAGAATGGTGGTTGCCACAGGCTGGAGGAGAGTGGCAAAGCATACAGACTTCCAGGTAGAAGAGGAGTATGTTCTGAGGGACCTAAGGTAGGGTACACTGACTACAGCTCATACTACTCTATCGTTTCCTTGAAATCCGCTGAGAAAATGTATCTTAAGTGTCCTTAACCACCATAACCTACAAAAACAAAATGTGCAGTGATGGATATGTCCATGGATTTGATTTTGGTAATAATTTTATCATGTGTAGAAAGCAAACTGGAAAAAAAAAAGCTTTAATAAGATTTTAGGTCATAAACTTGTATAAACCTGACAGAGTTTAAAACAACACAAATACAGAAAACTTAGAACTTTCAAAGTAATATTACCAAATCACATTTAAGATAAAGGAAATTAAAACTTATAAAGCAATAAGATAAAAAAAGTATACAGCAGAAGAAAAAGTATCAAAGATTAACACTAAGAATAAAATATTAAAACTCCTGAAAAATCCATAATCATAAATGTAGATTAGATCATAAAATAAGAGCAAGAATTAAAGACCAGAAGCTAACAGCAAAATACCATAAAAAGCTAAGATAAACAGGTTTAAAAATATTTAGAAAGAATATAAAAGGAAAAGCTTTTCCATTAGAGAGATAAATGATAAAACAGCAATACTGAAAAGATATTTAGACTAACATAAATCAAAGCAAGTAAATGCACAAAACAGTACCAGGGTAACAGGCAAAAATAACAAGAAAAAAGTATGTGTAAAATAGAAGATAATATAGAAATATTAACATATCTGCATCTCAGTGGATTCAAGAAGTGGGTAGGGTAGGGTGACACCCGGACGCTAGACTGTGGAGCTGCTTTCTGCCAAGTGTAGGTGCTGATAGCGCCAGACTCACTGAACTTCCACTTCCCCCAAAGAGTGGCTGCACAGGTGGAGGGGGCTCTTGGGCACTGAGGCAAATTTCAGGGCTGCCGCTGTTTTGGACCCCGTTGTTCCACCCCTAGTCTGCAGACTCTTTAAAAGCCCAGTGGTAAACACTGCCACAAACCTCTATGCTCCTTGTTTGTCTTTAAGCTGCAAAGAAATATCCACTAACCCATACGCCACTTTACAGTGGTCCTCCCATGCCTCGTATTCAAGATGGAAAGATCTCCTCTCTCAGAAACGGGAAGGGATGATTTGGTAAGGGACGGCTAACATGATGGAGTGAGAGGAGCTTCTTCATCATGAAACAGCTACTGTAGAGAATAGAACATAGGCTTAGAACATTTCTAAAGATAGTTGTCCAGAAGATTCAAGGGGATGTTATTACTCTATAGCTCCACCCATTAATTCATGAAAAGGAGATAATCTGATATCATTAAAAATTCAGTCATGGTCAACATTATTATTTCTAAATTAAAATCATATGGGCCTAGAAAAGAACAGATTGGATATTATCAAAAGGAGTGAGGTCAGTAAAATATAAATTAGTACCAGAGAAATATCTTATATTTAGAGTAAAAGACTAGAGACAGTGGAATACTGAGATAAATACTAAGACCTAAAGGCGTATTTTGGAGAGCCAATAATTTGAACATGTAAATTCCAACTCAAGAAACTAGAATGAAATTAAACAATAATTAAAGAAGAAAGCATATGTACGTGGAAGAAAGTTAAATTAAAGGTGCTCAAGAAATACTATTAAAAAATTCAACCTGTAGCTATAGTTATGATCTGTGTCCTAGTAAGACCATAGATATACATATATATTAATGCATAGCATAATAAATAATTTCATATGCATGAATAATGCAAAATCACACTAATGCATGAGTAGGTTCAACAATAAATAAGAGTAGGCTGATTAAAAATTTCTGCCAAACCAAAATTCATGTAGTATATGTTCTGTCACGTGGAAGTGAAAAGGAAATGTCAGTCTAAAATTAGAATGGTGATGAATGGAGTCTGCGAATGGTAGGCTGGCTAAAAAGGTATGAAGACAAAGGTGATCGCACTGGGTTCTAGTGTTCCACAGCAATGCATGATCTCTGACATAAGGGACTGGAAGAGAGGAGCTGGTGTGCCCCCACCATGGAGGAAGATGGTAGCACAGATGCTGGTTTCTGAGCTGAACCTATTATTCTGTATATGTGGATTCATGTATTGTACAGTTGCCCATAAAGGTGTTCAGGTTACACACTACATGTCAATCAAAAATGCTTAACATATAAAGACAAAGAAGAAAAGTGTATAAAAGGTGGTGAATAAAAAGAATGTGATGGTCCATGTTGGTTGCCCTCAGAAAGACTTCCACATTAGAGTTTAGGCTGCTGTATCAGCTCCTTAGTGTTTTATAGTCAAACAACAAATGATCAACTCTAAGCATATGGAATAAGAAAAAGAAAGCCATTTCACAGCAAACAGATGATATAATTTGTATTGCTCCACCCCTCATTATGCCTTGTTTTGTAGTAAACTGGATAGGAAGATTAAAATTTATTTGTTTGAAGATTATTAAACAAATAATTTTAGTCTAAAGAATTACATCTCTTATATGCATTTGTGTTTTCAGTTTTCTGTTCAATTGCTAATGATGCTCAGTAGAATGATCTTTTTAAAATCATTAAAACATAACACACACACATGCATAAATCATCAAAAAACGTTTTGGGGAATAAAAAGCAAAGTAAGATTTCAGAACCTGAAAATATTGGCATGGCTTGCAAATGTGGTATTTTGTTATGAATTTATTATAATTAATCTAATAAGCAACAAGTCAAAAAGAACTAACCTTCCTAAGGAAGTGAACATGAGGGAATTTTTAAAGTGAGGAATCAAAATTACAAAATGCTAGATCTTATATATAGAAACAAATTACAGGAATATTTTTATACATTGGAAATGAATTTTAATTCTATTTCATGTGAAAGTACTGATTAGAAAACACTTTATAAAATAAAGTCTGTATTTCAAAGAATTGATAAGCTCCTAAGGACATATATTGTGATGTAAATACAATACTTTATCTTCTTCTGCAGAACTGGCAGAAGATACCCACTTACTATTGCTAGTTGGAATGTTAAAATAATATACACTTAATGCATTTTAGAGACAGCCACCACTGTTAAGAAAATTACATTGAGTTGTATAAAGCACGATCAAATGATTATAACAGAAGATGTAGTTCATGAATAGAATAACTCTCCATAGGAACACTATGGAACATTCGCAGATAAATATGATTCCAAACCTAGACTATTAATCATTTTAATATTTATTTTATCTACAGCGTTTCTGGAAGTGGACCAGCATACAAAGCCCCCAGGGTAGCCATAGAAAAGCAACTCCAGCAAGGAATTTTCCCAGTCAAGAACGGCAGGAAGGTGTCCTGTGTGAAGAGCAGTCTCCTTCTTAAAGGAAAAAATGTCCCCAGGAGCATTTCTGACAAACAGAGGTCTACCGTGCCTAACCGACACCAGTTACAGACAGACAGACGATGTCTGTTTGGAAATCGGGTGCCACAGACACCTTCAGATCTCAGCAGTGCAAACCACAGGACAGGAGTATCATTTTCCTTTTCTAAAAAAGTACACCTAAAATTAGAATCTTCAGCATCAGTTTTCAGTGAGAACACAGAAGAAACCCAGGATTGTAACAAGCCACCCATCTATAAAGCAAAGCAAACTGTACAGAAATGCAAGTGCTGCAGGTTTGCAAATGAGGATCCAACACAGCTCTCAAAGGAAGAAATCACAAACATCTCACCAAGCCATCTGGAAAGTGTTCTACACAAGAGCTTCTCCAAAAGCTCTGAAATTCTGCAGGACAAACGTGAGCCCATTGATAAGACACTGGGAGATTCCACTGGCATGGCCCCTCCCTTCTCTGCATCTAACATTCATCTTTCAGATGTAGAATGTTCTCCTTCCAGCAGAGAAAAGGAAACCAGCAATGCATGGAAGAACACTCCGGAAAACCACCCTGATCCTCCACACCCATCAAATGCTTCCTCCAGCCCACCCAGCATTTATAGGCACATTGATGCCAGGATATTTGACTGTTTGGATGAGTTTTCATCGCTGGAGCCAAGTGACCGAAAGAGTGTCATGCATTTCAATCCCAAATCCAGAATGGAGAACAGAGAAAAATCTTTGGAGGAAACAGAAAGAATTAGTAAAAATGTTCAAAAACTTGAACGGGAGGCATGCCCCCATGATGTGACATCCAAACCACTGCCTTTTCTCCATGTACAAAGCAAGGATGGCCACACCACTCTGCAGTGGCCTACAGAACTTCTGTTCTTCACAAAAACAAAACCCTGTATTTCTTATGGCTGCAACCCCTTATATTTTGATTTTAAGCAGTCTCAGAACACAAAGGATGGCCATGATCGTGATCCAGAGGACTTCACAACAGAATTGGGTAAGGAGGCCTTGGAAATGAAAACTAAAGGAGAGCACCAAGTCTCAGGTTTAATCAAAGACCGACAAAAATTGATCCAAGAAGATAATCAGTCTCGGAAACCAAAGATAATGATAACGAATCCTGGTTGGGAAAATTTCCAGAAAGAATATAATTTGGGATACAATGATTATGAGTCTGGAGAAGGTGAACATCATTTTAGTGCAGGTAACGTGGAACTGAAATATCCTGAAGTGCCTACTCACCTTGATGTGTCTCTGAGAGACTGCACAGGAAACAATCCTAGTGACGATGAAGTCCAGGAACCTCCGAGGACCCCTTGGCAGAGCAGGGGCAAGGTTGTCCTTAATGATGCAAATGAGAACCTGTCTTTTCCTCCCTACATCTCCAGGACGAAAAAGCATAAGCTGATTTCCTGTAGTTCTCATTCAGAGTGTGAGGACAAAAACCATTTCACCTGGAATTCAAGTCCTTTGACTACAGGGGGACACAGTGACCATGGGCAGGGCTTCAGTGTGACTCTCGACAGTAGCCACATCAGTCTGACCAGCAGTGTTTCTGGATGTGGAAACCAAAGTTACACAAGATGCTCCCCCACGTCGTCTCTGAGCGGGCGTGCTAGCCCTGCAGGTGCATCCTGGGACAGTGTGTCCAACTTGAGAAGTGCTTGTGCAAGTCACGGGACCCATGGTGATGGCAGGGGTAACCTGCTCTACTTTTGCAGAAGAAACCACAGATCAGTTGAAAGACACAAACGGAAACACAGAAAGCACAACGGCCTTTGCTTGTCTGCCGAGATCTCTAAGAGTGCCTGCCTTCAGTCTGAAACAAAGCGAGATGCAAACTGCAAATTGTGGGAATCATTTAAAAATAAGAAGTACTCAAGACACAGGTGTTATCACTGTAGAGAAAAACATAGAACTGGCAAAATGCCACCGTTTTCAGGGCCCAAATCCCCGAGAATCATCCACTGTGGTTTGAGCTCACAAGTTTCCTATGATGCAGACAGGGAAGAACTACCTAACTGCCAGGGACCTCAACAGAGCAGAGTGGGCTCTTACTCAAGAGGGAAGATCCATCGCTTAAATAAAAGCAGAAGTCAGGAGCCTTTGGCCAACCCTCACTTTTGTGATCTGAGAAAAGTCAAGCCCAAGCAGTGTAACTCTGGGAATGCCCACTGCCTTCTAAGGAGCTACTCCATTGGCCCTGCAGAAACTATGGAGTCAAACACGACAGAGGGAGACAGGACCCCCCTGACAGCCCAGAGCCTCTTAGAGAGAATACAAGCCAAGAAGTGTCGGGAGCAGTCAACTCATTTGGAGATCTCTCCTAACAGCTGTATGAATGAATCAGAGGCTCATTCACAAATCTCATGTGCAATTCAACTCCTACCATCAGGTTGTTCCAGACCAGCATTGCCTTTGTCAGAAAAAACACAATGCAACAGTAAAAGAAGAAATGAAAAAGGCAGTGCAGTCCAAAGGACTACTGAAAAGAACAAAATCAAAAGTTTGCAGCCCAATAATGTCACTGTTCTAGCAGATAACAGTTGTGACCATCTTTCTAAAGGTCTAATTCACTTAGTAGCAGAGTCTCAGTCACTAAATGGGAGAAAGAACCCGGCAACAAAAGGCCAATCAAAACCCTCAATTAGTGAAGCCCAACCTTTGAGTCAAAGCTGTGACCCACTGCCCAATAATTTCCCTGGTGCTTGTCCAACCAATAGATATACTGGTGTTGGTGATGCAACAGAGACCAAAGAGGACCAAATAAATCTCGACTTACAGGACGTAAGCACGCAGATGCATCACGGAGAGGGGGATATAAACTCTTACCATGACAGAACTATGCAGAAGCATGACAAAGCAGAAGATGGATTGGAAGTGTGTCATAAATCTCTCTCCCCCCCTCTAAGTCAACAGCCCATAACGTTTTCTCCCGAAGAAATAGATAAATATAAGCTCCTCCAGCTGCAAGCCCAGCAGCACATGCAGAAGCAGCTCTGGTCAAAGCATCTTCGAGTTCTGCCTGCCGCAGCGCCCACTGCCTTCTCCCCAGCCTCAGCTGTGCCAACAGTTCCAGTTCACCAGCACGCCTCGATCACCACCATCCACCACACGTTCCTGCAGCACTTCGCTGTGTCTGCCTCCCTAAGTTCCCACAACAGTCACCTCCCTATCGCTCACCTGCATCCTCTGTCACAGCCACATTTCACTCCTATTTCGTTTTCAACTCTCACTCCCACCATTATCCCTGCACACCCTGCTTTCATAGCCAGCCATCCCCTACATTTAGTCACGGCCGCTCCCTTCCATCCATCTCACATAACTCTGCAGCCCCTGCCCCCGGCGGCATTCATCCCAACCTTGTTTGGCCCCCACCTAAACCCAGCCACGACGTCTATTATCCACTTGAATCCTGTAATCCAGCCCATGTTCCAAGGTCAAGAACTTTGTCACCATTCCTGCTCCAGTCAGATGCAACAGTTAAATGGCATGAAGGAGGCCTTAAATGTTTCAGCACATTTGAACTAATAGGTGTGAAAGCCCCTCTGGTGGATAAACGAAGCAAATTGTCACTACCTACAAAACGATAGATTTAAGGTGATCTGTCTGATTTTTATGAGAATTAAGATACCTGTGTCAATTCAAAGTGTGACCAATATATAAATATGAACTGAGTTGCCAATAATGAAATATAAGATAATTTTAAGAATTTCTTTTAACTTGTAAAAATAATAGGAGAAATAGAATTATTTTGTAGAAGAGCACAAGGGAAAGTATTTTGTTTGGGATGAGTTCTTGTGCAACATTATTAAGTGGTAACAGAAAACATTTAGAACGGCAATATTACAAAGAAAAATCAAAAGAAATATAAGACTATGCTGTAGGTGTTTGTTTAGTGAATGAATGAATGTGCATTTCATTTTCTCAGCAAAAATAAATCAGTTCTTTAAAACAATTATTCAGGTTGAAATCTATCCTCTAATGAAACAATCTTTAAGCAGATTGTAGAGTTTCTGTAAAAAAAAAAAAAATTGGTGAACTTCATTTGACACAAATCTATGCCCAGATAATTTTGTAATTGTAAGAATCAGTAACATCTAAAATTAAGAATGTTTAATTTTTGTATAAGAAAACATACACAAACTAGCATTAGTATTTGATAATGCAAAACACAAAAATAAGATATATGCAGAAAAAACATTTTGAATATATTGGTCAATCTTTCAGATATTACAAGGACTAATAA
Source organism: Lepus europaeus (assembly GCF_033115175.1). NCBI lineage: Eukaryota > Metazoa > Chordata > Mammalia > Lagomorpha > Leporidae > Lepus > Lepus europaeus. Next base: position 57,708,165 of record NC_084846.1, on the reverse strand, counting down.
TTTTACATTTTTTTTACTCAGAAATTTTACTCTGTTCATCCAATACATGTATAATCATAGATGTAAAGGTTTGGAAATGTCAGTATTTTTAAATGTCCAGAATCTCCTAAAGCATTTGGTATGTTTTATTCTAGTGTGGTATTTTAAAATACAATGAATGATGAATAAAACCATCATTCATGTGATTTTTGCAAATTATTTCAGAATTCATTGAGAATGTTTTCTGGCCCATTGAATTTGCATTCTGACATCTGTATGATGGTCCTCCAGGTAGATTTATTATTTTACATCCTGTCTCTCCTTCTTCTTTCCTTCTTCCCCCACTGCCCTTCTTCCCTGCTTGCTTTCCTTCCTCCCTCCCACCATCCCTTCTGTCTCTTTCTCTTTTTCTTCTTTCAACAGAAAGAGCTCTTTGTTCCACTGATTGACTCCCCAAATGCCTACAACAGACAAATCCAAGAGCCTGGACCTCAATCTGGGTCTGCTTTGTGGGCGGCAAAGACTCAAGTGCTAGGCGCATCATCACCTGCCGCCTCCCAGGTTACACACAAGCAGGAAGCTGGAATCTGAAGCAGTGCCAGATGCTTGCCCACACAGGATGCAGGAAGCCCAAGTGGCAACTTCACCCCTGTGCCAGACACTCACCCCATGGTAGCTCATGTTCTTCAAGTGGCTAAAAGGTGAACTTACACAGCAGTGCATTCCTGGTCCGCCTGAGTCCGAGGAATCGGTCTGGACAGAAGAGGCGCTCAGTCTTGCTGCTGGGCTTGAGGGAAGGGGCACCTCCTTGCCCTCAGCTGACAGCGGAGGTGGCTGTGTTTACAGAGCCATTCTGCATCTCCTCACAGGTCCCACCTCATCCTCATCGTGGGGATCAGTATGATCATTCGCAACCCTGACGAGAGAATCAAGTTGAAGTGTCAACTAGCTCATATGTGCTAAAGGGTAGGTGAAGTTCTCTCTGATGCAGGATGCACACAGTGAGAGGGGAGGGTGGAGTAGGGTTGAAAGGAGATGAAGAAATTTGAAATTTGAGCATAAATAAAAAGTGTAATTTTCAAAGTGTCATCATGAGCTTGTAGTATGGGAGTTCTGTGTGGGATCAGCAGTGACAAAGTCTGTCTTATTAAAAGGAATAGGAACAACATCTAAAGCAAGAGACTGTACTACATGGAGTTCTATAAAAGTAACCATCAAGAACCACTGGTGAATTCTGGGTGAATCCAAAAGGAAGGGAATTAAGTGGCTTACTTATTATCAAAAGGGATGACAAAAAGAACTGGAGAGTGGTTTGCAAATTTTTCACAAAGCAGAACTAGAGTAATTCTGGGAACACACTCATAATCCTGTTATGAGAAAGACAGTACACCTACGTAACTTTTATAACTGTCTTGGTGACAGTTTGATCTCTCAGAAGATTAGATCAGGGAACCTGTCCTGGGCACTTAGTGTTGACTAACAAGGAGAGATTGATATCAATAGATGGCAAGGAAATGATGACTCAATCTCATATTAACAGTGAAGAAACTGCTCACTTGAAACACTAGATTGAGCCATTTGACAACAGATTTCATTATTTAAATGAAGAAAGACTTGCACCCGAGGGTGAGAAGTTGTAAGCTCATGTCATCACGTGACAGAAATGTGATGATAAAACTCTCCTCCCCCAAATCATGAGCATATGCTCAAAAACTGCATTTTTATTTTTTTTATTTTACTTTAAGATAACCATACTCTGAAAAAAATGAACAAAAAATTTTAAAAATATATTGAATTCTAAAATAAGGGCATTTTTTAAATTGTCACAGTGATGAGTTATATTTCAGCACTGTTCCCTTCCATTCTCATAGTAATTTGACAATTGATTGTGAATATTAAATTTCTATTATGTTCTATTGCCTGATATCGATGAGGTAGATCTATTTCGGGAATTGTTCATGGAGGCAAGTTTTTATATCTGTCAAACTCTCAATGCTTAATTGAAAACCTAAAATATTGCAAGAAAGATGGTTTAACATTTACACACATGTGCACACACATGTGCATGCCACACAGATACTTACCAATCTGTATCTTTCTCAGAGATTACAAACCAGTCCACTATTCAGGTACTTCACTGGGTACAGGTATTGAGAACTGAGTTCATCTTCTTGGTTAGTCTCTGCCAAGTTTAGCAAGACAAAATACAATTGCAGTATTTCAAACTATTTCAATGATATCTTTAAGTTCACCTTTAGAAATATTTTAAAATGTTAGAAATTATTTAATCCAATTACCAGGATTTCCTTTTTGGGTAGACATTTCACAGAATAATCTCCCGAATTGTTTCACTTACAGAAAGCAGATTTGACAGTGACTTCTTCTGTTTCTGCCAGGACTTCATGGAATCTCTCAACACTAAATAGAAAGATATGCAAAGAGATTAGTCCTATGAAACTTTCCAATAAATGGAATATTAATCAATACACTTACTCAGGAGCATATCTGGATCTGTCTCCTTCATGCATAATGTTCTCACCCAGACCCAGCTCCCAAAGATGGCATCAGTACAGCTTTCTGAATTTTATATTAACATCACGTTGACCCCAAAACATGCATTCCAGGCATTCAAGGCAACAATTGGAGATGTGGAGATGCTTCACCCATTAGGATGCCCCTTGGTGTCCCTGTGTGAAAGCTGCATGTGAACACGTCCGGACGGACTCGGGCTGCGTGCATGGTTCACTGTCCCCTTCTCAGTGAAATGACATTGCTGATCATCAGCACTTTTCCACGTCTTTCCTGAAATGTGCTTCCTGTGTTTTCAGAAAGATGGGTAGACACGCTGAAGAAAAATATGTACAAATTAGGCCCAGTTTTCCAAAAACACAATTTGAAGACCCACGTGGTGCTTGTTAGTCTGTGTAGCTAACATACTGTGGGGGCAGCATTAATCTCTGGCCTGGCAGAGCTCAGGAGCAGGTTTACTGTTTATTCTTTAAGGTAGATGAACTCCTAAATAGCGTGCTCTCGCTGGCGAACAGAAACGTGATGAAAAAGCAAGTGGGTGACCAGCTCCATGCTGTAGTCAGGAAAACGGATGACTCTTGTGTCCAAGGCTGCAAGCACTTTTAAGAGGAGAGTTCCCCGCTAAAATATGTTTCCCTGCCCATAAACCGGAGTCTAGAGGATTTTCAAAGGTTATCATTTTATTCCAGCAAAAATATTATCCATTGCTCTGTTCAGGTAGGCATTTGAAGGTGATTGTTGTATTTCCTAGGACTAAGCTGTGTTAAAATGGAAGCAGTGGCTGAGTGGGTTAGGTTTAGAAGAAGCCAATATTGTAGAGGGAAGCCAAAGGGGCTTTGTCCTCCTCTGTAGCTTTGCAGAGGAGGGAATTCTCCCAATCTGCTTTCTTTATTCCTTTCTCAAACCCACTCCCTCCTTTCTCAAATAACACGAGCAAGAATATCTCCTCAGAAACACAAAATTTAGGAAAAATTGGAAGAATTACAATATGTATGAGTGCACAGGTGAGGGTGTATGTATGTCTGTGTTCTTAATAAATACAGTCATTAGTTATAGACCTCGATCTTTGTTCAAAATGGGATTTTTCAAAGCATATTCACTTATTGAAACAAGCACCTTCAAGGAGAAATTTCTTCTCCAAAATGATCAATTGTCTGTTCCTTTGATACGTGCGAGATTATAAAATAGCTGATGGTATGAATCGTGTAGCTGTTTACAGCAAATCCGCACCATACTCGATTCCATTTGAAGTATTTAATTTGTAATTAAGTGCGATGGTAGTCCGGCATATGATAAGTAAATCAGTAATTTCATTTTTGTATTCTCTGTACAGAGCATTTTTAATTGTTATGTGGCTAAGTAAATTGCACTATTGTATATGCAAAACAGCTTTTTTAGGTTATTCAATAAATTACTTGGACTGTAGTTCAATGCAATAATTTTTTTTCAATAAAAGGCTTAATGGTATAGGAGTGTTGGTCACATATTTCTATCAAAAGTACCAAAATATAAGAACACAATCAAATGCCAGATGGCATGGGAATATTCTGTATTTTACACTGCTGAATTAAAATGCATTTAACCTTTTATTTATTACTGTATGTATTTATAATCTATATTTAAATGCTGGGGTTTCTTAGACTATTTCTTAAAATTTTAGTGTTATCAAATAAAGCTGTTTCCTCAAACTGAAAATAAATATAACTTTTAAAATTCTATCAATGTATTATTTGTTGAAACTTAACACCTATTCTGTGAAGTCTTTCTGTGTGTTTGCTTTCAGAAATGCTGTAATGCTGTTAGAGTTCTAAGAAAGCTCTACAGTTTGCAGAATGTTTTGTCTAACTCAGAACATGAAACAGACATGGTAGCATTTTTGACGCTTTTAACAATGTTAATGCAGATTCTGAAAATAGTTTACTTAGAAACTCAGCTCACTAGGAAACCCCTGTGTCAGGCATGACTTGATGTGTCACACTGCTGTCACCTCCACTCTGTTTTCTGTCTTTGCCCTCCACAAGATAGCTGTGTGAGCCCTCATCTGTCCTATGCAAAATCTTAGACCACATGTTTCTAGAAATGACCAGTGGATGCTCTCTGGTTCTCGAATCACATCTGTTCTTATCCTTCCCTTACCTCCCCAGAAAGCTCTAACCAAATCCATGGGCTCCTGATTGCTTGCTTACTTAGCTGCCTTACCACTCCCCCAGCACTGAAGGAAGAGAACTCTGAAGTGCACGCTAACTCGGTAGGCAGTGTTCCAGATTCTTGGCTTCCCTAAATGTATGTCCTGGATTCTCGATTTCTATGTTGACCACTTGTTAGAATCCTGCAAAGTAATCCGAACATAGCTTTCACAAAACACATGCACAGACACACAACTTCATGCACTCACATATGCACATGTATTTGTTGTGGGTGGAGTAGTGACAGAAAGGTTCATTTCCTAGTTAATTCACTTGTCACCATTTATGGAGTCCCCACTATTGGCAAGACACTATTCAGTTACATCCTTCCCACTAGCTGGATTGTGGATTCCCTAAAATGAAAGGAGAGGATGTTACGTTAGTAAGTACACCAAGACTTAGGAGCAAGTAGCAACCTCTGGTCTTTATGTTCAGTGCCTGTGCCCCAATGCTTGGGCCTTCTGCCAGGTCTCAGCTTAGTTAACTCCATGAAACATTTTTGGCACCAATGTAGAAAGGGTATCACATACACTTGAGGACGTGTTCCCTTATCACACTTCATGAAACTGAGTCAATTCCCAAATGGCATTTTTAAAATACTTTGAATCCGAAAGAGCAAACCCAGCAGAATTTTGTGACATTGCTCAGCAAGAAGTGAAAGCCACTTACAGACTGGCACACTCCCAGGATGCTGTGCTTCTCAAAGAATCTTCAGGCGAACAACTCAAATATTAAACATTCTCTTTACATCCCATGTTATCAGAGATGGTGCCGACACGGTATTTCAATTATTTGGCCTAGAGATAGCGTGATGTCTTGAGAAGAGGGAAGAAACTCCAAAGTCTCTTCACAGGATTGCTCCATTCATTATCAAGACATTTTAACAGACACTACTCCCTCTTGTTATAGATTATTCATGATGTGGAGGCAGAAAGATTTCTTCTATAATTCCAAGTCTTCTAGAGAATAAAGAAAGAAAAGGGTAGAAATTGCTTATTAGGAAATAACTAGGATGCAACATTTTGCTCTGTGAGTTACCCATTCCTTAAATAGTTGCTTCAGGATCCAAAATTAACTAAAAGATAAAATTAAATAATGAGTGGAAATCAATTTGAATGTTTTTTAAAATCTGGACATTTATCCTAATCTAAATATATCAACATTGACTGCCAAACTGAATTTATGGCCATGAACTAACCAAGTCAAAGCTAATTTTTTAAATTCAATTTTTTTAAAGATTTATTTTATTTATTTGAAAGGCAGAGTTAGAGAGAGAAATAGAGCCAGAGAGAGAGAGAGAAAGAGAGATCTTCCATCTGCTGGTTCACTCCCCAAATTACTGCAATGGCCAGAGCTAAGCTGATCCAAAGCCAGCAGCCAGGAGCTTCTTCTGGGTCTCCCACTTGGGCGCAGGGGCCCAAGGACTTAGGCCATCTTCCACTGCATTTCCAGACTATAGCAGAGAGCTGAATCGGAAGTGGAGCAGCCAGGACTAGAACCGGCACCCCTATGGGATGCCGGCACTGCAGGCTGGGGCTTTAACCCACTGCACCAGCCCCTAAATTTGTTTAATTTTAATCTTAATATACAGGGGCTAGTGTTGTGCTGCAGCAGGTTAAGCTGCCACTTGGATGCCCGCATTCCATATTAGAGTGCCAGTTTGAGTTCCAGCTGCTCTGCTTCAGATCCATCTCCCTGCTAATGCACCTGGGAAAGCAGTGGAAGACGGCCTGCCATCCACATGGGGACAGAGTTCCTGGCTCCTGGCTTTGGCCTGGCCCACCCCAGGCTCTTGAGGCCATTTGAGTAATGAACCAGCAAATGGAGACTCACTCTGTTAGTCTACCTTTCCAATAAATAAATATTTAAATATATGTATGTATATATATATAAATACACATATAAATACATTTATACATACATATATATATAAATACAAATAATTTCAGGGTTATATAAATTCCAAAACCCTATCAACTTCCATTATACCAATCCAAAGTCAATAATACTTACAGAATGGATGTCTTGGTGTGCCAAAAATGTGAAGCAAGGTAATATTAGAACATTTGGCATAGTGGAATTTGGGGAAATGGATCCACATGTACTGCATTTACAGTATTTAGGACACATGGGGAAGGCATGTACACTGTACAATCACCAGGACTTTCCTGAGAAAGGTATAGGTCAGACTCTATCACACTCTACTGTGCTCAACACCATCCATCATTCTTATTGGAAACAGTTCCTTCCCTGGACTGGAGTATATTATGTACTTCGGTTTTCCTCATGTCTGATTTCTTTTTTCCTCCAAGAATCATTTTATACTACAAAGCTCTAAAAATTATAGTAACCCAGGATTCAGCACTTAGACACCTTCTCATCTCTTATTTAGACCTTAGAGAATCACTGACATGCCAATGACTCCTCGCTTAATAACTTCATGTCTGACTCTCCTTCGACCATCACAAGTGTTTACTCAATAATTTACTCAAACTTCCATTGGGTGTAATCTGATAGTTCATCATCAGATAATTCATATCCAAAAGAGAACACTTGATTTGCCTCAACAAATCCAGCCCTCCCGAGCACCCCACATCTCAGTGCAGAGGCCCATCCGTGCCACCATTTCTCAAGTGAACATCTTGGGCGTCCCCTTGGAACCTTACCACCAGTGTACCATTATGTCCTGCCAGTGCTCTCTCCCCATTACTACTGTTTTGGTACATTCCATCATCTCCTCACTGACATTTAGAAATAGCCTCTAGACTGGTCACCCTGCATCTCAGATGCCTAGATCCTAAACACAGAGACATCTCTTTAGTAGTTTCTCTTTATTTTATAATAACATCCACTGTTAATACACCAGCCTTTAAGAGTGAAGTTCATCTGACTTCAGACAATCTACAATGTCTTCTCCCTCCTTTCTCGCTTTTTCTGATCTGCAATTTCTTAACAAACCAAGTATTTACCATACATATCCTTTGCATTTGCTACTTTTTTTTTTTTTGAATGCCATTTTCTCCGGGGTTTTGGTGATTCCTCCCCTCTCTTCATTCAGGCATTTTTCTTTCTTTTTTTTTTATTAAACTTTTATTTAATGAATATAAATTTCCAAAGTATAGCTTGTGGGTTACAATGGCTTCCCCCCTCCCATAACTTCCCTCCCGCCCGCAACCCTCCCCTTTCCCGCTCCCTCGCCCCTTCCATTCATGTAAAGATTCATTTTCAATTCTCTTTATATACAGAAGATCAGTTTAGTATATATTAGGTAAAGATTTCAACATTTTGCCCACATAGCAGCGTAAAGTGAATAAACTACCATTGGATTACTAATTATAGCATTAAATAGCAATCTTCAAAGAGGTCTTCCTTAACCACTCAGAGTACAAGATTTCTACTTAGACATTAATGCAATTAACCTTGAATGGTTTCTTAAAATTAATAACCTACTCTTCATGACCCACACATTTATATTAACTTATTCTTGGATTCCATTTTCTTAGAAATACATTCTATGGGATGAGGAACTTTATGAAGCAGGGCTTTTTCCCCTGTTGTGTTCGATGCTATATGAGGGTTCTTGAAAAAGTTCATGGGAAATGTTTATTAAGAAAACACTGTGAACTATAGCAGGTTCTTGTTGTAGCGGTTACGTTGCCTGCATCTGAAGTCAGACTGCCTGGGTTCCCTTCTCAGCTCCAGCTCCTGACTTGAGCTCGCAACCAATACAGATTGTGGGAGGCAGCGATCACGACTCAAGTAGATAGGTTGCTGCCACCCATGTGGGAAACCTGGATTGTGCATAAAGTTCCTGGCTCTGAGGATATCAAACAGTGCATGAGAGCTCTCTCTGTCTCTATCCATCTCTTTCTGTGTTTCACTGTCTCTCAAATACATTAAATGCATTTTTAAAGAGACACACGGGGTAGACATTTGGTGCAAGAGTTAAGCCCCACATCAGAGTGCCTGCTTCGATCTTGGCTACTCTGCAGTTTCCTGCTAATACTCATTCTGGAAGCAGCAGATGGGAGCTCAAGTGTTTGGGTCCCTGCCACCCACATGAGAAACCCAGACTGAATTGTGGGCTTCTGGATTCAGTCTGGCCTCGCTCTGCTCCGGCTCTTGCAGGCATTTGGAGGATGATGCAGTGGGTAAAGGATCACTCTTTCAGAAAAACCAAAATAAATAAAAAAATTTAAAAACTATGCATGGATTTCAAGTTTTTACATTAAAATTAACCTATCTCTTAATTCCATTTTCCACTAGCTTTTTTAGGTTCCTCACTTATTAATTTTATAGAATCATACTTGGAACATAAGCATTCCGTGAATATTTCTTGAGTAAAATAACGCATGACTAAGTTGAAGAAGGGTCTCAGCTCGCTGGTTGATGTGAGGCAATGTTGTTTTCCTGTGCGCCAGTGTGAAAAGAGCAATTCATTAAACAGATTATAATTTCGGAAATCAGACTGCATTTTCAAACAAAGAAAAGCATATGAGTTACAGGGTGGATATTTGGCTCAGTGGCTTAGTTGCCTTGGGTGCCCATTTTGAAGAGCTCAAGTTTTGAATACACCAGTTCCAATCCAACTTCCTGCTAATGTGCATGCTGGCAGACAGCAGACAACCCTGCTACCCACATAGAAAACTCAGATGGAGTCTGGGCTACTGGCTTTGGCCTGGCCTGTTCTGTCCTAGCCCTGGCTCTTGCAGGCATCTGGGGAATGGATCAGTGTATGAAAGATCTCGATCTCGATCTCAATCTCTCTCTATCTCACTCTTCTCTCTTTTCCACCTGCCTTTCAAATAAAATGAATTTAAAAATTGTTGACAAAATATTTTAACTTGAGGTGCTATTTAGTAGTTATTTTAATGTTTCAAATATCCATAAATTGTAAAATATTTCCTTGATGGCATAAAATGTATAGACATATGCATATGTTAATATGAATTTTAAATTTTAAGCTGATGTATAAAATTATGTATATATTTTAAGCTGCTATATAAAATTATATGTCATATGACCTCTATAGAATTCAGGGATTTGTTTTATCCTGATAGAGGCAATACAGTCAAGATTGTTTGGATATAAGTCTGTACCCCTCCATATGCATTGTTCCCACTTCTTTTTACTGTCAGAGTGGTATGAAGAGTTGGAAACACTCTGTAGAGTAATTCCCTCCACCATTCAGTTCGTATATGTTAAGTGGTGGCTACATGCAAGAACAGATACAGTAGTGCATAAACTGTGTGCAAGTTCTGCTCTTACAGAGCTTCCATTGTTGTGCAGGAGGACAAAAATAATTTTTAAAAGAAGCAAAATACATGTTTGGAAATTAATAGCAAAAGCTGAAGAAATGAATGGAAATCTCCCCATAGGTAGGAGTCTTCCTTTGTACCCAATCCTCTGTTTTGTTACAAACTCTATCCTTCTTCTACTACACATGACGTAAGACAGAAATTGTTGTCTACTTAACGATTGGTCACCACCCTGAGAGAATAGTGGTGATGAAAAAGCCCATCTCTTGACTGACCTGCAGAGAATCCTTTAACATTCACCCAAGTGTCGCCTGTGTTGATCATATCCTGATTTTGAGACTGTAATCTTGTGATTGCATTGTTGCAAAATCTGCTGCTGTTTGATGAATTAGAATGTGGTGGCTGTCTCTAGGAGAGATGATAATGGCATATGGACTGTTGACACACTTACACAGATATGAATGTGCTATGATTAGATTCCCACTGCTGTTATCAGCAATTAATGTCCAGAGGATGGAAAATCTGATTTCAGAGATTCTCCCTTGAAAAAGTGTTCTTTGAGTTGCAGCACAGCCTTCTTTTTCTTGTTGGTTCAAATCGCCATTCTCGAAGGCAGCGTTGGGATTGGCTCTGCCATACCTGGAGAGCTGTCTCAGGCTGATGCCTGGCACCTCCTGCACTGCCCATCCTAGGCACGTTTCTCTTCTTTTTGTTTTTCTTGTGGATGTTTTCTTGGAAAGTCTACTTGAAAAAATGAAATTCCAAATACTCATGTGAAACACAAACCTACTGTTCTTGCTTCGATGCCTGGGGACTGATGGGGCACTTTGTGTCTGGGGAGCTACATTAGGTTGAATCCCAATTACCCTGGGGCTCAGCTCTGCACTTGACCTGCTCAGGCACTGGGAGGGGCTACGTCCTCTGTTGGGCAGTGTCGTCGGCCTCTCCCAGAAAACGTGTCAGAAGTGAACAGGCAATAAAGGGCTGGGAGACACACCCCAGTCGGTCTTTGGGGGGTAGATGCCCCTGCCATATGAGCAGGGCTGAGATGTCACCTGTGCCACTCCAGGGGCTGAGGTTTGCTTGGACCCAAAGCCAGGATGCATGGTGATTGGCTCTGGATGTAAAGGCCCTGGGGTTTCCCCACATGGCTCACCTGTGCCTGGCTCTGGGTGCGAGACAGCAGCCTGCTTGGGGTTGGAGGGAATGACCAGCGAGGAGGAGAAGGGGCATCCTCTCCCCAGCCTACCCAGTGCTGCGTTTCTCACGGCTGACAGGCAGGATGGCACCAACCTATACCCAGACAGGGCGAAGACCAGAGAGATGGACGTGTCCCAGGAGTCTTCCGAGCGGGGAACTCCGTCATCTGCCGGGATGGAGAGGGCTCTAGCTCGCTCGCTTGGGCCTCATTCTCCCACTGGGATAAGCTGGTCAGGGACACATGGTTGGGCTGGAGGCAGCTGAGGCGGTCTCCCGCAGTCCCCGCAAGGCCTTTTCCCCTGCTTCATGGCCATGTTGAGGCTCGAAATGATGCAGCCAAACTCGCTTGAGGTTTCAACGCCAGTCTTTTGGATCTGGGTCTCCTTTTCCTGGTTGAAGGTACCCATGCGCTTCATGGCTGCGTCCAGGGCTGCCACCATGCTCGCTAAGTCTTGGTCTTGCTCGCATGGGGCACTGGAGCCTACTGGTCCAAAGATACCTTGGCTCAGACCCTGACATGGCCAGTTTGGTGTCAGTGCCTCTTCTTCATGTCCTTCTGCAGCCTCTTGGTTGGCTCTGCCAGCTACTGGAGTTCTCCGTACTCCCTTTCGAAGTCTCTCTCCACTGTAGGGAACCATCTGTTTCTCGGGCTGCACAATTTTTTTTTTTAACTTTTATTTAATGAATATAAATTTCCAGTATACAGCTTATGGATTACAATGGCTTCCCCTTCCCATAATTTCCCTCCCACCCGCAACCCTCCCCTCTCCCGCTCCCTCTCCCTTTCCATTCACATCAAGATTCATTTTCAATTCTATTTATATACAGAAGATCAATTTAGTATAAATACTTCAACAGTTTGCACCCACATAGCAACACAAAGTGAAACATACTGTTTGAGTACTAGTTATAGCATTAAATCAAAATGTAAAGTACATTAAGGACAGAGATCCCACATCAGGAGCAAGCGCACAGTGGCTCCTGTTGTTGACCCAACAAATTGACACTCTAGTTTATGGCGCCAGTAACCACCCTAGGCTGTCGTCATGAGTTGCCAAGGCTATGGAAGCCTTCCAAGTTCCCCGACTCTGATCATATTTAGACAAGGTCAAAGAAGACAGGTTGAGGATAGTAACCAATGATCCTTAGAGTGGCCTTAACCAGGTCTGAACAATTATACAGCATTAAGTGGGGAAGAGGACCATCAGTACACACAGGTTGGGAGTAGAGCCATTGGTGGTAGAGTAGAGGTTATGATTACAAAGGAATGAGGCCCAAGTGGACTAGACAGGGTCTAGAACAAAGGACAGAGTCATTATTAGAGGAGCTAAGAAAGGTGCTGTCTAAGCTACAAGTAATTTTTCTGATTGAGAGGCAAATAGAACCTGATAGAAGGGGCTTGATAATAATCTGGTGGGCTTTAGGCCTTGTAAGTTAAGAGGCCCAGACCTATCTATCTCTTCACATGGGGTATATCCTAAGGGAGGTGTGAACCTCCTAGGGGAAGGCACTCTGTTGACTTTCATTACTTGTCGGGCTGCACAATTTTTAAGAATTATTTATTTATTTGAAAGAGTTACACACACAGAGAAGGAAAGGCAGAGAAGAGAGAGAGAGAGAGAGAGAGAGAGATCTTCCATCTGCTGGTTCACTCTCCAGTTGGCCGCAACAGTTGGAGCTGCGCCAATCTGAAGCAGGGAGCCAGGAGCTTCTTCCAGGTCTCCCATGTGGGTGCAGGGGCCCAAGCACTTGACCATCTTCTTCTGCTTTCCCAGCAATAGCAGGTAGCTGGATTGGAAGTGGAGCAGCTGGGACCCGAACTGGCGCCCATATGGGATGCTGGCACTGCAGGCAGAGGCTTAACCCACTATGCCACAGCGTTGGCCCCAAGGGCTGCACAATCTTTTTTTTTTTTTTTTTTTTTTTTTTTTTTTTTGCAATAGCAAGAGGAAGTTTATTTCATTTGCAAATGGGCCGTCTCAACAGCACCCTCTAATGTAGTGCAGAGAGAGCGGCCCCGAACATCAGTTTTACAGGGTATTTAAAGCTTAAAACCACAACATTAGCATATTTAGTCGTGTTACAATTTCATTGGATATGTTAATGGTTACTGGGTAAGGGGCTAGGGAAGGGGGTAGTGCGGGCAGTTTCTTAAGCAAGCAGGGCGGGGGGATACAGAAGCAGAAAAAAAGCGTGGTTACAGGGTTTCAACAAGACAATGGGGTGGGGGCATGCAGAAAATACCTTGCATACTTTTGCCATCTGCCGGGACCCACAGATAAGGGGCAGTTGGGTGCTTCCCATGCCTTTATCTGGCGCTGTTATCTCAAACCGCAGCTGCCTGCACAATCTTAAAAGGAATCCAGCTCATGCTCCCAAACTCAGGTCAGCCACAACCCTGTCCTCTGTTTCTCTACTTTCTGTTCCTTGGATATTCTGCCCTCAACAATTGTCCTCAAATGCCAATGCAGGAGGAGCTTTCACAATCACTGTATCAAATACCAAGCAGCAAATGCATCCTGAACCCTGACCAGTGGGAAATTAATTCTGCCGGCTGAGGTTGCATGGATAGTTCTTGTGCTGGCATTTATTAGTTAGATGTAACGTGAAGAAAAATTCTCATAAGCTAGAGTTTGGAAGCATACAATTAGTCTGTCTACTGGAGTTCTCATGTGTGATAGTGTGTTATAGATGATGTTCTATTAAAATGATTTCAGGTGACAATTTGAGAAACACGTCATTAATGTAGACTTCAAGAAGGAGAATTGAGTATTTCATAGAAGAGTTAGCTTACATAGCCATTCTTTATAATGTTTCTATATAAGCATTTTCCAAATTGTTTGTTTTAAGGAAATATATCTAGTAAATTGGAATTCTAACATTTTAAAATTACAAATAATAAAAGGTCTATGCTTCTTACTACAGTTAATATGGCCTTTTCTGCTTATTCTAGCCTAAGGATAGAATCTTGTTTTCTGGAAAAAACTATTATAGTTATTACCATTTGAGAATTTTTGGCTGACTTTTTGTTGATAAATGAAAGGGAATGAAAAATTAACTTGTAGGCCTCCATGTACTTTGAACTGAATCAGTGCCACACTATAAAGAATGTTTGGCTCTCTGTCCTACAGACTTCAGAAATCACTCTGCTGTCAACTCAATTCAAGTTTATTTTTAAATAAAGTTTACACTTAATGCAAACATTGAGTGAATAAATGCAAGTGTAGCACTATCCTATCCAGGCATCTAGAGAGACTCTTTCCGCTTCAGTTATGAATTGTACACGACTCAGCTTCCCAAGCTCACACAGACATCTCAACCTCGATGCCTTATGTTAACAGTCGATGGATTAAGGGCAGAGACTTGATCTAATTCAGGTCTCTGAGGTGGTCCTGGTGGGAGGCTTTTAGGTCATCGGGGGCATGCCTGAGCAGGTGGTTCTCATGAGAGGGTCGGTTACAAGAGCCCAGTGTGCTCCCTGCATTTCTGCTTCCTGACTTGCCACTACAACTCCACCAGGCACCAGAGCCATGGGTTGCCCAATCTCGACCTGCGACCCTCCAAGCTATAGATAAAAGCACATTCTTTATTTCCTAAGAAGCTCCTCTCAGATACTTTTATTTAAAGTACAGAAAGAAAAAAAAAAAAAAAGCTGACAAATGCAAAGAGGTAACTTCCCAAAGCTTCCTGGACTGCAATTTTTAATTTGACAGGACAGAACGGGATGGGGGTGGGAGGGGGAGTTTGAGGGCAAGAGCCAGGGAAGAAAGAAAGGAAATATAGAGTACAAAAAATGTATGGTTTCAGCCTAGAACTAATTTCAACACAGATTCCATTGACTAGTTCTCAGTAAATGAGAACATCTCTACCTCCAAGGGAGATGGGAAATCTAGCACGGCCCTGGAAGAAGAGGAGAAAACATGATACTATAGCCTTAGTATTTCAGTGATATTTTTCAGACTTTCAGAAATTACTCAAGAACAACCGAGTACTGATTATTTCACTACAGTTCTTTCCTTCAGTGTAACACCTCTCTCACCCACAACTGAAATATCCTCTTTTTGTCTCTGTTGGTCTCTTATGCTCCTAGAATTTCATCATGGAAATTTTAAACTCTGATTATTCACTTTAGGAATTCACCATAGGCACTGCTGGATTATTTCCCTATTAAAATGCAAATTATAACAGGGATACGTGTTACCAGCCATTTATACTTCAGAACGAATGAGTTTATCTGATACTTTCCTACTGGCTTTAGTCCATGGAAAGATTGTTTTCACTGGTGGGAGTAAGCAGATGGAAAGAGAATTGGTTAAATTCCAAAGTCCCAACTCATTCTATTCTCATCTCTGTCTGGAGCAGGCCTGGATTCATGTATAAATGCTCCATCATATGCACTGAGTGCCTTGTTGTATTTTATAAAGGGAAGTGGAATTGTGGTTCTGATTCTGGCAAATTTAAATATTCATTTCTTTTTCTGAATGAATGAAAACAAAATGTTTAAGTTTCTGTCTGCCTTCTTTCTTCACTTTTCTACTTCTTAGCCTAACTCTGCTTTTTGCTTCACTTCCACCTCTTGTCCCAAATCCTGAAACAAGAAGAAAGGGGTGGGGGCTGACACTGGTGTAATGGGTAGAGCTGCCGCCTGCAATGCCAACATCCCATATGGGCACAGGTTCACGTCCAGCCTCCTCCATTTCTGATCCAGCCCCCTGCTAATGGACTGGGAAAAGCAGTGGAGAACGTCCCAAGTGCTTGAGACCCCTGTTCCCCTTGCGGAAGTCCTGAAAAAAGCTACTGGCTCCAGCCTGGCCCAGTCCCTGTCTTGCAGCTATCTGGGGAGTGAACCAGCAGATGGAAGCTTTCTCTCTTCCTCTGTCTCTCCTTCTAACTCTGACTTTCAAATAAATAAATAAATAAATGGATAAATCTTTTAAGAAACAATTTGGGATTTGTTATCATTCAAGCCCCATGAACAGAATGCATGAGGCTGTTTACTTTTGATCAGGTGAATGGATGCCAATGTCGATGTATGGGAAACTTAAAGCTTCTTCATGTATTACTTTGATTCATTTCTCTGTGGCATTTGGTGCAATAAACCTTTTGAATTTATCTTCTAAAAAAAAAAAAGAAACAAAAAAGAAAAAAAGGAAGAAGAAAAGAGGGCTGGAAGATGGTGTTTACTGATCCCAAGGGAGTGGAAATCCATAATCGCAGAAGCCCAGCGTCTGCAGAAGGAATGCTTCCTGTTCTGGGTGTGTGATCCAGGCCTCTGCTCGCAGTTCAGTCATTCAGTCTCTGATTCCCACTCTCTTTGCTGACTATTTAGTCCCCAAATATTTCCATTTATTTGTCCATTTAAGAGAATGACAACTCCAATCTGCTTGTTCCCTCCACAGATGCCTGTTATGGCTGGGGCTGAGACTGAAGTGGGAGCCAAGAATTTCATCCAGGCCTCCCATTTGGGTATTCGGGAAACTTACTTGAGCCACCACTGCTGCCTCTCAGTGTCTGCATTATTAGGAAACTGGAGTCAGGAGCTGGAACTGGGAACTGAACCCAGGTAATCAGTGTAGGACACAGGTGCCTTGAGGGCTGCCGTAACTGCTTCTCAAAACACTTTCAAAAATTAAAAAAAAAAAGCACTTACCATTTCTCTGATGTAGAGCAGAGTTTCTTAAACATGCATTGGTCACTGAATTTTCCACCCTAAAATCCAGCTCATTGAGGGATAAGCTATTTCACTGCGTCTTCCAAATTTACTTCAAAAGCCTACACAATAGAGAACCACAGTCTTTGGTATAGTTTTCGTCTTTAGGTGCTTGATGATATTCAATTACATTCTTATAGCTGACCTACATTGCTTGTAGTTATCACACTTGCTTTTCCTTCAGATCTCTGGCAAGCAAACATATGTTATCAGGCTGATTTCTCTTTCAACAGGAACTTCATCTGTCTTGCCACGAGGAAGGAAAAATGGGCACTAAAACAAACACTCAGGAGGCCATGGCTCCATTGCTCCCTTGGAGCACGTGACCAATCCCCAGGAAGCACAATCCAGGCAGAATGTTGTCTGCTTCATCATTGCCAAGCTCTTGTGCTGGGACACAAGCCATAGAAGAGGGGTGGGGGTGAGGACCAGGAGAGGAGGGAGAAGGGAGAGAATCGGTCTACATCAATAGCCTGTGTGAAGACAGTAGGTTCTGATGATGAAACGTGGACATCCCCACAGCCTTTTCAATGTCAATGGTAAGGTGTGGCTTAAATGAAATAAAATTTGCTAGAAAGGCCAATATTAAAAAAAAAAAAATGGGCATAATGTAATGGACTTTTTTCATGCTTTCTTTTTCCTTAAAGACAAAAGGTATACTTTAAATGTCTTGATCTGTCTTAAGTAATTTGAAAGTATTTCTCCCATTTCTCATGTCTGTGTTTTGTGTTATTTGGGATTTTGTATGTGTGCACTATGCACACACATACACTCACACATACATGTGCACACAGTTTTTCATACAGGCTTATTTTCAACCAAGAATAAAGATGGAATCCAGGACCAATGGGGGAAACACTGGTGCTGTTAGTTTTTTAAGGAACTTTAACAAAGTTTTAGACCAGCAGAGAATATATTGATGTTGTATCTGGTTTTTAAAAAACATACAGTTTTTGGCCAGCGCCGTGGCTCAACAGGCTAATCCTCCGCCTTGTGGCACCGGCACACGGGGTTCTAGTCCCGGTTGGGGCGCCGGATTCTATCCCGGTTGCCCCTCTTCCAGGCCAGCTCTCTGCTGTGGCCCGGGAAGGCAGTGGAGGATGGCCCAAGTGCTTGGGCCCTGCACCTGCATGGGAGACCAGGAGAAGCACCTGGCTCCTGGCTTTGGATCAGCGCGATGCGCCGGCCGCAGCGGCCATTGGAGGGTGAACCAACGGCAAAAGGAAGACCTTTCTCTCTGTCTCTCTCTCTCACTATCCACTCTGCCTGTCAAAAAAAAAAAAAAAAAAAAAAAAAAAAAAAAAAAAAAAAAAAACCACACACACACACAAAAACATACAGTTTTGTTTCCCCCTTTAATTATGATTCATTTTAGTATTATTTTAAAAATGACTTTGGGCCGCGTGACTAGACAGAAACAAAGCTGGCTCAGATCCTGCAAGCTGGTGTAATACCCAATGACACCAATGCACATGAACACGGTCACATTCAGTTCAGTTCCTCGCTGATTTCAAGACCCAGTGACCTCTGCCAGGCAGATCTCTGTCCTCAGAAAAGTTCCTCTTCATGATTTCAAGGGACCAATGAGACCACAAGGTGCTGCACCCTCCTCCAGGTAGGCACTAATTGCTTTCGGGCCAGCATTGTGGAGTAGTGAGTTAAAGCTTCCATCTGCAACACTGGCATCCCGTGTGGATACTGGTTCATGTCCTGGCTGCTTTGCTTCCAATTTACCTCCTTGCTAATGGCCTGGGAAAATGGAAGATGACCTACATGTCTGGGCCCCTGTCACCCACATAGGATATCTGGACAAAGCTCCTGCCTTCAGTGCAGCCCAGCACTGGCCACTGCAGCAATCGTGGGGGTAAACCAGAAAATAGCAGTTCACCTCTCCTCCTCTCTCTCTGTAATCCTTTTAAAATAAACAAATATTTAAAAAAGTTAATCATTTTGTTTGCCTTATACACAATTTGCTAAAAATAAACTGGGATATAATTGCTGAAAATTTGATTTTTTTTGCCCTACATTTATATATAGTAAGTGTAACTTTTCAGAAGCAGTGGGGCAGCGTTAAGAACAAGAAGTTTGGGCTCTCCTACTAACTTTGGAAACATGGGAAACTACCTAACCTCTGTGTCCCTCACCTCCTCATGTATCAGAGAGCAGTAATTATGATTTCTACCTCTTGAGGATGTAACTTAAAATATTTAGTAAATGTGTTTGGCATATAGAAAAGTTTGGTAAGTACCGACTTCTGGTGGTATTAAGAAACCACATCAATTTAAAAGCATATTTTAAAGACTACTGTCCATTTAAAAGCAAGATACTTCACAAAAGAGTTGAAAAGGAGAAGATAAAAACCTCTTGGCATAGAGGAAAATGCTATGCCTCTCAGTGATCTGCTGGATGAATGAGTTCACGCATTCATTCATTCCATGCTACAGCTCAGACTATGGATTTTAGGCTAATGTCAAGGGGTAGCCTGTGCTTTCCTCAAGGGCCCTGACTGACCAGACACTACGTATACCTGTTTCTTTAAACTATACTCCACACTCATGTGAATATATAAAACACTATCCTGACATGCTGGAGATCCAGCCTTTATTATTGTGGAAACAAAATCATAAGTGGGAAAAGTTGCTATCCAAATTATTTGTGACCTCCAGGATCACAAAATATCATTATTAAAAATTAATTGGGGGCCAGCACTGTGGCTCAGTGGGTAAAGCCGCCTCCTACAATGCCAGCATCCTATATGGACGCCGGTTATAGAGTCCTGACTGCTCCACTTCCGATCTGCTCCACTTTCGATCCAGCTCTCTGCTATGGCCTGGGAAAGCAGTGGAAGATGGCTCTAGTCCTTGGGCCCCTGCACCACCATGGGAGACCTGGAAGAAGCTCCTGGCTCCTGGCTTCTAATTGGTACAGCTCCAGCTGTTGCGGCCATCTGGGGAGTGAACCAATGATGGAAGACCCTTGCTCGCTCGCTCGCTCTCTCTCTCTCTCTCTCTCTGGCTCTCCTTCTCTCTCTGTTACTCTTTTTAAAATAAGTAAATAAATCTTTAAAAAATTAATTGATCTCCAACTTTTCAGATACCTGCTTCTCAGATGAAAAACAACTGAGAATTATATGTTTGAGATTTCTTGAAGAAAAAATGCTTGTGAGGAAAAATCAACAGCGAGTTGGGAAAGATCGGGAGGGCTGTTATGAGGAGATGCAGGCCAATGTTCCATGCAGGAAAGAGCAAGGCAAGGCAGTAGGCACAGTCCTGGGCTGCAGCACACTTCTCAGACTGCCTCAGCAAGTCAGTGGGAAGCCCTTGAACCAAGGTCACAGTGACTGGAGTCTCCTTTTTCCCAGGAAAGGGTCTGGCTTGGCAATGCAGTCCTTGACCGTGAGTGCCTGGTAGGAAGCAGGGTCCCTAAGGGAACACGTGGATGATTTCAGAACAGACCAACTGGACCCTCAGTTACGCTCCCTACAGCGGCAGCCAGCAGAAGCTGTTTCATGGCTACCAAACCACCTGGTGCTTGAGTCCCTTCCTCTACAGTGTCTTCTTTATGCAATGCTGGAATCCTACCCCCTCCTCTACTTAGATACCTGGTTAGCATTTCTCCTGCTCTCCCCCTCTGCCTTTTGGTCTGTCTCGGATGCTGTCTGGAACACCCTCCTCATCTGTGAGAGCATAATGAGTATCGTGATAAACTTCCACAGACAGTGGCAATGCTTACTTTCTTGCTCGCTGAGGCATCTTAGACCACAGCGACATGGAATGCCAATGGCAATCGCTAGTGCAAGCACAATCTGTAGCTGTTGTTCATCTTTGCCAAGACTGATCAGCTGAGGTAGAGGATTAATTACATGGAACTGCAGACTTGGAGAGGCCGATCAGAGGGTTAACACGGAGCGTGAGGGACAGGCTGCGTCAGTACTGTGCTGTGTTCACGGATGTCACTTGAATCGGATCAGAAAAGCAAACGCAGATTCAGAAATCCTAAGTCGTTTCCTTTGGTTTTGTTTTTGTGTTTATTCACATTTGCCAGTTTAAACAGTGATGAAAAATGATGATCAATGATGCTAATTAAGGCAATTTCAAAACTGACTTCATAGAAAAACACATTTAACAATTTACCAAGATTCCAAGTATCCAAGGCCAAACTTTTCTCATTAACATTCCAAACATTCAGATTCAATAAATTCCAAAGCAAGTTGTAAGGATTTATGAAAAGAAGAATTTGTAGTGGGCCACTGGCCAGAATGCAAGAGAAACCCACAGTGAATGTTGGAGTGCACCATAGTTAATTTTGCTAATTCTGTTTGCCTGAATAAGGAAAAGATTCTCTGTCAGCTCAGATGACCACAACAATCTGTTGTATATTGAGTGGCTTAAACAAATTCATTTCTCACAGTTCTGCAGGCTGGAGTTCATGATTGAGGTGCTATATTGGCACATTTTATTCTGAGGTCTCTTCTCTGGTCTCAGAGGAGGCTGCTGCCTCTCTATGCTCAGATAATAAGTTTGTGCGCACCATGGGGTGGCAGAACAGGCTCTGCCTTCGTGTAAGAACACTCATCCCATTAGGGGGGTTCCATACCCATGGCCTCATTTAACTCCAATTTTATCCCAAAGAGCACATATTCAAGTATTGTAACACTGGGGGTTAGGGCTTCAAGCTATGAGGGACACAAACATTTAGTATGTACGCAGAGTAACTGCTATAGCCTCAGACCTCAATGAGAGCATAGATATCATGGCCACAACACACACATGGCAACAATTCCCAGCTCAGTGTGAGGTGCACCTATTCTTCCTGTGTCTCCTTGAAAATTCTCCCAAGGATGCCAAGGGTTCTTCACAGGGATCAGGGTTTCATCCCTCCTTGGTATAGAAAGTTATCTTCCGAGAGGTGGAGTCATAGGATGCTCCTCAACGCCAAAAGCTGCAATAGAGGCATCCTGTCCTTTGGTTCTGATGACATCCAGGGTCACCTGGCAGAACTGGGACCCTAGGTGACTGACAAACTATTACAGCATGGACCAATGCCACACAGGTGGCACCACATCGCTGCAAGCCCAGCGCCATATTGCTGTCTCCACAATGTTAATATGGTAATGTGAGTCTCTGTTGATTCCCCCAGTGCTCTGTGAACAGCTGGCATCAGCTTATCAGTGACATTGAACGCAAAAGCCACCTGCACCTCAAGGACCACAGGTCCTTGTCATGCACTGCCAACACATACTTGTGTGTACATATGTACACACACACATTTTCCCAACAAGATGCCTAGGATGATAGTAATTGGTTCTGACAATGCAAAGCTTGAATGACCTGTGCCCCAGCACCTGGCTAGTATGGAATATTAACCCAAAGTCCCGACTCTCCCTCTCTCATAGTGAAGTTTATCTCTGAGAACTTATTTTGTCTCTGTGTGTCTTAGGCTTTTCCTGTTAAATCCCATGGTTTTTAATATACATCAAATTTCAGAGACAAAGTTCAGAATTTATTGGCAAAGCTTATGTAATACACAGTTCTCCCACAAGTTCCTGTTATACCCTTCTTCATAGTGAAATGAATACACCCTATCAACATAGATATGACAAGATACATATATAGACAGTTACATAGATAGGTGAATGACAGATATATAAATGATAGATTTATTCAGAAAATTTAATGTAATAAGAAAAGCATTTTGAGAGCAGGCATTGGGTACAGCAGTTAAGATTCTACTTGGGACTCCAACATCCCCTACTGAAATGATGCCAGCTTCCTGGTCATTCGCACCCTGGGAGACAATGGTCATGACTCAACACTTGGGGCCCTGTCACCCACCTAGAAGACTGGATTATTTGCTCCCAGCTTTGCCTGCCCCAGCTCCAGCTGTTGTAAGTATTTGGGGAGTGAACCAGTGGATGGGGGTTCTCTATGTTTCTGGATTTTGACACCCTCCGCAAGTGAATGGAACAATGTCATTTAAACAAAGAACCAGCATTAGTAATCGCAGGGTCTCATTACAGCTGTCAATGGCCTGAGGAGACAAGCTTGATGTTCCTGGACCTCTCTGCTGCTGACCCCTAAGTTCACGCCACCATAGTAAAAAACCACAAGAATGGAAGTCACGACACTTCTGTTTTCATGAGTTTTCTACTCATATGTTTGAATCCCTCATCCTTGGGGGAACACGCTGGAACTCTGAGTCTGAGTCAATGTTTGATTTTTAAAGAAAAGTTCCCAAATTAGAGATACCACAGGCAGGAGTCTGAGCGCCAGGGGAACGCACTGTTCTGGTTCAAACCTTGGCATACCCTGCCTCTCCGTCGTGGTTAAGGGGAGGTGGCCTCCCCTGCTCCGTTCCCAGGCCCTGACGCTCCCTCACCCAAGGCCCAGCACAGACTGGGGAGTGCGGAGTTGGAGCCCATGGAGATCTGGAGAGGAGGGAGCTGGTGCAGAGACTCCAGGAGGCCACCACGCCTTTACCCATGGAGCATGACTGTCATGAGAAGGGTCTGGATGGGAAACTGCCCTTCAGTACTTAGAACTTAAAGTACATGTGGCGAGTTCCACCAGGCTGTTCTCATAAAGCCAAATGCTAGATTTTCATTTTCAGTTTTATTTCTACCTCCTGAACCATTGGCATTTCTTTAACATCAATCAGGAGGTTGCTGTGAACTTTCTCTGTTTGAACTCAGTCTGCTGAATTTATTTTCTGGAGAGTCTAATTCTGTCATAAAAAAAAAAAAAAAAAAAAAAAAAAAAAAAAAAACTAGCCCTGAAATAAAAACTGGGTTATATCAGGTCTCTTGGGAATCTGAAATTTGTGTCATATTGGCTTCCTCAAGTTTTATTTCTTGGCATGCAAAAACCATGTTTTTTTTTTTTTTCCTATTTACATATTTAGGAGGAGAGAATGCACAGGCTTGGGAATTCAACAGCATCCAGCCAGCAAGACTCAGAGCAGCGAATCTGTAGATTTAATGGCATGAGCATTTAACTGTTTATTATACTTGTTAGCTTTAATTTTTACTCTTTTTGTCTCTCTGCGCCAATTGGGTCAACCTAGGGATGAGTTCGTAGCTCAAGTGTTGTCCTGATTTCCTAAGCTGTGAGCTCCTGCAGGGCAGAGACCACATCCCCTTGCCTGGAACTCCATGCTGTACGCACAGTCCCTGGGACATGATGCTGCTCCATAAGCACTGGATGTTTAAAGAAGTTAAAGGGGTTTGCCAGTCCTCCAGTGAAAACTGCTTCCCAAAGGCAGCAGAACTGCTTCTCTAACTGCTGGCCTAGGTGTCAGCATTTACCTGGGACTGAGCTGATGCCAGGGTGCTGGCCAGGTCTGTGCCTCCTTCTGAGAAAAGGGAGTTGCTCAAACTTGGAGCATTTGAGAGGCCTGTGCACAGATGGCCCCCTCTGGCTCTCCAAAGGTAGAAGCCTACTGTTCATTATAATGTAATTAGTAACCTGATGGGCTCTGCCCACTCTACTATGATGTGTAGATGGTGACAGTCCAGAGACAGCTGGAATGTGAGCACTGTGAGCCCCTAACATTCCCAAACCTTAGTTTCCATTCTGCAAGATGAGGAAGGCAATAACCTCTTTTTCCTGGATTGTCACGTGTGTGATCTGAAATAGTACAAGTTAAAAGCTCTATAGATCATACCTTATTATCCATTAATAAGATACCACTGATCCTGTCTTTTCTATAATAAGCTGATGAATGTAAGGCACCTGGAATTCCCCACTGGCTTCTCCAGACAAGTGATGCAAGAACTTGGACTATTTTGTATCAAATTCCTCAATAAATGCATTCCCTGTGGTGCAGAGAGCGGCCACGTGGGGAGCCAGCCAGCAGATGGAAGACCTTTCTGTCTCTTCCTCTTTCTGTCTGTAACTCTACCTCTTAAATAAATAAATAAATAAGAAAGTTTTCTTTTTTTAAATGGAGCATGCACCTGCCTGCAGTTCCACATTGAGGTACAGGTGAAGGAAGCAGCAAGTCAGACCCATATTCAGACAACCTGATTTTAGATACAAATACCAACAACTTAAAAGAAACACCATTTCACCGAAGCCACAACTGCTTACTGCAGGGTGACATGGTTTACAGGACTATAAAATAAGAGCTCATATTGTATCTCTCCATGTAAGGAGAAACAGCAGAGTTGCAATGGGGGCAGCTCCGGAAATCACACTCAGCAGCCCCAAATCACCACGGAACACCACTAAGACCCTCAGACGGGGAAGCACCTGAGGCACCCCGTCTCCCGATATCTTTCCTCGGCAGAGTCAGCTTTGCAGCATCTGATGATGTTCTTGTTGGAATCGAATCAAACACTCTCCCCTCCTCCCACCGCTCGCTTTCAGTACCAGTGCACAACCTGTCTCCCTATCGCATGCAGTTTGTTTCATGAAGAAAATTCTAAACCTAGAGATCAGGAAATTATTCTTTGTAACAACGCACTCTCAGCACTTGCAAATAGATGTAGTTAGTAGAAAACAGTATTAAAACATACATGCCATGCAGAATATCTTAGCTGTGTTGGCAAAGGGTAATATCATAAACTGTTTAGCCATAATGAGACTTAGGCTTACACTTTCAGTGCTGTATCATTTATTTCGCATATTTCTCTACTTAAAATGACAGTGGAATGACACTAATCACCAGTGCTAGAAACCTATAAATGAAGCACAAAACTCCACATCTTGGTTGGAAGGCATCTTTTCCTGTAGAGTAGGCAAATTGCCCCAAATACTTCTTTCTTTGATTAAAAAATTATTTGTAACTAAACTCCCTCTGGGAGTTAAACTGTGCATCCAACAAGACTATCAGCAAAGCACCCAAGAGTATGAGCTTGTCCTGTGCTTCGAGCTTTCTCTCCTACTGTGGACTCCTTGAACAAATGAGCTTAGGAGCTCTATCCTTGCTTCTGATCCCAAGTCTGATTGCATGTGTGAAAAATAGCCCATCTTTCTCCATAGCAAACTCCAAACTGCAGTTCATCATAGAATTTTGCATAATGTTTGGATTCAGGTATACATTCATTCTTGTTCTACCTTTTTATTATTCAAACGTTCTTAAATTATTTATTGGGTTCTTGCCAGATGAGTGAGTGGATGGTAATATAATAGATTATGATGAGATATAAAATTGTATTTTTGTTTTGTAAAATTAATTTAGTTATTTGAAGGACAGAGTGATAGAGAGGAAGGAAGAGAGAGATATTTTCATCTACTAGTTCCTCCTAAAATGCTCACAATGGGTGGGGCTGGGCCAGGCCAAATCCAGGAGCCTGCAACTTCCTCCAGGGCACCCATGTGCATGGGAGGGGTCCAAGTATTTGGGCCATAATTCACTGCTCTCCTCCATGCATTGGCAGGAAGCTGGACTTATGAACGACAACTGGCACTCCACAAGCCACGCCAGTATTGCAAGCAGTGCCTTAATCCTTGTGCCACAGTGTCAGCCACTGAAATCATATTCTTAAAGTCCCAATCATCTAAAATTGAGACAGTGGTCTACCACCAGTTTTGCTTACCATTTATCTCCAGAAAATATGAAAAAAAAAATAGCACACAGTGAACTTTCCATATATATCAAATGAATGAATGAATGACCACATCAGAAGATGATATGTGAACTAAGTTAATAGAAAAAGAAAACACTGCACCTCCTGCAATCCTAACTGTCCTCATCCTGGAACGACTCGTGACACTGGGTGAAATATGGGCACAGCTGAGCTGATCTTTGGCAAATGCGATGAGATTTCGAGTCAGAAACAAGGGCGGCCCTTCTGAACGTCAAGTCCACAGCAGGAGAGAAAGCTCATCACACAGCACAAGCAGACCAGCTTCTGCTGGGGGAACTCTTCAGGTAAAACGCTCCCCATCCAAGCACCTCTGGGAAATTCACAACCAACATTCCCGTTCTCGTGTGTTCCTGTAACAGACACAGGTTTTATTTCCTAAAGCACACAAGAGACATCCCGTGCTCACAGCGTGTGAGTATTAGGAATCCTGATGCACCACATTCCCTTAAACACAATCCTTATCACTCACAGTGTGTGGAAATCCCAGGAGGGAGAAGACGTTTGGCTTCCGACAGCAGGCGGACAAACTGCTGCAGCCTCTGCTTCCTGAAGGCGCGCCCGCTGGCCTCCACCTGCAGGCTGGGACAACCTCAGCGTTACAAGAACTACAGAAGCATCTACCTCTGTCTTACTTTTCCACCGCTAAACCACATCAGGGGCTGGGGTGAAGCTGAAAATCAGAGTATTTGGACACAAAATTGAGTCTAAGCATCCCCTAGAGGCTCTTTCTCTCTCTCTCCCCCCTCTCCTTCCCTCCCTCTCTCTTTCTGTTTCCCTCTCTCTCTCTCTCTGTTTCTCTTTCTCCTTCCCTCTCCCTGTCTCCCCCTCTCTCCCTCCCCCTTCCCCTCCCCCCTCCCCCTCACCTTCTCTCTCTCTCTCTCTCTCTCTCTCTCTCTCTCTCTCTGACATACAGAGCAACTAAGAGGGAGAAAGCTTCCATCTACTGGCTCATTCTTCAAATGACTGCAATGGCCAGCGCTGGACCAGGGCTGGAGTCAGGAACTGTGAACCCCATTCGGCCTCCCTTCTGGATGGCAGGGACCCAACAAATTGAGCCATCACCTTGCTCCTCCCGGCACCTGCATTACCAGGAAGGTCGTCAGGAACAGCACTGGGAATGGACCTCCGGTACTCAGACTCAGGCCACAGGCGTCTTACGGCTGGGCTGCTTCTCTGCCTCCGTTTACCTGCCTTGTTTACAGTGAGGCTGCTCCAAATCAGTCTTTGCTCCAGGTTCTTTTTGTCATTTGCTTTCATGATTTCGTTAGTATTTCCTTACCACTTTCACACACAACTCAAAGTCCCTCTCCTCAGGGATCCCTTGTTTTGTACCCAGTTAAAGCAACTCCAGTGTCCTTACATAATGTGATCCTGCTTCATCCTCTTATAGCACTGAAGTGTAGTCTAGGGTTAATGGTTCACATCCTTCTTTGGTGGCAGGCTTTGGTCTTGTGGTTAAGACACCTGTGCCCCACACTGCAGTGTTTGGGTTTGAGTCTTGGCTGAGCTTCTGCACCCAACTTCCTGTTGACGTAGGCAAGGAGGCAGCTTGCAAGGGGAAACTGAGGTCTCGAGCCCCTGCCTGCTGCTGCAGCCACTCTGCCCACTCCCACATTCTGTGCGGCAGACAACCTCAGCTTCTGCAAAACTGCTGCTGAGAACCTGTGCCAGAAATAACCAGCATCCCAGCCAGCTGCATCCCAGTGATGACCTTGAGCTAACCACAAGGTCATTACAATAAAAGTGCAATTGTTGACACTCCTACTCCCATTATGCACTTGACATCATGACATTTCTGAGATTTCCAGGAAAAAAAAAATGGGCAAGAAAATGAGCTTCTGCTTCTTAGGGATGTCCAGTTAAATGCGGCCACAGACCCCAGCCCCGTGCCTCCAGGTCATGTAACGAGATGGCCCTGGAATTGCTGACTATGGTCTCTCCTGAGCATGCCTACACCCCAGTTTGAGCCTGTACTTTTCATTGGAATACAAATAAATTTTGGTTCTCGCCAGCGCCGCGGCTCACTAGGCTAATCCTCTGCCTGCGGCGCTGGCACAGCAGGTTCTAGTCCCAGTTGAGGTGCTGGTTCTGTCCCGGTTGCTCCTCTTCCAGTCCAGCTCTCTGCTGTGGCCCGGGAAGGCAGTGGAGGATGGCCCAAGTGCTTGGGCCCTGTACCCTCATGGGAGACCAGGAGGAAGCACCTGGCTCCTGGCTTCGGATCAGTGCAGTGCGCTGGCCATGGCGGCCACTGGGGGGTAAACCAACGGAAGGAAGCCCTTTCTCTCTCTCTCTCTCTGTCTAACTCTGCCTGTCAAAAATTAAAAAAAAGAAAAAGAAAAAGAAAAAAAAATTTGGTTCTCTATGACCTTTATTTATACCTCATCCTCAAATTCTTTCTTTTATCAGAACCAAGAACCTGGACCCAGCCACTGCATGACGCTGCTAATGTGCACCCTGGGAGGCAGCACATGGTGGTCCAAGTACTGGAGTCTGGGTCCCTGCCACCCACATGGGAGACCCAGATTGAGGTCCAATCTCCTGGCTTTGGCCTGGCTCAACCCTGGCCATTGTGGCCATCTGGGGAATGAACCAGCAGAAGGGAGCTCTCTATCCTTGTCTGTCTCTAAAAACAAATGTAAAAGGGAAAAATAAGAAACTATTTAGAGAAACAACCTTGAAGAAACAAAACGCTCAATCCCAGAGCACATAAACTCTTTCCAGTCACCCCATCTCCATGCTATACCCACAACACCTAGAACAGTTCTGGGCCAACAGTAACTGTGTGGCCACCTGATGGGCAGACAGTAAAAGACTTGGGTGCCAGGGATTTTTCAAGTGGGAAAAAGGGGTCTAATGGAATTTTAGCAGCTTTGGGAGGATGCATATCCAGAATTGTGCCTCAGAAATCTTGTCTGCAGTCTGGATTGAAGAAGAGACAGTCTGGTGCAGAGGCCAGGAAAGACATTTGTGTTTCTTTTTTTTTTTCTTTTTTTGGTATGGTGTGCCCGATATTGCTCTAATTTATATTCTTTTTACAATGTAGTACCTTTCAAAATTAGAAACATGTTTTTAGCTAAAGGAAATCTATTCCTCAAGCCCTGTTAAACATCATACATTATACATATTTCCCAAAGCAGGTATTAGTCTTTATTTTTACAAAATCTTTCATTTTTGGTGGCTTAAGGCTATCAGCACATCTGTATAAAAATGAAGACAACCATTAACCACAGCACCTAAGCCTCTTAACCCAGACAACATAACGGCTTCAGACTTCAGAATTTTTTGTAATTATTGTAACAAAAAAACAGTGAGGGCTATTAAAACATGTCCTGCCCTGCGATGGTATGTCCTTGAATTCCAGGAGCTTAATGAGGGGTAATAAAAATGATTAGGGTAATGATAATCACATCAAAATCATGAAAGTATGCTTACAAAGCCTAAAATGAGTTTCCTACTGAGATGATAAAAAGAGCTTTCTGAGGCCAAGTTGAGAACCGAATTTCTACATAGTCCAATTAACTCTGCACAGAGGAAAGGGAGAAGAAAAAAAAAAAAAAACGCAGACAACAACTATTTCATGGCTCCACGCCTCGCCCTTAACCCTGTGTAGCAACCACAACAAATCTACAATGTAATCATAGAGCACCTAATGTGTGAGGTTCTGTCTGCAAACGCATGTCACTGACCAAATAAGAAAGGAACGTAGAGAAGTCGGAGCAAACCACAACTGCTGGAGCAAAGTCGTCCCAGGTATTCAAGACAGGGGTGCTGCTTAGCGCTGTAGTGCTCCCATGTCTTGGCATCAGTCTTTGGGGAAAAGATGCTAATATTTTTTTCACATTCTGCTTTTATTACAGAATCCTCAGGAGCCTCCCTTTTATTTCTGCAGTAGATGTGGAGGCAGCTCTCGTCTATTTGTAAGCTTTTCTTTTTTTTTATTTGACAGGTAGAGTTAGACAGTGAAAGAGAGAGAGACAGAGAGAAAGGTCTTCCTTCCATTGGTTCACCCCACAATGGCCGCCACGGCCAGTGCACTGCGCTGATCCAAAGCCAGGAGCCAAGTGCTTCCTCCTGGTCTCCCATGCGGGTACAGGACCCAAGCACTTGGGCCATCCTCCACGGCCTTCCTGGGCCACAGCAGAGAGCTGGACTGGAAGAGGAGCAACCGGGACTAGAAACCGTAGCCCACATGGGATGCTGATGCCGCAGGCAGAGGATTAACTAAGTGAGCCACGGTTCAGGCCCCTATTTGTAAGCTTATAGTAGCTCCCAAGCGTCAGTAGAAAAAGGCCAACCTTCTGAACTGGGATCTAAGGACTTCACTTGCCAGTGGCTTCTCTAATTATCTAACCATGATTCTCAAGCCTCTCTACTTCGCCCTTGATAATGGGTTAATACAAAACTGTTTCTCAGAGCCACAGTTCCACCTCGCCTTGCCCCTACTCAACACTGCCTCTCCGGCAATGTGCCTTCCTACCTCCTCTCCTGGCTGACTCTTATTTGACCTTCAGACTAAATTTATACATCCTCTCTAGGGTGCCTTCCCCCTATCTTGAAGCTTAGTGCAGGCCTTCAACCTGTACTTTCCTGTACGCTGCTATGGACATCTCTGCCAGACACTTCCTGTTATCTTCATTCTCGCCCACTTACATCACTTTACTAAGGTCACTGTCACATCCGACCTCACTTGATTCCAAAAGTGCATTCATTCTCACTGCTTTCAAATGGTTCAGTGTTACCAGGGTCATCATGATGCTAAAATGACTATTTATTATTGTATTGTCATACTGGTTGCACTACTTGATACCATTGAAATTTATCATTTATGTTAATTATTTAATAAAGGAAAACTACTGACATTTAATAAATTCCATAGGTCATAAATATATAAGACACTAGGAATTTTTACAGTGGAAAATACCTGTATCATTACCATATGGAAAAGATATCAGGGTATAAAATATTTCTTTTCTTTTATTTATAAAATTCAGCTCTTTTTCTTTTTTTGCCAGGCAGAGTTAGACAGTGAGAGAGAGAGAGAGAGAGTTATAGACAGTGAGAGTGAGACAATGAGAAAGGTCTTCCTTCCACTGGTTCACCCCACAAATGGCCGCTACGGCCGGCGCTGCACCGATCGGAAGCCAGGAGCCAAGTGCTTCCTCCTGGTCTCCCATGCAAGTGCAGGGTCCAAGCACTTGGGCCATCCTCCTCTGCCCTCTCGGGCCACAGCAGAGAGCTGGACTGGAGGAAGAGCAACCAGGACAGAATCCAGCGCCCCAACTGGGACTAGAACCCGGGGTGCTGGCGCCACAGATGGAGGATTAGCCAAGTGAGCCATGGCACCGGCAGGGTATAAAATATTTCTATCATCATAAAAGATTCATCCTGCTTCTCCTGCCATAATCATCAATCCTGCACAGTGATTTTATCTGATCTTGAAATTCACATACATGGATTTATAAAACATTCACTCTTTCATGCTTGGAATACTTCCCTCCAGTTTGGTTTTGTGAGGTCTGTACACGGCCTCTCAGTTAGAAACAGCTCATTATGCTACCGAGCTATGGCTTATTTCCTTTGTATAAACACATCACGGTTTTCTAAGTTTCTTTTCTTGATGGTTATTTTCTTTCCGGATTATGTCTACTGAGAACCATTCTGCTCTGAACATTCTTGTCCTTGTCTTCTGGTGCAAATGTGGGTTGCATGTCTATTGATCATGTACCTGGAAGTCGAAAGCCAGGTGTCCTTTACCCACCCCTTGTTGCTCAGTGGACACAGAGCTTAACCTTCAGTGGCCTCAGCCAAGCAGCTTTTCAGAATGGTTCCAGCAATTTAGATGTCCACAAGTGCAGCAAACATTTCCTCCTAGCCAACACCATCTCCAACAGAGCTATTTTCAGTGATCATTTATATATGCAGATATCTTGTACTTTTAACTTGCAATTCCCTAAAGACAAGTGATGTTGTGTGCCATTTCTGTACTGTTAATGTCCATTTGAATGTCTTCTGCTTTGAAGTGCCTGTCAGGTCTTTTATCCACTTTTAATAATGGGACTGTCTGTGGCTGGTGCTGTGGCGCAGCGGGTTACCACCCTGGCCTGAAGCGCTGGCATCCCAAATGGGCGCTGGTTCGAGATCCGGCTGCTGCACTTCCAATCCAGCTCTCTGCTGTGGCCTGGGAAAGCAGTAGAAGATGGCCCAAGTCCGTGGGCCCCTGTGCCTATGTGGGAGACCTGGAAGAGGCTCCTGGCTCCTGGCTTCGGATTGGCACAGCTCCGGCCGTTGCGGCCAATTGGGGAGTGAAACATCAGATGGAAGACCGCTCTCTCTCTCTGCCTCTCCTCTCTCTGTGTAGCTCTGACTTTAAATTAAATAAATAAATCTTTTTAAAAAATGGGACTTTTTTATGGGCTTTAGGAATGACATTCTGCATATAGATTCTTTATTAATATACATAAATTGAGAATATCTCCTACTCAATGGCTCATATTTTCATTATTTTAATGGTATCTTTTGACGGATACCTTTGTTTTACTGTAAACTGATTTTTCAATATTTCCCTTTGTGGTTAGTGGTGTGTGCATTTGTGTGTTTTCTTCTTTCAAGATTGTCTCTGTCTTCTGTGTTCAGAAGCTTTCCTATAGTGTATAATGCATTTTTTAAAATTTATTCTGTTCAGGCATTATAAGTCTTCTTGAATACGTACTATAATGCTTTTAATCGTTTCAGAAAATGATTGGCCATTACTGCACCAAATCTTGCTTCTGCAGGTTCTGTTCTTTCTTTCCTTCTGTTTTGCCAAGTTAATACACATATAAAGGGATTTCTGCTCTTATCTGTATTTCCCATATTGTTTCTGTAAGTCATAGCCTGAATGTTTTCTGTTGACTCATCTTCTATCTTGTTAATTCAAAAACTCTCATCTGAGAAGGTAAGCTCCTATCTATTGAGTGCTTGATACCTTAATATTTATTATTGAATTTTCTGTTCCAGAACTGAAATCTTAAAAGAGATGCTGGGGGCAAGAGTTAAGTTTAGTGTTTTAGATATAGGTTAAGATGTCAGCATCCCCCATCAATCGCATGTCTGGGTTCGGCTCCTGGTCCCAACTCCTGACTCCAAATTCCAGCTAATGCAGACTGGGCAAGGCAGAAGTGATAGCTCAGGTGACTAGGCTCCTGGCATCTACTTGGGATATGAGCACTGAGGTCCTGGTTCCTGCTTTGGTCTCCCCTAACATTGAAGGCATTTGGCAAGCGAACCAGTAGACAGGAGTACATTTTCTTACTCGCTCAAATAAATAAATACGTAACTTTTAAAATAACAAACTACCAGAACTTGAGTCTGATTATTTACATATTAATCTTATATTTTGTGGTGAAATTTTCCATATTGTCCTATATCCTCTTGAATATTTCAATTATGCTCATTTTAAAATCCCCCAAAAATTAACAGATTAACACCAAACATTAGATTACATGTATACTGGTTTCTATAGTCTGCATTTTCCTTTTGATTATATTTCTTGGAATGTCTGGTCATTTTTCTTTACTGAAAGGCAGGCAGACAGAGGAGGGGTGAGGGAATATGAGAGAGAGTGGGAGAGAGAGAGAGAGGGAGAGGGAGAAAAAGAGAGAGAGGGAGAGGGAGAGGAACTTCAAACTGCTAGTTCACTTCCCAAGTACCCACAACAGCCAAGGCTTGGTCAGACCAAAGCCCAGAGTCCAGAACTCCTTTTGAGTCTCCCATGTGGGCAGCAGTGACCCACCTACCAGAGCCATTACTTACTGTCTCCCAGGTGAGCATCAGCATTAGTTGGATAGGAAGCAAATGTGGGACTCCATCCTGTCACTGATATGAGGCATTGACATCCCAAGTGGTAGATTAGTTCACTGTTCCACAATGCCCACTCACTCCTGTCTGGTAATTTTTTGATTTACTGCTAGAAAACTATTAAAAACTTCTTTCAGGGTAAGTTCCCCTTGTCTTATCTTTGGGTACCTGAGTTAGGAAAAAATATCCTCAATATCAAACACGACTGAGCTGACTTGGGAATGGGTTGTGGTTTCTCTGAGCCTGGGTACTCTTAATCACTCATTTCATATTGCCAGCTGGAAGCTTGGGGATATATAGGGCCCTCTTCTCATCAAGATCCCAACACAATCATCCATCCTCAGCACCATCAGCCACTTTGGAAAAATAAAAGGAATACAAGAGAATACTATGAACACATATAGGCCAACAAATTTGATAATTTAGGTGAAATGAAGAAAATTGCTAGCAAGATACATATTATCCAAACTGATAGAAGAAGAATTTGAAAATCAGAAAAGATCCATAACATGAAAATAATTCAATTAGGAATTATAGAACTGTGCACACACACATATGAAAACACACACAAACCCAGGCTTTGCCACAATCTACTAACATTTAATGAAAACCAAGAGCAGGCATTTGGTCTAGTGGTTACAACCCTTAACCCATATTGTAGTACCTGGGTTTGATTCCCAACCCTGGCTCCTGATTCCAGCTTCTCCCCTGTGTAGACCCCAAGAGGCAGCAGATGATGGCCCAGTTGACTCAGTCCCTGCCACCCCATGAACAACCTGGATTGACTTCCTCATTTCTGGCTTTGGCTCTTGCCTTGGTCATTCTGGGCTGCTGGGGAGTGAATTAGATGATAGGAAAATTTTCTCTCTATGTCTCTGTCTCCTGCTCTCACTTTTTTGATTCCAAAATCTGAAAAAGATTCCATAAGAAAACTACATACTGATCTGTATTATAAATATATTAAAAATCACAAATTACTATATTATTAAAAGAAACTTAATAAGATCTAAAAAAGAAAAAGCAATCAATGCCTGGAGATAAGAAACCTTAATATTAAGATGATGGTACTTCTCAAACTCACCTCCAGATTCAATCAGCCCCAATCAAAATATCAGCTTATTTTTTAAAAAAATTGACAAGATGGGGCTAAAATTGAACACCATGAGCCTGCCAAAACTTCTACTCCGTGTTTCCATAACTTCTTGCCTTTAGCATATTAGCCACCTGTTCTGCAAAGTTTT
Source organism: Lepus europaeus (assembly GCF_033115175.1). NCBI lineage: Eukaryota > Metazoa > Chordata > Mammalia > Lagomorpha > Leporidae > Lepus > Lepus europaeus. Next base: position 57,672,637 of record NC_084846.1, on the reverse strand, counting down.
AGAATTTTTAAAATGTCCTCAGGAGGAAAATGCAAATATAATGTTAAAATTTTTGTTCCTTTCTTCCCTCCAGCATGGTGGTTTCAAACTTCTACTGAACTGGGCGCTCCCTGCTCTACTTTTTATCTCCTGGTCTCAGGAGACTTCACTAGCTCTGCTAGCCTCTCCCTCACTGAGCCCTGTCCCTCTGACTGCCTTCTCAGACTCATGACCCAATACAGGAATCAAAAGATGCTTTGACAGGAAAGTAACTCAGAATGTTGGCTCACCCAGCTGTGGCTTGCTCTCTCCTCTTTTCAGCTCCTAAATCCTACTGTGTCAAATATCTCCAATGCCTGAAATTATTAAGCTTTTCTGTTTTTGTTTTATTTGGCTTTTCTAGTTTTTGCAGTTGAAGTGTTGGTTTGGGATATGCTTTTCCATCTTAAACTGAAAAGGAGTTCTTAATTTTCTCCTGTGAAAATGTATTTCTTTTCAGTAAGTTAATCTCTCCAGCTACCATCACTCACTATGTCTCAGTTTCCTTTCTCGTCCCCTCTAGTTTTATCAACATGTGGTTATCATTTCAGTGTTCCAAGATTCTTCCTTGAACAGCCTCCCCTGTTCTATATGTATTCTTAGCTAACTTGGTCTCATTCCATTGCTTAGGATTCTATTTTTAAGAAATATATATCCCAATTTCTTATTCCTAATCCTGATCACCTCTCAAAACCCAAACTACTATTATCAACTTTCAATTGGTCATGTTCACCAGGGTATCTATTTCATATTAATCTAATTAGGGTAAAAAATGGAATTCTTGAATTTGCAAACCTCAAAGTACTTACTTTTAGCATTTTACAAATATAAATAAAAGGCATCAAAATCTATGAACAAAAACTCAGTTTTCATCAATCCACTTTTCTCATCTTCAACATGAATTCCATCATCAACTTGAGTACACTCCCCCTTTAAAATATAATCATAACCATTCAATTTCTTTATCTCCACTATCACCTTCAAGTCCAAGCCACCCATATCTTCCTCACACTGGTAAGGTAATCCATAACTGACCTTCTTGCCGCTGATCCTACACAAAGCCATCACTACCACTATAATTTTCTTTTGAAAACTGGGAACCAGAGTGGTCATTTAAAAAAAGACCATGTAGTTATATCATCGTTTGTATTAAAGCCACTCTAAATGCTGGAAAATAGATTTGAAAACTAACTTTTCATTCTGGTCTTTAAGGCCTACCAACCTTGCCTAAGAGCAGATTTTCTCAAATGTTTGTATCTCAATCCAGAACTCCATTCCAGATATATTAAGCCTTTATTTGTGTGTGTGTGAACTATGCCTGGTAATTTTGGAAAATCTGTTCTTTTTGACAAATTCAACATTCAATCTTCATTAATAAAAACTTAAAACAGAGAAGTATATAACTAATTTCCTAGTATGAGTACACATATTTATACATTCATTTCTAAAGTCAGAATTATTTTTAAATGTCAAACATATTAGGAATATTCCCATCAATCCAGGAACAAAAAAATTCTCTCTCTCCTATCATTAAATATTTTTAAAGAAACACTAGGAAAATGAATTTCCATAAAGAATTTAATAAAATACATAAACACTAGAAAGGGAGATCTAAAAACTTTATTTGAAGAGGTATGATTTTATACTTATGCTATTCAAGAATATTGATTAAAACAACCGCTAGTAAATAAGAATTCAGTTTGTTAACTGGGTATAAATTATTATATGAAAAGTTTTTAAATTGTATTTATGTTGGTAAAATATGAACCAAGGTAAAGTGAATGGGAATTTTAAAATCCATTTTAGGATTATTTTAAATTATGATAGGATACATTTTCTTGAGGAAATAAAAATGCATGCTATTCTTAGATAAAGGCCAATATTGTAATGACAAATATGTTTAAAGCAACCAATACATTCATTTATGTATCCAAGAAATAGGCCAAAAGGGGTCTTTACCTTAACAAAATGATTAAAAAACATTTCCAGATAAAGCACACATGTACACAGACACACACACATGCACTCAACTGCAAAATATAATCTGGATAAATCTGGTGATGAATGTGAAAATGGAGAGGATGTTATATTCCTACCTGGGGCCAGAGTTGTGGAACAGAAGTTTAAGCTGCTGTTGGCAAACGATGCTGTCATCTCATAATGGAGTGCTGGTTTGAGTCTCAGCTGCTCCATTTCCAATCCAGCTCCCTGCTAGGGCTCCTGGGAGGGCAACAGATGATGGTCCAAGAGTGTGGGTCCCTGCCATCCATGTGGGAGACCTGGGTGGAGTTTATGGCTCCTGGCTTCAGCCCGGCCCAGCCCTGACTGGTACAATCATTTGAAGAGTCAGCCAGTAGATGGATGATATCTCTCCCTCTGTCTCTGTCACCCTGCTTTTCAAATAAAATAAATAAATATTAACAATGTGTATAGCCCTGCTAGTTATAGAAATCTATAGAAACTTCAGAATTTAAAGGAGTTTAGTACTACAAACCACGATGTAGTTATAGAGTAAAACCAAATTACAAGACTATCTTGAATACAATGGTGATAACACTTCAAACCAGTGGAAAAAGGAGACATTATTTAACAAATTATTCTTGAGGAACTACCTAAATTCTTGGGAGAAAACAACATAAGGGCACAGTCTCAAACTTTCTTGAATTAAATTGTCAACATTCTAAACAAAACCAATGAGTGAACCTAATAACAAAATGCAGAAAGTGCTTCTCAACATAGTTCAGCATCTAGAATCCAGAGAGGGGAAAAAAAAATATTATTTTCACCCTGACAGTGGGACTTCTATGAAGGAGATGGAACACCTTCCTAAATTTAAAATGTATACACTTATTCTTAGGCCTTGAAGTTCCATTTGGAGGAATTTTCGTCACTCATACCCTAACAGGTACAAAGACTGTGGACATGGTTACTCCCTAAAATAACTGTACAAAATAATAAAATTAAAGTTACACTCCTATTATGTAATAGTATACCTTCATTAGAAGAAATGAAATAGTACTAGGGGTGCATATAAGGAGACAGTGTTGAAATTTATTTTTAATGAAATAAAGTAAGATTTCACAGAATATATGACAGAGACAGCAGAGATAATGATATGTACTTAGACATACAGAATACAAATAAACTTCTATGTGATTGTTTATGAATGTGCATAAAATACACATATCATAGTAACAACAATCTCAGAATTTCATTATTTTATTCTTTCCCCATATCATATTCTTTTAAAGCTTTATAATTTCATTTTTATATTATATCATATGGTTTTATGCCATCCCAAATTGTACATTAAAATAAAATAGTCTTGAATGTTTTTTCATAATTATTCTTCCAATTCATTTTATAGTTAGATTGTTAGGTTTCATAAAAATCCTGTTGGAATTTTGAAGGATAGTAATTTGTATTTGAAGAGTGGCTTAAAAGGAATTGACACTTTTTATCTCACAATAGCACAGCTCTAGGAATCAAAGTTTTTCCTGTGTTTTTGTAAACCTCAGTAGATTGTCTCCATAAACTTCTTTTTTAAAAGATTTATTTATTTATTTATTTGAAAGACAGAGTTACAGAGAGAGGAAGAGACACAGAGATCCACTGTCCACTGGTTCTTGGGACTGTCTGAAGCAGGAACAAGGAGCCTAGAGCCCCTGCAGGTCTCCTGTGTGGGTGCAGGGGCCCAGACATTTGGGCCATCTTCTACTGCATTCTCAGGCCACCAGCAGAGAGCTGGATCAGAAGTGGAGCATCTGGGACACAAACTAGCACCCATATGGGATGCCAGCATCGCAGGCAGTTGCTCTACCTGCTAGGCCACAACACTGGTCCCTCCATAAAGTTCCTGCATGACTTTTTGTCATGATATTCCTAAATACATTAGTTTTCATTACTATGATGACATTTTTTCTGTTGCAAGTTTTAATTTACTGTTGCACTTATATTTGGAAACACAATTTATGCTGATTTTGTATCCAGCAATCTCACGGAATTTTATACTTTTATTTATTTGAGTTTGTTGATTTACTTCATTTACATTTGTAGAAAAAACTGTATATTTTCCTTTAGTATTTTTCCCTCTATTTTTGGTGTTGGTGGAATGACTCAAAAAATACACTATAAAATCAATTGACCAGTTATCTATTGAGTTCTTGCCGTAAAACCTTTGTATAAGATGATATTTATCTGTATCTTGAATGTTTTTATAAAGATATCTTACATTTGGGTCACTTTATATATGTATGTGTATGTTGAGCAGTATACAAACCTGAGTTTTAAATTTTTTTAAAATAATTTTTGGTATCACATCTTGAGAAGTTTGTCCCCTTTAAATTTTTCTGGCATAAATTTACTGGAATGTCTCACTTCTAATTTTATTTCTTATTCCTATTCCTATTTAATTTTTCTTCTTTTAATTATTACTGGTGTCTTTTCTCTCCCTTGTTATTTAAATTGCAGATTTACTAAGCTGATCTTCTAAAATAACTGTCATTTTTTTCTCCATAATTTTCTGACCTTTTTATAATCTTTTTTGTTTTGTTTTGTTTTAACTTTTATTTAATGAATATAAATTTTCAGTGTATAGTTTATGGATTACAATGGCTTCCCCTTCCCACAAGTTCCCTCCCACCCACAAACCTCCCCTCTCCCGCTCCCTCTCCCCTTCCATTCAAATCAAGATTCATTTTCAATTCTCTTTATATACATAAGATCAATTTAGTATAAAGATTTCAACAGTTTGCACCCACATAGAAACACAAAGTGAAACATACTGTTTGAGTACTAGTTATAGCATTAAATCACAATGTACAGCACATTAAGGACAGAGATCCCACATGAGGAGCAAGTGCACAGTGGCTCCTGTTGTTGACCCAACAAATTGACACTCTAGTTTATGGCGCCAGTAACCACCCTAGGCTCTCATCATGAGTTGCCAAGGCTATGGAAGCCTTCCAAGTTTGCCGACTCTGATCATATTTAGACAAGGTCAAAGAAGACAGAGTGAGGATAGTAACCAATGATCCTAAGAGTGGCATTTACCAGGTTTGAACAATTATACAGCATTAAGTGGGGAAGAGGACCATCAGTACACACAGGTTGGGAGTAGAGCCATTGGTGGTAGAGTAGAGGTTATGATTACAAAGGAATGAGGCCCAAGTGCGCTAGACAGGGCCTAGAACAAAGGACAGAGTCATTAATAGAGGAGCTAAGAAAGGTGCTGTCTAAGCTACAATTAAGTTTTCTGATTGAGAGGCAAATAGAACCTGACAGAAGGGGCTTGATAATAATCTGGTGGGCTTTAGGCCTTGTAAGTTAAGAGGCCCAGACCTATCTATCTCTTCACATGGGATACATCCTAAGGGAGGTGTGAACCTCCTAGGGGAAGGCACTCTGTTGACTTTCATTACTTGGCTGGCCTGGGAGGAGAGCTGGCCAGGTAAATGCAGGGGGCATCTCTAACAAGAAATTTACAGTTCTGCCTGCAATGTTGCTGACCCTACTTGACCATCCCCTCAGCTGCAGTGGTCACTTTGGAAGTTGGGCTGAATGAAGGGCTTTTCAGCTTAGAGCCAATAAGATCTGTGGCTCTGACCTGGGCATCCTTTGACTCCAGGGCAGGTCCATTTCCAGTGATCCAACTCTTGGCAGAGCTGCCAGGGCTCTTCACAAGCTGACTTCTGCTGAAGCCCAGGCTTACCACATTGAAAGCCACTGCAGTGGACTGGCCTGTTGGGTCTCCTTGAGGGCAGATCACCGTACAGATCAGCCATTAATAGGCCTGCCACCCATTGCTTCTGATGCCTAGCTTTCTTTTCCTCCTGGTTTGTGTTAAAGCAGACCAGAGGATGCAAGTCAAGGGAGTGCCCAAGTCCCATCTCTAATCTTCGGTGGCCTGAACTACATGTCTATAGTCACAGGCATGTTCTGTAGTAGTTTTTCTAAGGTAGACAATGCCCATGAGGAAAATTATATTCTCACTTTAAAACTTTCTTTCCCTTTTGACCTTTTTATAATCTTTTTTTTGTATATTGTTTTTTTTATTAAACTTTTATTTAATGAATATAAATTTCCAAAGTAAAGCTTATGGGTTACAATGGCTTCCCCCCTCCCATAACTTCCCTCCCGCCCGCAACCCTCCCCTTTCCCGCTCCCTTTCCCCTTCCATTCATGTAAAGATTCATTTTCAATTCTCTTTGTATACAGAAGATCAGTTTAGTATATATTAGGTAAAGATTTCAACATTTTGCCCATATAGCAACATAAAGTGAAAAAACTACCATTGGATTACTAATTATAGCATTAAATAGCAATGTACAGCACATTAAAGACAGAGATCCTACATAATTTTTTTTTCAAATTAATTAATTTTCTATGCCATTTCCATTTTAACACCAGGTTGTTTTTTTTTTTCCTTTTTATAATCTTAACATTTCTTTTCTTCCTTTGACTCTGAAAGACTTTCTTAGTTGGATCATTTGGTTCACTAATTTAATTTTCATCGATATATAATCTGTTCTTCACCCGTTTTTGGATTTATTTTCATATCACCATTCAAATTCATCATTTATTAGTTCTCTAATTTGTTCTCTTTATTACCACTTTTTTATAGCATCCTGTTTTTATTTCAATGCTCCTTTTGCTGTTTTATTTTAAATCTCTTTTATGACACCTCTGACAACTCATTTCTCTCAATGTAAGAACTCCTAGCTGTTGCAGCTCTGTCACACCGACAGCCTTCTCAGGGTTTCTGGAGCCGGTTTCCATGAGTCCTCAGGAGAGTGTCTTTGGGAACCAGTGTCTCCTTTGTGACTACCTGAGGAGAACTCCTCAAAGTGCCCTCCAGCGGGACAGACCTCTCCTCAGGCAGCTCCAGGCTCACCTGTGTAGCATCCTTGGCAGGCCTGTCTGACAGCTTCAGTCCACTGTGAATCCGTCTCACCCTTCCAGATCTTGCCTGGGTGTCACTTGTGGAATTTTTGTCCTCTGTCCTTTTCCAGTAACATGTAAATGAAGGCGATTTGAGCAGGGGTTCACCATCTGAAATGTAAATTTACTAAGTTACTTTTATAACACAAAATAGTTTAAAGTTGCTACACATTGCCTAGAATATATTAATTTCCTTGTAAATACCTATTAAATTGCATATGATAGTTTCAGACAATTAAACTGAAAAGCACAGAAGTTGATACTTGATAAAACTTACCTCTTTCAAAATTAACTAGTCCTTTATCACCACTTCTGGAACAAGGGCCTTTGCACAGAATTCGACACCACATTATCAGTGCAATGACGAACAGAACATGTGACGGTATGATCGTCCAGGCACAGAACCTGGATTCACTACCTGCCCTGTATTGGCTTTCCTTTAACACATGTATCTGAGAGCAACAACTTGGGAGGGGAGGAAGTTTATGTGGCCTTACAGTTTGGGGATCGCAGTCACAGATCAGGCAGCCCCGAGAGCCTGATGTCTGGGAGAGCTAGCAACGGCAGAGGGTATGCCAAGAAACAATCACATAGAGAGCCAGGCAGCAGAGAGAGAGACACCAGGCTGACCTTGGCAGAAACAGCCAACACTCTCTGAGAACCACCTGCTACTACCTCCCTCTCCTACTACTAACTGCTTCTCCGAGGACAAGACCCCAATAACCTCCCACCTCTCACTGCGCTCATCTCCTAGACGCCACAATTGCATCAAGTCTCCACTCGTACTCTGCTAACCACTAACATAAAACTTTGGGGACTGAATGTCTGGATGAGTTGGGGGAACTGCATCCCGTTCAAACCGTAATGTGCCCTTTACATGGAAATTCTGACAAACACGCACTCACTACCACGGTCACAGCGTCACTGATCCTTTACTCTGAAAAACAAATGACTTTTTCATCAACTTTTCTCCCAAACAGTTACTTACTGTAAATGAAAAATTGGAATTTTCAGGACGGCATTGTGGCACAGCAGCTAAGGTGCCATCTGCAAAGCCAGCATCCCATTGGAGTTCTGGTTTGTGCCCGGGCTGCTCCGCTTCCAATTTAGCTGATTGCCTGGGAAAAGCAGCAGATGATGGCCTGAGTGTTTGGGCCCCTTCTACCCATGTGGGAGACCTGGATGAAGCTCCTGGCTCCTTGTTTCAACCTGGCCCAGGTCTTCCCCTTGTGGTCATCTTGGAAGTGAACCAGCAGATGGAAGATCCTCTCTCTGCCTCTAACTCTTTCAAAATAAATACATATTTTAAACAAATAGAAATATGAAAAATTGCAATTTTGGCAAAGGGAAGCTCTTTTCTCTGCTAATACTCGTGTTATGACCTAAATGTCATGCTCAGAACTCTCACCTGGCACCTTTTCCTCATGCTGGTGCTTTACTTTTACCTGATTTTCTTTTCTTTATTATTATTATTTTTTTGACAGGTAGGGTTATAGACAGAGAGACAAACAGAGAGAAAGGTCTTACTTCCGTTGGTTCACTCCCCAAATGGCCGCTATGGCCGGCACTGCGCCGATCTGAAGCCAGGAGCCAGGTGCTTCCTCCCAGTTTCCCATGCAGGTATAGGGGCCCAAGCACTTGGGCCATCCTCCACTGCCCTCCCGGGCCACAGCAGAGAGCTGGAATGGAAGAGGAGCAACCTGGACTAGAACCGGTGCCCATATAGGATGCCAGTGCTGCAAGCGGAGGATTAATCAAGTGAGCCACAGCGCCAGCCCTTTTACCTTATTTTCTAAGTCATAGCAGCCTTTGCTCAAAAGTAATAGAATTTGACCTGAAGATAAACTGAAGACGCTTGCTTCACAGGTGAACTCAAGTTAACCTTCTTAAAAACAAATCATTTCTTCAACTATCTAAGCAATTTGATATTGTATTTTGGGCTTTCTCAATGAAAGGCAGATAGTCATCTCACATTCACACCTAGAATGCTCTTTTCTCTAGTTGGAAACACAGAGAGATCCAAGGCTAAGAAAAATGTTAACCTATGTGGAGAATCCTATGGTAATTCTTTAAAGACATGGTCAAGTACTTCCAGATTCAAGCAAGGTAAATTTTTTACATTTCAGGATTCAGAGTTCCTCTAAATTCTGTTTCCTAAAATGTAGCAACACTAGCAACAACCTGACAGTCAATATACCCATATAATGATTTTAGATGAAACAATATCACCTAAAAAGTATTATTATTTAAATACATCATAAAGCAGCTTGGAACTGAGTGATAGTTCAGGTAATTGTTAAAATAGTCTTTCATGTTGGTTTTTATACCAGATACACAACAGAGTGATATTACTGCAATTTTAATATTGTGTCTCTTTTTCTTTCTACTTCTTTCATGGCTTATACTCATTTAAGATGACTGTACTGTGACAAGTTTAAGCTTATGTGGCTGGTTTTATTTTTAAATAACTGAGAACATAATGCTGGCATGAAAACTGATCAGCCTAATATGATTTATGACAGAGGCTACTGTCTATTACCAGTGGGATTTTCTCCTATGAACCCCCACTGTTACCAAGGGAAGTCATTTAGCAGCTGGGAAGTAATTTCTCACAGAAAGGATTCTTACCAAAAGCTTGCTTCTTAGTGTTGGTTGGGATAGTGAAGAAGATATGCAGAAGGGATTGTTTTGTACTGGTTTTCAGTCTAACCACACAGCATCGCCCAGTTTTGAGATCTACTTGAGGAAAAGAGGCATCCTTTGGCTGCCTGGAGATCTAAAATCATTTCACCCCTGTATGATGAGAAACCAACATCGAGAGGCAGGTTCTGAAGGAGTCGTCCCAGGGGGATGGAGTCAGGTTCTGAAGGAGTAGTCCCAGGGGGATGGGGTCAAATGCATACCTCACAGTCTAAGGTGATCAAACATTTAAAGACAGAAAATTAAGCCATGACATCAATCCAAGAAGCCTGGTTTGGGAAAATCGTCTTGGAATATCAAAGGCCTTTCTGAGAATGCTGCCAACAGAGCCAGTGTTGTGGTGCAGCGGCTTCGACTGCCACCTGCAACGCCAGCACCCCCTGTAGGTGCTGATTGGTGACCTGGCTGCTCCGCTTCTGATCCAACCCCCAGCTAATGGGCCTAGGAAAGCAGCAGCAGATAGTCTGAGTACTTGGGCCACTACTCCCACCTAGGAGACCTGGGTGGAGTTCCAAGTTTCTGGCTTTGACCTGGTCCAGCCCTGGCCATTGGGGCATTTGGGGAGTGAACCAGAGGATGGAAGATAGCTCTCTCCTTGTCTCTCTTCCTTTCTCTCTGTAACTTTGCCTTTCAAATAACTAGTTATAAAAAAGAAGGTTGGAAACTGATGAAAATTATTTAAGAATTTCAGATAGTTGGCTATGACACAAAAATTGAAGGCAAATATATCCAATAACATTTTGGAGTTAGTTATTTTTAATACTTTTCTCTTTGAACTTTTCTACTAGAATACAAAGTGATCACCCTACTTCAATGCAGAATCTCCATACTATCCATACAACCGCAGTATTCTGTGTTCATCTATATACCTACCCTCACCAGTGAGTGTCATGATTTTATGTCCTTTTGTTTCAACTTCAAGAATTTCCTTTAGCATTTCTGGTAAGGCAGGGCTAGTGACTAACATTTTAAGCTTTTGATTATCTGGGTAAATCTTTATATCCCCAGTTTTTTTGAAGAAGAGTTTAGTATTCTTGTTTTTTTTTTTTCTTCCAGAATGTTAAATATACGATCACACTCACTTTAGGGATGCAAGTTTTCTGCTGAGAAATATGAGTATTATGATGCCTTCCTTGTATGTGAAAGGTCTCCTGGTTTATTGTTGCTTTCAAAGTTATTTGCCATTTTGACTTCTCATTGTTTGGTTACAATGTATTTTGGTATGGGGCTTATCCTACTTGGTTCTCCAGGACTTCCGGGATCTGGATGCCAATCTCGACCTCCTCAGACTTGGAGAGATCTTGGCCATTGTTCCTTGAATATGGCTCTACACCCTCTTCCTAACTTGCAGAGCTCTGCCTTATACAGCGAGACTCCCTCCTTTCCTTTGTTCTTGGCTGTCCTCAGGTTTCCAGACGCTACAGGTTCCATCTGCACTCCAGGTGAGACCGGGCAAAGCAGCTCCTCAGGCAGCGCAAACAAAGGCTGGGGCTGCTGATACACATTCCACAAGGGAAAAGCCATGGGTTGGGGCTGGCTCTTAGCACAGCTGTGCTAGATTGTGTGCAGCACTGATAGTGTCAAAGTTAAATTGTTCTTATCCATTTCTATGGGGGCTATTCTCAAGTTTGAGCTTGGAGTACTGCAGCTTCTTCCCTAGACTCTAACTTTCTCTTAAAGATATTTTGGCCCACTTATCATTGTTAAATGCACATTTCTATGGGGAACCTGATCTTGGACTTCCTATTCTGCCATGTTTCTGATGTCAGTGCTCCTAGTTGGTATTTTTATGAATTTAAATACACAAATCTCTTGGAATGTTCCTAAAGTGACATTACACCTACTTTTCATGGAATATCACTATGAAACCAGCTAATTACTCAAAAGAAAAATTTTCCTCAAAAGAAAAATATTTTTCTCAAATTCAGAACTTCATTTTTTAGCATTACAATAGCTTGTCTTGCCATCATCAGTAAGTGGTAAGTTTAACGTTGATATAGAGAATATGGTTCAATAATTCATTGGGCAAGAATCAAAGTGGGGCATCAAATAAACTGCATAACTGCACAGACAATGCAGATTATTTAACAAAGGCTTTTTGGGGCTAAAATGTTATACCATATTTATTTTGAAGTACTCGGAATAATATGGAAATAACTTACACTATTGCACACTCAGCAGATTCTATGCAAAATGTTGATATGATTATTTCACTAATCTTCATGGAAGCCCTATAAACTAAGTACTATTGTTCTCTTGATTTTATAGAAAATAGTGGCCAACACAGGTTATAAGTCAACATCCTGTCATGAAACAAATAATACTGCAAGAGGTAGCTGCAAGCTATTCAGATGTGGAAAGGGTTAAAGGAATCAAGTAGTTACAAGACTAGCAACAGCATCGATTTATTAAATCTCTAGATTTGTGTTGGGAAGAGAACAAGAGAGAAAAAACAATGCTATTAGAAATGAGTAAGAGTTGAAGCGGTGTAAACCCGGTCACAGCACTGAAAGGCAGACACTTCAATCCAGAACTCTAGGTTCCTAACCAGGCTCATCCCTATTTTTGCTTCAGCACGCAGTCCAGTAGCTGCCAATCTTAAGATGAGTCCATTGCCATAACTTCCATGAATAGCTGGACACCACCCTCTAGTTATGATTAGCTTCCTCTGGGTGTCTCACCTTGTTCTCTCTGCATCCAGAACATAAATGCCACTTGGTCACAGTAGCTTCGTGTGTTGAACGTTACTTGTGGAAATCAGAGACACCATTCCAGTGGTCACTGGGCTCCAGGGTTTGTGGAAAGGCAATAAGAATTCAAAACGAGGCAAAGAATGGGAGTTTTAAATAGGAAACAAAGTATGATAATCTTATAATAATCACTCATGCCTTCTAACATATTTAATTGAAAGATTCCATGATATGGTATTCACTTTATTCACTTTAGAAGCATTTTTAGAGGCAAACGTCTTTAAAGAGTTACTGGCTAACATTCATGCATTCAGAGGAAGCCAGGTAGGACATGAGGTTCTGAAAAGTCTGTGTACTAGTGAAACAAACAGAAATTTATTCAAGAGGCGAAGAGAAGAGAAGAGAAGAGAAGAGAAGAGAAGAGAAGAGAAGAGAAGAGAAGAGAAGAGAAGAGAAGAGAAGAGAAGAGAAGAGAAAATCAGCGGATTCAGTCAGTAAAAAACTTACCCAAATTGCAATGAGAAAAACTAGTTTAATATGAAAGACAAAGATCATAAAGCAATTTAGTTTTGATGCAAAAAGCATTGCTCTAAGTATGATGGTTAATTATATCCCAAAATAAAATGAATTGTCTCATAAGGTGTTGTGTTCCTCATCAGAAAGATTCCTATATTGAGAAATTGGACAAGGTGATCTCATAGCTTCATAGAAGCTGAAGATTCTTGGCAATGTTATTAAAGTAAAATATGGACATTATCAATGCTGCCGGCCTCATCTTAACAAATAAATACTTGCCTAGGTAGTTCAGGCTGAAAATGAATTCTAAAAATTTCCAGAAAAGCAATTTAAAAATATGCTTTCTTCTTCTAAATTACACTTTATGAATTTTAATACAAAAAAATTCAAGATACTGCCAAAAGTCATATTGCATCTATTATTCTGTTTATATGTGATTAGCTGTCTGCAGTACAGCAACACTTTAGCCAGAATTCAGAGACTGAGCAGTTTAACATTTCCCTCCCATTAGCCCGCCATTAGTAGCCCGAGCAAGTCAAATGTCTTTTGATGCAATGTGCTCCACATACAATCGCGGAAATCTTCCACTCTGAGACGGCTCTTCAGGGTAGAGAATGCCACATCACTCAAGCGTCATCTTGTGACTAGACTCTTCATTTTAGAGCATAATGAGAGAACAAGCAATTATTTGGGCTTGGAGTAGATGACACATATAGGATTTTGCTTGAACAAAAGGAATTTCAATCTCTTAATGGATGGCACTTGTTATGAAAAATCAACAGATCTGCTATTCCTAAAGTGAACTTGGCACTTACCGATAGCGCACTATAGAGGAGTATATTCCCGTGCGTTACAAGACCGCCATCTTTCTTGAACAGGTCTGTGGCTGCCATTCTTCTGACTGACAGAGGGACTGCTCAGCAAGCCTCTGCTGCCTTACCAGGGAGCTTCACAGCTTGAACTGTGGTCAGCCGGAGCAGCCCCAAAGCCAGAGACAACGGCTAAGCTGGCGAAGCCGCAACATGCCTCGAAATCTCCCTGGTGCGTGTCTGTTGGACAGAAAATTTCATTTCCAGACTCTTTAGTTAGCGTTCATCTGCATCTTTCCCAAGTGTTTTTCACTCTAGCATCTCTTTACCTTCCTCCTTTTAAAATCTTTCTGGAAAAAGCTGAGAGAATTAGACACACTCAGGCACACTTGAGTTTTGAAAGCACTCCAAGAGGTAACCCAAAGGATACACACCAGAAATACAAAGAACACAAAAGCATTTCAGGCCCAGGAGCAACACAACCAGAGGATTCCTAAAATCCACCCTACTTGTGCCTCTGTGCCAGCTGCAGTTTGTCCCAGGCTGAGAAATTACCAAATATCATGTTCCAGGAAAGCAAAGTAAATTGTCCAAGTCTTTCAATTTATAGATTAACATGCAAACAAAACATCAATGTCAACAGAAACTCTGAGGCTCAAAGGGATAACGGCACTCAATCCTTAGAAAAACGTAACTGCCCGGTGTCAAAACCAGAATGAAAAAGCAGGTCTTCTCCACCCACAGCTTTGGGAGTATTTCCTCTCTCCTTCATTCTTTGATGTTCTACAGTTTTTACATATTTTGATATCATCTCTTGTTTTATGTGGGGACTTTAGAAGTAGATTTTACCTCTAAAGCAGATTCATGGTCATGCAATATCTGGAAGTACCTTATTTGCAGGGAAATATTTTTATGTGTTAATGTATTAATATGCATGTATTGGCAGGAGCAGAAAATTAAAGTCAGAAGGTAAAGATGTGTATTTTCTATGCTATTAAGTAAAACTATTTAAAGTTAATATTTATCTTACTGTAAAGTGTACATCATCGAAATAAATGCCTGCCTTTCTCTTATCGAGCTATTCCAAGGCAATAAAATAGCTTAGATGAGACAAACACAAGCTGTAACAGGTCCTCCTATAATCTGGCCTAAGTGTGTGCATGCACCACAGGAATATACACTTACTATACACCCAGAGTAGAACCCAGCAAACAACTGCATAGCTAGAAACAAAACCAGGACATAAAAGCACTGTCAGAAATTACGAACATCAGGGCAGGTGTTGCAGCATAGTGAGTTAAACTGGTGCCTGCAACACCAGCATCCCATACGGGTGCCAGTTTGCGTCCCAGCTGCCCCTCTTGCAAACCATCTCCCTGCTAATATGCCTGGTAAAGCAGCCAAAGATGGGCCAAGTCCTTGGGCCCCTGCATGCATGTGGGGAAGCTCCTGGCTCCTGGCTTCAGCCTGGCCCAGCTCTGGGCCATTTGGGGAGTGAACTAGTGAATGGATTATCTTTCTTTGTCTCCCCCTCTTCCTGTAACTCTCCCTCTCAATTAAATTAATTCTTTAAAAAAAATTACAGACATCTTTCTGTTAAATTTACAATTAAAATTTGGTAAAATATTATGAATATTGTCCACCTTATTTGACAAAACATTATTAATTCTACATAACCAACCATATAATATTTCTATTACCCCCAATTTTATAATTACTTCTATAAAATGTTTTAGTGAAAATTTGTCTTTAAAAATTATTTTACAATAGCTTTCAAAAGCTTACAATGGAACTATTAACTGATGTAAAATTTTTCTCCCAAAGATAGTAATCCAAATCATTTTTGATAAATTCAACTGTAAACAGAGAGAACATTATTATTTTTTTGTATCCTCAAATCTAAAGATGCCAAAAGATATTTTTTTGTCATCATAACTTGGGAACTGTAATGCAGTCGTCAAACTCTCAGATATTTGTTCAAGTTCTGTTCATAAGGAAAATAATAATCAGGTTTGAAAGATAAAGTGCCCAGAAAATAATAAATGTCACAGAAGGCGGCATTGAAGTAGCCGCCTACGACTACTTTCACATGACTGGACACGTGCTCTCTGAGGACGGTGATCCAGTCTAATCTTGTAAACTGCTGATGCCCAGGACTCTAGACATGTAGCCTGCTGGTGGCTGCTACGGGGAGATTCTTTCCTGGAGAATGCAATTAGTCAGATAACCCTAGTTTAGGATTGCTCGTGGTAAAGATAGAGTCTAAGCATTCTGAGGACATAGCTCCATGGGAAATTTCACGTAAACTATGCCACTGCAAAGTAAATACTAACGTCGTAGAACCGAAACATTCACGCTGCATCAGGTGACTGACATGCTTCACAGGAGATTCACCACAGTACCCCGGACCCGGTACGTGGTACTGACATGAGAAGGAATTGGCGAGGAGTCCACCCCCTCCTGCTTTGTGTATGTTAATTGAATTTATCCTGTATCCTTAGCAAATCATCACTCTAAGTAATAGCTTTAGTTCATATGAATCTGACTTATAATCTGATCTTGGCTATGGCTTGATCATTTATCCCTATTCTCCCTCTTAGAGTATTCTCAGTACTCTTAGAGTACTCCCCAAATCAGAGTCCCACCATTTTTTTGAGAAGCATCACGGCACCTTAGGAGTCCCAAATGTGTGGCCATTCCTCTACAGCAGGTTCTCCTCTGCCCCGAGCTCCAGTGTTACTGCACCTGATCTCAGTCTCTTCCCCACCTGATGCCCCTCATGGTTCTACTGTGTCCCTCAAGACTCAGGGCTGCACACGCAGTGCTGTCTGGGCATTTTCTTCCACAGGATCCTCACAGCATCTTGTGCTGACGGGAGCTGGCTTTCTTCTGAGGGTAGTCTCTTGTGACAGCTGTTCCTAGGAAATTCCTGACCTGGTATGATGTATATGTACATATTTAATGCATGGAAGTATCCAATTCTAAAATGTCTGTTAAAACTTTTAAATAAAAAAATTTCAGAGAAAGCTATGTTGTCTCTCACATCTGGTCTCCCTGAGCGTGAGTGTAGGAGTCTGTCTTGATCCTCGTTTCCCTTCATCTCAATCATTTCTCTATCATCCTTGAACTTTTACCAGGACCACCCACCTTGTCGTGGTTTTCTATAAAACCTTGACACGTGTGCCTGATGATTTTAGTTCTTGGCTCACTATATAGTGATTCATCAAGCTTTCCTGTTGTCAGCAGGCACAAATTGCTAGGAAAATTCCTATTCATCCATCCAGAAAATTTGTAAACATGATGCAATAAAAAAACAAGCACTTCTTCAGCATCTGAACCCCCTAACATGAAAGGCATGCCGATCCTATGCTCCAAATCTTTTCCACATTCATGTACCGAGATAGATTATAAAGTCACGTAATTTCCAGCATGAACTAGCTGGGGAGCAGCCGAAGAAAGTGAAGCATTTCAGGGAGCAGCGTCATTAGTGATTTGTGAAGATGCAGCTTCATCCACGAAGGCAGAAAGGCTGGAATTTCTTAATGAGCTGCCTCACGGCGCGATGCAGCAGCAGCGACTGAGCAAAACCTGCAGGCAGAACACCGGGCTCACAGCAGCTCCTTGGCTCAAAGTTGATTTCAGATCTATTCTGCAGGTTGTGTTTTAAAAAATAAAATATTGCAGCACCCCGTTCGGATGTAGTTTGCTGGCACGGGCATCAGAACACACACACACAGAGTAAAAACTGGAGCTGCCTCTCAGCACCCAACATCATCATCTCATGTGTCCGTGGCTCTAATCCCTTTCGCCCCGATGCATACCCACTAGAGACAAAAGTGGACCGTCCGCAACCGAATTGCCCTCTTCTCCGTGGGTTCGTGCCCTGTCTTGGTCTTAATGTGTTGGCATAAACGTGACAGCGCAGCACCCAGTGAAATGTGGGCCTTTGGAGTGTACATTGCAGTCTCTCTCCTAATTGCATCACTTACCATGCTGGCTCCCGCCTGCAGGCCCCTGACCTTTGGAAACAAGTGAGGGAAATCATTATTGCCCATAGCAGCTGAAACCAGCAATTCCCAAAGACTGGTTTTCCTCTTTTAATAAAAGCAAGGTCTTTTCAACGGAGGTCTCAGAGCAAAGGCTAATGGGCGTCTTCTTCTTCCTAACTCTGCTGGCTTCCTGTCCTTCAAGTGAGGACAGATCCATTAGCAAATTTCGCTGTGGGTGTTCACAATCCCACATATGCTCACGTATTTAGATAATTCTTCAGAATTTAATTGTCAGCGCTATTAAACTGAGCGTTCAAATAACCTGCTGATTTCTCTGTTACCGGATGAACACAGGTAGGGAGACGGCCTCTCACCAACCCAGCAGACAAAACGTAAGAGAATGCAAAGGGAATCTGTGCCACCTGCAAAGTGTAGCTTATTTCTTCTGTTTTGTCTTCAAGTTTCAGGCGAGAAACCGTGGAGCCACTTAACTTTCCCTTACATGCCAGATCCACTCCCTCAGTGGAGCCCTTCAACCCCAGGGGTCTGTGAGCTGGGCACTGCCTGCTTCCCAGAGCCCACGCCCAGCCAGCCAGGGCCCGGCAGCTTCCCCCAGAGCAGTTGCTCTGCTCAGACCTCCCCGGGAAAAGCCAAGGTTCTCTTCCAATGAAACAGCTTCTTAGTAAGGTTGATTTTAGTTTTAAGTAATTTTGAGGGTATTTTACACATTTTTTGGATACTAGTTTCTTCTCAGTTAAGGGCATTTTAAAGTCTCTGTGTCTGCACCTGATCGTATTTGTAAATCATTTTAATCGAGTCAAATTTTAAATTTTTTCTTTGGGCATTCATATTTTAGGCCTCATTTTAAAACTCCTTCCCTGTTCCAATATTTAAATACATACCCATACCTGTGTGTTTGTTTTCTTATACTTTTGGGGTTTTGCCATTCACATTTAAGACTTTACCTCAATTGCAGTCAAATTCCATTTACGATATCATTAATGGCCTCAAAGCCATTTATTATCTAAACATTCCCCCCTCCCACTGATGGCATGTTGTGAATGCATCAGCATTCTCTGTCATTTTTCATTCCTGTTACCACTGACCTCAATGCCACCTGCCCAGTAAGGACTACACCAGTTCCCCCACCTGTCATTTCACAGATACTTTCTGCCTGCCTTGGGTAACTGTTCCTCATAGCAATGGTCACCATCTAATATTCTGTATGATTTTTTTATTCATCTCATGTATTGCTACACCCCTAGAAATCTGTAAACTGCACAAATACATTTTGGTTATTGTCATTGTATCAGATAAAACCTTAAAACAAAATCAAAACTCAATAGGTGAAAAATGATAAATTGAATTGATAGCCTATATGTCAATTTCTATCTCAATACTGTCTTCATCACTATAATTTTATAATGTGTCATTTTATATCTCTGTCCTTTCTCCTGGTCTTCTTTGTTAAAAGTATTGTGGACTTGGGTCTTTAATAATCCCAGACACTTGTGAGAGTTAACTTTCAGAGCAATAAAACCTACCTTATGGGGACTGGTATTAAATCGACATACCAAACCAGAAGGAACTATAATCTTCACTACAATGCGTCTCCATCAGAAATATTATTTCTCTCTCTCTCCATGAAGGTCTTGTTTGGTTTCAAAAACATACTGTGATTTTATATATACAATTCTTGCATACAGTTTGCTAGTGTTATTGTTATGTTCATGAAACTCATATTTATCACTCCTGTGAATAATTTTAAAAGTTTTCTTTCTGTTTTTATAGTAGTTAAATTAACTTTTCAAAGGCATAGACTTCAAGCAGGCATTTGGCCTAGTGACTAAGATGCCAGTGTTCCCCATCAAATATCAGGTTCGAGTCTCAGCTCTGGCTCCTGACTCCAGCTTCCTGATCATGGATTGCTAACGTAACTGGGTTCCTGTCATTATGTGGGAAACCAGGATGGAGTTCCCAGTTCTCGGCTTTGTCCTGGTCCAGCCAGGCCACTGTGACCGTGTGGGGAGTGAACCAGCAGATGAGAGCTCTGTCTGCCTATCTCTAGTTACCTGTCTCCCCGTCTCTATCTCTTTGCCTCTCATGTTTAAAACATGTTTAAAAACATGTTTAAAAACATGTTAAAGCCAGTGCCATGGCTCACTTGGTTAATCCTCTGCCATGCAGCGCCGGCATCCCACATGGGCACCAGGTTCTAGTCCCGGTTGCTCCTCTTCCAGTCCAGTTCTCTGCTGTGGCCCAGGAAGGCAGTGGAGGATGGCCCAAGTGCTTGGGCCCTGCACACGCATGGGAGACCAGGAGAAGCACCTGGCTCCTGGCTTCGGATCGGCACAGCACGCCAGCCATAATGGCCATTTGCGGGGGGTGGGGGGGTGGGGTGGTGAACCAACAGAAAGAAGACCTTTCTGTCTGTCTCTCTCACTGTCTAACTCTGTCAAGTTAAAAAAAAAAAAGAAAAAAATGTTAAAAACTAAAGAAATTGAACAATGACAGTTCTCTTTTCCTCTTCAAGCCTCGATGTGCCTTGTCTCTTCTCGTTTCATTGTGATGCAGAGTTTCTCCAACAAACTGAGGAATGGGAACAATGATGAGTCGTCTTCCTCTCCCCAGATTTCAATGACCACAGTTACCGTCTCCTCACTGAGCTATAACTGTCGCAGATTTATTGAGGGTGCTCTTTTTTCAGGTGAGAGACTTTCCTTTGGTTATTCTGTTCCATGTCTTGTGTTGAAAAGACTGGATATATTACTGTATGAGTGACTTGTTTAGGGTGCGAGTCTGAACCATATTTTGATGTTCTGTAATAAGCAGTGCAATCAATTCTGGAATAAAACATAAGTTATCATATTGCAGGATATTTTTCTTTCACATTATTTGCTGTTTTTTGTATTTTACAGATTTTCATAAGGGAGAGCACACTTGGTCTTTTCTCTCTGCTATGATTTTATTGGCAAATATACAAGCAACTCAGAAAATGAATTAAAAGGAGTTTTCTCCTTTTGTATTCTTTGGAGTAGCTTATATATGTTTTGATATATGTATATTATGTTGTTATGTATATTGAACTTCCTCTGAAATTAATCTGAGTTTTTAATTTCCCCCTAAACTTTCAATTATTGTTTTCAATTTTCATAATATTTAGGACTAATCAAATTTTCTATTTTTCGCTGATTCACTTTGGATTAGTGTCACTTTCCTGGAAATTTCCAATGTCTAATTTTTAAAACATTTTATATATGATAATATGTTGGTACATCTTATGCATTATATCTCACTTTTGATTTTTTATTATGTAGAAATAAGGGGATAAATTATTACAAGTTTCTGTGTACCCATTAACTAGACTTACTTATATGAATGTGTATAATTCTCAAAAACTGTGTGAAAGATGCAGATTCTAGGATATTATGACAGGACCCTTGTTAAAGTTTAGGCGTAATAAGTTTAATTAGTATTTCAATAAAACATGTCAAAGAAAATTTTCTGTAGACTAGGTTCACCACTGCGACAATTCTATCATCGCCCTGAAACTCTCCTTTTTATGAACAATACTTTCAGAAAAATTAATCTGCCCCCCAGAATCGGAGAAAGCAGCTGAGGAGAGGCTGAGCGCTGATCGGAGTCTCTCAGCTCATCCAAGCCTCCCTTCCCAAATCGCCCGTGTCAGCGCTTCCGGTAGGAGGGCGGCTGCAGAATCCAATGTCTTCCCAATATTAAAGGGAACAGAGGGAAGGGAATCAACACTGGGCAATTTGATGCGGGGTGTGGGGGTAGTGATCTGTTAAGATAGTGTTTCCTAGGACTCTGGAAGAGTTGTTTTTAGTGCCCGGTGTGCAAGCAGAGCAAACCATTTTGGTGTTCACAGTCCACGCTGGGTGACACCAGTATCATATAGGATCACATAGGATCACATAGTATCACATAGGATGAGGTCTCCCTTCTACCCTGCCCCCTCTTTCCAAGACCTGGTCTTTGTTTCGAGTTCTGTTGGATGGGAATTCTATGCTTTAATATTGTTCAGAAGCAACAGACATATTCTCCAGTTTGGAATACATTTATGTTTACCACAATCTAATATTTCCTTAAAGCAAATTGCAATCTTTCACCAGATCTCTGCTTAAGATTACAAATTGGAAGTAGAACGACTTGAAAATATAATAAAGACAGGATAGGAGCTGGTGCTGCGGCATGGCAGGTAAAGCTGCTGCCTGCGGCGGCGGCATCCCATATAGGCACCTGTTCAGGTCCGGGCTGCTCCACTTCCAATCCAGCTCCCTGCTGTTGGGCTGGGAAAAGTAGCAGAAAATGGCCCAAGTGTTTGGGCTGCTGCCATCCATGTTGGAGACCCAGAGTAAGCGCCTAGCTTCAGCCTGAGCCAGTGCTGGCAGTGGTAACTAAATGGGAAGTGAACTAGCAGATGGAAGATCTCTCTTTCTGTCTCTCCCTTTCTAATTCTTTCAAATAAATAAATAAAGCTTTTTTTTTTCTTAAAAAAAAAGAAGATGGGATGAAGAAGAAAAGGATTATCCTACTGTTAAGTGAAAATTTTAGAAGTTGCTACAGTGAGAAATAAGATGGAAACATTAGCCACACTTTCACAGTGTTGTTTCCAACTCGTCTGCACATTAGAAATAAACAAAAAACAAAACAGGACAATAAACACTTGGACCCACCCAACACCAATTAATGCAGAACCTCTTGAGGTGGTGCTCTGGCATCCGCATTTTTAAAAACTGCCTTATACATCAGAAGCAATGGGTGGCAGGCCTATTAATGGCTGATCTGTACAGTGATCTGCCCTCAAGGAGACCCAACAGGCCAGTCCACTGCAGTGGCTTTCAATGTGGTAAGCCTGGGCTTCAGCAGAAGTCAGCTTGTGAAGAGCCCTGGCAGCTCTGCCAAAAGTTGGATCACTGGAAATGGACCTGCCCTGGAGTCGAAGGATGCCCAGGTCAGAGCCACAGATCTTATTGGCTCTAAGCTGAAAAGCCCTTCACTCAGCCCAACTTCCAAAGTGACCACTGCAGCCGAGGGGACGGCCAAGTAGGGTCAGCAACATTGCAGGCAGAACTGTAAATTTCTTGTTAGAGATGCCCCCTGCCTTTACCTGGCCAGCTCTCCTCCCAGGTCAGCTAAGTAATGAAAGTCAACAGAGTGCCTTCCCCTAGGAGGTTCACACCTCCCTTAGGATGTACCCCATGTGAAGAGATAGATAGGTCTGGGCCTCTTAACTTACAAGGCCTAAAGCCCACCAGATTATTATCAAGCCCCTTCTATCAGGTTCTATTTGCCTCTCAATCAGAAAAATTACTTGTAGCTTAGACAGCACCTTTCTTAGCTCCTCTAATAATGACTCTGTCCTTTGTTCTAGGCCCTGTCTAGTGCACTTGGGCCTCATTCCTTTGTAATCATAACCTCTACTCTACCACCAATGGCTCTACTCCCAACCTGTGTGTACTGATGGTCCTCTTCCCCACTTAATGCTGTATAATTGTTCAAACCTGGTAAATGCCACTCTTAGGATCATTGGTTACTATCCTCACTCTGTCTTTTATGACCTTGTCTAAATATGATCAGAGTCGGCAAACTTGGAAGGCTTCCATAGCCTTGGCAACTCATGACAACAGCCTAGGGTGGTTACTGGCGCCATAAACTAGAGTGTCAATTTGTTGGGTCAACAACAGGAGCCACTGTGCAGTTGCTCCTCATGTGGGATCTCTGTCCTTAATGTGCTGTACATTTTGATTTAATGCTATAACTAGTACTCAAACAGTATGTTTCACTTTGTGTTTCTATGCGGGTGCAACCTTTGAAATCTTTACTTAATGTATACTAAATTGATCTTCTGTATATAAAGAGAATTGAAAATGAATCTTGATTTGAATGGAAGGGGATAGGGAGCGGGAGAGGGGAGGGTTGCAGGTGGGAGGGAAATTATGGGAGGGGGAGCCATTGTAATCCATAAGCTGTACATTGGAAATTTATATTCATTAAATAAAAGTTAAAAAAAATAAAAACTGCCTTGTAGTAGTTATTCTTATAAGTTACAAGTGTGGAATTACACTGTTTTAGGAAAATACACCCCTGGACAGCAACCACAAAGATATTTAAAAAATTACATTAATAGGCCAAAAGCTTGGGTAATAATTAATATACTGAAGATAAAGATTTAATTTTATATATCCTTAAATTTAGGCCCTCCAGATTCCATGGGGGGGAATATCAGGTTATATTTCAATATTCTTTTCCTATAATAAATATTCAAATGTGTACAAAGGCACAAAGCATCACATTAACTTTCCATTGCTTGAAATAGGGAAAGTATCTGGGGATGAAAAGATGTGCAAACTCATTAGCTAGTATAACATTTTAAGCAAAAGTAATTGTCTTGAGCATCACAATAGTCATGAAGGCAAAAAAGAAATCCTTTTGCATTAACTTATTTACTTAAAATGGTCAAATTCTTAGAATATTTATTAAAATAATCCACACAAAACAAAGACTCTACTTTTCAAAATACAGCAATAAGGGAAGTAACACAGAATCTGTTTCATTTCAGCTAAAAGGTAAAATGAAGATCCATGAGATGGAGAAGAAAGGAAAAATAAGCAAACTCATTTTCTTTGTATTTCTGGATAGTCCAGAAATAGACTTTGCTAATGCCAGAAACCTAAACCCAGGATTCTCTAAACCCAGGGCACTTAGAGTGGACTTTGCTGTGAGAGGTAATGGATTAAGAAAAAGATGGATTCTCAAATCGGGATTCACAGAGTGTGGGAACCAGAACAGTGGTTTTTCCAATTACTACTTGCTGTATTCTTAATTCAGTGGAGGGTTAAGCTTGTGATTACCTCGTAAATTTAAAGCCTGGTATTGTAAAGTTGAAAGAAAAATCAGGGAGGAGATAGAAGGGTTAGAGCAAGGGAGAAAGGGTTGGGTGGGAAGTATCACTATGCTCTTAAATCTGTATGTATGAAATACATGAAGTTGGTTCCCTTTATATAAATTCAAGACATTTTAATAGGAAACTTTCCAAAGAGCAGAAGCATGGGCACAAATATTAAGGAATAATCAAATTCCTATTTCCCATATTAATTTTTTCCTTAAAAATAGACCTATAATCTACGCATCTTGCTGGTTTTCTATTCCCTTTATTCGTTTCAAAATTTCTCTTCTTTCTCACTACTAAAGATAAATTTTTTTTCCTAGCTCTTCCATGTTGCATGGTTCTGGAGTCAAAAACTTCTGGAGAAGTCGAGAGTGTTGCCAAGCCTCCATCGATCAAGATATCAAAACCTGCAGTATGCTCTGTGCTTTTCCATACTTCTTACAGTTATGTTTAGGATAATGAATGTTATTATAAATATGAGATGTTGGCTGTGTTGGTATAATGTGAATTCAAGTAGATTACAGACCATGGTGCCAATATTCCTTTAAATATGTTCTCTTTGCCTCTCCTCTTCAACACTATTGTCAAAGAATACATATTCCTAGGGGGTAATCCTTGGGGTGTTTTTGGAAAAAAATTTAGCTATTAATTCATCTTTCTTCTAAAAAGTATTAGTGACAAAATTCTAGAATCTGGAAATGAAATCATGAATGTTTAATGAGATAAATTAATATTAGCAGAAGTATTAAATTTTATGGAGTCATCAACATTACCTTGAAAGCACCATTCAAACGAGCTTCACTCAGTGTGAAAACAAGATATTATACATGATTGAAGGAAAGACTCTAATATGTGTTACACTATCCAGTGTTTAAAAGTATTAGGTGCCAAGTCTATTGTTTCAATTAAACTGATCTTCTATTCAGACAGAACTAAACTTTACAAGATCAGGTAACGGGGAGGAAGGAACATTATTTAATATGTCTTGTCAAAAATTGATGCAAATAAAAAACATACATCAAATGATGAAGATCCAGGATGTTTCCAACCACTGTGTATGTACAGTGGAGAAAATCTGCATTAGTAATTATGATGTGGCATGCAATTCTCATCAAATGACAATATCTCGCTAAAGGACCATCAGAACATTAGGCGCTGGTGTAGGACGTGATTCCGACTGGATGAATGCTGATCAAATACAATGATCATTTATTGCTCATCCCTCCATTTTAAACAAAATACATGAAATCTGTTCTTTTTATATATAAGATTTTTTTTTGTGAAGACTAATTTATTCTTTTTTATTCTTTTTTTTTAACTTTTATTTAATGAATATAAATTTCCAGTGTACAGCTTATGGATTATATGTTTTAAACTTGTTGGTAGAAAGAAACTATATATAAGATTTTTAAAAAATTAAAGCAAAAAAACCTCTTCCTTTACTTGGGAAATGCTATCTGAAAATAGTCTCTTAAATTATGTGTCAGCTAGAAACTAATCAGAGTTGGAAAAAACATAAATTTGAATAAAATTTTGAAATAATAAAGCACGATAATACAAGAATCTGAACAGATCTGAAAAAGGCACTAATGATGTTGTCAAGAAGGCATTCATAAGAGCTGGTGAAGAAAAGCTGGAAATGTTGATCTGAAACTTGCAGAATGTTGTAGAGCTTTAGTAAGGCAGAAATTTTTATTTATGAAGAGGGAAGTAAGTGTAGAAAATAAATATAAACATTGATTTTTTTCTAAGCTGAACATTTTCAATCAAAAGGCAGAAAAAGTGAACATCTTTCTGTCAATGTCAAGATCAAACCACTAAAAATAAATTGAATGTAGAATCAGGAGGGTTGAAGCCAGCCATAATGAACAAGTGAGTGTCTTCATTTATTGATATCTGGTACATTTATAGGTCTATAATGACTCGTCCAGAATTTCAAAGTTTAAAACCTTCTGAAAACCAAAAATAGCTTTTTAATTTACTTGGGTGAAAAAAACCTGATGCTAACAGATACGAGGCTATTGTCTATCGTACTTTTTCATTCTTAGTATAATGTGTTATTATATGTTTCACTGCAGAGATAATAATGGGCTTGAGTAGAGGGTGCTGCCCCAGACGGATCTCAGAGTTTCCATAAGGCATATTGAACCTATTACCATCGTGATGTCTGAGAGTTATACCTACCGAAACTTATCTATACTCACAAGATTTAGAAAATAAATTGTTGACCTGTTGAGATGATTAATTAAAATAAACTAGTCATCTCTCCTCACTGAAAAGACCTTTGACCTTTGACCATACAGACAGCTCAAACTGACTCTGCTCTATAGACAATAGGAGGTTGACATTTTCTGCTCTGGAAATAATGGGTTGCTGAGTCCGTTTGCAGATGCGACATAACACAGCCTACTTTTAATTAGGAAAACCTAATCAATGTTTCCTCCCTGTGGAACCAAGGAGACCAGAGCATAACCAGAACCTGAACACTGGAATGCTTTCAGATGCAATGGGTCTGCTGACCAAGGATAACCGGTATCCAAACATGTTGAGTACCATATATGGACTGATACAGAGCTAACAATCAAATCCTGCCAAGACTCATCCCGTTGTTCCCTGAAATCTTAAAATTGACACTAAACCCCAGACAGGGGAAACAGATTTGAGTTATAACTCCTGACCCCTTGCTGCTTGGTTATATACAACTTTTCTCTTCTCAGAAATGTCAGCATCACTCACTGGTCTTTGTACCCATCAGGCAGAGAGCCTACCTGGTTCAGAACATGGGTTTTCCCTGAACTGGTTAAAAAACAATAACCTAGCTGGCAGATGAGAGACTACCTTAGCCATCATAAAAAACTGTTCACTTGACCTCAGCAACTGTACAGCATCTAAAAAGGTGTTTGCCAACAGGAACCCTGAAAACATGGTTTTTCCATTTCCTTGGTGGTGCTTTGACCTTCAGATCATTGGTACGTGACTGTGGTATGTGACGCAGGTAGCCACAGGGAGAAGTCTTTGAGAACATCTGCACACTGAAGCTCAGCCTGCACACCTGCTGCTGGCCTTTGGAGAGCCTGTGAACAGTCTTTCAGCTTTTTAATAAACTTATGACTTTTTGTCATAACTGAAGGTTCAGTTCTTTTGTATTTAACAACTCAGATTCATAGCAACAGTGGTGGTAAGGGAAGTCCCTGACCTCCTGGAGCTTCCATTACAGTAAGGGGACACACCTAAATTAATGAAATGATCAACTTAAAATACAGTGCAGGCTACTTTCTTTGGAAAGAGCATGCATAGGGGACGATGGGATAATTTAGACAGCATGGCAAGGGAAGATCTCCTGCAGACAATGATATTTGACCCTAAGGAAGGAAGATCTCACTGAGGAGAGGGAGTGGCCCATGTGAACATGGGTCAGAAAGGCAGCAGGTGCTAAGATGCTAAGGTGTTTCACTTCAAGTATTTGAAGAATAGCAGGAAAGCCTCTGTGGACGCACTGAGTCCAGAGCAAACTAGAGTCACTCAGCACTGAAGGACAGCCAAGGGCCATAACTATATAGAGCACTGGAGACCATCAGATAGATGGTATTTGAATCAGGATACTTTTTAGAATTAAAATTTTTACTTATTTGGGAAGCAGAGAGAGATAAACAACTAGACATAAAGACAGAGACATAATGAGGGTGTTTTCATCGACTTGTTCATTCCCCAAATGCTCACAATGGCCAAGACTGGGCTGGGCTGAAGCCAGGAGCTGAGGCTGGAGCAAGGTCTCTGTCATGGGTGTCAGGAACCCAGTTAGTTGAGCCATTACCTGTTGCCTCCCAGGGACTGCATGAGCAGCAAGATGGAGTCAGGAGCCAGGGATACGTATCAAATGCAGACTCTGATACGGGATTCAAGTACCTTAATGGCATCTGGACCACTGGGATAAATGCCCGTACCTGCTAATGGAACCTTTATTAAAAATCCTTAGAATCAGTCACATAATATAATACTCACTAATCAAAGTGACAAGTGAGAATATTACTTCTGTAATTTTCAAGAGTTTATATAATTTTTTAAAAATTTATTTTTGTTTGAATGTCAGAGTCACAGAGAAAGAGGGAGAGACAGAGAAAGGTCTTTCATCTACTGGTTCCCCCTCCAGATCACTACAATGGTCAGGGTTGAGCTAAGCCAAATCCAGGAGCTTCATCCAGGCCTTACACATGGGTAGCAGGGGCCCAAACACTTGAGCCATCCTCAACTGCTTTTCTCGGACCATTAGCAGGGAACTTGATCAGAAGTGGAACAGCCAGGACCTGAACCAGTGCCCATATAGGACGTCAGCATCACAGGCAGCAGCTTAACCCACTACACCACAATAGTATCCCTAAGAGTTCATATAATTTTAAATAGGTTTATATTAATAAGATAGCTATACTGAATTCAAGTTAGAATGAACTTTAAAATTATAGCAGGAGTCCCTATGAATAGTCTAAGTGGTAGTAATTCAGTTAAGTTTCCCAACCACCTGATGGTTTTGCTTTTTTGGAATCAGTTAGACTTATTAGGAACAGTTTAAGAAGAACAACATTGGTAAGCAATGCACAATCAGAAGAGCAAATCAGACTTCTATTAGTTGGACTTTAGAAAGATTCACTCACCTTTATTTTTTTTTCATATTTTCAAGTCATTGCATCTTGGATTCAAATTTCCCTCAGCCATTTATCATCCACGTGACCACGGATGAACTCTTCTCTTTACTTTATCTATAATTAGAAAAAATAAAATTTACCATGCAAAGTTGTTACAGGTTACCTTAGGCACCAGCTCTGGGACAAAAACTAAATGCTTCCCAGAAGTAAAAATGTTAATTTTATACATGTTAATACATGTTAACAAGTAATACATGTTAATTTTCTACCTTTTAAAATCTAAATTGTTTTTAATCACTGTTGTTGCCCAGTTTGTTTCACAGTACCATTCAAGAGCTGGAGGAGAAGCGGAGTATAACGAAGAAAACCTGCTAAGGATAACATTTTATTCTAACAACAACAATAAAAACAAAGAATTCTTTACCAAGAAACTTTTCTGAGACTCTTCATATCATGTCTTGGGAGTTTCATGTCTCTTGACAAACTGAGAGTCTGCTGAATTTGGCATCATCAGCTTTAGTGTTCCCCATCTCTCCATAGCACCTGGAGATATAAAAGCGGATGAGATAAATCAGCCTGCCTCCTTCAGATGACACCGGTGTGGGAATAAACTCGAGATATTGGCTTTTCAAATATCTGGTAGGTATGTTTATGCAGACATTGTAAAGTTTTGGAAAATACCAGTGAAGGAAAAACTTACAAACTGACATAAAGGATGTACAGCACTCTAGAACAAACCAAGAAATACCTGGGGTCTTCATAAAGCTCAAGAAAAATTTTCATTATTTTTTAATTCCATTTACCCAGCAACTTCTTGGATAGATTAGTATATGTGATGGGCAACCAGAACTAGAGCCAACTAAAATGCAATGTGATGATACAAAACTCAGGAGTTAGAAGGACTCCACAAAGGTCTGAGTAGAAAAGAGGTCATTATCAGAAATGTAAAAAAATTAAAATTACTGACAAAACAATGACTATGTTGAAATTTCCAGCACTGTATGCAATAATAACTAAAGGAACTACGGGGTGCACTAGTGTAATGAGTAGATT
This sequence comes from Lepus europaeus, assembly GCF_033115175.1. Classification (NCBI taxonomy): domain Eukaryota; kingdom Metazoa; phylum Chordata; class Mammalia; order Lagomorpha; family Leporidae; genus Lepus; species Lepus europaeus. The sequence goes on along the minus strand of NC_084846.1, from coordinate 57,642,373 downwards.
CTTCCCAGTCACAGCCAGCCAATGGAGAACATTACTAGTGCAAGGACTGAGTGCACCTGTTAATAGACCAAACGGGCTCAGAATGCAAACTGCAATTCCTCAGCAAAAGGTTGCGCAAGGCAGGCATTGGGGGTGGAATAGGTCCACGTATAAGAGCATCCACCAAGAATGACTTATCTGCTGCGCTGAGCTACCAAAGTATGAATCAGTGAGCTTATTTTACAAGGCAGGACTTAAGAATTTATTGACATTCTCACACATACAGGTTCAAATTCTGCTTCCTCTACTTAACTAACAGCGCAGCCTTGAACCAAAGGTTCAGTCTCACCATCCTCATCCACAAAGTGGAGGTAGTAACTCCTTTCTCATAGTATGTGTGAGGCAACTGATATATTAATCAGCTGACATTATAGTTACTTGACAGGAAAATGCTATTGTATTACTGATATTATTTAAAGCCAATATGTACTCTTTTCACAAGCCAATATTAATCACATTTAGCTATTTCTCTTTCTAAAACTTTCAAAATAATATGTATTTCCAGGTGATACTGGATTCTCCTATTCACTTTGCAGTAATGAGGGAGATGCTGAAGATCAAGATATATTACATATCATTAGCTCTTTTATTCCTGACTAAAATATGAAAGAACATAGAGCATCAGAGCTCTAAAGGAAGGATAGGATCATCTTTAGTTGAAGGAAGATATTGCTCACGTTTCTACATGGAAGGAATAAGGTTTACTTTATTTATAGATACAAATTTACTATCACTTCAAGTCATTTCCATTTCCATTTATGATATTATTTACTTTATTTTCTGTGAGAACTATATGAGCCAGCTGATGTCCCAATTCCCTGTCACTATCAGACATTGCAGAAGCTATTCTGGGCATTGAAGATGCTAGCAGAGGTTTAAATGATGTGAGTGAAAGGAATCATTGCAAAGGTGTCATGTTCAGAGATGAGGTTCCCTCTGAAGAATTCAAAGGATGGGGCGCTAAATTATGCAGCATCTATAAGGTTTCAGGCTTGCGAATTTTTCATCGGTTTTCTCAGAACACAGTAGGCTTTCCTGAATCATATCTCTAGTTCAAACTTGCTCTATGTACAGTACCGCAGGCTCAAATGTGAACCAATCGTCCTCCCTATCAGTCTGTGTCCAGGTACTGGTGACAGTGACTTGATGAAAAAGCAGTCTTGGGATTTAAATTTGGTGGCTAGCTACTCCCTGACAGATAACACAGGTCCAGTTCTAGACTTTCCACTCTTGATCAGGAAATATTTTTAGCTTCTGAGTTTTAAGAATGAATTAAATATTTTTTCCACCCAAGTTGACCGGCATTCTGGCAAAAAGCACATGCTGTGTTTAATTAGGTGCTATCCTGTGCGTCTACATTCAAGAAATGTTGTCATCCTCAACTCATAAGCCATTGAATGTGCTGTATGGCAACTCATGTAAAAACTGAATGACAAACACGCAGTTCATCAGTTTGATAACATAGCCTCTGGCAATACAAGTCAGGGAGATGAATAAAATTGGTTCTCTCATGAGTTAGGCAACAGTGGACACTGTTTAGTATTCTACTGAAAGTCAAGTCAGTATGCTGGCATTTGCAAACTTACTGCCACTTAGACATTTATTGAAGACGGCTTCACTTTATCATCAATAGAAATTTCTCCAGAGAACGACAAATGACTCAAAACCAGACAGTCTTTTGTACTAAAAGGTTATTGCCCCCAAAGTGGGGAAATAACTGTCATTTTCAGAATTGGTGCCAGAGTAAAATCATCTTTATGGGGAAGAAACTGAGAACAGCCTTTGGTGAGGACAGAAACTTTCTGTGCACTTGCATTTGGCTTGGCTGACCCAGCTTGCTCAAAGCAGTTTGGAAAGTGTTTTCTAAATATATTCAGGGAATGACCTCAATTCATCCATTTTGCAGAAGGCATAGATTTTTTCAAATGTGCTGATTGGATTGCACAGCTCAGAGGAATAGCTTGTTCTGGATTCCAAGGTGCAGGTGAACAGCTTACTGTTAAAATTGTTCCTGGACCTATATTTCTTACCCCGCATTTCTAAAGGTGACAAGTTGGGCAATAGTCACAGAGTATATTATGTGGCTTATAAGTTGGGACAAAATATTACAAGCTCCCCCATTTTCATGGCCATAAGAAAATGGATTTGCCTATGCCACACAGAGATGGCCATAGTCTGACTAAGGAACATTAAAAAATTAGAAGTACACAGAATTTAAAAAGCACTCAAATTACAGGAGTTACAAAGCAAAGCTCATGAAAATACAGAATCCAACGCAAAGTGCCTTGCAAAGCTTTTCACTGTCTTGACATTCTCACTCTCTAACCTACTTTGTAAACAAGTTCTGGGGGAAAATAAGAGTAATTTGAAGAAACAGTCTAAAACATATCATGCAAAACCTCCAAAGATTTCAGAACTCTAAAAGTTGAAGATTGCTGATGGTAAAGAACATGGCACAATATTCTTTTCCAGATCCATACTGATACATCTGAATGGCTGAAAACTTTATTTCACTCAATTATCAATTAATCATTAGTGCATGATGAATTTGAAAATTTTTTTGGATGTCAGTCAGAATCAGTTTTTTCTTGCACATTTCAAAAAATTCTACTGTTTAACTTGCCCTTGAATTTGTGTTTTAGTAAAATATTTGGAACAAATGCTGCCACAACCTAAAAAGCTATTTATTTCAATTTATACTTTATCTTTCAATAAAACATCTGAGAGATCTATCCCTCACAGACTTCTTTAACTTCTTGTCATTTCCCATCTTATCTATAATTGCAACAAAAAGCTCATGGATGTAAACTGGGTTAGGGAATTGAGTGGGAAGAATATTCTAACAACCATAGGTTCTAGACTTGAGTTCTACTGACATCTCCATGTCCCAACATCATTCTTTCTAAAATAAAATAATCTCAATGGTAATTTCATATAAAGTCCTTTTCAGCTATAAAAATCACATATTAACCTTGATTATACTTTAATTATTTGTGTACACTTAGAAACATTGATAAAGAAACAATAGTACCCTGCCTTTGGGAATAGTTTTTCCAAGTTTTATTGTTAATCTTCAGCTTACCTTTTAAGACATCAGTCTTTCTGAAATTTATGTTAGCTTACTAACATGAATTAATATCTCAGTTATACTCCAGTGACAAAAAAATTATTAAAAATATTTAAAGTGGAAAAAAAGAGATGCCAAAGTGTGTTTTATATCAGTAAAGTAGGATATGTATTTATATATCCACTTGCATTTATATAGATAACTATATGACACTAGAAAGCTGACATGAAAATAGAATAAAAATATAATAGTATACAATGAAGCATAATGTAATAGTGTAAAATGAAGAACTATTGACTATTGAGAAATAAATAAATAATTTGCACTGTTATAGCTTTATCACCTGTTTCAAATGAGAGCTTGACATTAATACTGTCCAAGCCAAGGCTGGAAGCAAACAGTGTTTACTGGGTTTCCTAGAACACAGAAAAACAGCATACTTTGAAATCTCAGTGGATACTGGGGAGGGGACAATCCCTGGAAGCAAATGTGAAAGATAAATGCAAGGAAGGCCATGATGCAAGAGGGACAGCACCAGCTGTTTTCATAAAAAGAGGTGGAACAGTTGATAGCTCTATCATGTGAGTTGTTTTCAGAGAAATCAAGCTCCATGTTTAGATCAGTCAGAGGTGGATTGAAGTAGACAGGGAGGAAAGGCCAATGAATCACCTACTGATCCTCTCTCTCACTTATTCCTATTGGGAAAAGTCTAACTCGGTGTTCACTTTCCTATAATTTCATATACTATGACCTGGGCCCTGTGGGTAGCTATGGGAGAATGGAGGGCATTCAGGGGCTCAGCAGAGCCCACTCTTTCCACATCAAGGCCCTAGTTGACGTATGAGCCTTGTTGTCATGGTACACTTTGTCTGCTTTCCAGCTTTGCACCCCTATACTTAGATCCCAGGTTCATTTTCATCATAACCTATCAAAGGGACAATAATTGCATGTAAAACACTCCTTGAACTCAGCTATAAACACCCTTTGGTTTTCATAGAAAACTCAAAAGAGCCTATAATTTAGTTTTCCTCCAACTTTCCTTTTTATTTTTTTTAAGTTCTTGATTTATTGATGTTGCAGATGTTTTTTGGCTATGACTGAAAACCATAACTTCTCAATGGTATCTTGATTCTGAAATTGTCTTATTACTATAAACAGAATAGATTTTATGTATTTCATAGATATAATTCTGAGAACCACACTTCCCTCCCTTTCTCCCTCCCTTAATGCCCCCTTCCTTTCTTTTGCCTTAATTTTTGCAATAAGACGGTTTTTTTCCCACAAAGAAACCTTTTATTTAATGAGTATAAATTTCGTAATATAGTGATTCTTCCCACCATACTCACCCTCCCACTCACACTCCCACCCCACCTCCTCCTCCCTCTCCCATTCACAGTCCATTCTCCATTAAGATCCATTTTCTTTTTCTAAAAAACATTTATTTATTTATTTGAAAGTCAGAGTTATACAGAAAGAGAGGAGGGAGGGAGGGAGAGAGAGAGAGTGAGTTTGAGAGAGAGGTCTTCTATCTGATGGTTCACTCCCCAATTGGCCACAATGGCTGGAGCTGCGCCGATCCGAAGCCTGGAGCGGGGAGCCTCCTCTGGGTCTTCTCACTTGGGTGCAGGGGCTCAACGACTTGGGCCATTTTCCATTGCTTTCCCAGGCCATAGCAGAGAGCTGGGTTGGAAGTGGAGCAGCTGGGTCTTGAAACGGCGCCCATATGGGATGCCGGCGCTTCAGGCCAGGGTGTTAACCCGCTGAACCACAGTGCCGGCCCCTTAAGATCCATTTTCAATTAACTTTATATACAGAAGACAAACTCTATACTAAGTAAAGATTTCAATGATTTGCATGCACACACAAAACTGTTTTACAGTTATTTCTTATAATACAACTCATTTAGGACAGAAATCCTGCATGGGAAGTAAGTGCACTGTGACTCCTGTTGTTAATTTAACAATTCACAATCTTATGTATGACATCAGTGATCATCCAAGGCTCTTGACTTGAGCTGCCAAGGCTATAGGAGCCTTTTGAATCCACAAACTCCATCAGTATTTAGACAAGGCCATAAGCAAAGAAGTAGTTCTCTCCTCTATTCAGAGAGAAGTACATTCTTCTTTGATGGCCATTTCTTTCCACTGGGGTGTCTGCCACAGAGATCATTCCTGTAGGACATTTTTTTTGCCACAGTGTATTGGCTTTCATGCCTTAAAAGCTCTCATGGGATTTTCACCCAGACCAGAATATCTTAAGAGTTGATTCTGAGGTCTGCACCTTAATGTTTATTGCAGCTCGATTCACAATAGCTAAGACCTGGAATCAACCTAATGCCCATCAACAGTAGACTGGATAAAGAAATTATGGGATATGTACTCTATAGAATACTATACAGCAGTCAAAAACAATGAAATCCGGTCATTTACAACAAAATGGAGGAATCTGGAACACATCATGCTGAGCGAAATAAGCCAGTCCCAAAGGGACAAATATATGTTCTCCCTGATCGGTGACAACTAACCAAGCACCAAAAAGGAAACCTGTTGAAGTGAAATGGACACCATGAGAAACAGTGACTTGATCAGCCTTTGTCCTGACTGTTGATGAACAACTTAATACTTTATCCCTTTAAGTATTTTTTTTCCTACTTAATACTATTGGTTGAACTCTGTAATTAACACACACTTATTCTTAGGTGTTTAAATTTAACTGAAAAGTAATCCTTGTTAAATATAAGAGTGGGAATAAGAGAGGGAGGAGATATACAATTTGGGACATGCTCAATCGGACTTGCCCCAAACGGTGGAGTTAGAAATGTGCCAGGGGATTCCAATTCAATCCCATCAAGGTGGCATATACCAATGCCATCTCACTAGTCCAAGTGATCAATTTCAGCTCATAATCGATAACACTGATAGGTCTAAGAGTCAAAGAGATCACATAAACAAGACTAGTGTCTGCTAATATTTATTAAATAAAAGTTTAAAAAAAGAAAGATCAATTTGTGATTATATGTAAACTGAAATTATGTTATTGTAAAAATTAAAAGAAAAATAAAGAAGGGAGGAGGAGGGAGGGTGGCAGCAAGGGAGGGCGGGTGGGTAGGATGGGAAGTATCATTAAGCTTTAAAAAATTAAAAATTCTTATGGCAATGTCTGCTGAAATCATGTTTCTATGAAACACAGGTGAATTAGCTGCAAGATGACCAACATGTGAACTTGGGGAAATCTGGCCATGGAATAGCAAAATAATGTGAAAAACAATAGTTCCTGATGCCCTTCAAGCCAAGGATGGAGGGTTGTGGGGAAAACTTACACTGTTGCTGCATATTCTGTACTTTTCCTAATCCCCTGAAAAAAATTGTCTGAACTTACAAATTTGGATATAGAACAAGTGATCACTTGGTTACACATTGCAGCAATCTTTGGAAGCATGAATAATGAAACTTAATAGACTGAAAACAGGCATTTTCATTGCAATTTTTGACTCCTGGAATTTCATCCTTTCAAGGGTAATCACAAGGTTTTTATTTTTAGCCAGGACCAGCTACATCATTTGTGAGGCTCAATACAAGATAAAAATGTGAGGTCCCTTTGTTTAGAAATTGTTAAGAATTTCAAGATAGTGGTAGCAGAATATTAAACCAAGTTTGGGATTTTATAACCTCAGTGCCTTGTGCAACTGCTCAGGTTAAAGAACCATGAAGCTGGCCCCACTTACAACATTATGGCAGAGTGAAAAGAAGAAAATTATCTTCATTTTTTATTACTCACACAGAATATGCATTTTAAAACCAATAAAATGGAAAATATATTATCTCAAAATGAAGAATAATCTTGTGGAGTGGGTATAGCATGATCGGTTTCAACATTTGAGCCAAATAACTGAATAATCCCGCATCTTCTGGGCAGCTGCAGCACTCCAGAGCTTGTGTCTCTCGGCTTAGATCACATATCTATTTTTGTGTGTTGATTACTTTTCCTATTAGAGTTCTGAACATATTACTCATCCTTTTTAAAACCTCCTTTCTGATCATTCCAACATCTGTGTCATTCCTCATCCTGGTTCTGATGCTTGCTTTGGCTTTAAGGACTGTAATTTTTCTTGCATTTTGATATGCCTTGTAATTTTTGGTTTAAATTGGGCTTGATAAAAAAGTGAAATCATTATATTAAGTGAAATAAGCCAGATGCAGAAAGATAAATACTGTATGTTCTCCTTCATATATGGAAGTTAAGAATAATTGATCTGAACCCTAGGAGACTCATTACTACTGGCTGGGAAGAGTTTGAGAAAGGACAGAGAGGGAGGGTGGGTAACAGAAGTCAAACTAATAGACAAAGTAAGAAGTTCAAGGGTCCCCTAGCACAGTGGGACTACTATAGTTCACAGTAATATGGTACATACTGTACAAAGAACTGGAGGAAAGAAGCTCCAAACACAGGGAGAGGATCAGGAGAGCAAATGTGGAGCAGGATGTTGAACTTGATTTTATCTCAGGTACACATATTGAAAGTGTTGTACTGGGGCTGGCGCTGTGGCATAGTGGGTAAAGCCGCTGCCTGCAGTGCCGGCATCTCATATGGCTGCTGGTTCAAGTCCCGGCTGCTCCATTTCCAACCCAGCTCTCTGCTAAGGCCTGGAGAAAGCAGTGGAAGATGGCCCAAGTCCTTGGGCCCCTGCACCCACATGGTAGACCTGGAAGAAGCTCCTGGCTCCTGGCTTCAGATCAGCACATCTCCGTTCGTTGTGCTCATCTGGGGAGTGAACCAGCAGATGGAAGACCTCTCCCCCCCACCCAACTCTTTCAAATAAATAAATAAGTCTTTAAAAATAATAAAAAAGAAAGTGTTGTACTGTACCCCATAAATGCATATTCTTACTGCTAATCAACAATTTTAAGTAAAAACTAAGTATATAAAGTCAGGTTTTTGGTATGAATCAATAGAACCAAGGTATTCGGGACTTTAATATGGGTATTTATGTTCACCAGGCTAGGAGTTGAGCTGTACTTAATAGTTGTAGTTGTAGATCCAGAAGCGTCCAGTTCCCATTGCACCCTTGTTTGTGACTGTTCTCTTGCACCTGAGGACTCCTGGTTTGCTTTCTTCAGGGAGGGCCTGCAAGCTTCCGCAGTTTCCGCTGCAGTCCTGCAACTAGCTGAAGTGCTGCTGGCACGATGCTCAGATGTGGGGTAGAGAAGGCACCTGCTGATCTCAGCACTAAATCTCATTCCTTTGGAGGCCTGTGCCTCCGGACTGCAACCTTCACCACTGTTCTACCACTGTGCTGTTTCCCCTCCACACGTCATTTAAGGAAGATACGAGTCCTAGACGTTACAGCATAGGAAAAATGCCACCTCCAAGCTCAGCTAAGGCCTTAGCAGTTCCCTTGACAAGTAGAGTTTTGATAGAAGGAACACTTTGAGCATATTTTGCAATGGTTGACCTTCCTCTCCTCTCTCCAGAGCACCGAGGGCATTTTTATCAGTGCTCTGCCTGGGAATAGGTGAGGCTCCAGGAGGCAATATTCACTAGTATGGGAACTCCACATTCAGACTCCAAGAGTTCTTCAAGATCGCCTACCAGTTGTTCCCACAAGCTTAGGTCTCAAGGGCCATTTGCTCCTGGTGGGCAGTCCTCTCCTGTGCCCTGAATTTCCTATCTAGACTTGGGGGTGGCAGGTTGCTCTCCACCATCAGTTCTATGAAGTGTCCAAGAAAAGTCACCGAGTTTAAGTTTCTGTAGGTTTTTCTTTTTGTAAGGATCTCAGTGACCGATGAGAAGCTTTTAGACATTTGGACTAAAACTCGAACTACAACCCATATTCTGTTTCTATTCCATTCAGGGTTGAAAATGCTGCTTGTCCTTCACACTTGGAATAAAAACAACTAGTGGTCCATCACTCATTCTTAGATAACTGGGTCAAACTGAGGAAGATGGCTTTTGTTTCTCTTTTCTGCTCACTCGTGCTGAACAGCAGCAGAGATCAGCCAGGCACACCCAAGGAGAGTCTGGTACCTCACCACTTTGCTCTTATTCCCACACTCCTGGCTCAGGCACAGATCTGTTCTCTCTACAGGAAGTAGGATCAACTTGTACAAATAAGCCAAACTCAAATATGGCTCAGGAGTCCATATCCACTAACGTATCTTCAGCTGAAACAACGGAAAACCTATGGTTCTATTAAATAAGACACTGCTGCCTTTATTTCCTCACCCTTGTCTTCCTCGTCATCTATCTTCACGTAACACTTCCTTTACATGCATTATAATTTGAAAGAAACATAACAGTAACACACCATGAAGACTGCAATTATTCCTACTTTGAAATATAAAGCTGATCAAATAAAATTGATAATATTAATCTTGATTAAGTTATTTCAATAAAGGCAAATGGAAAAGGACTCATTATTCATCACTTCCCTAAGTTCCACCCACAACTGTCACAACCAGAAAAGAATAGTCTCCAAAGTGAAACATGTTCTCATTCCTTCAAAAACCTGGAGCTTTTGGTCTGAAAGCTTCAGTATCCTCATCCCCACCCCATCCCACAGTCCACTGACATTTAAACTTTTGGTCTGAAAGCTTTTGTATCCTCAACCCCACCCCATCCCACAGTCCACTGACATTTAAGCATAATACAAGAAGGTGCTAAAATTCCATCATGGGTGTTAAAGTACCAGCTTTCCTGTGAACAGGGAGAGAGATGCTGAGTGTAACTGGTCAGCTCTCATCCCAACATATTGACAGAAGGAAAATACTTCAATGACAGACACCTGAATTGGAACCCTGCACCAGCTGTGGGATTTAATGAGCTACATGATCCTTCTAAGCCTCATTTCCATAACCTCAAGTGGATATGTTGCATTGAACTGCCATGATTGTTATTTATTCAATACATCAGTGTAAATAATATAGAATGGAAGCTATTGAATGTGATAACTGTGATATTAACATTTAAAAGTCTTCTCCTAGGCATGCATTTCTTCAAATACCACTTGAACTTGAATTTGACATGGATAGAAATGTGCTACTCAGTTTTTGTTTTTTTTGTTTTTTTTTTTTTTTGACAGGCAGAGTGGACAGTGAGAGACAGAGAGAAAGGTCTTCCTTTTGCCATTGGTACACTCTCCAATGGCCGCCGCGGTAGCGCGCTGCGGCCAGCGCACCGCGCTGATCCGATGGCAGGAGCCAGGTGCTTATCCTGGTCTCCCATGGGGTGCAGGGCCCAAGCACTTGGGCCATCCTCCTCTGCACTCCCTGGCCACAGCAGAGAGCTGGCCTGGAAGAGGGGCAACCGGGACAGAATCCGGTGCCCCAACCGGGACTAGAACCCGGTGTGCTGGCGCCGCAAGGCGGAGGATTAGCCTAGTGAGCCACGGCGCCGGCTCGCTACTCAGTTTTTACCATTATACCTAATACATTATCTTTTCCACTGAAATACAAATAAGTAAAAAGAGGAGAAAAAAGGAGAGAGGGAAAAAGGGGAGGGGAGATAGAAGTGGGAAAAAGGGGAGGGGAGATAGAAGTGGGAAGAAGTATAAAAGGTGGTTCCAGTCCTGAATACATTTTATGTATTTTGCAGTTTAAACACTTCATAATTTATGGAGACCCACAGGGATAGATAGATACACAGACACGTGTGTGTGTGTGTGTGTGAGAGAGAGAGAGAGAGAGAGAGAGAGAGAATGAGAATGAATGCCCAAGTGAGTACTTTATCTGAGGTTCATTTCCAAAATGCCAAGATCAGGCCAGGCTTCATCTTGACAAATTAGATAATAAAGTTTGCTTTCTAGGTGCTTTAGTATGGTATTTCAGCAGACTGACTGAGAAAGGGAGATCCACTATCCACTGTTTCACTTCCCAGAGACCAGATGACTGCAATAGCTAGGGCTGGGCCAGGCTGAAACCAGAAGCCAAGAATCCCATCCATATCTCCCATGTAGGTGAAAGGGGCTCAAGTACATTATTCTCTGCCCTTCCAAGCTGGATTGCAAGTGGGACACAGTACTGGAACAGGAGTTATGATGCGGGTTGCCAGTGTGGGTCAACCCACTGCACCAGAATGGTCAGCACTCATATATCCTGAATTCGTAGATCTATTCCAATCAAATTCTGCTCTTAGGAAACAATGTTATCTGGGAAGGAGAGGGTAGAATAACGTAGGATAGGATGGGACGAGATAGGATAGAAATTGAACAAAGTAAGGGATCTCTCATATTATTCAGAATGAAAAATAATGTTTGCTTATGTGTTAGCGCATGTGGGTGTGTGTATGTGTGTGTACATGTGTGTCTTAGGGCTTGAGACCCTTTGGACCTTGTATAGAACATGGCAGACATTACTGCCTAGGCTGAGAATGTACTTGTTGTTACATTGGCCACGCAAGAATGTAAACTTTTTTTAATACGTGTTTTCAGAAATCCTAACAAAATAAAATGTAAAGAAGCGCAACTGAAAAATCACTTTCCCAGTTTATTTCAGAAATTGACAAAAATTTGTAAATGTTTGGAAAGAAATTTAAAATGTGTTATTTGCTGGAAAAAAAAAAAAGCCCTCATAAAACATTGAGAAATGGGAGGAAAGACAGTACTTAAAATATCTTTGTAAAAACAAATAGCAAGTATTGAAATAGGAATTCTATTCCATCATTTTTCAAAACTCAAGGATTGTGAATGTGATTCAGGATGATGCTGGTGGTAGTGATGCCTGTCTGTATGCTCTTTAAATTAGAAAGGACTTTGAAATCCTGTAACCTAATTCCTAAAATTGAAGTCTTCTCCTACAGGTTCACCAGTCTATGTGTGAAAGGCTGATGAGAGGGTAAATATATCTCATAGGTTCCCCCAGAAAAAGAAATTATGTAATAAATTTTCTATTACATACTGGGTGGTACTTCAGCTTCATTGAAATAGCAAGGAAACTGGAAATTTTCCAAATAAAAAGTTTAAAGGAGCTTTAAAAATAGCCCAAGAGAAAATAAGATGACTAAAATATAAATTAAAATTGGAAACAAAATCTCATCCTTAAGCAAATGTATCTTTCAAAATTGGTTGAAATTTTATAATTCAAGTTGAAAGAAATTTTCAGTAGAAATAATGTCATCTTTTTGGTCTGTTGGAGGAAGTAGAAACAGAAGGAAACAAATGCAAAGAATATTCTGTATCAGAGAATGGGGAAATGCGTAAGACCAGATTAATGATTCAATTTGTAAGAGAAAAGTGACCGAAGCATACCTCCTGTGCTTAGAGAGATATGTGCAGCCCCAGCTTGCTTCCATATCTGCTCCATGAACACATTCTGTTCTCTCTCCCCCTCAGGGCTCTGCTCTCTTCTCTCTTCCCTTCCCCTCCGTGCTATCAATGCTACAAACACTTGAGTACACTCTTCTATGTGGACATGTATTCTCATTTACCTGTGAGAAATAAGTCAGTCCCCTGATGACCTGTTCTGCAAACTTGCCAGACGTGTGGGGTTTTTTTATATTTTTGATTGACAGTTGAATTCGCTTGTACTCAAAGAACATACTTGTTATTTCAATTTCTAACATTCTTAAGGCTTATTTTATGGCACAGAATATCGTTCATATTTTTAAATTTCTATGTTCCCTTGAAAAAAATAATTGTTTGGGATAAAATTTTCCATAAAAATTAAACTGAACAATTTGATTTATACTGTTTTTCAAGGTTTCTGTATCTTTAGAGATTTCCTGTTCACTTTTTCTGTCCCTGCTAAAGGCACATAATGTATCTGTAGATTTTTCCCTTTTTTCTTTTCAGCTGGGTCACTTTCTTATGTACTTTGAGCCATATTATTTCCACATGTATTTTGATATTTTTAATATCAAACTAGATGTTTTCTAGTTATGAAAATTTTCTTTATCCCCTGTCATAATCAGTTTTGATGTATTCTTTTCCTGGTGCTAATTTGGTTCTTTACCCCTATTTCAATTAATATTTGTATTACAAATTATTTTTAAATATTTTGTACTTTTTGTATTTTAAAGTGAATTTCTTTTGGACAGTATATTTTTGATCTTGATCTTTTTAAACTTAATATGACTGTCATTTAATTATAACACTTGGATCACATAAATTGAAGGCAAAGTGATAATTTGTGTAGTAGACAGAATGGAACCCCTCCCTTCAAAGATGTCCACACTGTGGTCTAGAGGACCTCTGAGTATTTTGCCTTACTTGGCAAAAGGTGCTTAGGCTGCGTGGCAGACGGAGTTGAGGTACTAGTGAGCTGACTGTAAATCAGCAGTCTTTGTAGTCAGATCAACCTCAGTTATCTTGTTAATTACAGTTATCTGGTTAATTATCTAGTTAGAAATTCAACAGGGGGTCCAACACAAGAAGAGAAAGACAGAAGCAAAGGGTAGGATAAAAAGGACAAGAAACAATTTTGTGAGAGGAACCGGTGCAAGAGCCAAGGAATATAGGCAACTTTTCTGATGGAAAAAGGAAGAAATGGATTTTCCCACGGGGAAACTAAAGGGAACACAACCTGCTGAAGCCTTAGTTTTAACCAGTAAAATCCATTTCAGAGTTTTGGCCACATGGCATACAAGCTAATAAACTTGTGCTTTTCATACATGTGTCATGCGTAGTGCTCACCACATGGAGTTTGTTGGGATTGGGATGTGGAAAGAAGTAATGTGTATCACTACTCTGGCTGGCTGTCCAAACTGTTCCTGGCCATCTCTCAGCTCTGTCTTTCCCTATTGTGGGAGCTTCTGTAGCCATGGGCTCAAGCAGCACAGCCATAGATAGGAGATCTCTGGGTTTGTGGGACACCATTTGTAGGAGAAACACATTAAATGTAAAATAAGCAAAAAATAGACTTGTGTTCAAGTCACAGACATTGTAAGGTTTAATTGTCACTGAATCACAGCCTCCCCTATTTAGAGACATTGAAATACGGTTTTCCACAGCCTTTACTAGAGTATGGAAATGCTGATGGCCTGGTTTATACTCATACATCACCCTTAGGCAGTCACCAGGGAAACCAGACCCATCACTGCTGACACATGGTGACTTCTCAGAAATACATGCCTACTTCACCCTCCCATGGCGCCCACTGAAGATCTGAGTGAACAAACATAGAAGTCTTGATGTGATGCGATACAGTAGGAACGTCATTTCTGGTGAGAGTGACCTTTATGAGTAGGTGGAAACATCAACTACTCCTAAAGGAAATAAATCTCTCTCAAGGTGTCTTGATCTTTAATGCCAGCAAACTTCTGGGAAGTAACCAGATCTGACACTAAATCATTCAAACTTCATGGGAGGAGGTCCTAGACGTATATATGTTTCTTACAACACCAAACTAGCAACAGCTGTGAGTCTAATTATCTGCATCTGGATAATTCTTTGTACCAGTAAGTCGCAAATTTTAATCGGTATTTTCAGAAATCACCTCTATGCAGTATCTGCATTGTTACTCCCTTAGGACAGCTACATCCCAAAACAGTTTGCAGAAAACCAAGCTAAAATTACCCAAAGTGATTAGATTACAATGTTTAAAGAAGAGATTAAGAAATAAGTAGCGGTTTCATAGTCAGAAAGCAGCTTGCGTTGGTGATCTTGAGTATTCACAAAAAATATCTCTGCCTCAGTTTTTTCGTTTGTAAACTGAGATATGTGTATAATCCTCAAACTGGCAACACAAAAATCCTAAGGTCCCATGGATATAAAGTAGACAATGCAGTGCACACACTACACAAAGTGCCTCGTAGTGTTAGAGCTCACTTTCACCATTGCATGTGCTAAGAGAATAAAGGAAACTTTCTGCAGAAAATGAATCTTAATCAAGGACTTTGCCTATTGAAATGAAATTTCAAGAAGTGACAACTGAACAGTTACAGTGGGAAACAGAACATGAGCCTGATCTATAGGTACCCAAGGAATGAGGAGAGCAGAAATATAGGACAAAATAATAAAGGGTAGGATATAGTTTAATGTGGAAAGCATAAACTTTGGAGGCAGAAAAACAACTTCAATTCTACTCTGATCTTGGGCAATTGACTGTCTTCTCCACACTTCTGTTTCATTATCCAGAACACAGGGATTACATTTATGTTTTATGACTGTATGCCAGTACATTCAGCATACAATTAGTAATTAATTATAACTGAAGGAAGACTACAAAAATCTTACAGAAAAGTATGCATATCAAGTAGATGTGGCAAATATTTCTTAAGAGCCTTCACTTAATATTTTCACCAACAATTACTGGTGAAAATGAAAAGTATTTCTCTTATATTTTCTTTCCTATTTCTTTTTTAAAAAAATTGTTCATGTATTTGAAAATTAGAGTTACAGGGGGAGAGGGAGGGAGACCGAGAGGGAAACAGAGCATGCAGAGCAGAGCTAGGAACTTCCTCAAGGTCTCCCACATGGGTGCAGAGGCCCAAGGACTTGGACCATCTTCTGTTGCTTTCTCAGGCACATAAGCAGAGAGTTGGATTGGAAGTAGAGCAGCTGGGACTTGAACCGTTGTCCATACGGAATGCTGGCATTACAGGCGTAGGCTTAACCAGTTGCACCACAGCACAAGTTTCAGATTTATTCTTTTCTCAATAAAGGAAGTCTTGTGATCAGGATCCTCCTTCAGAAAAAATTGTCGATAGTGGTAAAAACACGGATGTAAGCATGAAAAACAAAAGGGCAAGATGATTGGTTAAGAAGCCAATGCAATCATAAATTTTTGAGAGAGGAGGAGAATGAAGAAGTGGCAGAATTCTGAATTCCGAAGTTTAATATAAAGGGGGACATACATGAACACTATAGAGATACAAATGAGTAGAATTTTACTGCAGAAAAAAAAACATGGGACGTAGTCATTTTCTGGGGAGAGAATTAAAGATATTGGAGAAGGGCAGGAGTTTGGTGTAGTGGTTAAGATGCCACTTGGGATGCTTCAGTTTCATATTACTGTGAGCAGGGCCAAGTCCTGACTCTTCTGATTCCAGTTTTCTGCTGATGCATAGCTTGGGAGGCAGCAGGAGGTAGCTCAAGTGCTTAAGTACCTGTCACCCAAAAGTAAAACCCAGACTGATTTCCCTGCTCCTGGATTCAACTTGGCCAAGCCTCATCTGTTGCAGGCATTTGGAGAGTGAGACAGCACACAGGAGCTCTTTCTTTCTGCCTCTCTTTTTGACTCTCTTCAGATTTAAAATAAACAAAATAAATAATTTTTAAAAAGACAATGGAGTCAGCGCTGCAGCTCACCAGGTTAATCCTCTGCCTGTGGCGCCGGCACCCCAGGTTCTAGTCCCGGTTGGGGCGCTGGTTCTGTCCCGTTGCTCCTCTTCCAGTCCAGCTCTCTGCTGTGGCCCGGGAAGGCAGTGGAGGCCCTGTACCAGCATGAGAAACCAGGAGGAAGCACCTGGCTCCTGGCTTCGGATCGGTGCAGCGTGCTGGCCATAGTGGCCACTTGGGGGGTGAACCAACGGAAAAATGAAGACCTTTCTCTCTGTCTCTCTCACTGTCTAACTCTGCCTGTCCAAAAAAAAAAATACATTGGAGAGGTGAGTATCATTCATAATATCGTCTAGAATTTTTGGCCCTAAATACTATATATGTAGGAGAAGAAAATCATTATTAACCATGTATTTAAATCCATTAGGTGACAGCTAGAGATACTGTCTCAGAAGAGAGCTAGAAATTGGCAAGTTACAAATTGGATCTCCTTTTTGTTCTTAATAATGAAATTTGTTGCCATTCAGTTTATGTGCTAGTTTTTACTTTGCCAGTATTCATCTCCTAGTGCCAGATCTCATTTACTTTTGTATCACTTTTTGTTTTGTTTCATTTTTGCTTTCTATTATTGCCAGATTCTTAATAATTTGATTGATCATTATTCTGACCACAAGACAGGAAAGTTGTAGAATCTTTCTCAAGTCAGTATCTTTACTACTTCACAGTAGTATTTTTTTTAAACTTTTATTTAATGAATATAAATTTCCAATGTACAGTTTATGGATTACAATGGCTTCCCCCTCCCATAACTTCCCTCCCACCTGCAACCTTCCCCTCTCCCACTCCCTCTCCCCTTCCATTCATATCCATATTCACTCTCAATTCTCCCTGTATACAGAAGATCAATTCAGTACACACCAAGCAAAGATTTCAACAGTCTGCACCCACACAGAAACACAAAGTGAAACATACTGTTTGAGTACTAGTCATAGCATCAAATCAAAATGTACAGCACATAAGGACAGAGATCCCACATGAGGAGCAAGTGCACAGTGACTCCTACCGTTCACCCAACAAATTAAAACTCTAGTTTATGGCGCCAGCAACCACCCTAGGCTCATGAGTTGCCAAGGCTATGGAAGCCTTCCAAGTTCGCCGACTCTCACAGTAGTATTTTCCAGAAAAAGGAAGTAGTCATGTGAGCTCCTAAGTGGGGTCTACTTTATATCTCCCACTAACATGCAATTAAAAGACAAATATGAGTACGAAGCTTACTGAGTTTTATCTTTGGGCACCTTCACAACCAAGACTACATTTTACCTGAACTTAAGATTTCAATGCCATCAAGCATGAGGACTGGGAAGATGCTCAGTTGCGCATTCTAAGGATTAACATTAAAATTCTTATATATGGGAAAATACAAAATTATTCTTCATAGTCTATGTTCTTGAGAAACATAAGTCCTGGAAATTATACCCCAAATTCAAAAGAAAGACTTCATAGTCCCATATATGGATTAAGATTATTTTCATTATCACAATTTTCTTTTACAAATTTATTGTTATCTGTTTAATATATACCACAGAAAGTTTTCCTAATTTTTTTATTTCTCCTAGTGCATTACTTTTAATAAAAATAAGTTTGTTTCTAAAATGTTGATATTTATATGTGTAATATTTAGAGGAAATAGAGTGGAAGTTATACAATTATTTTCTACCAGACAACTTAGAGATCATGCTACCTAGGTCGTAGAATTCTTGGCCCTTTAGGAATAGAGTTAAGAGTCCTTTACAAAGAATGATTCAATTAGCTGTCTGGACTATGGCAATGTTAATGGAATAAGATGTACCATTACGTTCAAAATTGTTCCTCCATGAATTTTTTTCATTGCCCACAAACTGCCACCCATTGAGTCAAAAGTCTTGATTGCTCCAGGAAGCACATGTTTGCCTCTGGGAAAGGGGGATGTAAAATAAGCCAATGAAAATAAGAAAATCCCCTGGCACATTTCTAGCTCTACCATTAGGGGTAAGTCTGAGTGAGCATGTGCCGAACTGTACATCTCCTCCCTTTCTTATTCCCACTCTTGTATTTAACAGGGATCACTTTTCAGGTAATTTTAAATGCCCAAGAATAGTTGTGTGTTAATTACAGAATTCAACCAATAGTATTAATAGAACAAAAATACTAAAAGGAATAAAATAATGAGTTGTTTCTGGACAGTCAGGACAAGGGCTAATCAAGACATTGTTACTTGTTAAAGTGATCAGTTTAAGTTCATAATTGATAAAAAAAGATAGGATTAAGTGTCAAAGGGATTACATAAATAAGACCACTGTCTGCAAATAATAATTGATAGAACTAAAAAGGAAAGAAAGATCCAACATGGGAAGTGGGATACACAGCAGACTCATAGAATGCCAAATGCCCTAAATAGCACTCGCCTCAGAATCAGCCCTTAAGGCATTCGGATCTGGCTAAAAAGCCCATGAGAGTTTCATAGACATGGAAAGCCAAGACACTGTGGCAAAAAAAAAAAAAATTACCTAGATGAACGCTCTCTGTGAGTGAGATCCCAGTGGGAAGAACAGGTCATCAAAGAAGGAGGTACCTTTCTCTGAAGGGAGGAGAGAACTTCTGAGAAGATAAGGCAGGCTAGGTTTAAAGGTTTAAAATGAAGTCGCTTGAGCTAACTGCATATTGTTTTGCTTCTGTGCAAAATGCTTTGGCTTGCAAAATGCATTTTTTTAAAGATAACTAGACTTTAGCTGACCTTGTAACATGTGATGATTGTGCTAATGCTTTTATGAGATAATTGAGCATGTGATAATTATTTTAGGAGCTATGTTAAGTTTTTGGTTATGATGACCCCATGTTTATGCTTGCTCAAGGTCTTTTGTTCCCTTACTCTGGAAAAACCCTTTATCTTATGAGAATTCGTCATGCTGCGGTTTATCTTGTGATTCTTGGTAATGCTGTGGATGGAGATATGCTAATGTTGTGGTTTTAAATCTTAAATACTATGTGCGGTTGATGATCGGGGCCTCTCTTCTCGCACTGCACCAGAGGGTGCTGTTGTGCTTAAGAGTTGGCCCATCTGCGCAGATGTAATAAACTTCCTCATGCTCTTGCAGCGATTGGACTGGAATTCGTGTTTCTGGGGTCGGTAGAAGTGTGAGATACCTTTCGGGGGTCTTACATTCTTGGGGGCTCGTCCGGGATTCGAGACCCCAGACCCATGCTCCATTTTCCAATCGGAGGTAAGTCTTTGCTGTTTTAAGTATTTTTGTGTGTTTTGTAGATTTTTTTATTATTTTATTTTTTTCCCGGGGCGCTTGACGTACCGGAGGTTTATGTTTTACCTGTACAGGCGCTAGACGCCGAAAAGAGTTGAGCCAGTAGTAGGTAAGGACAGACGTGTCCGTGACCCCTGGCTCGTACCCTGGAGGACGCTCCAGTGGTGGTCTGCGGGAGAAGGGCTGGTGGCAGCAGCCACTCCCGTCGGAAGTTTTGGTTTCAGTTTTGTTGCGCGCAGGTCTCGTCTTATTAGGGCGCGCAGGTCTTGTTCCATTGTTGTGTGCAGTGTTTTTGTGAGTTTTGTGATTGTTATTTGTGTTCTAATATACTTTCCTTATTTGCCTTTCCCCTCCAACATGGGACAGGAATTAACTACACCTTTGAGTCTTACTCTAGGTCATTGGAGAGAGGTCCGGGAGCGGGCCCAAAACTTGTCTATAAGAGTGCAGAAGAAGAACTGGACAAGTTTTTGTACGTCCGAGTGGCCAGCCTTCAACATCGGGTGGCCGCGGGATGGGACTTTTGACTCTTGAATTATCTTACAGGTGAAGAGCCAGGTCTGCAGGGAAGGTAAAGAAGGGCACCCGGATCAAGTGCCCTACATCTTTGTGTGGGAGGACCTGGCACAATACCCCCCAAAATGGGTAAAACCCTTTCTCCCGGCTGACCGAGTCGTGGCGGGTGCCTTACCCGCCCCGCCTCCGTCCGTAACACCTTTAAAACCGCAACCCGCAGATCAGAGCGGGCTCCCGTCAGTTGACATCTTTGTGTGGGAAGACCCAGCGCAAAATTCGCTGGTTGCCCCTGCCTCGGCCCTTTACCCATTAAAGGAGTTAGACTCCCTCAAGGCAAAGAAACCCTCGGTCCTCCCGGGCGGGCAGGAGGATCTTTTGCTTTTTGACACCCCACCGCCTTACGCACCCCTCCCGAGAGAGCCTACGGCACCTTCCCCGGATTCTACGCAGGGAGAAGGGGAGGAAGTCCCTCCGGCCCGTTCAGGGGAGGAGGACCCTCCGGCTCGTTCAACCCCCATGAATACCAGACTGCGCTTGCGTCGGGGAGGGGGGAGTGAGGGCGGGCAGTGGGAGGCACAGGCTTTCCCACTTCGCTCAGTGGGGGATCAGATGCAATACTGGCCGTTTTCAGCTTCAGATTTGTACAATTGGAAAACCCATAACCCGCCTTTTTCTCAAGATCCACAAGCTTTGACAGGATTAATTGAATCTATTCTTTTAACCCACCAACCGACCTGGGATGACTGTCAGCAGCTCCTGCAGGCTCTCCTGACCACGGAGGAGAGACAGCGAGTTCTCACGGAAGCTCGAAAAAATGTTCCAGGGGACAACGGTCAACCTACTCAACTGCCAAACGAGATTGATGCAGCATTCCCGTTGACCAGACCGGATTGGGATTTTAGTACGGCAGTCGGTAGGGAACGACTTCGTCTCTATCGCCAGATTCTCCTGACAGGTCTCAGAGGGGCAGGGAGACGCCCCACCAATTTGGCTAAGGTACGTGCCATAACTCAGGGTAATGAGGAGACCCCGGCGGGGTTTCTAGAAAGATTAATGGAGGGATACCGGATGTACACCCCGTTTGACCCCCAGGCTCCTGACCGGCAGTCGGATGTAATAATGTCTTTCATTGGCCAATCGGCCCCAGATATCCGAGCGCGGCTGCAGAGACTGGAGGGCTTACAGGGTTATACATTGCAGGATCTCCTAAAAGAGGCAGAGAGAATCTTTAATAAGAGGGAAACTAAGGAAGAAAAAGAGGAAAGAATGCAAAAAGAACAGGATCGGAGAGACAAAAAGAAAAATAGGGAACTAGCTAAAATTTTGGTCACCGCAGTAAGCGAATCTAATAGGCAGGATAGGTCAGGTTATGGTAGAGGTCAAACAAAGAAATACCCGGGAGACAAAAATAGACCGCGGATAGAACGAGACCAGTGTGCGTACTGTAAGGAAAGAGGACACTGGGCCAGAGACTGTCCAAACAAAAATGCCACCAGAAGAAGAAAGGAGACTGACATCCCAGTTCTTCCCCTGGGGGAAGAGGACGATTACTAGGGGGGTCAGGGCCAGGAGCCTCCCCCTGAGCCCCGGGTAACCCTGAGAGTGGGAGGCAGGCCGGTCACGTTTATGGTGGATACCGGAGCTCAGCACTCTGTTTTAAACAAAAATATTGGCCCCCTTAGCTCAAAAATTTCTTGCGTCCAGGGAGCAACTGGAAGAAAAATGTGCTGATGGACCACAGAACGGCAGGTAGATCTAGCCACTGGCCAAGTCACCCACTCATTTCTTTTAGTACCAGACTGCCCGTATCCATTATTAGGAAGAGATTTGCTATCTAAGGTGGGAGCCCAGATTCATTTCCAGAAGGAAGGGGCCTCAGTGACGGACTCTGGAGGGCGCCTTCTGCAGGTATTGACTTTACAATTAAGAGATGAACATCGTCTATATGACAATGACAAAGAAAAAATAAAAACCTCACTAGCCCCTGAGTGGATCGAAAAGTTTCCGAGTTCTTGGGCAGAGACCGGAGGGATAGGATTAGCAATTCAGCAGCCACCTATTATAGTAAATGTAAAGCCTACAGCTGAACCAATATCTGTACGGCAGTATCCTATGACCAAGGAAGCAAAGGATGGAATCCGGCCTCACATTAAGAGACTGCTGGACTTGGGAATATTAAAACCCTGCCAATCCCCTTGCAATACACCCTTACTGCCGGTACGGAAACCAGGCACCAATGACTTCCGACCTGTGCAGGACTTACGCGAGGTAAATCGTCGGGTTGAAGACATTCACCCGACCGTGCCAAATCCGTACAACTTGCTGAGCACTTTGCCTCCATCGCGCACTTGGTATACAGTGCTAGATTTAAAAGATGCTTTCTTTTGTCTGAGATTGAGCCCCCAGAGCCAACCTTTGTTTGCATTCGAATGGAAGGACCCGGAGACTGGATTCTCGGGGCAATTGACTTGGACCAGACTCCCACAAGGATTTAAAAATTCGCCCACACTATTCGATGAGGCCTTACATCATGACTTGGCAAGCTTTAGGGTGAGTAACCCTCAATGGACTCTTTTACAGTATGTGGATGACTTACTCCTGGCAGCAGAAACCGAAGAGGACTGTAAACAGGGCACGGAATCCCTGCTCCAGAAGCTAGGCGAGCTGGGATATCGCGCCTCTGCCAAAAAGGCCCAAATATGTGCCCGACAGGTAGTTTACCTAGGTTATAAATTAAAAGGGGGCAGGAGGTGGCTAACGGAGGGACGTAAACAGGCGGTGGCGCTTATACCCCCACCTAACAACCCACGCCAGTTGAGGGAATTTCTGGGAAGTGCCGGTTTCTGCCGCCTGTGGATTCCTGGGTTTGCGGAGATTGCGGCTTCCCTATATCCCCTCACAAAAAACAATTCCCCTTACATCTGGGGAGAAGAACAGCAGTTGGCCTTCGATCAACTAAAAAAGGCCCTCTTGGAAGCCCCCGCACTAAGCCTGCCTGACCCCAACAAGCCTTTTATCCTATATATAGACGAAAGAGGGGGGATTGCAAAGGGAGTCTTGACCCAAAAATTAGGGCCTTGGAAGAGGCCGGTGGCCTATTTTTCAAAGAAATTGGACAGTGTCGCCTCTGGGTGGCCCCCGTGTCTTCGCATGATAGCGGCGGTGGCCACGATTGTGAAAGATTCCGACAAACTGACTCTGGGACAGCTACTGACCGTAGTGACGTCTCATGCTATTGAGACGGTCATACGTCAGCCACCTGATCGATGGCTATCAAATGCCAGAATTACCCATTACCAAGCAATGTTACTCAACCCCGAGCGCATCCGGTTTGGAACGACGGCCTCTCTCAACCCCGCCACTCTACTGCCGGAACCAGGAGACCATACGCAGGTCAGTCACAATTGCCAACAGGTACTGGCTGAAGTCTACGGGGCCCGTGAGGACTTGACAGACCAGCCCCTGCCAGACGCGGAGTACACCTGGTATACAGATGGCAGCAGCTTCCTCCATCAAGGTGAGAGGAGGGCAGGGGCGGCGGTGGTCGACGGAAAGACTGTTGTTTGGGCCTCTGCCTTACCACCAGGCACTTCAGCACAGAAAGCTGAGTTGGTAGCTCTGACTGAGGCCTTAAAACAGGCAAAAGGGAAGAGGGTAAACATTTATACAGACAGTCGATACGCCTTCGCTACGGCGCATGTGCATGGTGAAATATATAAAAGAAGGGGACTGCTTACTTCAGCAGGCAGAGAAATTAAAAATAAGCAGGAAATCCTAGATCTCCTACAGGCCCTCTTCTTGCCAAAGAAGGTGAGCATCATACATTGCCCCGGCCACCAAAAAGGAGAGGATCCAGTGGCACAGGGTAACCGGATGGCGGATGAGGTGGCCAGAACTAGCGCCTTGGGTAGCTGCGTGTTAAACATCGATGTGCAAGACCCTCCCAGCCGGGGGCCGGAATGGAATTATACCGAACAAGATGTGGCAGCCATACAAAGGCTAGGGGGAATTTACGACGAGACCACTAAAAGCTGGAAAATACAGGGCAAAGTCGTGCTGCCCACAAAAGAAACTAGAAGATTAGTGCAAGATCTACATAGATGGACACATTTAGGGTATAAGAAATTAAGGACCTTACTGGATAGGGAGGAGATTTCTCATTTTTTATTGGGACTACCTGCAGCAGTAAAACAAACCATAGAGGCCTGCATCCCATGCACCAAGGTAAATCCCAGATGTTCTAAAATACCTGAAGGAGTCCGGATACGGGGGGCTAGGCCTGGAATTAATTGGGAAATAGATTTCACAGAGGTCCGCCCAAGCAGATATGGAATTAAGTACCTTCTAGTGTTCGTAGATACCTTTTCCGGCTGGCCTGAAGCATTTCCAGTAAAGAAGGAGACAGCACAAGTCGTGGTTAAGAAGCTATTAGAAGAAATCTTCCCGCGGTTTGGCTTACCTAAGGTATTGGGGTCGGATAATGGACCCGCCTTCGTCTCCAGGGTAAGTCAGTTGGTGACCAAAGTGCTGGGGATTGATTGGAAATTGCATTGTGCGTACAGGCCCCAGAGTTCAGGTCAGGTAGAACGAATGAATAGAACAATTAAGGAGACCTTGACTAAATTAACAATGGAGACTGGCACTAGAGACTGGGTCGAACTGCTGCCGATGGCTTTGTTTAGGGCTCGTAACACACCTTCTGTATGTGGATTAACACCCTATGAAATATTGTACGGAGGCCCTCCACCCGCAGCAGATTTGTTGGGACCTAGTATTGACTCATTTGCAACATCCTCTACTTTGCAGACCCGCTTCCGAGCTTTGCAGCTCATCCACAGGCATATAGGGAAGCAGCTGACTGCCGTATACCAGTCCAAGTGCTCTACGCTCCCGCATTCATTCCAGATTGGGGACATTGTCTACGTCCGCAGACACCAGATTAAGACGCTTGAGCCGCGTTGGAAGGGACCCTACACGGTATTATTGACTACGCCGACCGCGATAAAGGTAGACGGAATTGCCGCCTGGATACACGTGTCACACGTCAAGAGGGCGACAGCTGAACAGAGACAAGAGACCGACGACCCTGCCGACGAGCCGACACCAAAATGGAAACTACAACGTACTCAAAACCCACTCAAGATAAGAATTTCAAAAACTGTTTAGTACTGCTTACAATTCTTTTTACCCCTATTATGGGCGGCCCGCATGCCCCGGTGAGGCTCACGTGGGAGGTGCAATCTGGTACCACGGAGGTCGTGTGGTCCATTTCCCGCGTGGCCCCCTCCGGGACCTGGTGGCCTGCCTTGCACCCTGATGTATGTAAGCTAGTAAAGGGAATGGATAACTTGGCAGCCTATGGTGTCGCGTTCGCCCCTGGTGCATTGGTCAGTGGCCCCGCGCGGCTTGGGTGCGAGTCTAAGATAAAAAGATGCCAGTTACAACAACAAGAGTTTTATGTGTGCCCTAAGGATGGCAGGTCTACAAAAGAAAAGAGACGATGCGGGGGAGCAGAATCTTTCTACTGTAAGGCCTGGGGATGTGAAACCACTGGTCACGTATATTGGAAACCCTCCTCTTGTTGGGATTGGATTACTGTACACCGTAATTTCATTCCTGGGAGAGATCCCAACTGCTCTATGCCCCTTAATATTTCTTTCACAGAAAAAGGAAAAAAGGCCAACCTTACTGACTGGAAAAGGGGAAGAATATGGGGCTTAAGGTTTTATGTTTCTGACTATAATCCCGGGCTCCTATTTAAAATTCAACTTAAAGAGGAAGCCCTTCCCCAAATTGGAGGTCCCAGTATGTTGGGGAGGTAGGAGGATCAAAGGTCATGGCCTACATTGTTTAGACAAGGGCCTGTGACTGAAGTCGTAACCTCGACTTCCCACCAAAGGTCTGTCCCTGGGGCCACAACTATAAAATCCCAGGGCCAACCCACGATCTTTACACTCCCCCAGATAGCAAATACATCTAAAAGTTTTAATTCGACTGATTTGTCCCCTACTGTACGGTCGGATACTCTTTCAATAGTACTACTTTTATTTTTAGTTTTTGTAATACATGGGCTTTCTGCTGCCGCCTATGCCATGATCCTAGCAAGGCGGGACCGAAGGCAGGACCAAAGACAGGACCAAAGTGTTGAGACCGAAACTATAGAGGGAATATATATAGAAATTCTTTAAAATTTTAAGATTAAAATTTGCACATGAAAAGAGGAGGGAATGAGAAGATAAGGCAGGCTAGGTTTAAAGGTTTAAAATGAAGTCGCTTGAGCTAACTGCATATTGTTTTGCTTCTGTGCAAAATGCTTTGGCTTGCAAAATGCATTTTTTTAAAGATAACTAGACTTTAGCTGACCTTGTAACATGTGATGATTGTGCTAATGCTTTTATGAGATAATTTAGCATGTGATAATTATTTTAGGAGCTATGTTAAGTTTTTGGTTATGATGACCCCATGTTTATGCTTGCTCAAGGTCTTTTGTTCCCTTACTCTGGAAAAACCCTTTATCTTATGAGAATTCGTCATGCTGCGGTTTATCTTGTGATTCTTGGTAATGCTGTGGATGGAGATATGCTAATGTTGTGGTTTTAAATCTTAAATACTCTGTGCGGTTGATGATCGGGGCCTCTCTTCTCGCACTGCACCAGAGGGTGCTGTTGTGCTTAAGAGTTGGCCCATCTGCGCAGATGTAATAAACTTCCTCATGCACTTGCAGCGATTGGACTGGAATTCGTGTTTCTGGGGTCGGTAGAAGTGTGAGATACCTTTCGGGGGTCTTACACTTCCACTTTGACTATGGCCTTGTCTAAACAAGATCACAGTTGGTGAACTCAAGAGGCTTCCATAGCCTTGGCAGCTCATGACAAGGGCTGCGGGTGATTACTGACATCATAAATAAGAGTGTCAATTGTCAAATCAACAACGGGAGTCACTGTGCACCTGTTCCCCATGTAGAATCTCTATCCTTAATGTGCTGTACTATGCAAATTAACAGTAAAACTAATACTCAAACAGTACTCTATATGTCGGTATAGGTGCAGTCTGTTGAAATCTTTACTTAATATATACTAAATTGATCTTCTTTATATAAAGATAATTGAAAATGAATCTTGATGTGAATGGGATGGGAGAGGGAGAGGGAGAGGGGAGAGGCAGAGGGAGAGGGAGAGGGAGAGGGACATGGGATGGTTGTGGGTGGGAGGGAGGTTATGGGGGGAAAAGCCACTATAATTCAAAAGCTGTACTTTTGAAATTTATATTTATTATATAAAAGTTAGAAAAAAGAAAAGAAAATCAACTCTCAGTGCAAATAAATTTCTTATGACTCATTACAAGGTAACAAAAATACTATTTTTTTACAAATTTTAAGTCATATACATTTTGAGTGGAGACAAAAGGAGCTTTCTGAGTTCAAAAAGTTTGGCTTGGAATATCCAGAGATGTGGGTTAGTAGGCAATTCTTAGATGACAAATGAAGATATGTAGTGATAAAAAATCTTGGTTTTCTTCCCCACA
This sequence comes from Lepus europaeus, assembly GCF_033115175.1. NCBI lineage: Eukaryota > Metazoa > Chordata > Mammalia > Lagomorpha > Leporidae > Lepus > Lepus europaeus. The sequence goes on along the minus strand of NC_084846.1, from coordinate 57,614,721 downwards.
AATGATACAATAGACTGGTTATCAAGGTAAGAGACAGTTGAGAGTTGAAGAGTAGCAGTTAAAGATTGTATTTCTAAATTTAAGTAACAACTTCACCACTAATCACTTCTACTATTTCTATCTGTAGCAAAAGTGTTTAAGACATCAGTTCTGGGGATCCATAGGAAGCAGATCCACCTGCAATACAAACCCTGAAAGCACATAGATTGTGGAAAAAATATTTTCTACTAACATGCAGAAATTGCTTAAAAAATGCAGCCATGTCCAGGCTTTTATGCTAGTAAATTAATGTCCCCTAAAAACTATTCATCAATTACTTATGAATCTGAAAAATAAGAAAATGACTCACAGTTGATAACTTCATAGGGAAAGGAAATGAAAGGTTGGGAGAAAACTGAAAACTACTTAATTAATTTACATCAACTGTAAAATTCAGATAGTCCAAGCCATTTTTTCCAAAGGAGAGACCATAAGAGCTATCTGCCATCCACTCACTAACAAGAGAACTCATGAAAAAGCAGTTAGGGTACAAAGATGAAGCTGATTTCCATTGAAATTAGTTATGTGTCTTCTATCCACAGGCTGACTTTTGGCTACAACAAAAGCAATAAGTACTTCTAGAAGAGAAATGGGTACCTGTAGAATCATTACCAACACAGAACCAAGACTTCAAGTAAGGGTGAAAAATAAAGCAATAATAATTGCACCACCCTTTACACTTCCCAATGACATGAGTAGTTTTGTGTTCCCAGAAAAAGAAAGAAGTGATGGAGGGAAACTGCATGGAGATAGAGCCAAAGGGATGAAAGGCAGAACAGAAGATGCAAAGCAGAAAATCTCGAATGGGAGACTGTTTTATGGCTGCGCAGTCCCTGGCCACTCGCAGTCACTTCTTTCTTTCCTGGGCTCCTGAGCTCTGAAGGTGATGGTATAAGCAGCAATGCAGCAAAGCCAGAAGATGATTTGGGTGATTTATTAGGTCTATCACAGCCCTCATTTTCATTATCATCACATTACCTTTTACAGTCACTGTTTCCCAACTTGAGGCACATAATGCAGATGGCAAGTTCCTCTGAGGAAGCACAGTGTTTTGTTGCTTAATGTTTCAAAATGAAGATGTACAATGAATTGCGCATAACATTTAATTACCACTTACTTACCATATTTAGTTTTGAATGGTTCATAGCCAGATGCAACCATCTGGAGAAACCCAGGAGAGTGTCTTACCAGGAACATGATGCATCCTGTGTAGGACCCAAACTTAAAAACCAGGGGTGTAGGGACTTCTGAGTAGAACTGCTAAGAGATTCTTGACTACAGAAACAAACAAAAAAAAAATCATCACTTCACTACAAGTTTTCAAAAGTTCCAGCATGCAGAAACTGGACAAGAAGAATGTATACATAATTATGCTAGACTTGCTGCTTAATTTGACTTTTCATTTCATTAGAAAAAGAAGGAGAATTAGTAGAATCTAACCTAAAAAAAAGAAGTCATCTTTAAATCTTTTATTAGAATTTCATAGTGATGTATGTCCGTTTAAGACTGACTGACAAAGCAGATGTAAAAGTCTGGGAAGTCTTTGAAACAGGGCTCAGCAATTTGGGTTTTATGCTAATAAAACTTGGTGGTTCTTAAAAAGTTGATGGAAACTGAAATTAAAAGATGTTTACTTTGGTGCAAGAAATTTTGAAATCTATGCACACTTTTTTCTGCACATTATAAGAACTTTTTGAAATCCTCTTGTTTATGAGAATGGACTCCTGAGTCTTGTGTGTAATGTTTGAATCTACATCCTCATGATGAACTGTCTTCCATCTCCATTACACATAAGCATCCACGTGGTCCCCATCTCCACCTCTACACACACACACAACACAAACTCGTAATAGTGTTCTCAATACAATAAAATCCTAAGACATCTTGTTGCGGTGGATTCATTCTGAGAGGAGGAGCGTGGTGGGGGCAAGAGGTGCGGAGTCACCACACTGCTGCTGGGAGTTGGGTGAAAGCAGGCCAGAGGTGAGCAGCCCGCAGACTCATTTATTTCAGTTGGTACAACAGCTTATATAGCCAAGACAGCCAATCCAGTCAAGGGGCGGTTTATGCCCTAACCAATCACAGCCTGTTGCCAGGCAGGCTCCGTTGCCAGGTGGGTTTCAAAGCCATTCCTGAGTAATTGATGCCCACTTGCCAGTGGCCATCTTGGCATGGCCTTCTCATTCCACCACCACATTTGATCCTTGATTTCATTTTATGGGAATAGCAATGTGGAGACACAACAACCATTCACACAAATGTCCTTGTTGTCAGGTATCAGCTGGACAGGTTGAACAGTATCGACTGTGGCATTTAATCCATCTCCCAGAGTTCCCACTTTGCCTAATTCCCACTCAACATGGCTTAGAGTATGAAATGGTCATATCAAACTTTAACACACCCCAAATAGAATCATTTCTCTTTTGTTTCAAGATCAGTTTGGCTATTTCTACTAACTTCTCAGTTCATACCTTCATCCAACACACTCTCAGATTTACACCAAAATAAACTTTTTATGCCACATTTGACTTGTTGACTGACTCTGAACTATTTCTATGCTGTACACAGCCAAGCTTCTTCTTTCTTCAGAGCATCTGCACATTTTTCTCCGTGTAAATGCCCTAAATTCATATTTTTTCATTCAGATATGGCTCAGCCCTTTTTTTCCTTGGAGGAAGATATCCCTGTAATTACCTGCTCCCAGATTTGTCACTGCCTATCATATTTCCATGTACATAACAATGCTGACAGATTTTGTAATTTTTATATTTATTTATAATCCATTTTTCTCTCCACCAGAATGTTAGTTTTATGAGAAAGAGGAACCTATTTGTTTTGTTCACCACTGCATATCCACTGCCTACAGCAGGCATTGAGTGGAGACCAACAACTCATTTCCCAATGAGCTGATGAATTTCTGACCTCATGTCCTCCCACAGACATCTGTAACCACAGCACTCAGGTGACCATTGTCATATTTGTTTTTCCTTTGGGTCAAGCCAAATTAGCAAACACAGATGGCCTGCTTCCAACCCTATGAAATGAGATCAGCATAGGAAGTTTTCTGTACCCCCATGTTTATTGCAGTTCAATTCACAATAGCTCAGATATGGAATTAACCCACATCTCCATTAACCATGACTAGATAAAGAAAATATGCTACACATACACACACACACACACCATGGAATACTACTCAGCCATACAATGAATGAAATCCTGTCATTTGCAACAAAATGGATGCAACTGTAAACCACTAGTGAAATAAGCCAGTCACAAAAATACAAATATCATATTTTCCCTGATCTGTGGTAACTAATAGAGTACAAAAAATATATAAGAGTGAAATTGACACTTTGATGATGACTTTTTTTTTGATAGGCAGAGTTAGACAGAGAGAGAGAGACAGAGAGAAAGGTCTTCCTTTTCCGTTGGTTCACCCCCCAAATGGCCGCTATGTCTGGCGCTGCACCCATCCAAAGAAGCCAGGAGCCAGGTGCTTCCTCCTGGTCTCCCATGCGGGTGTAGGGCCCAAGCACTTGGGCCATCCTCCACTGCACTCCTGGGCCACAGCAGAGAGCTGGACTGAAAGAGGAGCAACCAGGACAGAATCCGGCGCCCTAACCAGGACTAGAACCATGGGGTGCTGGCGCCGCAGGCCAAGTGTGCCGCGGCGCCTGCCGCTGACATTCTGATTCGATGACTGTATACAGCCTTTGTCTCTGTTGTTGAGGAACAGTGTTTTTTCTTATTATTATTTGTTAAACTTTTAGTGTAGGGTTAATCTCGTTCATATATGTAAAAAAACTGAAAGTAGATCAATGTAAAAATTAAAAAAGAATAGGAAAGAGAGAAGGAGGAAGGTAGAGTGGGAAGTATCCCTATGCCCCTAAACCTGTATATATGATATACAGGAAATAAATTCAATTTAAGAAATAGTTTTTAAAAATTTCCACCTCCTCTTCAAGGAAAACTCGGAATCAGTGCTGGCTTCTCTCTTCAGGGCAAACGCTCTTGAACAAAGTATACTCGCATGCTTGACTTCCCCTAGAGCAATCTTTGCACTGATGGGAACAACCAGCAAACAGTAAAAGGCTGAGATCGTAAGTGGGTATTTAAGAAGTTTTGACAAACGCATGAGTTCACACTTACAGACTAAAGTTCTTCCAGAAAAGCCTTCAGACATTTACACTGCTCAGACTTTCTTCCCTGAAGCCTAGAAAGCTGATCATAGTCTCAATAACCTTCTAGTCAATGAGCAGGTATCCTGGCCAGAATAACTCAACCTGCAAACATAACAGAGAAGTGGACCCCTCAGGTGTCTCAGGTTTGCATTGCAACAGTGCCCCTTTACTATATACGTTCTATACATACTCAGCCCAGTCCTCCAGGTCGCACCACCTGGAGAGGATACCTCAGGTCTGTGCAGACAGAATGTCAAGGTTAGCTCCTCTTTTCTCTCTAGTCTTTACTTTCTCTGTGAGTCAGCTTGAATGATTGCTGGAGAAAAAAGTCATGTTATTCTATGCAACCTAAGACTCTGATTTGAATGGGTGGGCAGAAAGAAAAGGAGACTTAATTTATGCCAGCCCTACCTACCGAAGAATAAAGTGCTTGATTTTATGAGATCCAAAGGATCTAAACAGGGCACAAATGGTTTATGCTTGGCCACGGGCTCCTCATTCGTCGGCCAAAGTCTTAAATGTCTGCTCATTTGTTAGCAGCAGATTTTAGATCCTTTCATCTCACTTATATTATTTTTCCAGCCCCCCCCCCACAAAGTTCCATATATGGTTTCACTTATTTATATCCCTACAGAACTGGCATAACTTTAATTGAAACCATTTGTTGATAGGTAAATCTGAGGGATAATGAAGTGAATCAATTACCTTGGGCTCAAGTTTTAAAGGGTAATATAGGCTACCCTGAAAATCCAAGTACACACATTTGACACACTGTTAACATCTATGTATATTTTTAATTTCCTGGTTGGCAAATGGTTATATCCTTAATAGATGATACAATTATATGAAAATGACTCATTCATAAATCTTCTTTTCTATATCTTTTGCTGGGCCTTTATAATTATATTATCAGCCCCCAATTTTTCTGATTCAGTGATTAAATTGATCCTTCTAAGAAACTTTAATCCTGTTTGATTCCACCTCAATTCTTTTTTATTTTGAAGCCTGCTTAATATAACATTCAAGTCAAGACTGTGAACATTTTCTAACTGTTTTCAAGGTAGAATTCAAGTAGCTAGTAATTAAGTATGAGGAGTTTTCAAAAAGTTTATGGAAAATTAATAATATGGAAAAACTACATGCACATTTCAAATTTCAATATGAGCACATCAAACACAAAACCCTATATAGCATTTGAGTTTATGAACAAAGGGTTCTTTTCACTAATGTAAAGCCACTCATGTGAAAGTATGGAACAAAAAGAGTAATGTCCCATAAATTTTAAGTCTATAGAAAGACTTTATATAGTGTAGATTGTTAAAAGTATAAACAGGCAATCAGTAAACCCAGGCCACGTTGCTGTCAACATACATGACTTAATTTAGAGTATAACAACCGTGTTTTGCTCATTTTTTTTCCCATCAAATAGGACTTAGAGATTAAATATTTTTGGGGTCAATCAAAATGCTTTTTGCAAGGATTTTTAGAATATAAAAATAAGACTATAAGTTCACTGATCTAGCAAATCTCAGAATAAGCAAGGATTTAAGTTATAATATTTCAATTTAGGTTAGTATGCTCACGTACTATGTATTGAAATGTGCTGTGATACAAAGTGGATTAAAGTTGAAACATTCCTGATTATACTTATTAAGAAGAGATTAGATTCCTAGATTCTCTTTAAACTTAGGGAATCATACCATTCCTTCTGGATAATATTTGGCTTTAACACTAAGGTATTCATTCCTCTTTCTAGTATCTCTTCATTAAACAACAGTGGCCTAAGCCATTAGGGCTGCTGATGTTGGTTCTAATGTCTTCTCACCATTTTTGAGTCTCAAATGATAAAATGTATGTGTAAACTCATTCTATACATAAATGCACCATTCCAATTGAAGAAATAATAATTTCTGTCCTTACTCATGATGCAACCAGCCTTGTCAAACCTGCTCAGGAGGGAATGTTCACTAATAACACATAATTGTAAAGGCTCCAGACTTATTCCTTCCTTAGAGCATTTGTTTGAAGGTCAGCTTCTCACCTGGTTTTTTCCTTCCCAGAAGTTAGATTTCTGAACTTCACAGCGAGGAAAACAACATGATTATTTCTTAATGAGCACTCACTGGGTACTGAAGCAAGAGCAAGAACTACAACAGAAACTAGACAGGAAACATGTCAATCCCTTGCTTGTATTTTAGTCCACACAAAGATCTCTGTCTCTCTCTCTCTCCTTCCTCCCACCATTTCTGGAGTTTATAAACAATACGGAGGAACTCTCTTTCTGGGGTCATCAGAGTCTTTCTATAGAACTCTCAAGGGATTGAACCTAGAGTGTGAAATGCCTGCTGGTGAGCACTGGCTACTCGTGTTTCCAGGGCAATCCATTCAATACAATTCATTATCAGCTTGAGGACCCTCTTGCTCATACCCAAAGCCTCCAGCACACCACTCCAAGCATCAATTCTCAGTACCGTGTCCTAATCTCTATTATTTAGATATTAACTAAGTCATTTCTTTCCCCCAAAATAACGTATTTCTATTGCTTTTGCTCACTCGATGTTTTATTTAGTTCATCATATTCCTCACTTATGATTATAATTTATTATTGCACCTTTACAGTCTGATTTGCCACAGTGAAAAGCATATATACCCTGGGGCCAGTGCTGTGGTGTAGTAGGCTGATCACTGCTTGTGGTGTGGGCATCCCACATGGGCACTGGTTGATGTCCTGGCTGCTCCTCTTCCTATCTGTCTCTCTGCTCATGACCTGGGAAAGCAGCAGAAGATGGCTCAAGTCTTTGGGCCCCTGCACACATGTGGGAGACCTGGAAAAAGCTTCTGGCTCCTGGCTTCAGTCTGGCCCAGCTCCAGCCATTGTAGCCATTTGGGGAATGAACCAGCAGATGGAAGACTTTCTGTCTGTAACTCACTCTCTCAAATAAATTTTTTAAAATCTTTAAAAAAATAGGAAAAAAGCATTCTATCCTAGAAAATTAAAAACTTTCTAAGAATATAAGCCTGCACTAAAGAAGACAGCAACATGGGCTTGCTCCCAGTTTAAACCGTTTGACTTCAGGGACATAATTACAGGCAGAAGCTGTGACTTAGGTCCAGTTACATGCTGGGCTCCAGCTGGGTTCTCTTGTTTCTTCTACAATGAGGAGCCAGAATTAGAACATCAATTGTTAGCTCCGAGAAACACAGGCCATATTTAGTTTCTGCTTGTTAAACAGTCAACTGGGCACCCAGGGAGATGAACTCCCACGTCATTCACTTGTTTCCCTGGGCTTTACCTCAGTTTCTTTTTGGTTAAAAAGGGAGTACAATGTTTTGAGAAATAAATAGTCTTCTCAATTACTTATCTTTGCATGCTTACGGTATACCTACCGCCAGAACCTGCTTCTGTTCCTTAGAAATAAATATTCCTCACTGGCTGTAAGGGATCTAATAGGGAGAAGCAGAGTGCAATGGGAGACAAAATGAAAATGTCTTGAAACAATAGAGTAATTAGCTTCTCCACTGAAAGCTCTAAGTTTCATTAAATAGAAGCGATAGTCAGCAGTAAATCTTCACCCCTGGGAGAAGGGGAAAATGTCAAATTTCATTCTGGAAAGGCCTTTGTAAAAACACAGACACAGTCAATTTTGTTTTATTCCAAAGATTTATTTCACAGCAGTCACAATTAATTCAAACCTGTCTCCCAGATGCAATAAGTGTGAAGAACTGGAACTGCCATCTGATTTTGCAACATCTCGCTGTCTCTAAATATTGAAGGATATTCGCCAAAATTTGTGTGCACAAAGTTTTTGCCCCAGAAAACACACAACAGTCTCTCTCCCTCTCCCCCTCCTTTCTCTCTTTCTCCCCCCCTCTCTCTGTGGAGGGGGTGTTTCCTTTGGGGAAATCTATTTTTGTATACGCTTGCTTCTCTCCTTTTTATCATATAAATGCAACAAAATGGAGCAGTGAACTTATTTTAGCTGTTCGAAAGTAAAGTCAGTGCCAAATGCCATGTGAAATTATTTCACTCATCACTAGAGAAGTGACATATTTGAAATAGTAGATAGCAGTTTTGTGAAGCTACACTAAGGACTTCCAGGATTAATTCAATTATAATTAACTCGTATGGAGTCAAGTCACAACAGGCATGCTGCCATTAAAATAGCAAACAATCATTTCTCTTGCTGTTTGGCTTCTTCTTGTAAACTGACAAAGATCATTACAGAACACAGAATCGGGAAACCTAGTGCGTATACATATTTACAGATATTTGTAGTGCCTCAAATTCCATTCAAAGTGGGTTTGACAAACACAATTTAAACACAACCCACAGTAAAACACAATTTAAACAGAACCCAGCATTCCTTCTTTAGTAAGGCAGATACCTCTAACTCTAAGGAGCAAATAAAAGAATCATGGAATGATGTGATTGACATACTATTCTAATAGATTTCAATGTTAATTAATGATAGCTAACCTGAACAGATTCCCTTCTCTTATCTACCACTCACCCAACCACAGCAAAATCAAACTTTGTGAAATCTTAATTAGCACCATGCATTGCACTAAATGAGTTCCTGGCAGATAGGCATACAGAATTCCTTTCAAGTGAATGTGAACTACACTGGTTTCTGAGCTCCAGAATTCACAACCTGACAAGCTGCATTTGGTCTTTCAAAGCCATTAGAAGGTTAGTCCACTTCTTCTTAGCCCTGTGTGTTACAGCCATCTTCCCCCTGCTCTATCAAAGGTGAGACCTTTGCAGGTGCTCTCCTTCCTTGGAGGGACCCACCCTTCCTGCAATGTTTAAAGTGGGCTCAGGTTTAGCAGTCTCAGCTTTCTGGGGTGCTCAAATGATTACATTCTACAAACTGGGCTTTTTTTTTTTTTTCTGCAATTTAATAAGAAACAGTATATACAGCTTTGTTCATCTTATGCAGACTTGAAATGACCTAATAAATGTGGATCCAAATTTAAAATTGTAAATATATTTAGTGCTTGAGTAATATTCTTTCACAATATCTGCCATAATTTACTCGGCTATTGCCCTGGTCTTGGATATTTGGATTTCGCTTTAGCTGTTAAAAAAGAGTACCGGCCGGCACCGTGGCTCAACAGGCTAATCCTCCGCCTAGAGGCGCTGGCACACCGGGTTCTAGTCCCAGTCGGGGTGCCGGATTCTGTCCCAGTTGCCCCTCTTCTAGGCCAGCTCTCTGCTGTGGCCCAGGAGTGCAGTGGAGGATGGCCCAAGTGCTTGGGCCCTGCACCCCATGGGAGACCAGGAGTAGCACCTGGCTCCTGCCTTCGGATCAGCGCGCCGGCCGTGGTGGCCACTGGAGGGTGAACCAACGGCAAAGGCAGACCTTTCTCTCTGTCTCTCTCTCTCACTGTCCACTCTGCCTGTTAAAAAAACAAACAAACAACAACAACAACAACAAGAGTACCACAGGAAGCATAATCAGGTACAGAAAACAAAATCCCCAAGTGAGAAAAGAAGGCACATTGAAGGCTGATGGGTAGGAAACAAGTGTTGCTACTGCCTGCCTGTATCACCTTCCAGCAGCTGAATAAACCTTCCAAGCATCTTTGATATTTATATGGCAAAATAGGATTAACAATAGCATCTATTTCGTAAAGTTGTTAGAAAAGTAAGTAGGGTAAAACACACGCATGGACTAGGAGTGTATTATCATAGGGCAAGCAAGTGATTATTACATAATTATTACATAACTGTGAATCTTTTCATAGATTTTTGCCAGATTACTTTCCGAGATTCATGGACCAATTTATACTCTACTAACAAAGCATAACTATAAAGGATTTTTTATATATTCATTTGACAGGTAGAGTTACACACAGTGAGAGAGAGAGGGAGAGAGAAAGGCCTTTCTTCCATTGGCTCACCCTACAAATGGTCGCCCAGGACTAGAACCCGGCACCCACATGGAGTGCCGGCACCGCAGGTGGAGGATTAACCAAGTGAGCCACGGTGCTGGCTCCCAACTGTAAAGTTTTTAAACACTTGCCATTTAATTTTAATAAGAAAACATAACTTCTCTTATGTACTCTGCTTATAATCACATATATTCCAGGCTATTGTCAAACTGTCAGGGTTGTATATGGTGTTTTGGGTTCAAGTCCTGGTTTAGCATTTACTGCATGCTATGGTTTGAAGAGGATTGGATGTCCCAACCTGAAGTCTCATATTAATGGCTGACGACCTTGGAGTCTTGATCCCATTATGGTGTCTGGGCGCGTGGAGCAATTTGGAAATGATTGGATTGAATTAGGTTGCTAGGGTAGGTTCAACAATGGGATCATGGTTTTACTAAGATGCACCACATGGAAGGTGGATGAAGGGTGCTTCCTCCTTCCCTCGCTCCCTCCCTCCGCTTTCTGGCTTGCCTCCGCACGTGCTCCTCCATCAGACAGCAGACTAATGTGGACGGACACCAGTCTTGGCACATGACGCTCCAAAACCACAAGCAAATACACATTCTTCCTTCCTAAGAAGTTGCTCTCAGACATTTCAATTAAAGTGAGGAAAACCTAACACACCACCAGATGCACTTGGGAATTTTTTAACTCCTCTCATTTTTAAACTCTCATTTTAAAAGTGAGGTTAACCATTCTTCATAGTCATTGCAGGGATTAGAACTAACATTGGTAGATTACTTCAGACATGCTACCTACTAAGAACAGGGTCCTCACCTTTAGTGGCACATCAGAGTGATCTGGAAGGCTAATGTCCAACTGTATCCCAGACTAATCTTATTCCCATCTCTGGGGATGGAACCCAAGCTACAGTATACTGTTAGAGCTACTTAGTAAACAGATAGTAAACCATTGGGCTATTACATCCTGATCATGTCATATGGCTTCGTAACAACTGAAGTGCATAAGTCATAGTGTAACTGACAATTTGACAATGAACTAATTTGATTACTACTACAAAAGCTTCAAAGCATCATTTTTATTGCAAATTCCTACATTTTAAAAAAAGTAACACTGTTCTGAACTAAGATAACTAGCAATGTTGCAAACAAGTCTATTGCTCTTTCTGTATTTCAGTGTATTGTTCATGCTAGCTCTTATGATTGTCACTGAACCTGCAAATCTCTTGTTGGATGTATCCTATGTATCTGAAACCTCCAGCACAATTCTTCAGACCAGAGCCAGCTGACTCTTTCACTTAGTCTCGGAGGCTAGTGCTCAGGATTTTCTATTGCTCCCTAGCAGATGACCTGATCTTATGCACATGGACAATTTGCAGGCTACACATAACCTGTTTTGTGTGTAAGATCTCCTCTTTGCTTATGACCACCAAGAAGCTTGGTCTATAGAGATTTTTTTAAAATTGTAGAATCTTGCAAAGAGAAGAGTAGTTGGGTAGGATTTCAGAAAGACCTTCCTACTGAATGTAGGAGAAAGGGCTCCACTCATGAGGGGAGAGCTGGCACTGTGGCTCCTTGTAAACAAGGAGGTTGGTAAAGAAGTGTTGTAAGTTATCCTTCCACCTCCTCAAAAGCTGCAGTGCACTGTTCCTGCACCCACCGTGTGTGGCTGCAGGATTTAAATGGCTCTTATGGTCCTGTCCGTTTTTTGTTTTTTGTTTTTGACAGGCAGAGTGGACAGTGAGAGAGAGACAGAGAGAAAGGTCTTCCTTTGGTGTTGGTTCACCCTCCAATGGCCGCCGCGGCTGGCGCACCACACTGATCCAAAGCCAGGAGCCAGGTGCTTCTCCTGGTCTCCCATGTGGGTGCAGGGCCCAAACACTTGGGCCATCCTCCACTGTACTCCCGGGCCACAGCAGAGAGCTGGCCTGGAAGAGGGCCAACCGGGACAGAATCCGGTGTCCTGACCTGGACTAGAACCTGGTGTGCCCGTGCCGCAGGCGGAGGATTAGCCTATTGAGCTGCGGTGCCGGCTGTCCTATATGTTTTTACAGCTCCATTCTGAAACTGACTTTGCAACATAACCTTTCTTAAGTTAAAAGTCTTGCTGGACTGATATAAAAGTACATATGAGACTCTTTAATAGGCAATGATGTAGCTACTTCACTAGCCAGTTGTCAGTGTGTATGGCCCAAGCTTTATGTCTCCAGCCACATTTTGCCAACAGGGATGATGATTTGGGTTGATCCTCCTAATTCCCACTCCTACTCTTAGCTGTCCTTGTCTCCTAGGTGTAGATACAGCAACTGCATGAAACAAGTCAGCAGATACACTTGAAATGAAATTTTACTGCTGACTTAGCTTCCTTTCCATCTTAACCTACAGTGGCATGTTGAGCATCGAGAATGCTAATAGCATATATTTTAATTATGCTTTCATAAACCCGAGTGAAATATAATTAAATACACAGTGAGTTATAATGTGGAGAACCCAGTATGTTAGAGGATATGTTATAAAATATGTAGTTGGCTTTGTCATAAAAACCAAGATCTCTTCCTCATAACCAAGAAAATTAATTTGTATGCTGAATAGATTTATTAGCAGTTACTATTATCCTAGGTTAAAAAGTTAGGGAAACAGATATTTTGTAAGATGTAACTCCCACTGCTCCAGAAGTGTTTCACCAATAATTCACTTAAGGAAAAGCAATCTGTTTTTTTTTTTCTATTTCAATACCTTTTTTCTCACTCCATCTGTATATGGATCAGACCTAGTGAGTGTAGGTCCTGAGATTTTCTGCTGACTCACTATAGTAGGACTATTGTTGTAGACTTAGGAAAACCAAATACTAATCCAGTGCACAAGATTTTGTTTCATGATTTGTCACTTCAAAAACACAAATTTCCCCTTCATAGGAACACCAGTGTTTCTTGTTATTACAGCAGAATTCTCCCTGATTACAAGGAAAACTTACTCTGTATCTAGTGCCAACTGTAATTAGTTATGCTGTATCTATACAAAGGCATTTTAACAATACAAGCAAAAAGATCACCTTTGATTGCTTTTTTCATCCTGTCTTTTTAAATCCAGAGAAGGATTAATAGTCATTCAGCAATAAACACATACACACACATAAATCATATTTCTTGATGTTAAATATAATCTTGACATTAAATATAAACAACAAAAGCTAAAATGTAAACAAGGTTTACATTTTCCCAAAACAAGGTGATAATAATTTAATATAAAAAATTCTAATTAACTGTTTTCAAAATTGGGAATAAAAGAGGATGGAGTTACTCATACCTTCAAAGTAGCTTAAATCATGAGGGTCCCTCACCAAGGAGAGATAAGGGGATCATAATTTCTTTTTTTAATAGAAAGCTTTTATTTAATAAATATAAATTTCAAAAGTGCAACTTTTGGGTTACAGAGGTTCTTCCCCACATAACCACCCTCCCACCCCAAAACCATCCATCTCCTACTCCCTCTCCCATCCCATTCTTCATTAAGATTCATTTTTGTTTAGCTTTAAATACAGAAGATCAACTTAGTATATACTAAGTAAAGATTTCAACAGTTGGCACCCACACAGATTCACAAAGTATAAAGTACTGTCTGAGAAGTAGTTATAGCATTAATTCACATTCTACAACACATTAAGGACAGAGATCCTACATGGGGAGCAGGTGCACAGTGACTCCCATTGTTGATTTAACAATTGACACTCTTGTTTATGATGTCAGTAATCACCTGAGGCTCTTGTCATGAGCTGCCAAGGCTATGGAAACCTCTTGAGTCCACAAACTCCAACATTATTTAGACAAAGCCATAATCAAAGTGGAAGTTCTCTCCTCCCTTCAGAGAAAGATACCGCCTTCTTTGATGGCAATGGGATTATTATTTCTAAATTCTACAGGGGCAGATGTGTTATAGCAATGAAGCCACCACTTGGGATGCCTGCATCCTTTATCAGAGGGCCAGTTCAAGTCCCAGCTACTCCACTTCCTCTTCAGCTCCCTGTTAATGAATCCTGGGAGGCAACAGATGATGGTTCAAGTGCATGGGCCCCAGCTACCCATGTGGGGATGTAGATGGAATTCAGGGCTCCTGGTTTTGGCCTGGTTCAGCCCTGGGTGTGCTGAGCATACGGAGAGTGATCTAGCAGGTGGAAGATATTTGTTCTCCCTCTCCCTTTCCCTCTGGCTCTGAATTTCAAGTAGATAAAAAGAAATGAACATTGAAACAAATTCCACCAACATTTTAGCTGTTCATGTGTGTTAATCCAACAGATAGGCTACTTTTTTTAAAAAAACATAGATATGACTATGTATACTTAATGATTCCAGGTTAGTATCTAGCAAAATATTGCTTATCAGAAGTCTCTAGGAATACTTGAGTTGAAACTTATTTTGTAATGCCTAAAAAACTGTGATTCACGCTCCTCCTGAAAATCCCCCATTGCCTCTGGGACGCCTACCCCAAGGAACATGGAGTGGTTAACTAACTCATAGCTGACCTTCAGAAAATTTCTGTGAGTCAGTGAGGATAGTGGTGTGCTAGCCAATCACTCTGTGGCTGGAACAGGCTACAACATGGGCATTACAACATCACTGTAGTGCATCCTGCATTACAAGTATCTGGCCTTCGCATCAGAGCTAACACCAGTTAGGAGAAGGCTAAGCTCCCAGTGGTGACTGTCATCCCCAGTAACTCCATGGGACACCTTCATCTCCCAGAGACTTGGTTTGTAGAAAACCATCAGTTTGTTCTCAGTCAAGGTCACATGCTTTTCAGAAAAAAAATGAGCAAAAATGAAGGAACTGCCTCCTGAGCATTTTCAATGCTAGAGACACAGACATAATTTACTTGGCAGTAATAGCAACCGTTGGCCCCCAGGACAGAAGCGCCTTCAAGGAGACTGAATCCAGGCTCTGCACAATGAAGCAGTGCTACCCACCCAGTGAGGATGCGTTATTGTATCTCATGTTTTCATAGCAACCTTATTGCTTGGTAAATTTAAATGAAAGGTTTAGTGGGAACACCAGTGAGTGACCTGGCTAATGAGATGTAAAATCAGAGAAATAAAAAAAGGAAGTAAGAAAGAAAGGACAGCTGATTTAAACACAAATCACAATTCCAGTAAGACATAGTGGGTACACAGTGGTTTAGACTAATCCAAAATGATGCTTTGGCTTAGGAGAAAAATTGTAAGATACACACCATAAATGTATCCTAGGGCTTTGGGATTTAATGTTTCAGTAGCTTTGCCATAGCTTCCAACTCAAAAGGCACAATATTAAGTTTTTAACTTATTGTTCCAGTGGAATTTGAACAAACACTATGCTGAATACATCGAGTAGCATAGCTAGAATTGCCAAGATGAACCCAAATTTGAAAACCATGGTGCCACATTAGCATAGCCTAGCATTGTATATTATGCTTAAAGTCCCTCAGGGTTACCAAAAACAGTGCTTCATATTATTCACATATTTTACAAGTTAAAGGCTACATGTACAAGAGGTAAATTATTAATATTTTTGAGTGCCCTCTGTGTGTCCTGGTGCATTCTAACATAAAGCAAACCCTGTAATTTTTGATGATGATATCATTTTAGTAAGAATTTTCCTTTGCATCCAAGTAGCAAAACCAAGGCATAATTTCTGCCTAACACTTCTCTCAGCTGTTCCTTTCTTCATCTTTTCATTGCTAAACTTTCATATTTGATAAACAAAGTTTAAAATGGTTTATTATCTTCAGTTTCGGCCCCTCCTCCTAAAATCATCTTCAGTGTAACTGCCCTAATGATTTTTCTAAAATGAAATGTATGTTACAGTCCATTGCTCAAGACTCCTCCACAGTTCCTAGGAAGGAGGTACAGACCCTTTCCTGGCATAAATAGTCCTCAATAACTTGCCCTCTCTTTATATATTGAACACTAGACCTCAGCACTCTCATTTTCCAAAGAGAAAGTTAATACCCTTATAAAGCCCAAATATCCGATGCACTCTGCCAATCCGCCCTGCACTACCTGTTGTAGCTCATCTCTCATCACTCCACTCAGCTCACGCTCTAGGACACTAAGGGCCAAACTTCAGCTCCTCACATCTTCCTCCAAGTTTCATGGTCTCACGCTTGATAATGATTCTCATGCCGGGAATTATACATTCCCGAGGCAAATGGTATGACTCCCTGTACTTAGAATTTTTTCTAGTTTCAAAATACATTTCACTTAAATGATTATTCTTGCTATCCCTCTGTAGAACTAATTCATTCTCTGATCCAAGTCCCCTGCATACTTGTGTTAGAAATCATACTATACCATGTACAGGTGTGCACACATGTGCAAACAGACATTTTTGATGGCCAGAAAGTTTGTCTCACTAGAGCCTCACAGGGACTCCAGCACCTAGGATTCTATATTTTTTCCCATTCTCCACTGAAGAAATTGTAACTTTCTGGGCTGTCACTAAGCACCAAGTGTCATAAGTTTAACCAATGCATTAAGACAAGGTATTTCCTGTCATTTAAGAATTCCAGAATTCCCCAGTGTGCCACTTTACAGAGCATATTCAACTCTTGATCATTATTTGTCATTATATTGTAGATCTGAGACTTATTCAAGGATTTTGTCTCTATTTCTGTTGGCTCCCATAAAACACACTCTCAGTATTGATGGGGAACACATAATGTGTATTTTTTGTTGTTGTTGTTGTTGTTGTTGTTTTTTTGACAGGCAGAATGGACAGTGAGAGAGAGAGACAGAGAGAAAGGTCTTCCTTTTTGCCATTGGTTCACCCTCCAATGGCCGCCGCGGTAGCGCGCTGCGGCCGGCACACCGCACTGTTCCGATGGCAGGAGCCAGATGCTTCTCCTGGTCTCCCATGGGGTGCAGGGCCCAAGGACTTGGGCCATCCTCCACTGCACTCCCTGGCCACAGCAGAGAGCTGGCCTGGAAGAGGGGCAACCGGGACAGGATCGGTGCCCCGACCGGGACTAGAACCCGGTGTGCCGGCGCTGCAAGGCGGAGGATTAGCCTAGTGAGCCGCAGCGCCGGCCATAATGTGTATTTTTGTTTGAAAGTTCATTACCCTTAATTTCTTTGTACTTCCCATTAATTTTATTATTTACTCAAGGTTGCCTGGAAAACAGAACATGAGAAAAGGTTCCCGGGTTGAGTATTTCTTATACAAAATGCTTGGGACCGTGGGGGTGGGTGTTTGGCCTAACGGTGAAGCCACCACTGGGATGCCCACATTCCGTATCAGAGTGCACTGGTGCCACTCTCGATTCCAGCCTCTTGCTAATGTACCCCATGGGAGGCAGCTGGATGGCTCAAGCACTTGAGATTCTGCCACACACATGGGAGAACCAGACTGCGTTCTGAGCTCCTGGGTTCTGCCTGGCCCAGCCTTCTGGCTGTTGCAGGCGTTTGGGGGAATGAATCAGGAGATGGGAGCACTCTTGATCTCTCTCTGTCTCTGTCTCTCTCCCTTCCCAATCCCCACCCCCGTCCCTTTCAAATGAATTTTTTAAAAAATAGTAATTTTAAAAAATGCTTGGCACCAGAACTGTTTTGATTTTTGAGTTTTCTGCTTTTTGATTTTGAATTATTTCATCTATGCAATGAGATATCATAGCCTGCAAGTAACTGTCTTCCTTTGCCTGTGCAGAGGAAGACTTCCCTCTAAGTCTCACTCACAAGATGAGACCTCAGAGCCAAAGCTGCTGAGCTCCTCACTGGTGACAGCGGTGGGGGCTAGCATTTCAGTTCTTGCCCCATAGCAGGCTGCAGCAATGGGCAGTGTCCCGAGGGAATGTGAAGGCAGAGACAGCCCTAACCTCCAGGAAGCAACGGGCTACAGCCTGACAAGGTAGCCAGAGTCTCGTACAATCTACCATGTGTGCCTGTCAGATCGGCCTGTACCCTCTTGGGGTATCTGGATCTCTTGAGAAAAAGATGGCAGCATATCTTCCCTAACACGGGACTGTGGGTTTAACCTCTTTAACAATCTTAGCCCCAGTTTGCTGAAGTGTGTTATCAGCTATAATGCTAAGGCAGCCCCAGGGCCAACTCTGGTCTTTATCATCTCCCTCCAGCACCACACAATCAAGACTCCCCTTTTCCTTGGTTGTTTCCTCTCGTCTGATTCTCTCGCTTGCTAGAGTGACCTAGGTGTTAAATTCAAACTTGGAGGAATCTAGCTTCTTCATTGTCCAAATACTGACTCAAGTTGTCATGACTCAGGGAAAAACCAAAGACACCTACTGACTCACTGGGGTGCAGAACTACTGCTTTCCTCCCAACAGGTACCATGACTGAAGGTCTCCCTGGTAATCAGAGCCATTTTCCCCATTCAGTAAAATAACTGTATTCACTGTCTGATAATCTCTCGGCTTCTTTTCTTTTGTATTTCAATATTTTTCCAGGTTCACGAATCACTAGCCAAGGTATTCATCATTCCCCAGGAATAAACATTTGTCTGCCTCTGTGATTGGTTCTTCCTCCAGTTCAGATGTTCAGATACACTGTTAACATATCTAGTCACCAGAAGGATGTTGCATTGCCGTTGTATTTTACAAAAATCACCCCTAGAGGGGGCTATAACAAGCCACAGATTACTTCTAGCAAGTATCATCATTTCCTTCTAACCTTTCTGTGAACCCGACCAGTGCATTTTTCTTCAATATGGTTAGGCTGTAGAGAAGTTCCCTTGTGACTATTGGTGTGAAACAAGGTGAAGCCGTCACCGCAAAAGAGGACAGTGACAAGAAGTGCAGGGGATCTACCCACATGCTTAAAATTAGGGCCTGTTAATACAGGATGACAGACAGCTCTGGTTACAGGATTATTTGATGTTCATAGAATCTTTCAGAGCACAGTAAATGCACTTATTAGATTCATTTAATGCACTTTTTTAGCTAAGTAACACACTGCTAAATAACTCATAAAGATGGACTCTCAGGAGAAACACAAAATATACATTGTATTGATTGTAAAAAATAATACAGCATATCAGAAGTTGTGAGGCACATTTCAAGTGGTTTGGAGTGAGAAATTTATAGCATTAAATAGAAGAATTATAAAGAGGAAATAACCTAAGTTCCCATTTCAAGGCACAAAAAATAAGAACAAAACTATCCCGAAGCAAATAGAAGGAAGGAAGTAACAAAGAGAAAAAAAATCAATGAAATTGAAAATACAAAAAAAGAAAACCAATACAGCAAAGAGCTAGTTCTTTGAAAGGAAGATCTATAAAAGTGACAAGCCTTTAGAAAGAGAGTGAACAAAAACACCAACGTCCTTAGGAAATAAGGGATATTTTTGCAGATCCTGCAGACACTGAGAAGCTATGAAAAACTCTACACATAAATATCTGACAACTTGAAGTGGTCCTTCCTTGAAAAACACAAGCTACCAATATTTATTTAGGGAATAAATAACTTGCATAATCTCATAGCTATTAAGTGGTTTTAATTCATAAAAATATCCCTCACGTCGTGTTCCCAAAATCTCCAAGCCCAGATATTTTCACTGGATAATTCTGTATAACTGTCATAAAATATTTAAAAAGAATATTACCCTTAAAAATACATATAAGCTCTCCTAGAATATTAAAGATTATGCTGTATTTTCTTCTATGAAGTTAGTATTATGCTGAAATTAAAACCAGACAAAAACAGTACAATAATAACACACATCATAGGCCAATATGCTTCATGCATTTAGATACAAAAACTCAACAAAATATGATCACATATAATTCAGCAGTCCATAAGTAGAATCATATATAATGACCAAGTGATTTTAATTTCAATACTGGGTCAATATTTGATAATCAATGAAACCCTGCAAATTAGCTAAGTAGGAAAAATAACATGGCTTGACATGATTCAGTACCAATTTATAATAAAAAAAATCTGAGAAGATCAGAGGGATCACACAAACAAGACTAGTGTCTGCTAATACTAACTGATAGAATCAAAAAGGGAGAGAAGGATCCAACATGGGAAGTGGGATACACAGCAGACTCATAGAATGGCAGACGTCCTAAACAACACTCTGGCCTCAGAATCAGCCCTTAAGGCATTTGGATCTGGCTGAAGAGCCCATGAGAGTATTGTAGGCATGGAAAGCCAAGACATTCTGGAAAAAAAAGAAAAGAAGACCCAAATGAAAGGTCTCTGTGAGTGAGATCCCAGTGGAAAGAATGGGGCCATCAAAGAAGGAGGTACCTTTCTCTGAAGGGAGGAGAGAACTTCCACTTTGACTATGACCCTGTTGGAATAAGATCAAAGTTAGCAAACTCAAAAGGCTTCCATAGCCCTGGCAACTCATGACTAGAGCCTAGGGAGATTACTGACGCCATAACCAAGAGTGTCAAATTGTTAAGTCAACAACAGGAGTCACTGTGTACTTACTTCTCAGGTGGGATCTGTCCTTAATGTGTTGTCCAATGTGAAGTAATGCTATAACTAGTACTGAAACAGTATTTTACACTTTGTGTTTCTGTGTGGGTGCAAACTGATGCAATCTTTACTTAATATATATTAAATCGATCTTCTGTATATAAAGATAATTGAAAATGAATCTTGATGTGAATGGAATGGGAGAGGGAGTGGGAGATGGGAGGGGCACAAGTGGGAGGGAAATTATGGGGAGGGGAAGCCATTGTAATTCATAAACTGTACTTTGGAAATTTATATTTACTAAATTAAAAAAAAAATCTGAGAAAAAAAGGAGGTGGAATTTCACAACTTGAAAAATAGCATCTACAAAAATCCCATGGCTGGGACCAGGGTTACAGCACAGTTTCCTAGACTGGTATCCCATATAGGAAAGCTGGTGTTTTTATTTTAATATTTATGTATTAATTTGAAAGACAGAGGGAGAGGGAGAGGGATATGGAAAGGGAGAGGAAGAGGGAGAGAAAGAGCAAACATCCATCCACTGGTTTACTCCCCAGATGGCTGCAAGTATAAGGGCTGGACCAGGCTGAAACCAAGAGCCAGGGGTTTCTTCTGCATCTCCCATGTGAATGCAGGGGCTCATGTACTTGGGCAATCTTCCACTGCTTTCCCAGGCACATTAGCAAGGAGCTGGTTGGGAAGTGGAATAGCTGGGACCTGAACCGGTGCCCATGTGGGATGCTGGCATTGCAAGTGGAACTATATAACATTTTATGCCACAGCACCTGCCCCAGGAGTGCTGGTTTGATTCCTGGCTGTATTGCTTCCCATCCAGCTTCCTGTGAACGCTCTTGGGAGAGTAGCAAATGATAGTCCGAGTATTTGGGCTCATGCCACCAATATGGGAGAACAATTCTGGCTTCCGACTTCAGCCTGGCCACTATTACAACCATGGGGAGTGAACCAGTGGATGGAAGATACCCCTCTTGCTCTCCCTCTACTGCACCTGTTCACTGCCTCTCACATCACCTTTCAAATACATACATCTTTATAAATCCTACTGTTATCATTCTCCTCAGAGATGTAAGTTTGAAACCTTTCTTACTAAGATCTGTAACAACGCAAAAAGACATGCTCTCACTATTCTTATTCAACACATTGTTTGAAGTTTTGCCTAGTGAAGGCAAGAAAAAAATGGAAAGCACAGATCAAAAAGGAAGAATTTAAATTATCTTTTTTTGTAGATGACACTAAAGTCCATTGAAACTTCCAAAAATTTCCTAGAACTAATCAGTAAAATTAGCAAAGTTACATGATAGAAACTAAAGCATGAAAGTCCATGTTTCTTTATATTAGCAATAAGCACATGTTCACAAGAATTGAAAATGAAATACCATTTGTAATCTCTAAAGAAAAATATTTTTAAAACATGCAAATGAAATATTTGTACTACTCATATGGTGTAAACTAAACACCAGTAAAAAAATTTAATATCTAAATGAATAGAGAAACATACCAATTTATAGACTGGAAAACTCAATACAGCAATTGTTAATTCTTACCAACTGATATACAGTTGTTAAAAGAATCCAAATTCTATAAATTGTTTATAGCTATAGATCATTCTAAAATTCATAGGACGCAGCACTGGAATTAGAGTAGTTAGAACAATTTTGAAACAGAAGAATAAAGTGGAGGGATAAACTTTCTTGCTGTCAGTATTTACCATACTTCTACAGAAATCAAGAATGTGATTATGATGGAGGAGGAATAAATCTAAAGATCAAGGGAATAAAACTGGGAAACAGACCCACAGAAATATGCCCTAGTTTTTTTTTTTTTTTTGCAAAGATTCAAAAGCAATTTGATGGAAGAAAGATGTCTTTCTCAATAAATGATACTGGAGTAATTGTAAATAAACAAGTAAAAAAAAAGTCTCATTTCCTATATAAAAATGAACCCAAAATAGATACAAACTTAAATATGAAAACTAAAATTATGAAACCCTTAGAAAGATAAATATTACATAGAGAATATTTTTAAGATATAGCATTAGGAAAAGAATACATGAACTAGACACAAAAAATGACAATTAGAAGGAAGACATGAGTTGGAGTTCACCGAAATGAAAATCTGTTAAGAGGAGCAAAAGAGGCTACAGACTGGGTGAATATATCTTCAAACTATATTCCAACAAAGACTAAGTCTGTAGAATTATGGGAACCCTCCAAAACTCAACAGTTATGAGATAAACCATCTTGGGCAGGTGCTGGCCCAGTGATTAAGATGTCTGAACTCCATACCACACTACCTGAGTTCAAGTGTAACTTCTGCTCCCAGTTCCAGTTTCCTGTTAGTGGGTACCATGGGAGAAGGGGGTGCACCCACATGGAAGACCCCGATTCGTCTTCCACCCCAGGCTTTGGCTTGGCAGTCCCAGCTACTGCAGGCATTTGGGAAGTGAATCAGCAGATGGGAGATCTCTCTCTCCTCTCTCACTCTCTCTCTCCCCCTTCATCCCTGCCTCTTTTAAATAAAAACTTAAAAACATTTAAAAATTTAGAAAAGAAATAATCTAATTAGAAAATTAGCAAAAGACATATACAGGCATTTTACCAAAGATTATGGATGAAACACAGTCACATAATACGCTGTTCTACTTAATTAGACACTACAGAAATGCCAGTGAAAATCACAATTAGATATTACAATGTATGTATCAGAATGACTAATAGAATAAAAAGGAAACATCACAAGCTGGTGAACACACAGAGGAACAACTGCACAGAGATACTGCTTACAGGAATGTGAATGGTCCAGCCACTGTAGAGAATATTTCATCATTTTCCTGTAACAGAACATATACCCCAGCAATGGCATTCTTGAGCATTTCACCACAGAAGGGAAAACATATGATCATACCAGAACATGTACACAATTGTTTACAACAACTTTATTCAAAATAGTTCAAAACTAGAAACAACACAGATGCTCTTCAAAGAGAAAGCAATTAAAGAAAGTTGTGTATCTATAGGATGGAAGGTTGCTTGGTATTAGAAACAATTGGTACACACATCAAACTGTATTAGTCTCCATGGTATTATGGCAAGTGGAAAAAAACACAGACCCCAAGTTTTCATATAACATGGTTCCACTTATGCAACATCATGGGATGAACTGTGTCACCCCAAAATTTGTATGTGGACGTCCTAATGCCAGAACTTCTCAAAGGGTCTTTAGAGCCATCAATAAGGAGAGATAAGGTCCATAAAGTGGGCCCTAGTCCAACGAGACTTGTGTCTTTCAGAAGGGACACAGACGTTCACAGAGAGAAGCCGGTGAAGACCCAGGAAGAGGGCAGCCGAAAAGCCAGAGAGTAGCTCTCAGGCTAAACCAACTCAGTAACACCTTGAACCTGGGCTCCTTGCCTCCAGACTTAACTATTTCCTGTGCTTAAGCCAATGAGTCTGTGATACTTTGTTGTGTTAGCCCAAGGTAACTGATCCCATAGCCTTCCAGAGATGAAAAAGAAAATATTACACAAGCACAGAGCACATTAGGATCTTCCAAGGGCTATATAATGTTTCAGAGTGACAGGGAAGTGACTACAACTACAACACAGCAATGTGGGGCATCAGTATGGTGACACAAATGCCCTGCATCCTGGCTGTCTCACATCAACATTGTGGTAATGGTGTTCCATGAATGTGTGGGATAGCACCACTGGGAGTGGGGACTAACAGGTACAGATGGTTATTCCATCCGAATCCACATTATACCAACATTTCAAAAAGCTTAATAGAGGATATCATAGCAATATTCAAACAGAGGGGATTAAAGAGAATTAAATGTGTACAGAAAATTTGGTACGGTCAAATTGTAGAATTTGTGAGTCATCACTTTACTTTTGCTTTTTGGGGTTCACCCAATATAACTATAAACCTGAGATCAGAAACTTGCCTTTGTTTTTACTTTTACCTTTGCCACAGCTCATCAGTACCCACAATGCTCAAAAGATAGGGGATCAATGGATACAGTAACCACTGCATCTCCAAATCTCCAGATCCCTACATCACACCAGCCATCAGCTACGTCCCAGGAGAAAGAGCTCTGTCTTATCTGTACATGCCAATTCTCAAGTGGGCACCACTAACTGGGGATCCTAATTTGTATCTAACAGTCAAGATTAGGAAAAATGGATAATTCATTTTTAGAATTCCAACTCCCCACCCATAATAGAGGGCAGTTGACAAGGAAATGTTAATACTTCCTGCTATATAGAAATTTACCTTTTAGGTCTATGGTAAAGATTAAATAAAATACTATCTGTGGAATTATTTCTGTAACTGCTATTTAACTGTTAATTTCAATTCTAACAATAGGTCTAAGCAACCTTGAATAATTTATTTTTCTAGTACTTAGGTTACCTTGGTGGGAAAGTGATTAAGTGGTGAAAAGCCATTCACCAAATCCATGTATCTAAACCCAGTTAGATGCCCTTGGCGGTTTTCTCTTCACTTTCTGTGCTGTTTAGCCCTTCAGACGTACTCAGTTCCACATTTTCAACTTCTTACTCTTAAATGTGCATTTTTCCCTCTTATCCGAGCGCTGGAATTTCATCTTATAGATCAGAAAGCTGCAGCTGGATGATATACCTGCACTTCAGAATTAATCTGCTCCAAATTCAAGGGATCATAGGGAAGGAGGGTGCTGCTCGGAGGAAACACATTGTCCACTAGGATAAGTTCAAGAAATTTACTGTACAGCATGGTGACTATCATTAACAACAGTGAACGCTATTTTTGAAAATTGTTAAGTGAATAGATATAAGGATTCTTACAACAAAGTATATGAGAAGTAATTATATTAATTAGCTTAAAAAAGGCCAATTCAAGACATCTGGAATTTGTGTTCTATGTCTTGTTTCATCCAAAAATAATTTGATGATTTGCAAAACTACAGACACTATAATAAGTTAGAAATGCCAGGCAGGAGATTTAGAAAGTCACCATTCTTCCTAAGTCAGGTTGAGACCAGCTCTTGTACCCTCGCTTTCCTAAATAGTCATGTGGAACACAGGCCAGAAGTCTAAGAAACCACACCGTCGTAAACCAAGCAGACAAGAGGATGTGGGATTACTACCAGCTTCCTCCTCTTGGAAAACTATTCATGATGTGCTGAAATTACTGTCTGTGAGATGACCTGCATGAGCTAGATATTGACTGCAGTATATTTTCAAAGCAGTAGCCAGGTGGGAAACATTCTGTACCAATGTGCTTTTTCTTCTCTTCTCTTCCCTGCCTCCTACTTTGATTTCCTTTCTCTTTCCTCCAGTCTTTAGAGGCCCAGGATTGCACCTCCAAATAAAGTCAATACTTTAACTTTCATGTCGGATTCCAGAGTTTTAAGAAATGTGGACTAAGGGCCGGCGCCGTGGCTCAGTAGGCTAATCCTCCGCCTTGCGGTGCCGGCACACCGGGTTCTAGTCCCGGTCGTGGCACCGATCCTGTCCCGGTTGCCCCTCTTCCAGGCCAGCTCTCTGCTGTGGCCAGGGAGTGCAGTGGAGGATGGCCCAAGTGCTTGGGCCCTGCACCCCATGGGAGACCAGGAGAAGCACCTGGCTCCTGCCATCGGAACAGCGCGGTGCGCTGGCCGCAGCGCGCCTACCGCGGCGGCCATTGGAGGGTGAACCAACGGCAAAAAGGAAGACCTTTCTCTCTGTCTCCCTCTACTGTCCACTCTGCCTGTCAAAAAGAAAAAGAAAAAAAAAAAAAAGAAAGAAATGTGGACTAACAAAGTTTGTGGAAGGAGCATGCCACAAATGCAGATCATCTGAGTGACATTTCAGTGTTGGGTTGTTCACCTCTGTTGTTAGGATGGTGGTTATGATGAGGATGACCCCTGACACCCAGTGGCACCACAATTACTGACACTTTGATCTGTGGTTGACTGTGATGGGATGTGAAGTCAAGGCTTACAGCTCTCAAGGGGTTACCTCATTTGATCACAATGTAGACGTGCTAATTCTGAAGCCTGTGGTTGGGTGCTTCAACAACATTGGAGACCTTGCAAGATAAAATAACTCCAATGAATATGATGGAAAAGATGCTGTGAAAGCCAGAGATCTTCATAGCTTACAGGAGAGTCTAATGTGCTGCAGCAGACTATGCTTAAAGTCAAGCCAGCTAATGATTATTAGGGTTTCAGAGCCCCAGGAGATAAGAAATTAGAAGCATCCAAAGGATCATGATAGAAAAAAGTGATTCGAGCAGCTGGCATGGTGGGATAGTGGATAACTGCCACCTGTGACACCAGCATCCCTTATGGGCACCGGTTTAAGCCCTGGCTGCTCTACTTCTCACTTCTGATCCAATCCCCTGCTAAGGTGTCTGTGAAGGCAGTAGAAGATGACCCAAATGCTTCGGCCCCTGCATCCATGTGGGAGATCTGGAAGAGGCTCCTGGCTCCTGGCTTCAGCCTGGCCTGACCCTGGCTGTTGTGGCAATTTGGGGAGTGGACCAGTGGATAGGAAATCAACCTATCAATCATTCTCTCTCTCTGTTTCTTTTTGTTTCTGTCTCTTACTCTGAGTAACTTTGACTTTCACATACATAAAAAACTGTTTAAAAAAGAAATAAAAAGTGATTAGAAGATGATATTTGAGCAATTGTCTCAAGGCTTTGAATCTCCTTGCCACAGATCATCCAATGACTTCACCTGATGTAGCTTCCTAGTAAAATGTTGCTGTTCTCCAGAAATTTACCACCATCTATTGCCTCCAGGATGAAAACCAGAATAAGGTTTTGCTCCCCTCAAGAGGGCTGAAAAACAATTCCCTAAATGTCAAAGGAAGAGGAAGCCTGGAAACGATGAAGCAGCAAACACTAAGTGAATGTACACGGTCAAGGACCTTGAAGGTTAGATGGAAGATGCAAAAGATAAAGCTAAAAAGAAAGCATTTATTCACATAAGGGTATTTCCCTCAAAATATAGGATTGGAAAAAATGTTGGCAAAAATATCTATAGCTGGACTTTATAATTTTCTGGAATGGGTCCTGGATGGCTTGGCGTGACAAACTCTAGAGCAAATGAGGAAGACATTCTGCAAATTCATCAGCATCATACCGAAGAAGGACTCACAAGGCGTAAGGAGTTGGGAAAGTTAGAATGTACTTATTAGTAATATCTAAACATAATCCATCCATTTTTAGAAAGTACGTACAGAAGACACATTTTTTTGTTCATGAGGCAAGGATTTCTTTCCTGAGGGAGGCATCTAAACTTCGAGAAATTCAGGAACTGATTCCTGCAGGTCAGAGGCAGTGGGAGATGCTGCCTTGGAATTAGGGGACCATCACTGGGGATGATGAGCTTGTAAGACGGCACAGCCCAGGAGGCAAAACTTAGCTTCGTGAAGCAAGACAGGCCTAATTTCTGTAACAGGCAATAACCATTTTTCCTATAAGAGACTAAGGTGTTAGCTAATAAATCATGGTGTTCCTAGGTGTTTGACAGAAGGGCGCCTGGCAAGCTAGTCCTCCATTTGTATATTAAAATAGTCAAGGTCTGTCAAGCAGAAAGTTGACAGTCCTGCAGTGAAAACTCACAGGCTCCCGCTGTTTGGAATTCTTAAATCCATTTAAAGATCAGTGCTTGCTGAGGAAGAAGAAGCCTGGAACCCTGGAGAAAGCACCCTGCTGTGAGATATCCCTTCAGTGTCCCTGAAGCGAATGTAGCCATGTTCCAGGGTAATGATAAGACCGAAAGAATTGCATACTCTAAGCTCATCCACTAGCGTTAGCTAGAAGAAACTATCATTTCCAGATTTGATATGCCTAATTAATATTTGCAAAATATTAATACGTTAGTTTCATGAAGAATAGTATTCCTTCTCAAAGGAAAAGGATCTGCTAGAGGACATTCACAAAGTAGCAATCAATTCTGAAGTCAATGACAAATTGATTGGCTACATCTCAATTAATTCTATTTTTCTATTTAAAATAAGTTATATACCCAATGACAGATTAGAAGCAAATGAAATATAAAGGCCACAAAATTCTCAGAGTACATGAAATGTTAAAAGTGCTGTATCATTTGCTGGGCAGTATCATCTTTGGAGTAACTATTCAGGGCGAAATGTTATGGTCATGTACATATACTTTATTTTTTATAACATCTTTTTATTGGTCAATTTTAATGCCTAATTTATTGGAAGGTTTGATTGTGATAGCTTTCAAAGTTCTTAAAAATATGTTCAGAACAATGGTGTTAACCTAATTGTTTTCATGGCATGTGCCTAGCATGGCCACAGTTGGATAGCTTGCCCTCAGTTATTTAGCAAGTACAGGCTATCAATTCTGTGGCCGAGGGCTACAGAGACGTTAGTGCAAGCTCATTTATCTGGTCCTCAACAGAGTTTAAGTTCCACTTTCCATGGGAAAACCAACCCATTCGAACGCTACCTTCAAAAAAATCCAAACCAAAAAGCTAGTGAGTCTGCTTAGAAAACAAGGTGTTCGTCAAGTCAAATTTGTGACGTAGGATCATCCCTGCTGTTCTGCACTGTGTCTGTCCTCGCTGTGTCCCACTAGAATCAGAACGAAATCACACTTGACCCATAGACAGTATTTTCAATCACATTTCTGAAAAACCTTTGCAAAGCTTCTAAAGAAGTTTACAGTTACGTTAAAATCACTCACACGTGAAATGTTACTGAATAATTAATTGTCTAACTCTCCATTACTGAACAAGAACAGAGTTGGTGTGGAAGCAAATGAGTAAGGAAATAGACCAATTATGGGGAAACAGCCAACTGGAACATAGTTCACTCCGTGGGTCTCTACCCTTGCTGTTCTACTTACATTTAAGGAAATGGAAACGTTAACTCCTTGAGGATCACACCCCAATACAAACGTTAACCTTCAATACAGAAGGTCAACTGCACTGAGTATTTCATTCATTATTTCCTTTCTGTCCTCTCAGACAGGTTTTATAAAAAAGTTAATAACTTTAAGATATTGAACTTTGGATCCAAATAGGATATTGGAATCCAATATTCACTGGAATAAATAAACTACCACATAAAAGCATGAAAATGCTATAAAATATTCCAATCTGAAAGACTAGAGCCAAAAGGATATGAAAGAAAATGCATCTTACACAATTAAGTATAGAGCTACATTGGAAATATATCAATAAAAATTAATTTTACGTCTGTAATAAGCTAAGAGTTTGACACCGACTAGATATAGGTTTCCTAAGTTGTTTTTGAAAATTAAAGCAAAAAAATCACCAATTGTGATAGGAAATTCCTTCATTATTACCCTTGTGCCATAAATTAGAGGAGTTGCTCTACCATGCAAAAAGCTGTGAGCTAACCCATCACTTGCTCAGGTGTAGTCTGAAGAGCTATGTGCCAATCAATGTCATAAGTTTCAAATGCCTTCTGCAAGAATTGGAAGTATCCCAAGAAATAGGTATAGAATAGCATTTGGAACAAGAATGAAACTCAGTCCATACAAAGATTACTACGATATTTAAACATTGTGTCTACAGTAAGAAAAAAATAAAACATTGAAACGGCATCTGCCCTCTAACTGGGCCAACTGCAAAGGGAAGTACTCACCAGCTGAGTGGAACACCAGGACAGGGTTTTGGTAAATACCACATTACTTCTGAAAGAGCTCTGCTCAAGCAGCTGACAAGAGACAGCAAGGCTTATCTAAAGTCACCAGTTGAGATCACAAAAATTAAATCAACTCTGAAGTTCTTTTAATTTTTACTGATGTCTCCTCAGCTTCTGTATTGCATCGATTGGAAGTAACAAAAACATTTCTGAGACAGATCAATTTTAACTCCATTGAAACTCAAATTTTATCTTCTTGATTTCTTTTTTTTTAGAAGAAAAGTTTAAAAGGTCTGCTTCCATTTCAGATATTCTGAATTCATAAATAGAAAACAGTGTACCAAAGACTATTCCAAAATTTTTTGGTCTATAGCTAGATTGTCTGCCAAGAGTCAAAGAAAGCATCCTTGCTGGGTGAAAGTAAAAATGCTTGTGTTACTCAGCATTTGTGTTTGGGATGTGGGGATGGGGGTGAAGGAAGGCTCTCTATTGTCTTCAGAACAAACTGTGCTTGAGAGAGTGCCAGAAAACTGTAGGTGGAGTCTGCTCACACACCTACCTCTGTCGCAGGACGTGGGTCAGCCCAGCTCTGCAGCTCGCACTCATCCACATTCTCATTCGGTGGCATCTGACAGACGCTGCCTTGCTGCTGGTACCCCACTCATCTCCTTTCATTTCTTGTAGCTGTAAAATAAGAAAACCTGGCTTTGTCACAAGCAGCCTTACAAACAATAGCCAATGACAACCTGACTACTAAGAAAAGTTCAGTGCAGCAAAGAAACATCACGGTCCATTTCCAGAACCGTCTCATCACTGATCTGAACAAAGACCCACATGATTTTGTAATGTTGATATTTTTTTATCTGCTTTCTACATGTGTAACTACCTCAGAATTTGCCTACCCTCTTGGGTGTTAATGTTCAGATATGTTCTGGCTTACTTTTTCCTAATTTAAATATAATTCATTGTATCTTTGTCTACATGAACTTAATGATTTCATATAATTTTGGTCACAGAATCTTTTAGTCAAACAAGACTCTACATTAAATATTTTCTAATGTTATGGCCTACTTCACTTAATATCCAATTCTATTGATTTTGCTGTAAATGTCAGAGTTTCATTCTGTTCTGTAATATGTGTATTGGATACTACCATTCATCCATTGGTGGAAATGGCAGCCAATTCCATATCTTGGCTGTTGTGAATAGTGCTCTGATGAACTTACGTGTGTACTTATCTTAAAATTTTTCAAATTTTAACAGGAGGTGAAATACAGCTTCCCCAGTACAACCCTGGACACAAAGCAAAGTCATATAATGGATACCAAGAGGTGGAGGTGTTCTAGTCAAAGCAATAGGAGTCTGCTCAAGACCAAAAGTCAACAGTTTTCTGAGAGCCTCAAGGCATTTCTCTTGCAGACTTTCTGGAAGGCCAAAAAACATAACCTCTGCTTTATAGGAGGGTGTTGTGAGAAACATTAGTCAAAGCTGGCCAGAGAGGGCTGGCACTGAGGTATAGAAACCAAGTCTCCATCTGCGGCACTGGCATCCCATACAGGTGCCAGTTCATGTTCTAGCAAGTCCTCTTCCAATCCGGCTCTCTGCCATAGCCTGGGAAAGAAATGGAAGACGGCCCAAGTACTTGAGCCCCTGCACCCACATGGGAGACCCAGAAGAAGCTCCTGGCTTCTGGTTTTTGATCAGCTCAGCTCTAGCTGTTGAGGCCATTTGGAGAGTGAACCAGAGGATATAAGACCTTTCTCTCTGCCTCTCTCCTTCTCTCTGACTGTAACTCTACCTCACACATAAATAAATAAAATCTTTAAAAAATCTTAAAAAAAACACTCAGGCAAGTTCACCAGAGGGCACTTCTCCACCTCAATGATGCCTCTGCACATTCTTCTCATCAAACATAGGGAATTTGAGGGAAATTTTAGAGAACATCATTAGGAGCATCTTATAGTCTTGATTTGCCTCTTTTTGTTCCCTAACCTTTATTTTTTTTATTTTTTTTATTTGGGGGGGGCAGGCAGAGTGGATAGTGAGAGAGAGAGAGAGAGAGAGACAGAGACAGAGACAGAGAGAAAGGTCTTCCTTTTTGCTGTTGGTTCACCCTCCAATGGCCGCCGCGGCTGGCGCGCTGCGGCCGGCGCACCGTGCTGATCCGAAGCCAGGAGCCAGGTGCTTCTCCTGGTCTCCCATAGGGTACAGGGCCCAAGCACTTGTGCCATCCTCCACTGCACTCCCGGGCCACAGCAGAGAGCTGGCCTGGAAGAGGGGAAACTGGGACAGAATTCAGCACCCCAACCGGGACTAGAACCCGGAGTGCCAGCGCCGCAGGTGGAGGATTAGCCTAGTGAGCCACTGCACCAGCCCCTGTTCCCTAATCTTAAAAATTCTTTAAAGGGCACCCATTTTCATCAGTGAATACTGAGAAGAAAAAGAATGTATTGACATGGATAAATACTTACAACTCTGTTATTTGGAGATGGATTACTTGGATAATAGCATCACTTATCAATGTGTTTTGAACTTGGTAGAGTTTTTGTTGAGAAATGAAGTTTATATTTTTATCTTTTATATTTTTTCATGAAATTTTTGAAGTTCCCTCATATTTTCTGTTATTTAGTTCTAAAATGTTTTAATCTTGGTAATAACTTCTTGTATTTAACCCATGCTTTATTTAGAAGACTGTCTTGTTTGCTCAAATATATGGGAAAATGGTGTTAACTTTCTACAGTTGTTTTCTAACTTATAAATTTAGCTGAAGTTTTATCAATTCTATAAGATCCATATGCTTGGATATATCTTATACTATGTTGGTAACCTACTAGTTGGTAAATTTACATGAGTGTCCCACATTCATGGAGTTAATAGTGATAGCTAACAAATATTGTCAGCTCTTTGCAGTTGACATAAAGTTTATATTGTCCTACCTAACAATGTCTATAATGAGTATGACTCAGTGTATCATTATATTGTTATACAGCATAAGCATGAAATATATTTTTGTTGTATTAATCCACTGAGATTTTGGGTGCTTTTGTTACTGCAGAATTATAAGCCAATACCACTGTTGTGTATGCAGAGTGAAATCATTATAGTCTTGTTAGTGAAAAGTGGACAATCAATGCTGCACATTAGCAAAATAATTAAAATATCACCTGCTACAACGTGGAAGTTCAATCATGTATGTAACAAACTTCTAGTATTACAAAAATCATTGAAAATCAAACATTATATGCATTGAGTAGTGTTGGCTATGTTTAGCAGGCTATTATGAAAGAGACTCAATGAATATATGTTGTTAAAAATATGTTTCCTTACCCACTATGCCACAATGGCAGGAGATGGGAGGGGTCCGGGTGGGAGGGAGATTATGGGGGGAAAGCTATTGTAATCCATAAACTGTACTTTGGAAATTTATATTAATAAAAGTTAAAAAAATGTTTCCTTTCATCATTTGAAATTGGGTTCTATGCTAATATAATAGATTAATTTATCAATTGTGTTGTTGAAATTATCTAGATATTTACTAATTTCTGTCTGGTTTATGTAATGGCATATAGTGATGGCATATAGTGATGGCACTATAAAATATTAAAAATAAAAATATTTGACAAGTAGGAGATTATAAAAATAACACATTAATTTCAATTAAAAGTCATTATAAGGGAAAAGTTAGGATTGGGAGTAGGAGAAGAATTTTGGGATGCAAAGAAAAATAAAAATATTCAGTCTGAGAATACACAAAAATTCCTGTAAATCAATTAGGTAAAAAATAAAACCAAAGGAAAAATAAATGAGTTAGAGAAATATTATGCCTCACCCCAATAAAAAGAAAAGAGCCAAAGAGCCAATAAACATGAAAAGGTTCTTTAAGATTTTAGTAACTAGGGGAATATAAAATAAAACCATGGCATTATTATTCCCCAAAAATAGTTAAAATAAAAAAATGTAGAAAATACTCCTATACTCAACTTCTCAGAGTACAATTTGCACAACCTCTTTGTAAAACTGTCTTGCAGTATCAACAAAAGCTTGACATAGATAATTTTGCGACCTGGCCAACTGACACACCCTAAAGATCCTTGAGGACCCAGCATTATGGGAAGGAAACCCTCCTCTGGCAGGGAGCCTGGGTAATCATACAGTTCCTCTAATTTGCTGCCTCAACTCCAAAACCAGGAGTAACTTCTTCACTGCTTTATTGTCCAATATCTTAAATCATTGTTTTAAATATTCACCTGCCTTTTCAGTCATTCAAAGTATGAGGTTTAATGAGTTAAACCATGTTACTCATGCATCTTGGTTGAAAGTGTATATGCGTATGTAAGCTTCTGTTGATATGTAAACTGTTGTTTGCTAACCACTGTGGCCACTTCATCTGTCTTTTGGTCACAGCATGTCTGGAGATGGAACTGTTCTCTGGCTCTCCTTATGATATGACAACTGTCTCAATCCCAGGGAATTTTGCAAATAATCTGAAAAACTTTTAGCCCATACACAATTGATTTGTTCTGATTTTTTTAATGTGTCTCTTCTTTTTCCAAGAAGTAGACAGGAAATTTAAAAAAAGGTTTCCTCTACATATTTGATTCTAAAACATCTCTTTTTTATAAACGCATCTTTGTGTTTCTACCAAAATCAGATATAAATTCCTAGCTGATATTTGGATTTTGCTTGTGGAGTTTTCATTGAGACCACTTATTTGAACTTGCTTTCCTTGTGTTTTTTTTTTTTTTTTAATGTTGACATTTTCAGAAAATGCTATTCTTGTGTGTTATTAAATTTTATGATGGAACTCATTAAAATGTTTTGGATTGCTTATTAAGATGCTATAAAACTAAAGCTGTTCTTTAACTTAAAATTTTTATGAATATGGGTAAGCTAATAAAATGCCTGATGACCCAAATATAAAACAACGGTAGTTTAGTTTCTTTTTAAAATCAGTTTCTTGCCTTTTTTTTTTTATTCAGCAGAGAACCAAACTATGTAATTCCTTTCATGTTTTGTTGCTGTTGTTCTTGGCTCTGAAGTAGTGCATGTGTAATCAGGGAATCATTTAACAGTCAAAGTAATTATAAGTGACTGAGATGGAAACTTACTGAAAAACTTGCATTTTTAAAAACTTTACTCCTTTGTTTATTCACCGTGATAGGCAAAATGATTGAGTAGCTGCAGCTGATTTTTGGTTCACTCTCATTGACTCAAACTTGGCTTCACTTCCACCTCTAAGAGAACCTGTGTTTTACCTGAGTCCCTGGGATTCCCAATTGCTGCACTCAGTGCCACATGAGACAGCTAGTCTGCTTTTATATTCTTGCCTGCCTTGCTCTCTACAAAGTGGTAAATATTGCATCTAATAAACAATGTCAATTTGTGAACAACTGTCAACCATGATTTAATACAGGGTTGGCAACTTTCTCTGTAAGGGTCAGACCACCAAGCATTTTCAGGTTTTTGGTCATACCATCTGTTGCAGCTACTCAACTCTGCCCTTCGACAGAAACACAGCCAAAGTGTTATGTAAATAGATAGGAGTGACTGGGCTTCAATATCACTTTATGTACAAAGATATGCAATGGACCAAATGTGCTGAACACCAGTTTTAAAAGTTATCCTTCTCAATGGAGTTAGTATGTTACAACTTTAACACAGAACTCAGGGAAAAGCTGTAACTCAAATTTTAAAGGTGGGCTTTAATGGTGATAATTTCCAGGCTCTTGGTAGAACTACAAGTAACATATTTTTAAGATATACAGATGTAATAAATTGTATTAGTAAACAGATACATATGCAAATAAAACCATCATATGAAAAAACTTTGTATTTACTATAAGCTCCATAGGGTATTCAAACAACTACTGCAATTACAGAAGTTCAAAAAGAGCAAGAATGATTTATATTAAGTTCACCAAGCAGTGTCAACTGTTTATTATGGTAGTTGAGAAACAACCAAAGATCAAGGAAAGCATATAATAATCACATATGGGAGGGGGGTTAATTAGTTGGACTCCCATTTAAAAGAAATCTCATTGCTTTTTCAAAATAATTTTATAATATAGTCATGTATTATCCTAATTGTGTGAATGGAGACATTGTCTACTATAAAATACCTACATGAGAATCCTTGCATATAGAAGGCATAAGTCACACTGGATAGAGGAACACAGAATGACTTTCTGAGAGCATCATTTGGCCAAGTGGCTAAGATACTGATTGAGATTCTCACATCCCATATCAGAGTGCCTGGTTTTGAGTTCTAGCTGCATTCCTAATTCTACTTTCTTGCTAAGGTGCATCCAGGGATGCAACCAATAGCGCCTGGTAGCTCAAGTGGTTGGCTACCTGTCATCCACATGGGAGCTCTAGATTGGGTTCCCAGCTCACAGATTTTGCTAGAACTAAATAAAGTTCAAGTCACTGTGGGCATTTAGGCACAAAACCAGAAGGTGTCAGTGCTCTTTTATATTCCCCCTCCCCTTCTCTTTCTCTCTTTCCTCCTCTCTCCTTCTCCCTCTCCAATAAATCAACAGAAATTTTGAAAAATTTTGTTAACGATGCTTGATGAATAATTCCAATTTTCTCCCAACCAAAAAAAAAAAAAAAACTTTCCTTGTTGATAATTTGGCTACATATGAAGTTCAGAATTGCAGATATTTTGTCTTTGGAACTTGTCAGAAATATCATGTCTCAAAATAAGACTAAAACCAGTTTACCAAAAAGTTTTATACTGGTTTTGAAGACTACTGTTCATAGGATGGATCCACAATTTTTGGGAAAATCAGTCAACTAGTGTTTGTGCCATACTGTCACTTGTGGTTACTCAAATCTCTGTGCACACAGCTATGCAGCTGAGATACTTTTATCCACTGTAACAACATTCTTTTCTTCACTATATCCTGGTAATTGAATAAGTTCCTTGCAACTACAAAGAATTGACAGTATTATTAAAAACATTTAGCACATCTAAAATAAGCATATTCAAAGATTTCAGAGGTCATTGAGCCGGGAAATTCTATTTCTCTCACTAGTATGATTCTATGAGCATATATAAGGCCATGTAAGTCAGGATCCCAAGTCATTTCACAATAATTCCAAGAGCTATACATTTATTCTTGAAATTAATAGTAAATCAAAAATTCTGGCTAAATATTGCTAAGGGGCCAGCCCTTTAGTGTATTAGCACCATTTGGGCACCGATTCTAGTCCCAGCTGCTCCTCCTCTGATCCAGCTCTCTGCTATGGCCTAGGAAAGCAGCAGAAGATGACCCAAGTGCCTGCGCCCCTGCACCTGCCTGGGAGACCCAGAAGAAATTCCTGGCTCCCAGCTTCAGATTGGCCCAGCTTTGGCCATTATGGCTATTTGGGGGAGTAAATTAATGGATGAAAGAACTTTCTCTCTGTCTCTCCCTCTCTCTGTCTGTAACTCTACTTCTCAGGTAAATAAATAAAACCCTTAACATATTGCTTAATAATGCATGCCTTCATTTATTCAACAAATGCATCTTGAGTCTGCTATATGCTACAAATTGGGAAACCAGGGAGGAAAAACAATTAGTTGTAATCTCTACTCTCATAAAATTTGAATTCCTGTTG
This sequence comes from Lepus europaeus, assembly GCF_033115175.1. Classification (NCBI taxonomy): domain Eukaryota; kingdom Metazoa; phylum Chordata; class Mammalia; order Lagomorpha; family Leporidae; genus Lepus; species Lepus europaeus. The sequence continues at coordinate 57,576,967 of NC_084846.1, read as the reverse complement.
TTTGAAACAAATATTAAACACAGAAATATAATCAATGGCTTTTGAGTATGATAAATGACAGAAAGCAAATGAACATGCGACGTTAAAGAGTGTGTCAGCCAGGACCGGTGCCGTGGCTCACTTGGTTAATCCTCCGCCTGCGGCGCCAGCATCCCATATGGGTGCTGGGTTCTAGTCCCGGTTGCTCCTCTTCCAGTCCAGCTCTCTGCTGTGGTCCAGGAGAGCAGTGGAAAATGGCCCAAGTGCTTGGGCCCTGCACCCACATGGGAGACCAGGAGGAAGCACCTGGCTCCTGGCTTCAGATTGGCCGTTGCAGCCATCTGGGGAGTGAACCAACAGAAAGAAGACCTTTCTCTCTGTCTCTCTTTCTCACTGTCTATAACTCTACCTGTCAAATTAAAAAAACAAAACTAAAAAATAAAAAAGCGTGTCAGTCATTGGAAACAGTAACACCTAAGCAAGAGGAGCCCAGAGATTTTTCTGAAAAGAAAAATGTAAAACATGAGCAAGGTATTGTTGCTCTATTCGTTTCCTACAGAGTTTTCTGAAGAATAAGAATTTACTGAGGTATTAGAGCTGTCTCATGGCAGCAATAACTTGTAGGAGAATAAAAATTTCAAGGTTTTAAAGTCATAATAGATTAATTTATAATTTAATTCTAGTGTCCAAGATTTCTTAATTCCTTAAGCCTGAGGGTACTCCCACCACAACTGTTTATTCACATTTATTTTTAAAGCTGCATTTGTTTGAAAGGCAGAGAGACACATGGGACGGGAGAGACAGACAGACACTCATTTTATTATGGGAACTGACTCAGGCAATTAGGGAAGCCCAGAAGTCCTGTAGTATGTCATCTGCAAATTGGAGAACCAGGAAAGCCAGTGATAGAACTCAAGGGGTGGAGATAGCACAATCTAAGTCCAGGATTGTGAATACCTGATAACTACAGGATCCAATATCCTACAAGATTGGGAAGACAGGTATCTTATCTCAAGAGACAGAAAACTCACTCTTCTTCTGCCTTTCTGTGTTATTTGGGCCATCAACAACTGGATGATGCTCCTCAATCAGGTTTCTCCTCAATGCCCCAAACTCCACCTTCTATCACATTACACATTCTTTTCCCAAGACTTCCTGGTCTTATGCTTTAACAATCAGGCTAATCACATTTTAATTTCTTGCCTTCATAGGAGGGTTATTTAGCACCTGAGTGTTCACATGCAGAAGGGACACGGAAGAGAAAGTTGGTGTAGCCTGGGCACAGGCCAAAGGCAGACCTAACCTGCAGAACTAAAAATACCAGAGCTCAACCAGCTTTCAGAAGTGAGAGGTCTGTTGAACAAGGAAATCCAAGATTAAAAGCAATCTTCCTATCCTGGTTTGATTCCAAAACCCCACAATCAGAACTTGCTTCACCAATATTTCTGCCTGTTAGTTTTCTCCTATCCAATCTCAAATCCTTTTGCCCAGTCCCAGTTGAGGAGGTTTACTTGAACCACAGCTCCTGCTTCTTTGTTGACCAGTAAGCAGCTCTTCTCAAAATACCTGTGTCACTCATGGTTTGTTGTTTGTTTGTTTGTTTCCTGAGCATGGGGCAGTAGAACCACAACATTCAATAACAAGACTCCTGGCCGGCGCCCGCGGCTCACTAGGCTAATCCTCCGCCTGCAGCGCCGGCACACCGGGTTCTAGTTCCCGTTGGGGCGCTGGAATCTGTCCCGGTTGCTCCTCTTCCAGTCCAGCTCTCTGCTGTGGCCCAGGAAGGCAGTGGAGGATGGCCCAAGTGCTTGGGCCCTGCACCCATATGGGAGACCAGGAGGAAGCTCCTGGCTCCTGGCTTCAGATAAGCGCGGTGCACCAGCCGCAGCGCACCTGCCGCAGCGGCCATTGGGGGGTGAACCAACGGAAAAGGAAGCCCTTTCTTTCTGTCTCTCTCTCTCATGTCCACTCTGCCTGTCAAAAAATAAATAAATAAATAAATAACAAGACTCCTTGCAACACTGTGTGGATACTATTCCCCTAATTTCCTCCATATCACCATGCCCTGATAACTTTGTACACACTATAGTATTTAACAGATTGTACAGTGTTGAGTATATGTGAATATATTGTCATTCTCCTCCACAGCTGCTACAATTATCACTTATGTTAGAAAGTGACTTTCAATATATTGTGTTCATCTTGAAGGCTTAACTAGTTAAGCCTAATTACACAGCAGCTGTTAAATAAATGGCGATTGAAGGGAATCAGTAGCTTCATTTCCGAACACTTCAAGAATGACCCCCTAGCAATGACAATAGGGGGCGGCAGGGGTCATGGCTGGGGCTGTCCCACACAACACCATACAGCACTTTCCTGTATTTGCTATTGCATTAAATAGGTGTGGAAATCAATACTTGTATCCAAAATAACCAGAATTCAAAAGCATGGTCCCTTAAATACATATGTAATTCACTTGTCCTTTTTTTAAAAAAAAATAATATAAAGAGAACAGGTTTTACACATTCCATAGACATCGTTCACACTTCCCTCACTCCCCTGCTCCCAATTCCATCCCTCCTTCTCCTCCCTTCATCAGTTTTTTGCAAACACATAATTTGAATACACTCCATATTCACAGGCTTAATTCACCACTAATCTTAATATTCACAGACATGCAAAAAAAAATCTGCTTTCTTTCCAAGTTTTATTTGGCATCATTATTTTAATCTAGAATCTTATTTTATATTACTAAAATATCCTGAATCATGTAAGAAGTTAATTATCTCCTGACATTTCTAGTAAAGTTATTTCTTCTTATATCAAGCAACAGTAAGCATAGTTGAAGAAATTAGTCAAAGTGTCATCGCACCCACATATCTGCTTCCTTTGGACTTAAATTGCCAGACAATGGGATTGGTGTTTGTTTTATTTTCTCTTGCAGTAGGTACTATATACTTGCTACACATATGTTAAAAAAAGAATTGAAAATTTGATATATTCATCAGGAAATAAGAAGAAAAAGTGCACGTTTAAAAAGGAAACGTTAATTTGAAAAGATAAATTGTATCAGCTGCTCAGCACCATAATTAAATTTGTTGTGCTCAGAAAAGATGGAAAGAGATGAGACAGGAAATAAAAATTTTAATTTTTATTTACTTTTATGGACAGAGAAACAGAGGAAGACAAAGAGGGAGAGAGACCTGCTGGTTTACCAGTAATTCTTGTGACAGCTGTGACTGAGCAGGGTAGAAGCAGGAGCCAAAAACAATCTAGCAGGGACCTGTGTACTTGTGTACTTATGCCACCATTGTCTTCCTAGAGCCACGCATTAGCTGGAAGCTAGAATCAGAAAGAGCTGGATTAGAACCAGCATTCTGATAGAGGTGCAGGTGTTACAAAGGGCAATTTAAGGGGCCGGCACTGTGGTGTAGTGGGTAAAGCATCGCCTGCACTGCCAGCAACCCGTATGGGTGGCGGTTCAAGTCCCAGCTGCTTCACTTCCAATCCAGCTCTCTGCTATGGCCTGGGAAAGCAGTAGAAGATGGCCCAAGTTCTTGGGCCCCTGCACGCATGTGGGAGACCTGGAAGAAGCTCCTGGCTTCTGGCTTTGGATCGGCACAGCTCTAGCCATTGCAACCAACTGGGGAGTGAACCAGCAGATGGAAGACCTCTCTCTCTGCTTCTGCCTCTGCCTCTCCTTCTCTCTCTGTGTAACTCTGACTTTCAAATAAATAAATAAATCTTAAAAAAAAAATAGAGAGAGAGAGAGAATTTTAACTATGTTGCCAAAGATCCATCCTAGGAATTTTTTTTTTTAAAAACAAGGCATAATGATAATCTTTGAAGCCATTTTACTTATTTAGTTTTTAAATTTTATTTATTTATTTGAGAGGTAGAGTTACAGACAGTGAGAGGGAGAGAGAGAAAGGTCTTCCTTCTGTTGGTTCACTCCCCAGATGGCCGCAACGGTTGGAGCTGCACCGACCGAAGCCAGGAGCCAGGAGCTTCTTCCCTGTTTCCCAGACGGGTGCAGGGGCCCAAGGACTTGGGTCATCTTCTACTGCTTTCCCAGGCCACAGCAGAGAGCTGGATGGGAAGAAGAGCAGCCGGGACTAGAACCGGAGCCATATGGTATGCCAGCGCCGCAGGCGGAGGATTAACCTACTGTACCACGACGCTGGTCCCGAAGCCATTTTAAATAAAAATCCTTTCCACAAATTCTCTAAAAAGCTACACAGAAAATGCCAAATTTTAAGTGATTCACTTGTGTTATTTTCTAAAAATGTATTTAGGTCAGTAATGAAAGTGTTGCATTCCTTTCTCCTCAAATACTCAAATAATAGTTAATTTATCGCATAAAGTATTTAATTTATTCACAGTTAGGGCATTCCAACTTGTCAACCATTTTTCCAGAAATGGTAAGCTATCACTCATGTAAAACAAGCAGAATAAAAAAAGAATTTAAAAATATTTAGGCAGTGAAGCCCTCAACTTTCAGCACAGTGTCTTTGTGCACTCTCTCTCTCTTGCTCGCTCGCGCTCTCTCTTACCCCTCCCTCTCCCTACCTGTGCATCTCTATCCTTAACCTTTCATTCAGGACTGCTGGCTACTCATCTTAAATGACACGGGCCATTCCAGCCTTAATAAGCAGAGACTTGACCAGTAGCAATGAAAAGGTCACCTGTAATTCAGGCTACAAGTGATAAAATTTAGGGGTTAAGATCAACAGTGGCTGCAGGAAAATGGAAAAAAAATAGAGATGACGATTTATAGACACAAGCTATTCAAAGAAGACCAACTGCTGCCAGTCACCGAGAAATCAAATTGATGACCAGAAAATACGATCAGATTAAGAAATATGCGGTTGGAAGGGCCTCCCGAGGCACAGTCAGGGGATGCTGAAATATATTTTTAGCGGATTATGAAGGGTCTGGGGATGGATGACTCAGAAATCCTTTTATACTACATCTCAATGTGTCACACATTCCTTGAGAAACTCAATTACCAAACATCTCAGACAACATGAGTGGCTCTTGTTGAAGTGAGAGAAACTTTGAAAGTGACATGCAATGCTAAATTGGCTTTCAGGGACCAGAAAAGCATTTCATATGGACATAAACTCTGATTTTCTTCAGCACGAGGAGCTCGGTTCTACAGACAAGTATTTGTTACCTGTGGATGGAAATCCAATATGTTTTTAAAAAGTTTCACGATTGCTCTCAGCCCTTAAAATGTGTACAGACATGCATGTTTATGTGTAATTACCCGAAGTCCCTCCTCTTTAGTTTATCCTTCCTGACTTTTTAATTCACACGGGAGAAGTGCTTAGGAGCTCAACCAAAGCAAAGAAGTGCAGGGTTGCTTATGAACAGAAGCAGGAAACTGTATTTCTTAAGCAGGAAATAGAATCATTGATTTAGGTACTACAAGAAAGGATGAAGTCACTGAAGGGGCGATGTTATACTGGAATAAATTGACACATCTGAGCAGTGTAACAGTTGCTTGGTAATTATGGTAGGTAACAAATTCAAAAGTTAGTATATGATAGGGAGAATTCTGTTGATTCTACCAGCAGATTTCTGTGACAGGGGATTTTGTTATTATTGCTCATCTACAGATAAGGAACCAGAGGAATGATGGGGAAGTAGCTCCCCAGGCTCAGTTGAGCTGGAGTTTGAGTCCAGGCACCATTGCTTTGGCCATTAGCAATTATACTTTACTGACCCCTAATTAAAGACTTCTTTCTCTTACATAGTAATTTTAATTGCATACAAATAATTTTAATTTACTTACAAGTGATCTTAATGAAAATAAAACCTGTTAAAATGTATTATGCCTTTATGTTGCTCCAAACCCGATGGTAAAGGCTTATGCTTGTTACATTTTACAACTCTGAAACAGGATAGAATTGAGGTTCTAAGATCAAGATCAAGTAAACATGATCTCAGCCAGTGCTTCTCAATTTCTATCATGAACAACAATCACCTTGAGAATCTATTTAAAGTTGGCAACTAATACAGTCTTCATCCAGAGATCTCAATCAACATATGAACCTATGTAAGTTTTGTGATATTTATTAAGAAAATATTGATTGATATTGCACCAAAACCTCATCAGAGTAAATTGGTTGTATACCATGATGGATTGGGAACCCGAAAGTCATTTTCATAAAAGGTATTTTCCTCTAACCCTTAAAAAAAGACATACTTAGTAAGTATAGTTTGGTATAGAGAAAATGAGCTTCAATATGTATTTCTACCGACTATTCTCAAGGATATTAAATCAGCAAATAGTTCTTACCAAGTATCATTGTTAAATTAATCAAACCTGTTTTGTTTTAAAAAAACAAACTTTTTAAAAAGAGAAATTTAATGGATTTCCTGATTGATAAAGCTAATCTGTGTCAATGTATTCAATGTCTTAGGTTCAGTTTGCTTAGATGAGTAGCAAGTTAGAAAGGCTGCCTTCCCTCACTCCTGCTGTACTCCCCTATCATTTCTCCTATGGGCAAAAGAATGAAATCTCAGTGTCAGGGGACAGAGGAATGAGAGGAGCTACCATGGTATTAAAAACCTAGAAGACAAAAAAAAGCCCAAGGAGGGAAAGGACAGTGAAACAACCATCAACCACTCTTAAATACAAGGAGTCTTCCAAAGGTTCATGGAAAGTGCACAGTATCCTCTCATTCTATTTCCCCACAAACATGTTGAAGGACTCTCATATATGTCAGAATCCAAGGGAATTGTCTCGTATCTGGAGTCGAAATGAGAAGTTGAGCTTATAGACTCCATGTCTTTGAAGGCTGGAAGGATCAATGGCTTTGGCCCTGCTGGGTCTTCGGTTGGAAACTGATATGTATTGTTGCATCAGGCGCCTCCAAATTCAGACATGGGAATTCTAGCTGCCAGTATCTCAAAATGGGACCTTATTCCAAGAGAGGGCCTTTGTAGATGAAATCAAGTTACAGTGCGGTCACTGAGTGGGCCATTAGGATTGATGTCCTTACAGAAAAGGGGTCTTTGGAGACAGACTTACCCACACACACGGAAAATGAGCTTCAATATGTATTTCTACCGACTATTCTCAAGGATATTAAATCAGCAAATAGTTTTTGTTTGTTAGTTTGTTTTTGACAGGCAGAGAGAGACAGAGAGAATGTCGTGTGAAGTAAAGCCAGAGACTGGAATGAAGCTCTTACAAGTAAAGGACTCCCCCAAAGATTGCCAGATCACCACCAGATACCAGGCACCAGGCCTGGACCATATTCTTCCTCACAGCATTCAAGAGGTGCCGTCAGCCCTGCTAACAGCGTGGGCTTTTACCTCTGATCTCTACAACTCTGAGGCCAGAATTTCCTTTGTTTAAGGTACCCAGTGTGTGCACAGTGTTTGAACAGCCCTAGACAACAAATACAGAAGCTGATTTTAAGGTCTTTGTATTAGAAAACTTCTAAAAGCAAAAATGATGAAAACAGGACTAAATCCCTTATATCACCATCACCCTACACAGGAGATTTCCATCAGTGATGAAAAGCTTAAGAGTGTGGAGATCTGGCGCACACAGTGAGTCAGGTGGCTGAGTGACTCGGGCAGGAGTCTGACTCGGCTCTGGCTGTGAGTGTTCATGCTTCCCTGGGCGAGCTCTCCTCAATTAAAGAGATGATGGAGCGTCATGAATCCAGGCACACAGGCTAGCAAGCCAAGGATGTTAGACAACCTGTTCTGTCCAGGACCCAATACCTTTACTTCCTGTACTTTCCAGCATTACTGCATTGCTGTTCACTACTCTACATGTAGTAGATACTTGGACAATTATCAAAGAATTAAATGGATAATATAGGAATAACTAGTAATCTATTCAGTTGATATCTCTATGTAGAGTATCATTCTCTATACTATACTATGTCATTATGGAGACAACTATAGACATGTTTGAGAATGAAAATCAAGCATGAGAAATAAAATATTAAAGCATGAAATATTATTTTTTCCTTAACTTTAATTAAGGTGTACTGGTGTTCCAAGAAGTACCCCACCTAAAAAGAGGAGAACACCATTGTTTAAAAAACCTGAGTGAGGGTTTAGCTATCCGGGAACACTGGAAAAATTATTTGCTGCTTTTGGACCTACTCATTTAGTGAACAAACTAGTGGCACAGGCAGGTCTTACTGTGCTGTGACTTCTGTGACGTGTGTAGCTGGAGGCCTCAACGATGCACTCATGATTTTTTGTAGTATTTAAGTTTTCTTTTTTTGAGAAAATTTGTTTATGGAAAATTTAAAGAAATAAAATTGTCAACATTTTAAATATATTGTCTTGATCATGAAACTAAGCGTTTTAATACAGAAGATAAAACTGTCAGTTTATTTTGACTAAGAAATAACTACTCTTAATTTTTTCATGTATCCTGTCCAAGCCATTCTTCCGAAGCATGACTCAGGAAGGAGACTTCGTGTGGGTTAATTAGTTAGCCTTGTGTCACCGTCTCTTTGAATGTGGGTCAAGTTGCAGCACGTGTGTTTGTGAGGAAGAAGAGAATTAGTAATAAGAAAATTCATTGAATAAATATATCCTGTGACTTCTTGATCATATGCAAGTCTGATGATGTACAACTCATATCGTTTTAGAAAGTTGCTTATCTAATGTATACTCCTAACAGATTCACTGACGTGAATGAAATCACTTCTAACATAACTTATCAGTTACACAAAGATAATAGGAAGCAAGAGGGTATAATTACTAATTCATAATTTACAAACAGTGTCCATCAGAGAAGCAGAACTGCACAAATGAACTCAGTAAGCAGATGAGCAGATGGAGTTGGTAGACGTTCCACAGACACCTGATCAAACTGGCTGTGCTACTGTGCTTCGACTACTCCCTGTGGCAGCTGCCTCCTTCCTTGGATGTGCAGTAATATATCCTTTAGAATCTGACACATCTATGCATTCATGAAAATAATTTAACTCTGATATGAAGTATTTTTATTGAAAATAATATTGCATTCCTATATCTGTATTTGAAGGCAGGAACTAAAGTGCATTTCTTTCATCCAGCACCCACACACTTATATAAACATACCCACACACCCCTCAGGAATGTTAAACACAAGAAACAATTGCAATTTAATAAAATCTAATTGGGAAAATCATACAGAACAATCAGAGAGGCCTACTGAAAAACATTTATATGCAAATATATTCACAGATGTGGACAACCAATAATAGCTAACTTCTATGCCCGTCACTCCTCAATATAAAAGACTATGTGTACATTCTTTTCAGTATCCTACTGGAATCTGCTCTACACCTGTACATATGGAAAGGAAAAATGTTCAGTTGTCACTCACTACTCATGTAATGAAATTAAATCCTAGCGACAGTTACAGATCACTGGCACTCTTCTAATCTGGAAGAATCTATCTGAAACTTTCAGCAACTCAGAATCAAAAGACCATAGAGATGTGCACCGACACACACTAGGGTCCCCTCCAGTGAGTAAGAATTACAAGTTCGAGGAAAACAGCAGTTTCTAGGATAGTACAGGAACTGAGTTAAAATCATCAATGAAAGCAATACAAGCATCTTTGAGTCCTTAGAGAACAGCAACGACAAAGATGGAAACTAGCCATCAGGCTTGAGTGAAGGAGGCTGTCATTTTAAGGTAAGGAAAAGCGTTTCACTGTTCACTAAGCCACTTAACCTGGACCACTTTCAGAATCCAGCATGCCCCTGAGAATACAGAGATAGGTTTCATAGGTGACGCAGAACTCACATTCTCTCAGATCCTGAATTTATCACAGTACTGAAGAAAGTATTACATCTCCATTTCTCCAATTTGCCAACTCCATTACAAACCAGTTGGGAACTACAGATGCAAGAATAAGCAGGTAGCAATCAACCTTGACCATTTTCACTTAAATTTTATATTAAACCCAAATTTTTACTACTTCAGAACAAGGATTACTAACAGAGAATCTCAAGTATTCCCAGAAGTTCCAGTCCATCTTAATGATGCCAAAGTCCTACATTGTAAAGATCAAAAATGCAAAAGAAATTAGGACCCAGGGAAATCTTATAGCAAGATTTCTCCAAAGTGATACTGAAACATCTTTTTACAGTATTTAACCCATTAAAAGCATTTTCAAGCTAATCACATCACTTTTAAAGCTATGTTGTAACCCGGTGGAACAAATACTATTGTCATTTCAAAAGCAAGGGATATAGGAATTAAAAGCTTAAAGAATCAAAGCTAATACTTATTAAGATTAATAACACTGTGACACAAACCCACAAGATTCCATATTCCTTTTAGTATATTATATATGGCATGTATTATATAACATATTAATTTATCCATTAATATGTTATATAAATCACTTAATTTATCCATTAATGTTATATATAACATTTTAAAATTAAGTGCTAAGAGAAAAATGAGAAAGATTGAAAGATTATCTTCTTTTAAGTGCTTATTTATTTGAAATACAGGTAAATAAATAAAGGTGATTTTATGATTTATCTTCTAAAAGGTCACTGTTTACTTTTTGGTTCACATAATTATACATACTTAATGAATACAATAAGATGTTTTGAAAATGTATACATCCTATAATGATCAATTTTGAATAACTAGCTATGAATCACCTCAAATATTTCACTTCTTTGTATATACATTTATATATATATATATATATATACACACACAGACTACATTCTACATTTTCTTAATACATTCATCTGCTGTTAGACACTTAGCTTGATTAGCTGTTGTGGCTATTGTAAACAGTACTGCAATGAATATGAGAGTGCAGGCATTTCTTCCATAGACTGTTTGCACTTACTTCGGTTATGTATCTAGTAGCAAGATTTCTGAATCCTAGGGTAGCTCTATTTAAAATTTTTAAGGATATTAAAAAAATTTATGTCAACAATTTGGGCAAGTTACATGAAATTCATGTTTCTCCAAAAATATAAATTCATAAAATTGATGTGAAAATAAAATTTTAACATAGAAACTTCTTGAATAGACTCAAAATTATTTTAAAAAGCAAAATCATTTTTATAATCTTCCACTACAGATAACTGAAGAAATAAATACGTTCACTGGTGAATTCTACTAGACATTTAAGGAAGAAATAACAGCACAACAATATGTTCTTTCAGAAAAAAAAAGATAAAATCTTTCTAGCTCATTTTAAGGTACCAACATACTGCAGATATCAACCCCTAATGAAAACAATTATGAAACCATAGTCCTAATTAATAAGCACAGGGGGAGATACTCTTAACTAAATATATAGCAAATATTATTCAAAAAAGGCAAAAATAAAATGTGAATCATTAGATTTTTATTCCTCTTTTTCTGTTGTATATCTCCTCTAAGGTTGAGATTAGTACTTTCATGTGTACAAACAATGACAATTATGATTGTTTCACTTCTAATGTAGGAATATCAAGGTTTTTTTTTATTTTTTTTGCAAGCCTGGAGTGATCACATCCTCCAGTTTTAGACTATCGTGGGAATTGATTATTTCTCATTTCTAAAGGATAGCTTTGCTGGGTGTAGTATTCTTGTTTGGCAATTTTTTTTTCCTTTAAGGGTTTTGAAAATGTCAACCATTGTTTCTTGGCTTGTAAAGTTTTGACTCGGATTCTCCTGCTAAAATACTAAGGAATTCTCTAACATGTAACTTGATATTTGTGTCTTCTTGCTTTAAAACTTCTAGCTTTGTTTTATAATTTTTAGTTTGACTACAATGTCCTAGAAAGGCAATTGCTGTCAAATATGTTAGGGGTCCTTTGGTTTTCTTGGACCTGTGTGTCCCATCTTTTCAAAGACTTCTAAAATTTTCAGCCAACTATTTAACTGAATGGATTTTCTATAATAAGTCTTGAAAACTTTCCTCATTCTGATTTTATTTCTCTTTTGTCTGATTGGATTGTTTCAAAATACTCGGCTTCAAGCTAAGAAAATATTTCTTCTACCTGCCCAATTCTGCAGTTGAGACTCTCAACTGTATTTTTTAATTTATGCATTAATTTTCTTAGCTACAATTCTGATTGGTTCTCTTCTATAAATCTCTATCTCTTTGATGAATTTTTCAGTTACATTATGAATTGGCTTCCTAATGTTGTTAAATTGTCTACATTCTCTTGTGTCCCAATAAGTTTTTTTATGAAAATTATCATTTTGAATTATTTGACAATTCATTGAAATCCATTTGTTTGAAGTCTGTTGCCAGTTATTGTGTCTCTTTCATGTGTCACATTTCCTTGTTTTTCCATGTTTCTTGTGTTCCTGTGCTACTGTTCATGCATGTGGTGGGTTAGTTGCTCTTACCAATTTTATAGGGTGGCTTACAGAGTAAAATATTCCCTGCTGATGATGTGTTCTGGGGTGATATCTGAATGTACTTCTGGCTTTGGTTCCAGGTGGGCACTTAGCGAAGTTTCCATGTAGCTTCTTCAACTGTGATTGATGTTGGCAATGTCTGTGGGAGTTTCAGTGGCAATAGGTTGAAGGAGTTATGGTATTTTACTGCCAGTTTAGATGCAGCTCCCTTAAGCAGGACAGGTTGCTAAGAGCTCAGGATGTTGTGCAACTGGCTGCAGGGATGGGGTTTTTATTAATTATTGCAAAAAATGTGAGGGCAGAGTCACCTTCGTGAGTCCAGATGTGTGCAACACACTTTGCACAGCAGCATAATGTGATATCAGCCACTGATAGATGCACAGGAGCCAGACTAAATAGCTAGTATGCCTGGAATGGGAAATGTTTAGAATCCAAGGGCTGTATGAGTGACTGCATGGGACTTCTAAAAGCCAACTTACTCAGGGAGTTCCATGTAGCTGTTTACCAGGGCCATGCATGGATGGTTTGGGCCAAGAATCTGCTTCTCAGCACCTAAGTGAACTGAGACTTTGATGACGAGTTTCTCAGATGCTTCTTGGGTCACAGAATGGTGGGTGGGCCATCTAGTTCTTCCCAGAGATCTCGGAAGGCTAAGCTGCTCAGAGTAGATCACCAAGTTCTTCATGTAAAGATGGAGGCAGAGGACTGCTCCTGACTGGATTGCTGAGATGCAGTTTCTGAGAACAGCTGGTTTCCAGGATCTTGGATCAGCGTCATCTCAGGATGGCCCCATGTAGCAAGAGCTTGGGTGGGTGAGGATGCAGAGCGGGCTGGGCTCCTTCTCTAGGGCAATGCAACAGTGAGGCTCTCCACACTGGACATCCTTGAGGGCCTGAAGTGTCTTCAGCAGTATAAGCCTCACATGTCTGTGGCAGGAGAGGGGACTGCTGAGATCTTACTCTTTCCTCATTGAACAAAGTTCTTTTTGACTCAGAACTGATCAAGAGTTGGAACAGTGGATGCTATGTATTCAGTTTCCTTCTTCTTAAGTTCATCATGTATATCCTTACTCTGCAATGTCTAACACTGTGCTCAATTGCTGTCCCATTCCCCCATGGGCAGAGTCCTGTTCCTTATTGTTCTACTCAAATTCAGGAAACATTAGGCAGACACAGTCCCTTGACTGCCCTGCTAATGAAGATCCAGAGGGTCAGTCCCTAGGTGTTAGCCTTGGTTCTGGGGCCATGGGTCTTTGTCCAGCACTGGGTTTCACTCTAGAAGACCTAGAACTGGTACTGCTACAAAGGACTAGAATTCCCTCCTCCTCTCCCATGTGGGAGGAAGCTCTCTCCATTCTGTGCTGCCTAGAGTTGTAGAGTTGCTTTGGGCAACTCTTTTCTTCATGACTTTTCCATTGTGTCTTTACTTATTGTTACACAAAAGCCAGGCATTTAAGTTTCCCACCTGGCTTCTTATGAAGGTAAATTCGCTCATCAACAGCTGCTCAAATAGGTATCTCTGTGGAGATCAGTGGAGAGTTTTACTCAGCTAAATTTTGCTCTAGTCTCCTTAGGTAGACAAGTGTCTCAAGCCAATCCAGAAATCAGCAATTACCTTGAGGGCTATGTGATATACCAACAATGAGCCAAGTTAGAGTTCTCTTCATTTAGGGGCCAATGCTGTGGTGCAGTGGGTTACAATGCTGTCTGCAGTACTGGCATCCCATATGGGTACCAGTTGAATTCCAGTTGCTCCATTTCCAATCCAGTCTCCAGCAAATGCACCTGGGAAAGCAGTGGAAGATGGCCCAAGTGTTTGGGCCCTGTAACCCATGGGAGACCTGGATGAAGCTCCTGTATCCTGGCCTCAGCCTGGACCAGCCCCAGCCATTGCAGCCATCTCTCTTATTCTCTCCAACTCTGCCTTTCAAATAAACTTTTATTTTTAATTTTTTTAAAAAAAACATTCATCTCCTTTTGAAAATCAGGACTGCTATTGTTTTTTTTGAATAATCAAATTATCTTTCACTTTTTTCTTACTGAGACAAGAAGCATTTACCTTCTGAATCACCTATCTCAAGATTTTTTAATTTCTAACCTATTTCACTCCTGGGAATTTACCCAAAAGAAATGAAATCAGCACAGGAAAGAGATATCTGTAGCCACATTATTATGGCTGCTCAATTCACAAAAGCTAAGATATGGAATCAACCCAGATATCCATCAACTGATGGCTGGATAAAGCAATTGTGGTATATATGCCCTATGGAATACTACTCAGCTGTAAAAACACAATGGGATCCTATTTTTTCACAACAAAATGGATGTACCTGGAGACCATCATGCTTAATGAAATAAGCCAGTTCCCAAGAGACAAAGATCTTGTTTCCTTGATTTGTGGTAACTGATATACAGAGTACAAAACATGTAATGTATAAGAACAAAATTCACATGTTGAGATTTGATTATTATTTATAGCCCTGTCTATACTCTTGAGGAACTGTTTTTTTAATGCTTGCTGGATTCTTTTAAAAAAAGTTAAGCTAATGATTGTAAAGTAAACTGAAATTATGTCATTGCAAAAATTAAAAATAGGAAAGGAAGGAGGGTGAAAGCAAGGGAGGGAGAAAAGGTAGGATGTGAAGTGTCACTATGCTCTTAAAACTGTTTATATAAAAGACATGAAATGTGTTCTCCTTATATAAATACAAAACTTTTTTAAAAAAAGGTGTGTGGGTGGATTCCAACATGGTGGAATAGGGAGGGAACTTTAGTCTAGGGGAAGATATGTAAAAAAAAAAAAAAAAGGTAGAATGCAATCTCAGGGAAGAGTTAGGGAGAAAACTGCGGGGGAAACATCATGCAAATTATTTGGACACTATAGATCTACATGAAGGGTGGCGGCGCACAAATCAGGACCCCAGCAGCTGGAAGCCTCGCATCACCTTTGGAGAGTGAGGTGAGACCACTGTAGTGGCCCAAGCCACTGGCGATAAAGCTGCAAGAAAAGCCTGGTATAAGTACAGCTTGGAGCCCTGTGGGGAACAGTGTACCTGACATCTAGAGGGAAAAAAAGGTGGCAGATTTATCTCTCCCTGACCACCCAGAACTAGTGTCCTGTAACTCACAGATGGCAGGCACAATTTTGGACAAACATTAGGGCTGTGCCAATTTATGTATGCATGCCCAGCAAGTAGCAAAGAGGAGATACCTGAGTCTGGCTGGGAGAATTGACAGGGGCTGAGTGCTCATGACTGTGGGAGCCTTGTGTGCTGGGACAGTGAAACCACTGTAGCTGCATGGGAAGGCGCAGGAAGTGACTATGTCTTTGGGCAGTCACTGTGGGTGGTTCTACATGCTAGAGGCTCCCTGATTCCCTGGTGAGGGTCATTGCTGTGGGATCTCTGCTGACACTGAGGTTCACTGCATGGACCCTTTATGTGGTACTCATGGTAGCATGGATAAATGAATAGTATACAAACTGGAGCTATTGTCCAGGCATTGGTCTCCTTAGAGGAGAGGAGGTGAGCATGAGACTATGCCAACAGAACAGAAAAAACTCCCCCTCTGATATAAAAAAAAAGAGGAGACTGACCAAGCTCACCTTGGGTGTCACCTTGGACACAACCCTCACCTTGGAGCACTGAATAGAGCTCCCTGGCCACACCAAGCACGCACCTTTGGATATTCACTGAAAGTTCAGACACTCCACTAAGCCACAGAGGAATACCTAAAAGATAAAAGACATCACAGAGAAAAAAAGTATCCCCACAATTGTCTAAAAATAAACACAGCAATTCAAGAAACAAGAATAAGACAACATGATGCTCCCAAAGGAACACAACGACACTTCAATACTAGAATTTGAAGATGAAGAGATTGAAAAAAAGCCAGAAATGGAATTTAAAAAATTGATCATAGCATTACTTAGAAGTAATCAGAAGCAAATCCACAAATGAAAGAAATCCATACATGACATGAAAGACAATTTTTCCCATGAAATTGAGATTTTAAAGAGAAATCAAAATGAAATACTAGAAATGAAGAATTCAATAAATCAAATAAAAAATGCAGTGGAGAGCCTTAACAACAGACTCAGTGAGGCAAAAGAAATAATAACTGAGTTGAACACAAATCTCTGGATATTTTTCAGTCAGACCAAAAGAAAAGGAGGGAGGGGGTGCTACTCCTCCTCTACTCCCTCCTCCTTCTCTTCCTCCTCTCTAACAAAGACCCTCCCAACAAAGAAAAGCCCAAGATTGGATGGATTCACTGCTGAATTGTACAAGACATTTAAAGAAGAACTAGCTCCAATTTTTCCTCCAGCTATTCAAAATAATCCAAAGGTAGGGAATCCTCCCAAACTCCTTCTATGAAGCCAGCATCACCTTAGTAACTAATCCTGAAAAAGATACAACAGAGAACAAGAACTACAGACCAATTTTTCTGATAATTATAGATGCAAAAACCCTCAATTATCTACAAACCAACTGAATCCAACAACATATTAGAATGATCATTCACCCAAAACAAGTGGGATTTATCCCTGGTATGCAGGGATGGGACAACATTTGCAAATCAATCAATGTGATCTATCACATTAACAAACTGAAGAACAAAAACATATGATTATCTCAATAGATGCAGAGGAAGCATTTGATGAAATACAACAACCTTCCATGATGAAAACTTGAAGCAAATTGGGTATAGAAGGAACACTCCTAAACACAATCAAGGCAATTTATGACAAACCAATGGCCAGCATCTTATTGAATGAGGAAAAGTTGGAAGCACTCCCACTGTGATCTGGAACCAGACAAGGATGCCCACTCACACCATTGCTATGCAATATAGTCCTGGAAGTTTTAGCCAAAGCTACTCAAAGGAATACAAATTGGGAAAGAGGCAGTCAAAATACCCCTATTTGCAGATGACATGACTCTAAATATAGGAGATCCAAAAGACTCCACTAAGTGATTATTGGAACTCATAAAAGAGTTTGGTAAAGTGGCAAGATATAAAATCAATACACAAAAATCAATAGCCTTTGTATAGCCAGACAATGCCATGGCTGAGAAAGAACTTCAAAAATCAATTCCATTCACAATAGCTAAAAAAATCAACACTTCGTAATAAATTTAACCAAGGACATCAAAGAACTCTACAATGAGAATTACAAAACATTAAAGAAAAAAAATGACACAAAAATGGAAAAATCTTCCATATTCATGGATTGGAAGACTCAATATCATCAAAATGTCCATAATACTGAAAGCAATAGACAGGTTCAATGAAATGCCTATCAAAATACCAAGGACAGTCTTCTCAGATCTAGAAAAAAACAATGCTGAAATTCATATGGAAGCACTGGAGGCCTCGAATAGCTAAAGCAGTCTTATACAAGAAAAACAAAGCCAGAGGCATCACAACACCAGATTTCAAGACATACTACAGGGCAGTTATAATCAATACAGCCAAGTACTGGTTCAACAATAGATGAATAGACCAATGGAACAGAATAGAAACTTGAGAAGTCAATCAACATGTAAACATACATCTTAGCTTTGACCAAAAAGCTAACAGTAATCCCTAGAACAAGGACAGTCATTTTCAACAGATGGCACTGGGAAAACTGGATCTCCACATGCAGAAATATGAAGCAGCACTTCTACCTTACATTTTACACAAAAATTCACTCAAAATGGATCAAAGACCTAAATCTATGACACGCTACCATGAAATTATTAGAGAAAATTGGCAAAACCCTGCAACACACTGGCATAGGGAAAGAGTTCTTGGAAAAGACCCCAGAAGCACAATCAAAGCTAAAATTAACAAACGAGATTGCATCAAATTGAGAAGCTTCTGTACTGCAAACAAAACACTCAGCAAAGTGAAGAGGCAACTGACAAAATGGCAGAAATTATTTTCAAATTATGCAACAAAGGATTAATAATCAGAATATATAAAGAGCTCAAGAAACTCAACAACTAAAGAAAAAAACTAGTTAAGAAATGGGCAAAGGACTTAAACAGGCATTTTTCAAAAGAGGAAATCCAAATGGCCAACATACACATGAAAAAATGTTCAGGATCATTAGCCATCATGGAAATGCAAATCAAAACCACAATGAGGTTTCCCCTCACCTCCATAGAATGGCTTTCATGCAGAAATGAACAAATAACAAATTCTGGTGAGATTGTGGGGGAAATGGTACCCTAACCCACTGTTGGAGGGAATGTAAAATGCTACAGCTGCTGTGAATGCAATGTGTAGATATCTCAGAAAAAGACCCACCATATGACCCAGCCATCCCATTGCTGGGAATTTACCTAAGGAAAATGAACCATCATATGAAAGAGTTATCTGTTTATTGCATGTTTATTGCAGAGCAATTCACAATAGCTAAGAAGGAATCAACTCAAATGTTCATCAACTGAATCTGGGTAAAGAAATAACAGGATATGTACACCATGGAATACTACATAGAAGAAAGAAAAATGAAATTCTATCACTTGCAACAAAATGGATATAACTGGAAAATATCATACTTAGTGAAATAAGCCAGTCCCAAAAGGACAAATTCCATATATTCTCCTTGATCTGTGGTAATAGTGCACCTAAAAGGTAATCTATAGAAGTGAACTTGACACTTTGAGATGTGAGAACTTTGAACAGCTCTTGTCTCAACTGTTGTAGAACAGCTTTTTTCCCACACTATTTGTTGAACTCTTTACCTAGTATAGAGTTAACATTATCTGTATAAAGTTAATTGAAAATAGGTCTTAGTAAAATAAAGATGGGAATAGGAGAGAGAGGATGAATAAAGTGGGACCTTCCTAAGGTTGTATTTAGAAAATGCATGAAGTTTGTATACCTTAAATAAAAGGTCTCTGGGAAAAAAGATTTTTTTTGTTTGAATGAACTCTATTTACACCTCTAAGAACTTTTTTTTCCCCAAGAATAACTTGATGCCTACAGATTCATTAACCCAATTGTCTGGCCTTGACTTCAGCTCTGCCACTTGGGATTATCTATGTCATGGTTTCACTATTGTAAATGGCATTGGTAATCATCTTAGCTCTTGGAACTGGTGAGAGGAATGCAATCTATGTGAATGTACTCAGGCAGTGACTTCTAATATATCTGGAACAGTGCCTTCCACAAAATAAGAATGTAATTACCACTATGTGTTACTATCACTATTGTTATTATTTGATGTGCTTTCATTCTAGGCTCAGTCCTGAGCTATAGGTCTGAAATACTTTTCTTAGTGTTCTGAAAACAGCTGCAGTACATACCGTTCTTCTTAGTTTTGCATATCAAGTTACTGGAGGGCCAACCTCAAGAAAATTTGACAGAATACTTCCATTTTCCAATATAAAAATGATGTTACTATGCCTCTTTTCAATTATAAATGGCTGGAAATCTTGGTATAAAATTATGTTTTATTAATAAATAACAGCAGAAGACCATCCAAGATGATAATCGAGTCCAAGTATCAGTTGAATACTGACTGATACATTTATGGGCACCACTACATTATTCCTTGGAAACTTTTTTTAACAATATTTGGGTTTTTGAGGCAGTCCCAAGATGGTTGAGTAGGAAGGGAGCTTACTGCTCTAGCCCAGCAGAAGGTAGTTTAAATAAAGTGGGGATAGTATAGTCTCAAGGAAGAGTTAGGGGAAAAAACAGCAGAGGAAACTCCTCTGTAATAAGATGGACATGGTAGATCTATGTGGAGGGCACCAGCGCTAAAGGCTTGGGACCCCAGCTGGCAAGAGCCTCCGCACCAGCACTAGAAAGAGTGGTGTGATGAAACCACAGTAGCGCAAGACACTGGCAGAAAAGTTGCAAGAAAGAGCCTAGAAGGAACGAGTCTTGAAGTCCCATGGGGGAAAGTGCACCAGTCTAACCAGAGGAGATAAAAAAAATAATTAAATAAAAGGGATGGTACAGACATGAACCTCTCTCTCCACTCACCTTAAAAAGGCATACGAGCCAACAGAGCAGGCGCCATTTTAGAAATATGTAAAACCTGCGACAGCACAGAGCTGCACCTGCCCTCAACCAAGCAGAAAAATCTGACTCTGGTGGGGAGAAATAACAGGAGACTAAAACCTACTGAATGAGTGGAGCTTATGAACTGAGACTGTGAAAAAAAATTGAGGGTGTGTGGGAGAACTCATGGTGTGGCTGAGACGTGAATAGTCTCCATGGAAGATGCCACAAGCTTGGGCAGCCCTGGATACCTGGTGAGAGACACTGCAGGGGAATCTGAGCTTACACTGAGGACTGTACACATCCTTTGTGTGGTCCTCGGGATAGAGCAGACGAATATTATTGCCACTGGGGCTAGTGCTCAGACACTAATCGCCATCGAGAAGAAGAGCTCAGCTGATTGGAATTACTTCCTTCTGATTCAAAGAAAGAGAGAGGGAGGGAGGGAGGGAGGGAGGGAGAGGGAGGGAGAGAGAGAGAGATTTACCACACCAAACTTGAGTGTGTATCCTTAGGCACACCTAACCCTGAAGAACTGAACAGAGCTCTCTGGCCACACCCACCACAAGCCTCTAGAGATTCAGTGAAAGCAGACAGTCCACTTATCTACAGAGTCACAGTACAGTGAGAAAAGCCACCACAGTGAAAAAGGAAAAAAAAAAAAGAGAGAAGAAATAAACGATTATCTCCACAAATGCCAGACAACAGATGCAAAAACCGAGGAAACAAGAAAAAGGAAGACAACATGATGCTCCGAAAAGAATAGGACACTTCAATACAAGATTATGAAGACAATGAGATAGAGAAATGCAATAAATGGAACTGAAAAAATTATGATATGAATATTTAGGAGTAATCAAAAACAAATGCATGAACTACAGAAATCCATGCAGGATACAAAAGGAACTCTTTCTCACTAAAATGAAATCTTAAGAAGGAATCAAAATGAAATGATAAATTTAATAGAACATGAAATTGAGATATCGAAGAGAAATCAAAATGAAATGAATTAGTAGAACAAATAAAAAAACACAGTTGAGAGCCTTAAAAACAGAATCAGTGAGGCAGAAGAGAGAATGTCAGACTTAGAAGACAGAGCACTGGAAAGTATATAGTCAAACCAAAGAAAAGAAGAGGAAATTAGAAATCTAAAAAATATTGTTGGGAATCTACAGGATACTATTGAAAAACCCAACATTCAGGTTCTAGGAGTTCCTAAAGGCATGGAGAGTGAGAAAGGATTAGAAGGCCTTTTTAGTGAGATACTAGCAGAAAACTTCCCAGGTTTGGAGAAGGAAAGAGACATCCAAGTACAGGAAGCATACAGAACTCCAAGTAAACCTGACCAGAAGAGATCCTCGCCACGACACATTGTAATTCAACTCACCACAGTGAAACATAAAGAAAAGATCCTAAAATGTGCAAGAGGGAAATGCCAGATTACTCTCAGAGGATCTCCAATCAGACTCACAGCAGACTTCTCAACAGAAACCCTACAGGCTAGGAGTAAATGTCAAGATATAGCCCAAGTACTAAGAAAGAAAAACTGCCAGCCCAGAATATTATGTCCTGCAAAGCTCTCATTTGTGAATGAAGGTGAAATAAAGACCTTTCATAGCAAACAGAAATTGAAAGAATTTGTCGCCACTCATCTAGCCCTGAAAAAGATGCTTAAAGATGTATTACACACAGAAACATGGTCATCAATAAGAAAGTAAAGGAAGAAAATCTCTCAGTAAAAGATCACAGGAAGTTCAAATCATACATTAGAAATATATTTGGAAAAATGGCAGGGCAAAGTCACTACTTATCAATAGTCACATTGAATGTAAATAGCCTCAACTCTCCAGTTAAATGACACAGACTGGTTGAATGGATTAAAAAACAAAACCCATCTTCTAGTCCCAGTTGGGGCACTGGATTCTATCCCGGTTGGGGTGCTGGATTCTATCCCGGTTGCCCCTCTTCCAGTCCAGCTCTCTGCTATGGCCCGGTAAGGCAGTGGAGGATGGCCCAAGTCCTTGGGCCCTGCACCCGCATGGGAGACCAGGAGAAGTACCTGGCTCCTGGCTTCGGATCAGCGAGATGCGCCGGCCACAGCGGCCATTGGAGGGTGAACCAGTGGCAAAAAGGAAGACCTTTCTCCCTGTCTCTCTCTCTCCCTATCCACTCTGCCTGTCAAAAAAATAAATAAAAATAGCAGGTACTTTCTTAAAAAAACAAAACAAAACATCTATTTGCTGCTTACAAGAAACACATATTTCAAACAAAGATGCATGCAGACAAAGTGAATGGTTGGAAAAAGATATCCCATGCCAACAGAAACCACCCCCCCCCAAAAAAAAAAAAAAGAGCTGGCAAAGCCATCTTAATATCAAATGAAATAAACTTTAATACAAAAACTGTTAAGAGAGACAAAGAGGGGCACTATATAACGATTAAGGGATCAATTCAACAGGAAGATGTAACTATTATAAATGTATATGCACCTAATTACAGGGTACTGGGTTATTTAAAATATGTGTTAAGGGACATAAAAAGGGAGTCTTAGAATCCAATACCGAGCTGGCGCCGCAGCTCACTAGGCTAATCCTCTGCCTGCAGGACCGGCACCCGGGCTCTAGTTCCCACTGGGGCGCTGGATTCTGTCCTGGTTGCTCCTCTTCCAGTACAGCACTTTGTGATGGCCTGGGAGTGCAGTGGAGGATGGCCCAGGTCCTTGGTCCCTGCACCCATATGGGAGACCAGGAGGAAGCACCTGACTCCTAGCTTTGGATCAGTGCAGCGCTTGCCACAGCATGGTGGCCGTAGGGGCCACTTGGGGGTGAACCAATGGAAAAGGAAGACCTTTCTCTCTTTCTCTCACTGTCTAACTCTACCTGTCAAAAATTTTTTTTTTAATTTTAAAAGAAGAATCCAATACAACAGTATTGGGGAACTTCATACTCCACTTTCAGCAATGGACAGATCAGCCAGACAGAAAATCAACAAGGAAACAGGAGATTTAATCGACAATAAAGACCAAACGGATCTAACAGATCTACAGAACTTTTCATCCTACACTTGAAGAACACACATTCTTCTCCCCAGTGCGTGGCACCTTCTCCAGGACTGACCACACACCAGGCCATAAAGCAAGTCTCAGTGAATTCATAAAAATCGAAATCGTACCATGCATCTTCTCACAACACAATTGAATGAAGGTGGAAATTAGCAACTCAGAAATCCCTAGAGCATATGCAAACACATGGAGAATGAACAACATGATCCTGAATGAACAGTGAGTCATAGAAGAAATAAAGACACATCAAAATCTTTCTTGAAGCAAATGAAGATAACACCACAACATATCAAAACTATATATATATATATAGTATATATATATATACACATATATACAGCAAAAGCAGTATGAAGAGCAATGTTTATAGCAACAAGTGCCTACAACAAAAATTGAAAATGCACCAAATAAATGAGCTTTCAATGTATGTCAAGGACCTAGAAAAATTGCAGCAAACCAAACCTAAAAACAGTAGAAGATAAATAATTAAAATTAGTGAAGAAATCAACTGAATTGAATCCAAAAGAACATTATGAAAGATCAACAAAGAGCTGGTTTTTTGAAAAAAAAAATTTGACACACCACTGACCCAACTAACTAAAAAAAGGAGAGAGAAGATGTGTCGGGGCCAGTGGCCCTGGCCCGACATGAGGTGCAGCAGGCTGAGGCTGTCCCTTACCTAATCCTGTTTCCTGTGCTTATTGTTCTGAAGCCACAAGACTTTTCATCCCACACTCCTGCAGGCAGGATGTGACTTCTGATGAAGGTTTATGATGTTCTTTGCTCTATCAGCAGAGCTTGTACCCTGATCTTTGCTACCTTGTAAACTTGTTTTGTTCCTGTGCTATGCATTATTGCACACAATGAATGTTATCTGTATGGGGCCTGGGGTATATATCCTTGTTCTTCTTGGTGCTCGCTGCTGGAGGCTGAAGAGTTTCCCCAGGGAGACGGCCTCCAGTCCCTCATTGCTGGGCCCCCGACTTTGGCCTGGAATGCGATGAGGCAATAAATGTGGTGATGAATTGACTGAGTGCTGCGTCTCCGTGTGGTTTGTCGGGTGGCCTCAGACAAAGATGCAACTCAATAAAATCAGAGATGAAAAAGGGAATATAACAACAGATACCACAGAAATTAAAAAAAGTCATCACATATTACTACAAAGAGTTGTACACCAGGAAACAGGGAAATCTATCAGAAATGGATAGATTCCTGGACACATACAACCTACTTAAATTGAACCACGAAGACATAGAAAACCTAAACAGAACCATAACCGAGTCAGAATTTGAATCAGTAATAAAGGCCCTCCCAATAAAGAAAAACCCAGATCCAGATGGATTCACTGTTGAATTCTACCAGACATTTAAAGAACTAATTTAAATATTCTCAAACTATTCAGAACAATCAAAAAGAAGGAATCCTCCCAAAATCTTTCTATGAAACCAGCAGAGAATTACAGACCAATTTCTCTGATGAACACAGATGCAAAAATCCTCAATAAAATTCTGGCCAAAGGAATGCAACAATACATCAGAAACATCATCCACCATGACCAAGTGGAATTTTTCTTTGGTATGCAGGGATGATTCAACATTCGCAAATCAATCAATGTGATACACCCTATTAACAATCTGCAGAAGAAAAACCATATGATTATCTCAATAGATGCAGAGAAAGCATTTGATAATATACAACACCCTTTCATGATGAAAACTCTAAGCAAACTGGGTATAGAAGTAGCATTCCTCAACACAGTAAAGGCGATTTATGAAAAACCCATGGCTAGATTCCTATCGAATGGGGAAAAGTTTGAAGCATTTCCACTGAGATCTGGTACCACAGGAATGCTCACTCTCACCACTTCTATTCAATATAGTACTTGAAGTTTTAGCCAGAGCCATTAGGCAAGAAAAAGAAATTAAAGGGATAAAATTGGAAAAGAAGAAGTCAAACTATCCCTCTTTGCAGATGATATGATTCTTTATTTAGGGGATCCAAAGAACTCTAAGAGACTATTGGAACTCATAGAAGAGTTTGGCAAAGTAGCAGGATATAAAATTAATGCACAAAAATCAAAAGCCTTTGTATACACAGGCAATGCCATGACTGAGAAAGAACTTCTAAGATCAATCCCATTCACAATAGCTACAAAACAATCAAATACCTTGGAATAAACTTAACCAAGGAAGTCAAAGATCTCTACGATGAGAATTACAAATCCTTAAAGAAAGAAATAGAAGAGGATACCAAAAAAAGCAAAAATATTCCATGCTCATGTATTAGAAGAATCAATATCATCCAAATGTCCATTCTCAAAAAAGCAAATTATAGATTCAATGCAATACCAATCAAAATTCCAAAGACATTCCTCTCAGATCTGGAAAAAATGATGCTGAAATTCATATGGAGACACAGGAGACCTCATATAGCTAAAGCAATACTGTACAAGTAAAACAAAGCCAGAGGCATCACAATACCAGTTTTCACAACATACTACAGGGCATTTATAATCAAAACAGCATGGTACTGGTTCAACAACAGATGGATAGACCAGCTAACAAAACAGAAACACCAGAAAACAATCCAAACATCTACCATCTTTTAGATCAAGGATCTAAAGCCAATTCCTGGAGCGAGGGCAGTCTATTCAACAAATGATGCTGGGAAAACTGGATTTCCACATACAGAAGCATGTGGCAAGACCCCTACCTTACACATTACACAAAAATCCACTCAATACGGATTAAAGATCTAAATCTATGACCCGACACCATCAAATTATTAGAGAACATCAGAGAAACCCTGCAAGATATAGGCACAGGCAAAGACTTCTTGGAAAAGACCCCAGAGGCACAGGCAGTCAAAGCCAAAATTAATATTTGGAGTTGCATCAAATTGAGAAGTTTCTGTACTGCAAAAGTAACAGGAAAGGAAAAGGCAACTGGCAGAATGGGAAAAAATATTTGCAAACTATGCAACTGATAAAGGATTAATAACCAGAATCTACAAAGAAATCAAGAAACTCCGCAACAACAAAACAACCTTCCACTTAAGATATGAGAGAAGGACCTAAATAGACATTTTTCAAAAGAAGATATCTAAATGGCCAACAGACACATGAAAAAATGTTCAGGATCACTAGCCATCAGGGAAATGCAAATCAACCCCAGTTAGAATGGCTTACATAGAGAAATCAACAAACGACAGATGCTGGCGAGGATGTGGGGAAAAAGGCACACTAATCCACTGTTGGTGGGAATGCAAACTGGTAAATCCACTATGGAAGACAGTTTGGAGATCCTTCAGAAACCTGAATATAGCACTATCACAGGATCCAGCCATCCCACTCCTTGGAACTTACCCAAAGGAAATTAAATTGGCAAATAAAAGAGCTGTCTGCACCTCAATGTTTATGGCAGCTCAACTAACAATAGCTAAGACATGGAATCAACCTAAATGCCCATCAACAGAATACTGGATAAATTATGGGATATGCACTCTATAGAATACTATACAGCAGTAAAAAATGAAATCTGGTCAACTTCGTATTTTATTCCTTTCTTGTTCTACTTTATACCATTGGTTGAACTCTTTAATTAACACAATTATTCTCAGGTGTTTAAATTGAACTGAAAAGTGTTCTCTGTTAAATATAAGAGTGGGAATAAGAGAGGGAGGAGGTGTACATTTCGGCACAGGCCCACTTGGTCTTACACCTAATGGTAGAGCTAGAAACATGCCAGGGGATTCCAATTCAATCCCATCTAGGTGGCATGTACCAATGCCATTTACTAGTCAATGCGATCAGTTTAAGTTCATAATTGATCAAAATGATAGGATTAAGATTCAAAAGGATCACATAAACAAGACTAGTGTCTGCTAATAATAACTGATAGATTTACAAAGGAGAGAATGATCCAACATGGGAAGTGGGATACACAGCAGACTCATAGAATGGCAGATGTCCCAAGCAGCACTCTGACCTCAGAATCAGCCTCTAAGGCATTTGAATCCAGCCAAAAAAGCCCATGAGAGTTTTTCAGGCATGGAAAGCCAAGACATTGTGGCAAAAAAATTACCTAAACTAAAGATCTCTGCGAGTGAGATCTCAGTGGAAAGAACAGGTCATCAAAGAAGGAGGTACCTTTCTCTGAAAGGAGGAGAAAACTTCCACTTTGATTATGGCCTTGTCTAAATAAGGTCAGAGTTGGTGAACTCAAGAGGCTCCCATAGCTTTAGCAGCTCATGACAAGAGTCTCGAGTGATTACTGACCTCATAAATAA
Source organism: Lepus europaeus (assembly GCF_033115175.1). Lineage (NCBI taxonomy): Eukaryota > Metazoa > Chordata > Mammalia > Lagomorpha > Leporidae > Lepus > Lepus europaeus. The sequence continues at coordinate 57,549,280 of NC_084846.1, read as the reverse complement.
GAGTGTCAATTGTTAAATCAATAATGGGAGCCACTGTGCACTTGCTCCGCATGTAGGATCTCTGTCCTTAATGTGTTGTACTATGCAAACTAATGGTAAAACTAGTACTCAAACAGTACTTTATACTTGTGTATCTGTGTGGGTGCAAACTTTTGAAATCTTTACTTATACTAAGTTAATCTTCTGTATATAAAGATAATTGAAAATGAATCTTGCTGAAGAATGGGATGGAGAGGGAGTGGGAGATGTGTTGGTTGTGTGTGGGAGGGAGATTATAGGGGAAAAATCTGCTATAATCCAAAAAGTTGTACTTTCAAAATTTTTAATTTTTAATAAAACTTTAAAAATAGCAAAACACACAATATTTTGGTTTTTAAAAAAGTCTTTCTACTCTGAAAGTTCACAAGGTTTTATCAGTATCTGTTGTCTCATTTATCTCAAAGATAATTAGAGGATCATGCAACAAGAAGACTTTTGTCTTTCTTCAATGATAAGAAATAAAATCAACTATTCCTATACAATGTTCCCACTATTTCTGTTAGTTTTTTTAACTGTAGTTTCTACCTTCTAGGTTCATTGTATAACTAATAGTGTATGTCCATTTTCAGCCTTTGCATTATACAATGTCAGATTTATATCTGTGTATGTGTGTAGTTTTTAATTACATATTTATTTAATTGAAAGGCAGAATGACAGAGAAATATAGGCAGAGAGAAAAAGAAATGGTGAGAGAGAGGCTGAAAGAGAGAGAGAAAGAGAAAGAGGGAAAGATTGATATTTCCATTCTTTCCATTCTCTGGTTCACTCTCCCAAAGGCCACAACAGCCAGGGTTGGATCAGGTCAAAGTCAGTAACCAGGAACTCCATCCAGGTCTCCACATGGATGGGACAGGGGCCCATGCATTTGCACTGCTTTCCCAGGTGTATGGTCAGGGAGCTGGATCAGAAACGGCGCAGCTGGGACTCAGATATGGGATGCCAACATTACAAGTGTCCTCTTTACCCTGTACATCACAACCCCAGTCCCCACGTGTATGTAATTTTGCATTTTAAAGAGCTCTTTCCTGTTCTATAAATGTTATTTTTAAGAGAATTTTATTCTCATTTTATAAACTTGTCTTTGTGTACTGAATATTTTAACTATCTCCCAATGCCTGAATTCCTTTTGCAATTTGTGGTCATTTAGATCAGCTATCTATCTTCCCTTTTTTACTACTGATTTTCTTTGTGTCTAATTAATCCTTAGTCATTCATTTAAGATGAAGAATTAGAAATCAAGTTAATCAAAATAGTATGTATGTATTCTCTATGTTTTTTGTATTTAAGTCAATTTCCCTAAGAATCTGTACCCCAAACTGGAAGACTGGCTGGCTGCTCTACGACAACAGATGGAGCTTGTCAGTTAGGAGGCTTTGCTTCTAGACTAGGTGGTCAGGTTACAAGTTGACCAGCACACATCCCTAGCCCCATTTATCCTTTAAATGGGGTCAAAATTTTGGTACCACTCCAAATAATTATAGAGAGAATTAATTGCCTGGAGCTATGATATTTAGTCTTCCATGGCTCTAATTCCATGTGCAGACTGGTGTTAAAATTTCTTAGCAATCAGTAACTATTTTGAAATCTTTTCACTACAATTATACAGTTCCTCATACAATAATATTTAAACTCCCAATTGTAAAAGAAGTGGACAATATAGAGAGTGCCACTGTTCAAGTGGAGGGAGTTTGCTCAATTCCATAAGCTGGTTTTGTATTGAATTTTGTAAACTTACATAAGATTAGTCCAAAAGTCTAGCCTCAAGCCAGTGAGACAAAACATACAGTAGCTAATATCAAGCCATGATTGCTTCAGTTCAGTAGATTAAAATCAGCATGATAGTTTGGAAGGAAGGATGTAGCCAAGGACAAAACTGGGACCTAAGACAAAGGAGAGAGTTTAAAGATTGAGTAGTGCATGGCACATGCATCTGTAGGAGGATTGTAGCACCTGCTGAGAAGGGATTCCAAGGGCATGCAATTGCCTGACTGTACAGCTGGGGAGGAAGTTTTTGGCAGGAATCATTAGAGGAGAGTAAGAGGTGAAGGTGGCAGTGAGTGACACAGATGGAAGTGAGCTGGGTTTCCTGCAAGGTACCCTCACTAGTGGCTGCGGGAAGTTTGGCTGGGAAAGTGCAGTACGGAACCCTCCTTAGTCAACCCAAGATAGATCAGAACAAAAGCTTTCCTAAAATAGCAGCTTGAGTCTTTTCATTACTGACATAACCTTCATGAGAGACCTCACCGAGCATGGAATGTGGGTGGGAGGGTTGTGGTGGGAGAGACAGGAGAAGCAACAGGCATTTTTCAACACCTAAAATATGCCAGTAGCTGCGTGATAGTGGCTGGTGTGTGAAATGAATTAAAGAAACTTACGAGCAAAACAAATCTTAGGCTGTATTAGTGATTAAAGAGCTTTATCAAAAATCCATTGAAAACACAGATGATGTAAGGTTCATGATTTAGGATTTACTAGCACCAAGGTGAGCAGAAAGCCAGGTGTTTAGTTTATTCCGCACTTTGTGAAAAGGGAGATCTTAGTCAACATACAGCAAGAGAGGATGCCTGCTGAAGTCAATGCAGAACTGTAAATAAATACCAAGGCCAGCTTGAAAGAGTCTAATTCAGAGGGGCAATCAGGAGATAGACTTTCATCTTCAATCAAGACAAGAGTCATCGCTGTCCAAACAGCCTGGTAATGGGCCGAGCACACGATCACCAGAGATAAAGCAGAGTCTCCCGACAGCCCTTTCTGAGTGGCAATCACTGGACCCAGATGCCAGCCTTTGAAAGGCCTTTGCTAGCAGCAGGATCCGACTCACTGGCAGGCTTTTCAAACAGCTTCCCTGGCTGCTTTGAAAGTTGCCTCGAAGTCAGTTATGTGATTAGGCTCTTTAGGGAGTTTGCTTATCTTCCTCTTTGCCGTATCTTTGAACAATGTAGCTTCTCACAAAGGCAGATAACTCTGTGGTTTCCATCAGTTTTGGCTGCCAGTTTTCCAAGCCTGAATTCTGTTTTGTTAAACAAGGACGCAATCAGTTTTCCAGAATGGACTTGCTTAAGCAATGACGCTGCACGGCCAGAGGACACAGGTGGATGCTGTTGCCAGTCTGGGCACACGAATCTTCTCCTGCCATCATTTTGGAATCTCCACAGATTCCTCTTCATCTCATCCCATCCTAAATAAAAGCGACCTCCTCTAGAATCCTCCTAACAGTATTTTTTATGGTAGAATTAGGAAAGAAGCAGGAGCTGAGGTGGAAATAAAGGAATATTCAGAATATTAGCGATGCAGGGGCATGAACACAGATGCAGTGAAGTCGCAGACAAAATCACAGCTGCACAAGAACTAAGCCCAGAGTGCTGAAACCGCACGGGGGGGGGGGGGGGTCCTTCCCCGTCACCACCTCCTGCCTCCGGGGGGGGGGGCGGTCCTTCCCCGTCACCACCTCTTGCCTCCAGGCCTTCACTTTCCACTGCACTCCTAACTGTAAGCACAGGCAACCGTCCCTTGAAGGAGGACAGTGTTCTGCGCATCAGAGGGGAACTTGGATGTCCTTTCTATTGTGTTAGAAATCTAAGGAAGAATCTGTGAACTGTGCTCTGTAACTTGCAAAGGAGATCCCAGAGCAAACTTAACAAAGACGACCCATGAGTTTGACAAAGCAACAAGATCATACTGCTTTCCGCTACTTGACACCACATGCCATTTTCTCCTGTTCTTACAATCTATTTCCTAGTCCATTTTACCTAGAGATTTCTTTTTTCCCCTTGATATTATTTATTTTTATTTATTTTTCCCAAAGCAATCTTTTCTTTAATGAGTGCAAATTTCTAAGTACATCTTTAGGAACATGGTGAATCTTCCACCATAGCTGCCCTCCACGTTGTCCACTGTGTCCCTTCAATTTGCATATCATTTCCTCTACTGTTTTGTCCCTAACTCTTCCCTGAGACTGCACTCTCTCCACTTCTTTAAAACTATCTTCTCCTAGACTAGAGCACCAAGCTCCCTCCCTGATCTGCCATCTTAATCCCCCTTTGATATTATTTAATGTGGAAATATATACATTTTTATTTTGGAGTTGATTCAGTTGAATCCATTTGGCCAGTTACCCAGAGCTCTAAGAGAATCAAACTCATACGTAATATTCTAATCACTCACAGTATGTGTGTATTGGATCTTATTTAAGGAACTTAAATGTGATGCCAAATAATATATTTGGATAAATGTTGCACAGCTTTTTTCATTGTTACAGTTTTAAAATAATATGCTAGCTGTGCATGGTAAAATAGCTGCTTCAATTAATTTTTCACATTAATAGCAAACTAATTCTAATAAGTAATTAGATTTATTAGTAAAAGTGTTCTCCCATATCCCCCAAAAAGCTTTTCTACATTTTAATAGCAGTGTGTTTTGATTTACTGAAGTGAAGGTGCCCAAGAAGTTAGGCATAGAATAAAACCATTGCCTCTTTCTTCAACTCTATGTGTCAGCATTGCATGGGTTTAATTTTTCTGTAGCTTTTACTTCCCGTGCTCATCTGGCAAAGAGGAACTGCCTAGTTAGAGCAGAGGTTGTTTCCACTGGCTTCAAGGGCAGAAGCAGGTGCATGCAACCTCAGGACCCTTCCTACTTAGCCAAGGGTACTGCGAAAATTACAAATGAGACAGACTTGATCTTGAACCAGGGAGACAGTGCTCATCAATCCTAACCATCAGACCATCCCCTGCTAGATTTTTTTCAGCCAGGCCAGCTGGAGAGAAGGCTGAGCAGAATTATTTCTCATTTTCTGTTTTTCCCTTTTATTGTTTTATTCTGGCATTGTAAGAAAGGTAGGAAAAGAAGAATTTGAACAGTAAGCCTTTTATTCAGCAAATCTCTTCATGACCCTCAAAGTAAAGCTTTCAGAGCTGCAATTTGACTAGGAAAATTCACAGTAGACTATATGGTGTGAGCTCTCACTTTAATTTGTTTCTTTAGAAAAGCTTAACATTGGGATGAAGAAATGATTTGGTAACTGTCCCCTTTGAAGAAGGAAGCTTACAGGTACTAAAGAGACATTTCAGTATAGTATATTCTAGGTTCTTTAAATGTTAAAGTCATCCAAAGTTAAGAAAATAGAGTAAGAAAATAGAAAAAATTTCTTATTTAAAAATATGGGAAATTTTCTTTTACTTTAAATATATGTGTGTGTGTGTATGTAAATATATATATATATATTTGGAAATGTTAGAGAGAGAGAGGGAGAGACAGACCATTCATCTGTTGATTCACTCCCCAGATGGCTGCAATGGTCACGGCCAGGCCAATGCCAGAGCTTCAACTGGGTCTCCTATCTGAGTGGATCTGAGTAGCAGTGTTTGACTAAAGCCATCTTCTGCTGCTTTCCTAGGCCATTAGCAGGGAGCTGGATTGGAAGTGGAACACCCAGGCCATGAACTGGCCCCAATGTAGGATGCTGGCATTGCAAGGCAGTGGCTTTACCCACTACATCCCAATGCTGTTCCCTCTTTTACTTTTAAAATAAAAATTCCATCTCATTTGGATGGTGGTAATTTCAATAATTAGGTTAATAAATACATATTTTCTTCCATATCCATCCTGTTTGATGCATTTTACCACTTTCCATTACAGAACTTCTTTATTTGTAAACATAGTTACTACTCTACGTTGCTCAATTGCACCCAAACCTTCATATATAAATAAATTTCATGTTAATTATCTTTGATATCAGTGTCAAGTGTTTTATTATAGCACTTTACTTTTTCATCAGTCACATGTCATTGAGCCTCATGGGAGCTATGTAGGGTGTTAGGACTGTTACATTACCCTGACTAGTGTAGAAATAAAAATTCGGAGAGATCCTACGACAGTTCTCTATGTGTCAGGATCTGATGGTTTCCAGATTTAAAGCCAGAGATTCCTAAGCAAAATGTTGTCATATTTTAATCTCCTGAGCTTTTATGCTGTCCAGTAGAGTTTATGTGACACCAGTCCTATAGCAAGTTGCTGCCAGCTGTGACAAACATCCTTCTTTTCACCTGTGGGCCACATTTGCACTGGCATTTTTTTAATGCACACCATGACAGATATCTAGTCAGAAAGTATTCCTACAAACTAATAGTATTTCCTAAATCATTAGGCCACAAGTTTAAATATCCTTAATAAAAGGGTATACCTCAAAAAGCTTATGGAAAAATAGAATTAAAAGATAAACTTACTTTGGTGCAAAAATTTTTGACATCTATGCCGAAGGGTTTATTTTTCTCATAATACACATTTTTCACAAACTTGTTGAAGTTTCCCACTCCTACATATAAAATCACATTATTAAATCTTATTGTGTGGTCTCATCTAAAGCAAATTTCTTTCTACAGATCATACCTCAGTTCCTGACCAGATATCTCTATTTTTCGAGAAGAAAACACATAAGAGAATATAAGTGCATCAAGGAGGAAGGTGATAGATAGGTAGATAGCTAGAGAGATGTAGGTAGGTATTTTTATTATTTTTCAAAGAGAAAACAAGTAAAAAATATATGTGTGTGATGCAGAAAGATCAAAGATAAATGACAGATACAGAGATGCAAAGATGTGGGTATGGACTATATCATACATCAATCCAATTATTCAATTAATTTGCCATGTCCTTCTTTCTTTGAAGTTCAACATAGCTCTGAAATTTATAGAAACAGTTGAAGTTTATCTAACTCAACAGATACATCAAAATTACAGAAAAATTTTTCAATGTTGTTTTGCCGTTCAGTTTATCAGATACTTTTACATGTGTTTTCTCTTGAGTTCTCAGCTTTTGAATTAGCCATTATTCCATGATAACCCCCAAATTTCAAATGAGAAATTATTTGTGAGACATAATTCCTTCTCAGATTACCTTATGTTCATGTATCGGCCAAAAACTTAGTAAAAATTCTGAGACATTAAGAGTAGCCATGCCATTTCTCCCAAACTGATTCTTTCGTGAAAGTCTATCCTTGATCCCTCTAAAACATCTCATGCAAAATTGAGATATGTTGTGTTCTCTTCCCTTGATGAACATATGCTGAGAGTAGCTGAGTTATTCAGTTCTACTCACATCATTCACCCCATCTCAGACATTTGGGAACCACATGTTCACCCAAGATAAACAGTACAAAAATGGACCACTGATTTCAACATAGAAGGTGCTTCATATCACACAGGTAACTATTCCACCATGGGGAAATGATGGCCATCTCCCCATAGAACTACTGCCTCTCCACTTCCTGTGTTCTTGCTAGCAACCACCCCGAAGCTGAGAGGGAGACAAACACACAGCCATGGAGGAGGAGCACACAGCCCATAATGGGGAATGTGGGGGCAGAAAATCACATGACCAGAATAGACCCAGGTTCCCACAGTGCTTGCTCTACCACTTGACACTCTGCCTTTCTGCCCAAATATAGCATCATGTGCTCCAGACCCAGCGTCACACTCAGTCCCATGCTGACATCAATGCTTCATGTTAAAGCCAGCCTCCCAGAGCCCCAGAGCTCATGCTGTTTCTCTCAAATTGACAGATGACCCTGTCCTACAGAGACAGATTTCACGGACTGCCTCCATGCAAGTTTTGGGTGGAGTGTGCAGCGATGAGTTCAGTAACCACAGTTACTCCACTGCTCACAGCCTAATGACCAGGGCAGCAGTGAGGAGCCTTGACACCAAACCCAGCTGGTGACAGCCAACCACTTGCACTGCTGGTAGGCACTTTGAACTTCAGTGTCTGCTATGTGGCAAATCGTGAGCTTCAGAATCCTGAGACTGACAGGAATTCCCCATCGGAAGACTGAGATGCAGAACGCCTGGTTTTTCATGTCAGGGACTTCCGGAGCAGAGATTCCAACTGACCACTATATTAAAGATGTCAACATCACTGACCCAAAACACCAATTGGTTCAAGTCAATTCCCAGCCCAAAACACCCATAAGTCCCAGTCAATTCCCACCATCCGCATTCTTTGGCAAAACTCAAAAGGACTTTCACCTTTGCAAATGTTCAGCACTCCCAGATGAAGCAGCAGACACATCTCCAGTTTTCATTGCATCAGACCCAACATCACTAGAAGTGGCGGGGGCGGGGGAGACTTTATGTCCATATTTCCAAAGGAATTCCTACTTAGGTACCCATTCATTTGTCCATTCAATCATCAGTATTTAGTGAACATCTACCATGTGACTGTCTGCATTTCAGGCACTGGCTACAGAGTGATAATTAAGATAAATCAAATTCTGGCATCAGTCATTAGTCTAGTTGGGTCACAGCGAATGTGTGTGTGTGTGCATGTTCCCATGTGTTTGTGCACATGTATAAAATGTCCTAGGAAAGAACAAAAAGGTGCTCACAGTCCTGATAATGCAGGATGTAATAGCCACAGGAGAGAAAACTCTATGCTTTTGTATTTTTCTAGGCTTTATTGGAAGACAATGAAGGGATCTGAACAGGAGAATAATCTGATCAGGCTTACTTTGTAGAACTATCTGTTTGTCCACACGGTGAAGATGCTAAGAAAGCACAGAAGTAGAATTATCAATTAGGAGTCCAAGGCAGTCACGTTCAAGAAAGTGGAGCTGGCTCCCCCTTCCAGCCTCCTGGTAACACAGGCTCTGGGTACAGCAGGTGATGGCTCAAGTACTTGAGTCCCTGCCATCCCTTTGGAAGACCTGGACTGAAATCCTAGATTCTGGTCTAAATCAGAAACAAATAATAAACCTTAAAAATATTGAAGAGGATGCTTCACCAAAGGACTAAGGGACGAATGGCTAAACAAGCACAGTCTGGCTTTTGTTCATGCTCGTTTTGGCCTGAGGAGTCATTCTGTGGAATCCCTAGTCGCACTACCTATAAAGACATCACTATGGTTTACCCAGCCTTTTTTTTTTTTTCTACATTTGTATATTTTTATATCAGTATTTCTGAAATCAATATACATCTTAGAATTAGTGACATCTTAGGATTATGTCAGAATTTATTTGGAAGTTTCATTCTTTAATGTTAACATGTAAAATAATAGCACATCTTAAAACTGGTGCTCTTTGAGATCCAATAAAATTTAGTAAAATGACAATAAACACAGCATATACACAGGTAGGTTAGTGATCACTCTCTCCACTCCATTATATCATTAAGTATTTGAAAAATTGTTTCTGCTAATTCTTGTGGATTATACAAGAGAAAAATTATTTTCCTTGTAGAAAAAGGGTAGGCAACACATTAATTAGTTCCTACATGTGATATTTGAGGAGCAGGATATTATAAACTCCCATGGTATATCTCTGTTTCTCATAGAAAACTTTGCAATTTGAACATGAATATATAATGCTCAGGTTATAAATCTTTAAGTTATAATTTACACTTCTTAAAGGTAAATAAATTTAAATGATTCTTGCAAATTTTATGACTATGACATAGCTTGAAAAAAGGCTATTAAGTGCTTTCAATTCGCTAGAAATAAAAAAGTAACTCAGAGCATTGATAATTTTTTGTTCATGATAATTTTGCAACAAAATTTTACCTTCAAATACTCAAAAATTACTTGTATAATGAAAATTGACCTTGAAAATGGATATAAACTGCACAGTTATCCAAAGCTTCTCTCTACCTTTAGATAGTAAACAACTCTTTTTGCAGAGTAGGAAGTTGTACAGTATATTATCACTATATATGCATCATTTACATGAATTGTTTTTGTACTGCAGCAAGATGATATTCCTATAAATTTAATTTTGAAAATTACCAGCAAATAAGCTAAGTTTGTGGATATGAAGAATAGCAATTTATGCAAATCATTCCAGCTACCAGTGACTTTTAAATGATGGAAAATGAAAAGCACACCACTTGATTTTCCTTATAGTTTTCTTGTAGTTTGATTTCCTTCAATTTATTGGTATCTTATTTTCAAAGTCAGAGATGAACAGTTACACTGGCTTGCCATTATGTAAAGAAATATTCTTGACAGCATCACTAAGCTGGTCAGGTGAGTCACGGATCAATTAAGCACAAGGCCTATAATGGATCAAGGCACAGAGTTTTGTTTTGTTTTTTCCCAATCCATTTGAATTTAGACAGAGAATGTGCGGTTTAATCTGTCTTCTGGAATGCAAGGTCAGCAGACTTTAGGATATCGGATGCCACTCTGTTTGACATTTCTAATCAATCAACCTTGATTGGCCATGCATTTGGACTTTAGAGTTAAGCAAATGATATTTCTCAGCACCTCTCATAATGCTTCAGATAGAAGAAAAATGCATCTTGCTTTTACATTTTAAACAATTGGTGGAGTCCAGTTTTTGGGTATTGTTCATAGCTGGTTTATAAGACCCATAAATCCTCAAACCATATTTCACCAAACAGCTATGTAAGTTTTCCTTTAAGAAATTACATTTTAAAATTGCAATGCAAATGTATACTAAATATGTGTCTCACATAATGTTACTTTTCATGCAGATATCAGAGTTAGTAATCTATCTAAAAAATGAATTATTTCTAATTAAACAATTAGGAGAAAATGTCTGCAGGGCCTGTTTCCCCAGTGATCACGAAAACAAATTGCATTTCAGGGGTTGGGTGTACATTTCCATTAGAAGAGCTACAAGGTCAAATGAGACCCAGACGGTAAATAAAGTACAAATAAATGGTGAAGAAGAGCAATAGAAGGAGAACCATCCAGCACATCTGGGGTCATTCTCATACAATATCCAGAACTGGAAACTGTTTGCCGTGTGGAAGTGTGTGTGTGTGTGTGTGTGTGTGTGTGTGAGTAGCTGTCTGTCTCTGAAAGGTCTACTTTGATTTTACTGGTTGTGTTTTTTGGGGCATGCCCACATTTGTCCTACGGAAAGTTTATGTAATTTGGCCCTGAGCATGAATGTCCCATCTGTTTCTGCTCCTCCTTTCCAGATGGTCCCAGGACCATGGCCTTGATCTTGGACTAATTCTTCTTAACACAATCCATTAACATATGTTATTTGAGTGAATTCACTTTTTTTGACACATCTTATAATGTACTTCAAATTTCCTCAAATCTTATACTTATGAATGGTTGTTACTGGTGTATTCTTCTGGAGTCAGTGTTTATGTTGAGAAATGTGATACAGTTCACATTACTAAAAAAAAAGGATAATTTTTGCTTTCATATTTTATTTCTGTCAACAAGCTGGTTCTATGGCCTGTTCCAACATGCTACCAAGAATGACTGGAGCAGTTCCTGCTTCCAGTTTTGGAAATCCTGCTTACTAGAGAGCATGTCCTACAGCCCTCTTTCATGGAAAATTCCCAAAATGCAAAGTCCAAGTTTGTGGTTTCTCAAATTTGTATCCAGTGGTTTCCTCCCAACTTCTGTGTGGCAGACAGAGATTCAGATTATTCCTGTGAGGTGGTTTCTAAAATCTTTGCCTGTGCAGAACGGGGGAAGTCCCAAGGGAAATTCTGGACCCACTGATCCCCAGCAGTGTGTGGAGAAGACTCTTCCCTTCTCCCACGGCAGACACCGGAAATAATCCAGGGGCAAAATCATGACAAGGATCAAAATAACCCAGTATGCATCCTGTTGTGGTTGGGAAAAGGAGTGGGAGCCATTTTATATCCATATTTTACAGGGTACTTTTCATAGGAAAACATCCCTTCTGCCTGGAACGCTAGTGTGAGTTGAGCAGTATGGCAAGTACTAAAAGTGAGTCATGGAATAGAGCATGGTGGCAGGTATCAACACACTATCAACAAGACAATGGCTGCACTGTGGAGTCAAACAAAACAATCAGTGAGCCCAAATGAGCCAAGGTGAGAATCGCAGGGAAGCAGCATCCAAGACACCATGTGAAATTCAGCACGGGAGGAGGCTGAGGATCACCAGCTCAGAGCAAGGGGTCTAGGAACCCTGACTTCCGGGACCTGCTGGCTAAATCCACAGACCCATGGCCTGCAAGCTACCTCTCCAGGATCTCAGGTTCTTCAGGATCGAAGAGTGTATGGCCTCACGAGCTCTCTGTAAGATTGTCTCATACAGAAGAGAGCAGGCAAAAAGATTTCTTCCATGGCTGCCCGGAGGTTTACTGTCACATGTGCCTTTTTCAGTGATGTCTTAATTGTTAACTTTTAAACACACGGACCATTCATTGGCAGGATAAACTATGACGATAACTTTACATATATATATATATATATAGAATTTTGTCTACATTTTATATGTATATTAATATATATTTATATGTTTGCCTCTACAATGGAACATTCTGTATCATGGAAAAAGCACAGCTATTAAATATACCAAGAGGATTATACTACTTATATGAGTTCTGGGCATACAGAGTAAATGCAGAGTGTTTTCCAAGAGCTCATGATATAGGCTGGGAAGAAAACAAATGAGCTGACAATTACTTGTATAGTAATCATGTTATTTCACATAATTTGGACTGGGACATGTATGAGGTACATCTGCTCTAGGTAGAACAAATCATCACACTATACATAACACCAAGGAAATAATGTGTATACCAGAACAGTACATGGTAAACTAGGCGCAACATCAGGAGGGCTGTGTCCCTGCATGGTGACAGGAGGAACAAATACAACCTCATGAGAAAATCTGTTAGGCTGGTCCGCAATGTTTGGACACAAACAGAGAACCAAATAAGGTGGACAGCATGAGGCACAGGCCGCATAGGAGCAGATGGTTAGAGATAGCAGCAGTTAATTTAGTTTGCTGGGAGTACAGAGTGTATGTTGAGAAAAAGCAGGTATGTATAGATTTAAAACCAGGAAAATTAATAGTTTTGATCCTGTGATGCTTTGTCCATGGGGCACAGAAATTTACATAAATTACACAGTCATTGACAATTTAGAGATGAAGAAATTGAGATTCAAAGCAACTGTAACCTCATTTAAATCAAATAGATATTAAGTAAGAAAATCAAAACTTGACACCATACATACTGGCTTCTTTTAATTCCAACAGTTCCATCATAGAAAAGTCAATGAGACCAAAACAAAACTACCTCTTCAGAACCTTGGTCATGAAAGCACGTGGATTCATGACAACTCATGCAATAAATTTACCCTAATAGCAATTTAAGAAGCTTTATTCATATTTTTTACACTGTTCTAGGTAATTTTTCCCATGGTCTGGCTTCTGATGAGAAACTGCAAGTCAAAAATACTTGTCCCTTTTCCTACCAGAGTCAGAACTACATGTGAAAATTTCTGTTTCAAAACTTAGGTTAGGATGAGGAAGAGGTAGCCCCACATCCTGTTTTGCCAAAATCAATGGGAAGCACAGTGAACCCTCTTAAATCACACGTGAATCCTTAAAATCATTAAACATTATATTATTGACAGGAAAACAGCAATATTCCATGGATTTGAGATCTTTATCAAGCTCATTTGGCCTAGCTTTGAAAAATACACACAGTGTCAAGGCTGGCACTGTGGCTTAATAGGCTAAACCATTGCTTGCAGCATTGGCATCCCATATGGGATTAGTATAGCAGCTGTTCCTCTTCCAATCCAGCTCTCTGCTGAGGCCTGGGAAAAGAGTGGAAGATGGCCCAATTGTTGGACCTCTGCACCCATGTGGGAGACTGGGAAGAAGCTCCTGCGACCCAGCTCTGGCCATGGCATTCATTTGGGGAGTGAACCAGCAAATGGAAGACCTTTCTCTCTGTCTCTCCCTCTCTCTGTATCTCTACCTCTCAAATTAAAAAAAAAAAAAAACAAAACCAAGACTGAATCTTTAAAGAAATATGCACAATTTCTTGTTTGTTGCAAACTTGCTTGGAACCGTGAATCATAGGGATTAAATAAATGATGTATGCATGTCTGACATAGATTATTAATGTATATAACTCATTTATTCATTCATGCATATAAATTTAATTACATTTCTTTAATCGAACCAAATCAGCTGTGGGAAGCTGGTTTAGATATCAAAATATTGCCTGATACTGCATGTTTTCAGCCCCTCCCAAATCATAAATCTTTCTCCAGACAATACCTGGGAGTATAAAGTACTAAGAAGCAGGATCACTTCTTTGTAAATTGCCCTGTAAAAGCAATACCAGACAAAAAGTAGACACGAAATGCCCTTGACAAGGACAGCTAATTAAGCTCCCGGTTTACCTTCTAATTAAAAGCTCAGATTACCTTAAATGCTTTTTGCAATGTATATTTCCTGTACTTCTGATAATTTTATTCATTACTACCACTGTCAAAGCCACTGCTGTCTTTCAGTGTCAACAGGTACACTGACTCTGAACAAAACTTTAACATGGTGGCATCATTTTAGGATGTGGTTTGTCATAAAAACATGAATTCTGGTAGAAGTGTTACCTTCAGTGAGTTTCCTAAAAATAAAACCAGAGTGTTGTGCATTTATGAAGGAGAAACCTAGTAGTAGGTAAGGGAAGCAGCACTGGGTAGGCAAATATTCCTGGCAATGAGGAGGATTCGGTGGAAATCTAGTCATAGCCTGGTCTTGCCTAGATCTTAGGAGGTGGTGGGACCATAGTCGTCCTGATTTGAGGCAAGGTGGCAGGACTTTCACACCTCCCGTCCATCATTGCCTTGGAGGATAGGGCCTCCAGAAGCTTCTGGGCAGACTTGTGTGGCCCTAGAGCATGTGTTTGCAAGGTGAAGTCCCAGACTGGTGGGTGCAGAATTATATGGCAGTTCATTAGAAATGGCAGGTTTTGGGGTCTTAGCCCGGACCTACTGAATGAGAACCCATGAGGTTCAGGCAGGCAATGTGTAGTTTAGTAAGTTCTCTGGGTAATTTTGATCACATTAAACTCTGAGAACCACTGGCTTAGGGCAATTCTCCAGAGAAGAGTGGAGCTGTGAGCCCTTGGCAGCCAACCCTCCTAGCACTCAGTGGTGCCTTAAACACGCTGAAGACGACGCCAGAGGGCCACCAACAGCACCCACTTAGATGTTAAATCTTCAACTGTAGTTTCTCTTGCATTAACCATGTTTGTAGCCTCTATAAACCTGATGCTTGAACATGTGTCTTGCATGTGTGTTACACAATCCTTCCAGCAGCCTGGCAATATGCTGAAGTCACCTACTTTTCTCAAGAATCATCTCCCTCCTCCTAGAGAGGAGTCTTTAACCTGGCAGTGCAATTTTCAAGGCCAAATCAATCAATCCAGAATCTGCACCTCCTTTCTTAGGCTCTCTCAGCCTGGGCCACCACACATCTGGCGTCATCACACCCTTCCCTGCCCCGCCCTACCCCCACCAGAACCAGCCAGTTAGGAGCAGCTCCTTGTCCCAGCCCCTAAGTCTGCTTGTGCTGCCTCAGGGGTCTCTTCACACCAATGCTGTAATAAAGGCCCTTGCCCAGTGTTCCTCCCCTGTCCACTGCTTCCTGATCCAGTGCCTCCCCTGTGGCTTCCTGGGGGTGCGACATGCCCCTGGCTCTCAGATACTGTGTGGAACAAGTCCTCTTCAACAATAATTTTTTCTTGACCTGTTTGCCTTTCTCAAATTGTCTAGCAGCACATATATATATATATATTTTTACTTTTTTTTTGATAGGCAGAGTGGACAGTGAGAGAGAGAGAGAGAGAGAGAAAGAAAGGTCTTCCTTTTTGCCGTTGGTTCACCCTCCAATGGCCACCATGGCTGGTGCATCGCGCTGATCCGAAGCCAGGAGCCAGGTGCTTCTCCTGGTCTCCCATGCAGGTGCAGGGCCCAAGCACTTGGGCCATCCTCCACTGCACTCCTGGGCCATAGCAGAGAGCTGGCCTGGAAGAGGGGCAACCAGGACAGAATCCGGCACCCCGACCGGGACTAGAACCCGGTGTGCCGGCGCCGCATGTGGAGGATTAGCCTATTGAGCCGCGGTGCCAGCCAGTAGCACATATTGTTTTACAACATCACTCTATCACAATGCACAACACAAAGAGGTTCACAAATGAATCAGAAAGAACAGTTATAGCACAGGATTTATGGGGTCATCAAAGAGGTCACTTCCACTGACTTGGAGTTAAATTTTTTCTATTAATTTCGTGTGAAAGAGATTCCACTCAGCTGCCATATTAAATTCTATCTCCCATGATTTATCACAGTGTGGATTCCTTTCCTTTAATGAAGTAACTGATAGAGGCAGAGAGAGAAGAGGGAGCAGGGAATAGGGGTTAGAGGAAGAGGGGGGAAGTGAGACAGAGAGAGCTCTTCCCAGTGGTTCACTCCCCAGATGTTTACAACCAAGACAGGAGACTCCGACGTGTGTGGTGTGGACAGAACCACTTGAACCTCCCAAGATCTGCATGAGCAGGAGGGTGGAATCAAGAGCGAAGGCAGAACTTGAGCCCAGGCACTCCAGGATGGGATAGGGGTTTCGTAATTGCTAGTCCAAATGCCCAACTGCCCTTCTTTTTAAACAAACCTAATTAAAGTTCAGCACAGACATAAGGAAAGTTTTTGAGTTTTTCATATAAGATTTGGTCTGGAGAAAAAATTTAATATGTCTTCTGTGCCTGAATTTCAGTAACTTTATTCGAACATTAAACTTGGGTTAGGAACATCCATTTCATGCTCAGAAGAATACAGTGATAATTTTATTATAAAAACTGTCATCTGTGTACTATGTGTCAGAACAGAACAGCAACACTATATAACCTGTTCTTCACTCACACAATGAGAACACGTATGCCAAGGCTGACAACTTTGGGTGACAAGTAGTAAAAAAGCACTGAATAAAGATACTGATTATAGAAAGACTGTAATTTTATAATGAAACAATTTCCCTGCAATAAATTATATGACATGCATTATTTGGCATTGATTTGCATTGGGTATTTCTATGACTTCCTTGGAGTTAGCAACATTACTATATTATGTGTTGATTCTTGTTCACGAATGTATGTTTCAGTTTTGAGTGAAGATATTTTATTTATCAAGCACTAAAAACCACAAGCGTGGACACAATCCCAGTTCTGGCAACCTTGTCTTTTAAGTATTCTCTGGTGTGCCGACTGAGAAAATTGTAACAGATACATTCATCTTCATCATGTGTGTTTGATAGCAGTTATTGAATTTTTAAAATTAAATAGTTTGCAGCCTACTTTAGAGTCCAAAATTTTCTGCCGAATTTTCCATCTTATCAGTGATTTATTTGTGGGCCCAATGCACCACAGGCTATAAAGCAGGGGCCCGAAAGAGTCTTGCTCTGTATATAGATTAAAAGGTTTTATCTCACTTGGAGGTGCAGCTAACTCTTTGCACAGATGCCAAAGCCCAGTGGTGTGCAGTTAGCTCCACAGGTGATGTCATCTCCAATGGCCAAAGATGGGTAGAACCTTGATGTCACTCTACCCAGGAAAATGATCCTTGAGAAACAGTATTTTCAGTTAGTTGAGGATTCTGAATCACTACCAGCACAATTCAAAGTTTAATTCCACTTCTGACTTTAGCAGAACAATGGGTGGAAAAGGACTTATGTCCACAGGGCCATTATCTTAGCATCTAACATGGAAGAATGTTTGATGAGCTTATCATTACCCAGCATGCCTGTCCCACACTGTGATAAGATAAAGGATAACTATATTCGAAGCCATACAGTGTTGCTTTACACAACTTAACTTACACCAGAGGAAAAAAAGAGTAAGAAATACGATTCAGAATCCACAGCATTTTAAATGCATTATTTTTCCCTGCTTATAAATGTTTTAAGTATAGAATATAGCTTTCTATATTAGGACCTCATGATTTTTTTATTCTATTCCTAACATATTCAATCGGAGATAAAGGCAACTGCAAGGCAAAAGCAAGGTGATGGTAATTACAATATTTACAGTGGTAATTAAAATACATATAGTAGCTGTAATTATATAAATGTTTATGTTTGGATATGCTTCATCTTAATTAATCATTAGAACAACCTATTAGGTTCATTTTCCAGATGAACCTGTCTTGAGTTCCTAATCCTACCCATAGAACTCTGGAATTAGATTGAGTTCAAATCCAGGCTCTAGCACTGGCAGAAGGCAGGAGCCTAGGACTCCATCAGGGTCTCCCATGTGAGTGTCAGGGCCACAGTACTTGAGATATACCCAGCTGCCTTCCCAGATGTGTTAGCAGGGAGCTGGATCAGAAGAAGAGCAAGCAAATATTGCAACATCCTATGTGATGCCAGTGTTGCAGGCAGTGGCTTAACATGCTGTGGCACAATAGCAACTCCATAGTCACTACCTCATATTATTGTGGGATAAATGCTATCTTGCAATGTGCTTTTGTTAAAAATGACAGTGGAAAATGTTAGGGGCAGGTGATTGGCTTAGGAGTTAACATGAAAACTAGGCCACCCATGTCCCACAACAGTGGAGTTTGAATCTCAGCTGAAATTTTTCATTCAAGCTTCAGGCTACTACGAACACTTGCAGGCAACAAGTGATGACTGAAATAACTGGGTTCCTGCCACCTAAGTGGGAGACCTGGAATGAGTTCCAGAACCCTAGCTTCCTCTTGTTTTTATTTGTATGATAGTCACATGTATACAGCTTTTTAGGAACTTAGATTTAGGAAGACCAATGGGAAAATACCCCGAAGATGATAACAGTCAGTGGTCACATTTTGTACATTTACTAAATCTACATAGAAAAGTCACCATATTGGTTGTTTTAGCCAATAATAGATATTGGAAATGCCTAATTCTAATAGCTAATATCAGATTGTACTGATTAATAGTATTCACATTTGTCAGTCAACAAGTGCAATTCTTAAGAACTTCAGTAAGCATGACCAAGATGACTTTATTGTTCTCAGCCACACTAAACTTTAGATGGGTTTCTCCCCGACCACAGGTGTCTGGCCTCCCTTTTCTTAGAATACTTACTTTAGAAAAGTTTTTAAAAATAACAATGAGTAACCATTCTTCAATGCCCACTATGCACCAGGCACTATTTTTCATGCTTATATGCTTTCAGTTAACTTTTAAATCGACTCTGTGAAGCAGGTACAAGTATTTCATTTATGTTGAACATGATGAAATTGAAGCATAGAAGCAATTGGTAAATTGTCTGAGGTCCTAGAATATGAAGTGGTACAATCAGAAACACAAGTTTTGAGATAATGCACTTTATGAACGCTGATTTCATGAAAAATTTTATACTTGATTTTCAAATATATAATATTATGGAATACTTGCATATAATACTTGGACACTGATACAACATTTTATTGTTTAATTACTATACTTATCAAACTAGACTTTGCTGCATAGTTAATGTGAGATAATAGATAATGTGAGATAACATTTTTCAGGCATATGGATTCACTCAGGTTACTTTCTTCATGCTATTAGTTTACTTTCTTCATGCTATTTCTCAAAATCTTTAGCATATGGATTTTTTTAATAGTATGTGGATGGTTTAAAGAGATTCTGTGTTCCCTACCTTTGGAAAAACAAAATCATTCAAAGCTGCTTGTAAATACTGGCAATTTAAGAACTCAAAATATGTACTAATTAACAAATTTCACAGAAATAATGGTGGTTCTATATTTTTTGTGAGCCAGAAATACCTTTCTATTTTTTCTAAATTCCCTCATACATTTTAACTTTGCCATTACAGAATTTTTATCAACCTGTGTGTGATATCTCACATGATGGGCAACATTCTTTATTCCCTTCCCTAAACTTGAGTTTTCTTCCACAAGCCTATCAGTGTATTCATGGAAAAGACAAACAGCAAAATTTTGCCCCCTTTTCCTTATAGTTTTCCTCCCACTGGCTATGTGTACCTGGAGGCACTGATCCCAAAAGAAGCAAAGGAAATTAATTAGTTGAAATAGTTTGATTGGAAAGATGTATCATTAAGGGAAATGTTTTTAAAATAACTTTACTCATTAGAAATCATATTTCTGAGTTAGATAATTATATAAATATAAATCTTTATGTATAATTATATAATATAAATATATATTTACATAAAATAAAAATCCATGTACTCATGTATATGGGATTTCTCAAAGATAGTTGTATATTCTCAAGTACCACCCTTAACAATATGAACATTAGGAGTAGGCAGATAAAGAAAGTACAGATTTCCACTTTGAAATTGCCAATCCTGCTAGCTCAAAGTCAAAAGTTTCAAATATTTCAAAAGCATTACTGTTTGGTTATTGAAAGGAGGGTCAAAAAGAAGCTCCTGCAATTTTGTATATTTCCTATCAGTCCTTACAGTTCACTCAACTAATTTTTATTAAGACATCTGCAAGTTTTCATATTGTGTTCAGTGAAGAGAGCAGAGCTAGGACACAGACAGGATCCTTGATCCTATGAAATTTATATGGCAGAAGCGGGAGTGGGGTTGTGGGTGGTGGGGAGCAACACACAAAGAACAGACATCCACAGGGATCATCTTAGATTTTGAGAAATAGCATGAAGAAAGTAAACTGAGTAACAAAATGGGATGTGTAGTGGCAGTACTGGTTAGTACTGCCAGGTAGGTCGAGACATGAATGACAGGAAGGCACAGACTAAAGAAGGTAGAGCAATGGAAATGGATGGCAGGTACCAACAGCACAAAAACAGAGCTAAGGCCAAGGGAAGTGGCTCAGAGATCAGGTGGCAGAGACTGGCAGGGGCCAGGCCATGAAAAAATGATGTGTATACCATGATAAGGATCTGACTTTCCAAGTGTCCTGAGCAACTAAAAAAGGGAAAAAGTTTTCTGTTTTTTGTTTTTGTTTGTGTTTTTGTTTTTTCAGCAAGGCCTAAAATTATTTACTATTCATTTTCAAAAGATCAATTGGGATATAATCAATACATGAATTTTACCTTAAAAAAGTTCAGTCAAGGCTGGCGCCGTGGCTCACTAGGCTAATCCTCCGCCTGTGGTGCTGGTACCCCGGGTTCTAGTCCTGATTGGGGCGCCAGATTCTGTCCTGGTTGCTCCTCTTCCAGTCCAGCCCTCTGCTATGGCCCAGGAAGGCAATGGAGGATGGCCCAAGTGCTTGGGCCCTGCACCTGCATGGGAGACCAGGAGAAGCACCTGGCTCCTGGCTTTGGATTGGTGCAGCACGCCGGCCGTAGCAGCCATTTGGGGGTGAACCAAAGGAAGGAAGACCTCTCTCTCTCTCTTTCTCTTTCTCTCTCTTTCTCACTGTCTAACTCTGCCTGCCCCGCCCCCCCCCCAAAAAAAAAAAAAGTTCAGTCAAATGGAGAGGTCAGTAAAGATTTCTGTGCAACAGTACAGCACATGATGATAACATCTTAGTACAGGGGTGACGGGAGTCAAGAGGCCATAAAGGCATGGATTAACACTGGTTGTATGTGTGTATGTAAGTGTGTCGAGGGGAGTGGTGGAGGGGGAAAGATGTTTAAATTGTATTAAGATTATTAGAGGGGCAGGCGCTGGGGCGTAGTAGGTTAAGCCTCCGCCTGTGGCATCAGCATCCCATATGGGAACTGATTCAAGACGCAGCTGCTCCATTTCTTATCCAGCTCTCTGCTCATGGCCTTGGAAAGCAGCAGAAGATAGCCCGTCTGGTTGGGTCTTGGCACCCACATGGGAGACCTGGAAGAAGCTCCCAGCTCCTGGTTCCAAATCAGCTCAGCTCCAGCCATGGAGGGCACTTGGGGAGTGAACCAGCAGATGCAAGACCTTTCTCTCTGCCTCTCAAATAAATAAATAAATAAATAAATCTTTCAAACAAGACTATTAGAAAAGTATTAAGAGTAAGTGCAGGGTGCTCCTGGTTTGAGCAATAGAGTGAACAATAGTGTTCTTCACTGAGATAAGCAGCACTGAAGGAGTATCACACCGTGGGGTGGGAGATACCAACCTACTTTGGACAAATTTATTTATGATGTCTATTAGTCCTTCACGTCACAGTTGGCCTTATAAATTTGGAGCTGAGGGGAGAAGCCAGACCTGAGGGCAGATCTTTGGAACTCAGCACTCAATTCATAGTATTTCAATTAATCCAACTGGGTCAAATTATAAAAGACTTTTGAAGAGAGTGTCTTTTCAAAACAATGCTTAAAACTAAGTTTCAGGACATTATAACCTTTAGAGATTGAAAGGAAAAGAGGGAAGAAAGGGCAAGAAGATATAATATTAAAAAATAAACAAAAGAGGAATTATTTTTTTCTTATTTGACAGGCAGAGTTAGACAGTGAGAGACAGAGACAGAGACAGAGACAGAGAGAGAGAGAGAGAGAGAGAGAAAGGTCTTCCCTCCATTGATTCACTCTCCAAATGGCCACTACGACCGGCGCACTGTGCCAATCCAAAGCCAAGAGCTAGGTGCTTCCTCCTAGTCTCCCATGCGGGTGCAGGGCCCAAGCACTTGGGCCATCCTCCACTGCCTTCCTGGGCCACAGCAGAGAGCTGGACTGGAAGAGGAGC
The DNA here is from genome assembly GCF_033115175.1 of Lepus europaeus. Classification (NCBI taxonomy): domain Eukaryota; kingdom Metazoa; phylum Chordata; class Mammalia; order Lagomorpha; family Leporidae; genus Lepus; species Lepus europaeus. The sequence goes on along the minus strand of NC_084846.1, from coordinate 57,526,860 downwards.
AACCGGGACTAGAACTCGGCACCCATATAGGATGCTGGCGCTGCAGGCGAAGGATTAACCAAGTGAGCCATGGTGCCGGCCAACAGGAATTATGTAGTTGTCAACAGTGTGAAATTCTGAAAAACATGGAGACCACTACTGAATTGAATGAGAGCAGTATCAGCACAGTAGAGAGGAAAAAGCCCGGCTAAAGAGAATGTTAAAGAAAATGGGAGGAAAAGAAAAAAAGGTAACGATACAGAGTACTTGTAACCAGTCTGTGAACATGGAGAGAAAACAAGCAAGGATTAGAAATTAAAGTGTAAAGGGGTTATTAAAATAAAAACATGGGTTGCTTTTTTGTATGATCTGAGATACCAGAGCATATTGGTCTAGTTATTTGGGATAACAAAAGAAATTGTTGGTATGTAAAAACGAGAGAGGGTAAAGAAACACTGAAATATTTGGGAAGGCAAGAAGGAGTAGGATCCAGGTCACAAGCATCGAGCTGGCCAGTAGAGGACCACATTCCTTCACGAGCAGAAGAGAACAGGAATTTTTATTCAGTTAGGCATTAAGTTTGTTTACAGGAGAATCATACCATCCCTGTCCATTTCTGTCTAGGTAAACAAATACAAGATGAAGTCATCATTTGAGACTCACTTAGGGGATAGGGGACTTTTAAGCAGAGACGTGAAATATGAAATAGTTGACACTGGCAATAGAAATTCACACTTATTAGAGAAATGTAATAGAATTGTCTGGATAGTGCTGAATGTCCACTTGAGATCTGTGGTTATAAACTGAAAGGCATTCCATGTAATCTATGTAACATTCTACAGCAAAATTCCATTTCCCAGCTAGACATGGTCTATGAAGTGCTGGATTAGATTAATTAGATTAATTAGATTCAGCCAGGTGAATTAGGAGGAGCTGAGATGTGAAGACATAAGCATTCTTGCAAGTGAATGATTTCAATGATGAAACACAGGATCTGGACCTGAACGTTAACTTGGAAAGCAAAACTAAAGGTTGATAAGGCAAAACCAATTAATGAATGAGTCTGGCTAGATTAATGACAACAGGAGGAAGTGAGGGGTGAGGGAGAAGGCAAAGGCAAAGGAAGAAGGGAGAAACCAAGATGTTTAAAGGTGGAAATGTAGGGGTGTTCTGTTACAAGGGAATGAGGGCTGTGTTCCGCACAACTGGGTTGAAGAAACACACAGGCAGCACGCTGAATTTATGGGCTGTGCTTTGCAGATTTCTACGTCAACGGGTGACTTGGGCTATAGTCGTCTACACTGGGGTCCAGAGGAGCATGCTATTTTACAGTTCCAGGTTCAGGTTCAGGCTGTGGTAATGCTTCTCGCTCCCTCCGGCGATATGGCTCCGTCGTTGTGATGCTACTAGGCTTACCCACAGTGTAGAAGATGCTGAATGGAACCTCTGGCGAATGCACATAACGTACGTACAGTGCAGACCCACAAGCAGATCCCCACCGCTGAGAACACTGGTACCTCTAGATTTCTGCTAGGGTGCTTCTCTGATACCATTCTTTATGAAACCCTGCGGCACCCTGATCAGCACCCATGCAAACCTATCCAGGAAGTTCAGGGCACTAAACACTCCCAGTGCCCAATTCAGTCCATGGGGCAGAGGGACAGTCAGCTGCGTCAGCCTTTCTTCACCTCCAGACAACCCTGACAAATCTGTTTATAAGCCTGAGTGCAGGAGAGCACTCATTGCCCGTAACGGTGGCCGCCCTGTATCTATTTTCCCTTCTACATTCTACTCTCCTCACCTTCCAGTTCATCTCTAGGTGAGGACCATGCATCAGACTCCACCTGTATTCAAACATTTGCCTCCTCTACTTATGTCAGAGAAATCCAATTAAAGCTCTTCTTAACTACACGAGGCAAAAAATTACACTATTGCAATGTTCCAAGGTTTTTTTTTTTCTGTGAATTTATTTCCAAAGAAAGTAATATCCACCTCCCCCTAAAATAAAAAAAAAAACAACAGTAATTTAAAACAAAAACAGTGAATAATGGATCTCCTTTTTCTTTCTCATATAAATGAAGATGATAGATTTGACTATAGATTTAGGAGTCAAATGTAATAAAACTGCTCTGTGAAATGAGCTGGTTAGCAATATTCAATAGAATGCTTGTAACTTAAATAATGCTTCTATTGCTCTGTAAAGAAATTAAATTCAAAGGCAGTTTGGTTTTTAAAGATGAACAAACAAATCAGATTTTCCTCTGCTGAGAATTTGTCCACTCCCTCTAATCTTTTGTGTGAATCCTTTCTTGCTCTTGATTTTTCACCATAGGGGGCCAGTTTTGCAAAGTTGATAGAACATTCAGGAAAATGGACAAAGGGAAGATATATGTGGTCCCTAACCCTGTGAATGTTTGTTTTAAATCACATTTGTAGTCATAGTGTTTGTTTACTTTATTCTAACTTGGTTGTTGACAGAAACATATAAATGGTCGTCCTCTTTCCCATTTGCATATTTTTTCTCAATTCTGTAAACTAGAGATGTGTTGAGCGTAACATACTATGTCACTCTTAAATGGGTTGCTACTTCTAGCTGTCACTTTTGATCAGCAGGCACACAGGTTAGGGGTATGAAACTTGCAAATAAAAATCAGGGAAATAACAACAATTTCCATTTCACTTAAAAATTCACAAACTGTGGTGCTCTGAGCAGCATGGGGTGGTTAAGAAAACTTGTTTTTCATTTGTCTTGCTTATACAGAAAACACAATTTGGAGAAGCAGCAAATGCTGAAAATGTGTCTTTCAGCTTCCTGAGCATTTGGGAGTGCTATGAAGATACCACTTAATTACAACAGAGGCTATGAAATCTTGCTCGCCTCCCGTCTTGAGCTTAATGCGGCCACAGAGGATAGATATGACATTTTAACTCACTGGTTGATAGAAATATTTTTGTATGATCTGCCCAAATGCTCAAAGTTTCCCAAACAAAATATGGCTGGTAGTTCTCTGTTGGTGCTTGACTCTAAACTGTGTCTCATCACAGCTGCAACAGTGCTTGACACAATGGAAGCCCAAGTAGTGCCCAGGATAAACACCCAAGCTCTCAATTTCACGAGTCTTCAAATGTCATCCAACTTTCTCTTCCTAAAGTATCCCGGCTGCCAGAATGGCTCCTGTTAGCTATCACGTGATTATTGGATTCCAGGTTTTTTTCTCTTTTTCTCATGGTTTTTCTGCTTCTGCTAGAAAACCTCTACAAAGCAGAAATTTTCCCTTTCTGTGACTATCAAACCCTTTGAAATATAGCATGTAATATATGAGATATTCATGGGCCTGCCTGGAACAAAACTACAAACTACCAAGCAAGTATAAAAAGAAAAAAAAAAAGCCCAATGTCATCTTCTTAATGTTATAAGATTAATTTGTTCAAAGTTAGGCATTTCTTGCATCAGATCTGGTAAACTTATCTAAATGGTTAAAATGATTTCTTAAAGAGTAGTTGTATGGGGAATGGACATTGTAGGCTAGCAGATTAAACCACTGCTCGGGACCCCTGCCAGTCCCAGTCCCCACTGCTCTGCCTCCGATCCAGCTCTCTGCTTATGCACTCAGGAGGCAGTGGAGGACAGCTGGAAAATTCTAATTCCTGCCACCCACATGGAAGACCCAGACGGAGTGCCTGGCTCCAGGCTTACCCCTGGCCCAACTCCTGCTGTTGTGGACATTTGGGGAGTGAACCAGTAGGTGGAAGACCTCTCCTCCTACTTCTCGTCCTCCACTACCCTATCTCCCGCTTCCTCTTCCCCTCCAGTGCCCCCTTCTCCTCCTTGCCATTCCCTTTCCCTTTCCCTCACTCCATCTTTGCCTTTTGAGTACAAAGAAAAAAATCTAAGTAGTTGTATGATGCCATTTGTATATTCTTGCTACTGTTGCTGGTGCTTTTGACCTCTCATCCCAAAGGCTCCTTGGCCAGGTCGATGTCATGAAGCATTTCCCCTAGGTTTTCTTTTAATGGTTTTATGTTGTGGGTATTAAAGTTTAATCCATACTGAGTTGATTTTTGCATATGGTGAGAGATAGGGCTGTAGACTCATCTTTCTGATGGGGATATCCAGTTTTGCTAGCAGCATTTATTAAAGAAATTCCCTTACCCCAAAGTGTTTTCTTGGTGCCTTCTCTGAAAATCTGAATTCCATGGATTTATTTCTGTATTATAAGTTCTGTTCCACTGATCTATGCAGCATCTATTTTTATGCCAATACCATGCTGATTTGCTTACTATAACTTTATACTCTAATTTTCATAGACCTGTCAGCTATTTGTATGTGTTCTTTGAAGAAGTATCTATTCAAGTCTTTCATTTTTTTTTTTCAAATTTTTGACAGGCAGAGATAGACAGTGAGAGAGAGAGAGAGAGAGAGAGAGAGAGAGAGAGAGAGAGAGAGAGAAAGGTCTTCCTTCGTTGGTTTACTCCACAAATGGCCACTATGGCTGGCGCACTGCGCCAATCCGAAGCCAGGAGCCAGGTGCTTCCTCCTGGTCTTCCATGTGGGTTCAGGGCCCAAGGTCTTGGGCCATCCTCCACTGCACTCCTGGGCCACAGCAGAGAGCTGGACTGGAAATTCACTCATTTTTCACCACATATTTTGATGCCACCAGCTTTGTTCTTTTTACTCAAGAACACTTTGCAATTCTTGGTCTTTTGTAGGTCCATATGGATTTTAGTGCTTTTTTGTCTCTTTCTATGAAGAACATCATTGGTATTTTGATAGGCATTGTATTGCATCTATAGATTGCTTTGGGTAGTTGGACATGGTTCAATATTATTTTTTCTAAAACATGATCACAGAGTATCTTTCCATTTGTATACACTTTCAGTTTTCATCAATGTTTCATAGTTTTAATTGCAGAGATCTACCATGTTCTTGTTATTTTATTTAAGCTATTTTAAATGAGATTAATCATTCATTTCATTTTCAGATACTTTTCTACTGGTGTATAGAAATGCTATAGGTATAGATATAATATGTTTTCCTTGATCTGGGGTAACTAATTGAATACCTAAAATGTAATACATTGGAGTGAAATGGGCACTTTGAAATCCAATGATTGTTTATAGCCCTTGTCTCTATGGTTGAAGAACATTGCGCTTTATTTATTTATTTTTTTTTCCTTCATGATATTTGTTAAACTCTTTACTTAGTGTAGGGTTAACCTTATGTGTATAAATTAAACCAAAAATAGATTTTTGTAAAAATTTTAGAGTGAGAATAAGAGAGGGAGGAGGGTTGGAATGTGGGTAGGAGGAAGGGTAGGGTTGGAACTATCACTGTGTTCCTAAATCTGTGTGTATGAAATACATGAAACTTGTATATCTTCAATAAAGCTTTAAAAAAAGAAAGGGTACTGAGTTTTGCATGTTGATCTGTTCTCTTGCAACATCACTTACTTTTTATTAGTTCTAGAAATTTTTGATGGAGTCTCTAGATGATTAGATAATCTATAAACAAGGACAACTTGAATTTCCACTTTGCAATTTTGACAGCTTTCTTTCTCTTGCCTCAAGTCATTGGCTGGGACTTCCAGCACTGTGCTGAATAAGAGTGGTGAAAAGTCCTATTCCTTAGAGGAATAGGTTTTAGGTTTTCCCTATGCAGTACAGTGTCAATTGTGAATTTTTACAGACAGCTGTTCCTGTGTTGAGGTATGTTCATCCTTTACCTAATTTACAGAGATCTAGACCATTAAGGAACGTTGGATATTAATCAATGCTTTTCCTGCAAAATCTATTGAAATGATCAATTTTCCTCTTGATTCTGTTAATGAGAGACATCATGCTTATTGATCTGCATGTGCTGGATCATCTGTGCATTCCTGGGATGATCCCTGCTTGGTTGTGGTGACTCATCATTTTAATGTGTTGTTGATCTTGTTTTGCTAGTGCTTTGTAGAGAATTTTTGCATCTACCAAAATAAAAGTCTTCTATACAATGAACAGACTGAAAAGTCAACGTGCAGAGTGGGAGAAAATACAAACCATGCATCTGACAAGTGTTTAATACCAGAATATGTAAGGAATTTTTAAAAAGCCAACAATCTAATTAAAGAAATGGTCAGGATCAGGCACCTGTGCTAGTGATTCAGACATCAGACATAATATACTTATCTCCTATCAGAATGACTGGGTTGGATGCCTCCCTGTTGCTCCCGATTCCACCTCACTGCTATAGCAAACCCTGGGATGTGGCAGTGATAGGTAGCTGGGTTCCTGCATCCCATGTGGGAAACCTAGGCTGAGTTCCCACTTTGGGGCTGACCCAGCCTTTGTTGTTCCTAGTATTTGGGAAGTGAACCAGCAGATAGGAGCTCTCTCCTATTTATTTAAAAAAAAAATGAGTGAAGGACTTGAATAGACATTTCAAAGAACACATACAAACATCAGACATGATATACATGATAGGTCTATGAAAAAAAACCCTCAACATTACTAATCATCAGAGAAATGGAAACTGAAACCACCTTAACTAGAACGGTTATTACCCAAAATGCAAAAACATAACTAAAGCTTGCACAGATGTAGAGAAATAGAAACCTTCAGACACTATTGGTGGGGGATGTAAATTGGTACAGTCACCATGAAGCATAATATGGAGGTACCCCAAAACATTAAAAATAGGACTACTATATGATCCAGCAATCCCACTACCAGTAATGTACCCAAAGAAAATGGTAACAGCATGTTAAAGAGAAACCTGCACTCCACATATACTGCTGTACTATTCACAATTACTATTCACAGTAGTGAAGGTAGACAATCAACCCAAGTGAATGGATTAAATGGATTAAATATCACACACAAACACACACACACACACACACGAAGGAATTTGAGTCCATCATAACAAACGAAATCCTGTCATTTGTGGCAACATGGATGAATCTGAAAGTCATTATGTTAAGTGAACTGAACCAGGCACAGAAAGACAAATATTATAAGAGCTCACTTTTGATCTCCCAATTTGTAGAACCTAAAGAAACTGATCTCATAGAAGGAAAGCATAGAATGTGTTCAGCAGGGAGTGGAGAAAGGGCAACAAGGGAAGAGATTGATCAACAGGTACAGAACTCCAGTTAGACAGGAGGAGAAAGTTCTAGTTCAGATGAGAGTAGAGTAACTAACAGTATTGTTCTGTATATTCCAAATTAACTAGAAGATAGGGTTCTGGATGTTCTTACCATAAAGCACTATAAATGTGTTAGGAGATGGGTGTGCTAAATACTTTGTTGATCATTAAACAATATCTGTGTATAAAGACATCACACTGAAACCCATAAATATGTTCAATTATTATTTGTCAAAAAACCACAACTGAAGAAAACTTAGTTACGAACTGGCTAAGGTAAAGAGAGGAGGGGGTATATAGACGTAAGAAAAGAAAAATTTGGAATTAGAATATGATTCATTACCAATAGCAGTTTGATTATCATGGCTTAATCTCTTATAATCTGAGATTCCACTCACATATGGACAGGAGATTAATATATGTATCACCAGGGTTTCTCAGATAATATTTAATATTCATCTTAGCTACAAAATCATTTATACATTACCTATTATTACTCAGTAAGACTGTATACTTTCAATATGCCCAAAACATTTCTAACCACAGGATACTTTATAAAATACTAGTGTTTACTGAAGGCTGATTATGCATCAACATCAGCTGGAAGTTTTTTCTTTTTCTTTTTCTGGTATTTGATAACTCATCTATTTTAGAAAGCCAGTCAATGACTAGCTCCTTTATTCATAATCCATACTGAAATATTCTGTTTTATTTCTGACCTGAGAATTCCTACACAATGCCATTTATTGATTTTGCAGCAAGTTACAAGACAATAATTATTAGCTTCAACCTGGGCAATTCTGCCTTGAGGTGACGACTCAACATGTCTGTGCTCCCTTTTCTCTCCCTAGGAATCCCTTACTTTCACTGTAGATTTGTCTATAATTTTAGTCCAGCAGTTTCCCTGAGGTGCTGAGATCTGTAGTAACAGCCACCACAGGTCAAAACCCCTTAGAAGCCAAAAGTCTTAGTGATGGATAAGGGGAAGAAAACTTTCTAAAAGAGGGTTCTGAGAAGCATGTTGTCTAAACTGCACCATAATCTTTCTGATTTAGATTTGTCTTTGATAGATCATAATTGATCACATTTTAGTTTTAGTTTCCATCAAGGGCTGATGCCAGAATTTTCACAGGGAAAAAAAAAATTCTGTATCTCAACTCAAAGGATTTAATGTATCCAGTGATAAAAAATTCCCCAGTGAAAGCAACAGGGATGGAGAAGAAACAAAAGATGAACCCAGAACACCTTGGGACATAAAATAAGGACCTACTCACAGGCAACTGGCAGTCCAAAAGGATACAGGAGCCAGCTTGAGGTGGCTCCCCAAGGCCAGGTACAGGCCACTTTGAACATCAAAATAAATAATAGAAATAGAAAAAAATAAGAACTCATAAACCTGTACTGTTACAAACAACTGAAAAGATTAAAATTTAAACTGAAATGTGATAGGTATATATTTTCAAGTATCTCCATACAAAACACTAATTCCAAAGAAAAATAAGTAGAGTGAGGTAGCCTGGTTAAATGATCAAAGTGAATATAACCAACAACTTGATAAATTAAAATCTTTATCTCTTAATAATTCACAATGAAAAAAAAATCATAGCACCCTTATCCATCATGTAGAATATGAGCCAGTTTTCCAAATGAACTGTATCATGATCTTCAAAATATCAAAGTCATAAAAAGCTTAGAAGCAATGAGGATATATTCCACATTCAGGGAAACTATTGAGAAATACCCAAAAATATTGTATGATTCTAGACCTGATTCTTCTGCTATAAAGGCCTTTATTGGGGTGATTGGTGAAACCTTAATGACATTTGAGCTTACATGGCAACAATGCATCAATGTCAATTTCTTAGTATTGATGGTTACATTGTGATTATATAGGATAATCTATTACTTATAAAAAATACACACTAGAATGTTAAAGATCTGCAGGTTATCAGGTCAGCAATATGTTCTGAAGTAGCATCAGGGAAGAATGTTTTTTCAGTGCATTGGCAACTTTTCTGTAGGTCTGAGATCATCATAGATATGAGAACAAAAACAAATTATTAAGATCACCAAGACATATATACATGACCAAATACTAGTCAGCCATGAAAAAGAATGAAATCCTGTATTTCACAACAAAATGGCTACAACTCGAGGCCATTATGCTTAGTGAAATAAGTCAGTCTCCAAAAGACAAATATCTTATGTTTTCCATTATTTATGACGTGTGTGTGTATGTATACATACATGGAGTGAAAGAGAGAGTACAAAAAATGTAATGAATATGAGATATTGTTTATAGCCCTAGTCTACACTATTGAAAAACAGTGATTTTTCTACTTACTACTTGTTACTATCTTTATTTAGTTGAGGGTTAAGCTTGTAATTATAAAAAACAATTCAAAGTATGGCATTCAGTATAGAGATAACTCAGAAATCTGAATATAGACCTACCATATGACCCAGAAAAAAATATGAGGATATTGACAGTAAGCACAGAAAATGATGGAGAGGGAGAGAGAGAGATCTTTTCACATTTTAAAATATACCAACTTGAATGAAGAATAAGATTCTTAAACGTAATTACAAACTGTACTAACCGATGAAACAGGGACATCTGTAGCCTGGGTCACAGTCACCAGTCACTTTCTGTTCTAGATTCTGAGGCTCTGGGCTGGGCTGGAGCAGGCGGGTGCGGCTGTCACACTGTATACTTTCAGAAGGCACTGTTGGAATAGCGGAGCATGCTAGTGGCGCCCCCTGGTGTTGTGCAGTGCTAAAGCCTTCACGTAGTCAAAAGCGGCAGCCTTGCTGATCTTGTCCTTTAAAGTTTGTTCCATAATCATCTGCATTGGATTCGGCACTTTCTGTAGCTACATTTATATTCCTTGCTTCCATTTTTGTAGTCGTTCAAAGCTGACTTTAAGAACAGACGTTTTCAACTGATTTCCATAGCAGCTTTGGTCCCCTCAATATGCTCTTCAAAATGCTTCCCGCATGCTAATCCTTTGGAGCCAACTGTCTTTGATACACCATCTCTGCCGTGTCAGCAGTATGTTTACTCGCTGTAGCTTTGCTTCTTCACTATAGAGGCAGAACCTTATTTTGCTTCCCTAAGAAGAATCACCTTCCAGTTCAAGCCAGAGTTACAACTATGTACTGATGTATAGTTTCCAGACTCTGCCAGATGATTATGTGTGTTACTCTGTTGTTACTACACACAACACATATGGGATATACACCAGTTTTCAACACATAGGACATCCTGCATTTACGTGGTATAAGTAACACAAAGAGGACCCAGTCTTTTCCTTGAGATTCTGCTGACTTTTAAGACTGTACTTCCCCATAAATAAACATCTTCAGAATATTCATGGAAAATGCACATATATTTTAATTTCATTTTTCATGAACTTTTTGTACTACCTTGTCCAAATCCTTTACTAAGAACAATTCAAGATGAAGCAGCATATGTTGAAAACCACATTTTAAGTAAAATACTTACAAATGACATCAGTCAGAGATGGGTGTGATTTTATTAATATTTTAAAAAGCAGCATATGATGGGCTCAGAGTACTGCTATTGAAGGAAATGAATCCATTACCTGTGCTTGGGCAAGTGTGTGTGGAGTGAGGTACATAGAATGTGTTCTGCTAAAAGTCAGACCTACGAGGAATAATAAAAATGTGAACATTGACGTGGCAAGCAGTAAGGAAGGCAAAGTGTGTCAGAATATCTGATCATGGATACAGATCATCAAGGTGCAAAACAGGATTCATAAGTAGCAATGAAGGAAATGTCAGAGGGTAATGTTCACTCAGATTTAACCATAGCCATGCACATTCTATTTCCAGTGCAGAGATAATCCCTCTGTACAAAAGCAAGCTTGGGAATGACCGAATCTGGTGTGAAGGAATCGGCAGTTTATGAAAGGTGAAGTCACTATTGGACATGACAGAGAGGGCTTTGATGGGGAAGCGCACAGTAACCCGGGACTGTCTTGAAAGGAAGGTACAGTGGCCAACTGCCCACACTGTTTATCACTCAGCTCAATGAGGAGGGCGATAAAAAAGTTAGTTAAAACTGTTCTGATAATCACACCTCCCAATCAATTATATTTCCTCTTTTCCTACCTGCCTTATCGTCTCCAACTTTTAAGAATCCTGTTGATTATCTCCTCTGTGAGATGCACAGAGGCTGAGATGTGAGGCTATAAGGATGGACAACTAAGGTAGTATTTTCTCTGCCTTATGGAGCTTCTATTTAAGTCAGGGGAGACAGACACTAAAAGTGGACAGAAAATATTGGTACGTATGTCTGTAATGAGTAGTAAACTTTAAAGGGGAGCAAATGGAGAATGATGGAGGGATGCTGCATTGGAAACGGCTGTCAGGAAGGCGTCTCTGGTAGGTGACACTCGGTTAGAGACTTCAAAGAAGAGAGTGTGAGACACACAGATATGTGGGGAAGAGTGCTCCAGGCAGAGAGAATGCGTACAGATGGCTGTGTTCACATGACTGTCAAAATGAGCTATCAATGACTAATTCTGAGAGGAGCCTCAACTTGGTCGGCTAACCAAATGGGGACCTACTCAGAAACAGCACAGCAGAGGCGAGGAAGTGAAATGCAATGGATCGAAGGGTGTTGCATGGCATCTGCCTTCCTAGCATCTATGGAAGCAGGGACAACAGCCGCCTCTGACACAGCACGATCACCCAGAGTTTGTGTTCTGCCTCAGAGATTGATTTTAAACACCAAATATCACAAATTGCCCAGTTTGGGACCAATTCATTCTATCAGCACAATTGTTAAATGGCTTTAAGAACAGTCTATAAAAATAAATGCCAGGAAAAAAAAAGATGGAATTTTAATTGGAATTCTACCAAAACTATATGCCAATGGATTAACATGAGCATGTGTATGCCTCTATTTCTGGATATCTGTAGCTATATCTGTTTAGAGGAGCTCTTCAAAAAGTTAATGGAAAAATGTATATACCAAGAAAATTAAGTGTGGCTTACAAAAAATTTGTCACCATAAGAAAGTTTTTAAAAATACTGATTTAAGAGGTATATGTTTATGTATCTGTTTGCACATATATGGAATATACCTTACAGAATGATACGACACACACGGGACAGAGAGAGCTCCTATCTGCTGGCTATACTCTAAATGTCTGCAATGGCCAGGGCTGAAGCTAGAGAGAACAACTGAAGCCATGGCTGTCATGTGGGTGGCAAAGACCCAATGACATGAGTTATCCCTCCTGTTTTCCAGGGTCTGCATTCCCAGAAAGCTGGAGTCAGAGCCAGGCACCAACCCCAAGTACTCCAATAGGGGGCACAGGCATTTTAACTGCATCTCAACCACCAGAGTCAACAGCTGCCTCTCAACTTACCTTTAATTCCATCTCTCCATGAACTTTTTGAAGTACCTGTGTGTGTGTATGCACACAATTATTGTACTGAACCTTTCCTTCCAGGGACATGATATATCACTCCATTTAGCTGTCTTAACATCATTCAATAACGTTTTTGAATTAAAAGAGCAAATGCCAAGAATCTGATATAGTCTATGTGTAAGGCAAGATCTAAGAACCCAAATTTCGGAAACAGATCCTTGAGGGATTTTTGTGACTTGTGCCTATACAACTGGTTGGTCTGTATGGAAATGCTCTCTCTTCCTCCTGAGCTTAATGGACATAGCTCATAAATTTCCAAGATATACTAAATGAAGAAAGTTCTAAAAGACTAAGCTATTTGTCCCAAATTAGATATAGAATTAGAGACAAAGTTAGAAACCAGAACTCCAGTGATTTCCATAAGCAATTCCAGCACCTACCTTATTCATTCCTAAAAAATTATGTGTATACATATACAATAGATACATATTATATATGTTATATGTCCATGAGAGAACAGATTAATGCATCTAGATTTGTTTAAAAAGTCAGTTAATTTTTAGCATGGGTCTTTGTAGTTTTCTCATCCATTAATATGTGAAAACTCCTTTGGTCACAAGAAATTTCATCCTAGTAATGTGAAATGAGTCTAGTGGCTCAAAAATAAGCCCACATGATACTAATGGCATCTAGAAATAATGTTGCTTAGGAACAAGGCCTTAAATCTATCAATTATTCTCAGTATCTTGGTCCATCATGAAGGGGACTTTTTTTTTTTATCTCATTACAGGAAGCATGGTTAATTTAATCCAATCTATTTTATTACTGTGTACTGCCCAAGTAGAATTCTCCTCCTATTCTTTTCAAAAACCGTAAGCAGACAAACAGATTAAGGATTAGGACTGTCAGAACACATTATCACAGGGCCGGTGTCGTGGTACAGTAGGTTAATCCTCCGCCTGTGGCATTGGCATCCCATGTGGGCGCCGGCTCTGGTCCTGGCTGCTGCTCTTCTCATCCAGCTCTCTGCTGTGGCCAGGGAGGGCAGTGGAGGATGGCCCAGTGCTTGGGCCTCTGCACCTGTGTGGGAGACCTGGAGGAGGTTCCTGGCTCCTGGCTCCTGATCGGCACAGCTCTGGATGTGGCAACCATTTGGGGAGTGAACCAGAGGAGGGAAAACCTTTCTTTCTGTCACTTCCTCTCAGTGTCTGTAACTCTACCTCTCAAATAAATACATTAAATCTTAAAAAAAAAAGAACACACTGTCATCCTTCTGTAGTATACTTGTATACTTCTCATAGGATGTAAGAAAATATGCTACAATGAATAGAAACTCGAGCAATGCACATTGTAGAGAAGCATCCTAAGCTTCCTGCCCTTGGCCTTCATTCACATTCACATCAGCCAGTGCAGCTAGCTGCTGCCCTTTGACCCAGTTGCTCCTGAGCACAGCACTTTTGGTTCTAAGACTTCGAATGATGATTTAGAGGAGTCAGGAGTTAGCGGGAGACAGAAGACAAGCAAATAAAAAACCAAATGTAGCAAAGGTTGTGAAAGTTACACAGGAATAGGAGAGACAATATTTCTGGTTTGAATCACTCCTTTTACTAATTCATTGACATATCATGGTCAAATATCCTCTGAGATGGAGTTTATCCAATGCAATGGACATGCATTCCTGTAAGGGCTAGATTAGCAGTTTCTGTATATTTCAAGCACACTAGTAAGTTTCAGTGCAGTAGCACCAGCTGTATCTGGCCATTTAGCACTTGAAAGACCAAGTCTGAATTAAGAAATGCTGTAATGGCCAGCGCTGCGGTTCCATGGGTTAAGTTGTTACCAGCTACCCTGGTATCCCATATCAGAACACTTACACAAGTCCCAGCTGCTCTCCTTCAAATCCAGTTCCCTGGATTCTAATGTGTCTTAGAAAAGCAGTGGAAGGGGCCGGCGCTGTGGCTCACTTGGTTAATCCCCGCCTGCGGCGCCAGCATCCCATATGGGTGCCGGGTTCTAGTCCCCGTTGCTCCTCTTCCAGTCCAGCTCTCTGCTGGGGCCCAGGAAGGCAGTGGAGGATGACCCAAGTGTTAGGGCGCTGCACCTGTGTGGGAGACCAGGAGGAAGCACCTGCCTCCTGGCTTTGGATCAGCGCAGTACACTGGTGGTAGCGGCCATTTGGGGGGTGAACCAACGGAAGGAAGACCTTTCTCTCTGTCTCTCTCTCTCACTGTTTATCTGTCATATAAATTTTTTAAAAAAAGAAAAGCAGTGGAAAATGGACCAAGTATTGAGCCCATGCCACCCATGTCGGGGACCCAGATGAAGCTCCTGACTCCCAGCTTTGGCCTGGCTCAGCCTTGGCCATTGTAGCCAACTGGGGAGTCAATCAATAGATTGAAGATCCCTGTCTCTCCCTCTTTATCTGTGTCACAAAATTCTGAAATGTCAAATACATCATGGAGATTTGGAGATTTAGTTTCAAAAATAGCAAAATGTCTCAATAATTATATGTTTACTGTATGTTGAAATGGCATTTACTTGCATACTAATGGGGGAGGTGTTTAGCCCAGTGGTTCAAAGGCTGATTAAAATGCCCACTTCCCACATCAGGGGACCTGGGTTTGATACCTGGCTCTGGTTCCTGAGTCTAGCTTCGCACCAATGCAAACTGCTGAGAGCAGTGGTGACAGCTGATGGAAGTAATTGGGTGTCTGCGACCTACACAGGAGACCTGATTGAGTCCCATCTCCTGTGTTTGGCCCCAGCCCAGCCCTGGTGGCTGTGGCCATTTGGAATGTGCACCAACAAAAGGGAGCTCACTCACTCTTGTACATACTCTCTCGCTTGCTCTCTTTCTCTCTTAAAATAAATAAAAATTACAATGCAACAAATGAATATTTATAGTTAAAATATAACACATTCCTTTACACATGCACTTAGTGAATGTTTCTATTAAAAAATTGCAAACTCTAAATCTTTCGATTGCACAACACTGCTTTATATGAATATATCACTGTTTTCCTCCCACATGATCAAAATCACTTTCAGAGGAAAGATTCCAAATTCTTTAATCCTGTGATCCCAAGATCCAGTGAAAATTCTGACACAAAGAAGACTTCCAATAAATACATATAAAACTTATGTTGAGTAAAAGTAGTAATTTCAATCAGGAGTTTAAAGTCTTAAATAAACTAGCTTTCCTTGTTTTCCTATCTCAGTTACTTAGGTTTCCAAATGGCATTTGTTATGTTCTCACTGCTTCACAAAACACTTGGGTCTGAGAAATTACAAGTAAAACTAGAAAATATATGAACTAAAATAAATTAAAACCAGTATGTTGAAATTTTGATCAATTCTTTTAAAATATTTACATCATTACATGAGGGAGAGATTTTGAAATTTCTCATCCTATACCTTCAAACATAGTAAAAACTAAGAAAAAATAAAGTCAAAGTAATTAGAAAGGGGGAACAATCTTAAAATGACCAAATATTAGAGAAAGAAAAGAAGAAAAAAAAAAACAGAAAAGTACCTCAAATTCTGTTGTTTTTGAAAAGCACACTAAAATCTGTTACCCCCAGGCTGGCAGTTCAAGAAGACTATACAGCTCCTAAGGACAGTAAACGCTGAACAGAAGCCTCCTTTAAACAACTTACTATAAATATTTAAAATAAGTGAAATGAATAGATTCCAAACTACCAAGACACATTTTGAAAGTTTTATCACCTGAATAATTTATATATTTTTTTTGATAGGCAGAGTTAGACAGTGAGAGAGAGAGAGAGACAGAGAGAAAGGTCTTCCTTCCATTGAGTCACCCCTCAAATGGCCGCTACGGCTAGTGTGCTGTGCCGATCTGAAGCCAGGAGCCAGGTGCTTCTCCTGGTCTCCCATGCGGGTGCAGGGCCCAAACACTTGGGCCATCCTCCACTGCCCTCCTGGGCCACAACAGAGAGCTGGCCTGGAAGAGAAGCAACCGGGACAGAATCCGGTGCGCCAACTGGGACTAGAACCTGGGGTGCAGGTGCTGCAGGTGGAGGACTAGCCAAGTGAGCCGCGGCGCAGGCCAATTTACATTATTGAAAGTAATTTAACCTGTAGCTTAATTCCTTCAACAAAATGTCATATTCATGAGGCTTCAATGGTTAATTTTGTTAAACAATTAAAGATGAAATTATAGCAATTCTATTTATACTATGATGACAAAATCAAGACATCAAACTTAAAAGTAGAAATCAAGATCATTCATAAACATAACAAATATCCCTAAGAAATAAATTAGATTTCATCCAGTAATACAGAAAAGTACTAAGACCTCATGACCAGTGCGAAGTTCAAATTTTTGACAAAAGTTTGACTCCAGGAATTCAAGGTTAGACTAAGGTTAGCAACGATTAATGTTATTCAAAGAATTACTAGATTAGGGGCCGGCACTGTGGCATAGCCGGTAAAGCTACCGCCTGCAGTGTTGGCATCCCATTTGGGCGTCTGTTCAAGTCCCAGCTGCTCCACTTTCCCATCCAGCTCTCTGCTTTGGCCTGGGAAAGCAGTACAAGATGGCCCAAGTCCTTGGGCCCCTGCACCCATGTGGGAGACCTAGAAGAAGCTCCTGGCTCCTGGCTTCAGATCGGCGCAGCTCCGGCTGTTACTGCCATCTGAGGAGTGAATCAGTGGATGGAAGACCTCTCTCTCTCCCTCTCTGCCTCTCCTTCTCTGTGTAACTCTTTCAGTAAATAAATAAATCTTTTAAAAAAGTATTACTAGATTAAATGTAAAACCATAAAATTATCTTAATAGATGCAAAAAAATGCTTTCCCAATATGTAACACTCATTGATGATAAACAACAAACACAAAATAATAACTTGTAGCAAAATACTTAACATTATACTGAAATGATTTCACTCAGGACAAAAAAAAACCCAAAATATCCATTTTTTATTTTTATTTTTTTTTACTTTTGACAGGCAGAGTGGACAGTGAGAGAGACAGACAGAGAGAAAGGTCTTCATTTTCCATTGGTTCACCCTCCAATGGCTGCCGCGGCCGGCACACCGCACTGATCTGAAGCCAGGAGCCAGGTGCTTCTCCTGGTCTCCCATGGGGTGCAGGGCCCAAGCACTTGGGCCATCCTCCACTGCACACCTGGGCCACAGCAGAGAGCTGGCCTAGAAGAGGGGCAACCAGGACAGAATCCGGTGCCCCAACCGGGACTAGATCCTGGTGTGCCGGCGCCGCTAGGCGGAGGATTAGCCTGTTGAGCCATGGCACCGGCCCAAAATATCCATTTTCATTAGACTTATTCCACATCGTGTTGGAGGACCTACCCAGTACACTAAAACATCGCAAGGCATATATAGCTGCACATTAAAAAGGAAGCCGAAAAACTGCCTTTTTTACAGATGGCATAATTCTAAAGAAGGCTTAAGAGAAACAAACTCAAAATAAGAAGACAATTCAGAAAAACTGAACCAATGACTTGAACAGACTTAACTAACCATTACAATACATAACTTTTAAAAAAAGCCTAAAAATATGTTCAGCATTAGGAAAAAAATGCATATAACATCAACAATAATATACCACTGGCTATTCATTAGAATGTTTAAAATAAGAGCCTGAGAGTATCACTGTTGGTGAATTGTGACACAACGGGACCTCAAACCTTGCTTTGGGGAGTTCAAGTTGGTGTATATATCTGGGAAAATCCCTGGTGCAACCTCTTTAAAATCTGTACATATACTTATGACACAACTCAAAAATCTTATTCTTAAGCATTTAACAAGGAGAGACAAAATATATCCACACAACATACAATGCATGCTCATTATTATAACAAAACACATGAATAATATTCTAAAAACAGATCCAATGTTTACCAACAAGCAAATTATGGTAATATCTGTATAATCATGTATTATTTAGCAATAGATTAGAAAGAAATACCAATACTTGAAATTAAATGATGAGCCTCAAAACAAAACAAAAAAAAAGCATAATGAGGAAAAGATATCAGGTATAATATGAAAGGGTAAATACTATGTAAATCTATACAAAACTGCAGAAAGGATAAATCTAGTCTACACTGTGAGAAAGTAGATCTCTTTCTTCTGTTGTGTGTTCAGGGTATGTGTAAAGGAGGTATGAGACTAAGAGCACATTAGGTTGTCAAGATCATGAATCAAACATCGTGGAAATGTTCTATATTTGTAATATTCTAAAAATTTTCCCCATTTTATTGACATGGACACTTACAATGCATATATTTTCTTTTTGGCGAATCGTGCATCTGTGAAGTCACTTGAACAATGAGTAGGAATTTGCTGCCAGGGAGAGGTGAAGATATGGAAAAGGTAACCTCAAGGGCAAAGGTAACCGGAAAGAAAGCTCAGGCCACCTGCAGGAGCCATCGTGAGTTCCATTTGACGGGGATGAAAGACAAATGAACAGGAATGCTTGCAGCACATATGGGAAAGCTAAGTAACAGAACACGCAAGGCCATGAATACCACAATAAACGTTTCGAGTGTGATTTGTCAACTGTGACGGTGCATCCATTTTCTGTCCCTCTCCTCACCTTCCTCCACATTTCTCCCTCCCCTCCCCTCTTTTCTAACATTTTCTTTTTACACCTCCTCTAACCAGTAGATAGACAAGTCTTCCACACCCCATGGTGTGGATGCTGTGGTCCCTGCTTAAATACAAGAATCCCTTTGGCCTCTGCTTTGCATGAACTCCCTACCCACGGAGTCACAATGTTCATTTGTTTATAATCAGTTGTCCTCACAACCACCATCTTTAGAGATCTTAATGTCATGTCTCTGTTCACACAATAAAAGTAAAAGCACTTTGGTGAATGCTAGATTTTGCTTGAAAAAAATTGCATAAAAATCAAAGATTTTCTCAAATAGATTTTAAAACACTATTATTTAAACCATGATATCCAAAATAACTCATGACACGTAGATGGAACTATGAAGGCTTTTATCTTCCACTTTTCCCTCAATTGTTAATGAAATTGTCCATCTGAGAAAATATAAGGATAGTCAATTATACTGCAATATTGTAAAAGCTTAAAAATGAATATTCTTTATGACACTGTAAATTTCTTGTGCTAAATAATAGGCAAGACAATGCTGTTCCATCCAGAGGGACAGTTTGCATGGCTTTAACATTTGACTGTTTTCTACATTCATTTTTTTTTATTGTAAAGAGATTATAGGAAATATGTTGTATTCAATTTTGAGGGGGAAAATAACCTACAAAAAATCTGGCTGCCAGATTTGACTTTTGCTACTCATGTTTCTAAATGGGGGAGAAAAGAGGTTTAAAAGATTAAGCACTCTGAAAAGGCAGAAGCTTCTTCTGCAGCCACCAATGAATGGGACTTTTCTTAGATTAACAGCTGGTAAAGCTTCAAATAGGCTAAGGGAGCAGACACTCCGGTAAGCCATAGAGGCATATTTCAAAGAAAAAAGCCTCCAGAGAACACCAACAAGTGTTTCCACTATACCTAAAAATAAACACAAAAATACAAGAAACCTGAACAAGGAAGACAAAAGCAACACAACGCTTCAATATAAGAATGTGAAGATGACGAGCCTGATGAAATGCCTGAATATGAATTCACGAGAATGAACATAGGATTACTAAAAAATACAGATAAGCAAATACGTGAGTTAAGGGAACCCATATGTGACATGATAAATTCTTTCAGGAGTTAGGGATACTGAATAAAAATCAAACTGAAATATTAGAAATGAATAATATGTCAAATTAAAATACAGTGGAAAACATTAACAGACTTGGGCACAACAAACAATATGCAAGCTAGAAGACAGATCTTAATAAATATTTCAACAAAAAAAATTAGAAGAAACAAAAGTATTCTTTGAGATTTATGGGATCCATCAAACAACCAAACAAACATATATTTGGAATTCCTGAAGGTATGGAAAGACAGAATGGATTATAAGACTTATTCATGCAATAACAGAAGAAAATTTCCCTAATTTAGAAAAAGATATGGACATCCAAGTACAGGTCACATATAGAACTCCTAATAAACATGATCAGAAAATATCTCCCCCATAACATATTATAGTCAAATTTTAAAAGTAAAGCATAAAGCAAAGATCCGAAAAAGTGCATGAGAGAAATGCCAGAATACCTTCAAAGGATCTTCAATTAGATTGGAAGTGGATTTCTCATCAGAAACCCTACAGGATAGGAGAGAAAATAGAGACATTGTCCAAGTACTAAAATAAAAAAAAAAAAATCTGTAAACCCAGAATAATATACTGAGTGGAGCTCTTATTTATAAATGAAGGTGAAATACAGCCCAAATTAAACACAAATTAAAAGCATTTGTCACCACTCATCTAGCCTTACAAATGGTATTTAAGGATAGGCTACACACAGAAATAGCATCAATGAAGAATGTGAAGGTAGAAAATCTCCTAGGAAAAGTACAAAGGAATTCCAAAACAAACAGGAATATTTATGGGAAAATGGCAGGTTACTTATCAATAATAACCTTGAATATAAATGGTCTAAATTCTCCATTTAAAAGATACAGACTGGTTGAATGGATGGAGAAAACAAGACCCATATATCTACTTGCTCCCTACAAGAAACACAAGTCACCAACAAAGCTTCACACAGATTAAAAGTGAAAGGATAGAAAAAGATTTTCTGTGCTAATGGAAATCAAAAACAAGGAAGAATAACTATGCTAGTATCAGAAAAAAATAGACTTAGGGCAAAAACTGTTCAAAGAGACAAAGAAATGCATTAAGGGGTCAAATTAAAAGAAATGACTATAGTAAATGTATATGCACCCAGTGTTAAGGCACCTGGCTATTTAAAACAAATGCTAATGGATCCAAAGGGAGAGATAGGCTCCAAAACCATAATAATTGGGGACTTCAACATGCCACTTTAATCAATGGACTGATCAACTAGACCAAAAATTCAACAAAGAATGAACAAAGCAAATCTGCACTATTGAAGAAAATTCCATCCCACAGCCACTGAATGCATCTTTTTGTTAATTCATGGAACTTTCTCTAGGATGGACCTTAAACTAGGCCAGAGAGCAGGTCTCAACAAATGCAAAACAACTGGAATTATGCTGAGCATCTTTTCTTAGCACAATGGAAGGAAGCGAGAATTTAACAATTTAAGAAACTCGAAAAATATGTGAACACATTACGAATGAGCAATACGTTCCAGAATGAACAGTGGGTCATAAAAGAAATCAAAAGGGAAATTAATTATTTCCTAGAAATAGAGATGACAATATATCAAAATTTATGGGATATAGCAAAAGCAGTGTTAACAGGAAAGTTTGTAGCAATCAATGCCTACATTAATAAATTAGAGTTGTTGCTTAGTGGGCAAAGTTGCCACTGGCAACAACAGCATCCCATATGGGTGCTGGGTCAAGTTCTAGCAGCTCCACTTCCAATTCAGCTTCCTGTTAGTGCACCTGGGAGGGTATCAGAAGATGGCATAAATACTTAGGTTCCCAGCACCTACATGAGAGACCTGGAAGAAGCTCCTGGCTCCTGATTTTGGAATGACCCAGTTCCAGCAATTGTGGTCATTAGGAAAGTAAGCCAGCAGATGGAGGATCTCCCTCCCACCCTCCCTTATTCCCTCCCTCTCCTTTTATATGTCCCTCTCTCTGTAACTCTGTATTTAAAATTACTGTCTTTTAAAAAAAATTGGAAAATCAAACAAATGATCCAACAATGCATCTCAAGGGTCTAGAAAAACAAGAATAAATTAAATCCCAAATCAGTGGGAAAAAAGAAAGAAAAATGAGAGGATAAAAAAAAACTGAAACAGAAGTAATACAAAACATCAGTGAAGTAAAGATCTCAGTTTTTTTTTAAAATAAAAGTGATAAGTCATTACTCTGACTAGCCAAACAAACAAACAAACAAAATTGAGGGTAGTGGGAGAAGACCCAAATTAGGAAATCAGAGAAGAAAAAGGAGACACTACAACAGATACCACAGAAATAAAAAAGAATCATCAGGAACTACTATAAGCACCTATGTGACAGCAAATAGGAACATCTAAAAGAAAAGGGTAGACTTCTGGACAAAAACAATTTGCAAAAATTGAAGAATGAAAACCTAAGTATAACTAAGATGGAGATTGAAGGTGATAAACACCTTCCCAAACAAAGAAAAGCCCAGAGATGGAGGGCTTCACTGCTGAATTCTATCAAACTTTTAAAGAAGAACTGATCCCAATTATTAAACTCTTCAAAACAATTTAAAGGTTGGGAGGAGGGCTCCAAAACTCCTTCTATAAGGCATCACCTTAATTCCAAAACTAGCAAATGATACAACAAAGAGAAGTATAGACCTATATACCTGCTAAAAACAGATGTAAACATCCTCAATGAAATTCTAGCTAATAAAATCTGACAGCACATCAAAAAGCTAACTCACCTGGACCAAGTAGGAAGGACCTCAGTAGGAAGGGATGATTCATGCAAATCAAAAAACCTGATGCATCACATTAACAAAGTGAAGAATAAAAAGTCCTGAAACCTTATCATTGCTGGAGGAAAACACAGGGTAAATACTACAATACATTAGCAAAGACAAAGAATTCTTGGATAAGACCATAGACACACAGGTAATAATAAAGGCAAAAAAAAAAAAAAAAGACAAATTGGATTATATCAAGCTAAGAAACTTCTGCACAGCAAAGGAAACACTCAACAAAGCAAAAAAGCAACTGACAGAATGGGAGAAAATATTTGCCAACTTTACATATGCTGAAGAACATGTTAGTTTTCCAATTGTTTAAAAATCATCATTGTCCACACATAATAA
The DNA here is from genome assembly GCF_033115175.1 of Lepus europaeus. NCBI lineage: Eukaryota > Metazoa > Chordata > Mammalia > Lagomorpha > Leporidae > Lepus > Lepus europaeus. Next base: position 57,503,499 of record NC_084846.1, on the reverse strand, counting down.
ACAGCTATTAAGAAATCAAAACATACTTTCAAAATTCTATCAATTAGCCAATAGATGAATTTATTAGAAAAAGTGCTATGCCAAGCCATATGGGAAATTAGAAAAAGTACAGATTTCAATATGCTCACGACCTAATTATACATTTTCAAAGATACATCTACTACGTTCTGGAAATTGTGTTAGGATCACCATGTTCTTCTTTGATTTCACAATACCCCTTTACAATGTGTATTACCATCATACAGATGAGAAAACAAACTTAGATCCTATGTCTTGCTCAAGGTCTTTCAACTAGGAACCATTGGGATTTAAAATGAACCCAGTGTGACTTGCTACTCTTTATGCCTTTAATTATGCGCAATGACATAAAAATTAAACTTAAAAATTTACTTTATGGCCAGCGCCGCGGCTCACTAGGCTAATCCTCCGCCTTGCGGCGCTGGCACACCGGGTTCTAGTCCCGGTCGGGGCACCGATCCTATCCCGGTTGCCCCTCTTCCAGGCCAGCTCTCTGCTGTGGCCAGGGAGTGCAGTGGAGGATGGCCCAAGTCCTTGGGCCCTGCACCCCATGGGAGACCAGGAGAAGCACCTGGCTCCTGCCATCGGACCAGTGCGGTGCATTGGCCACAGCGCGCCTACCACGGCAGCCATTGGAGGGTGAACCAATGGCAAAAAGGAAGACCTTTCTCTCTGTGTCTCTCTCTCTCACTGTCCACTCTGCCTGTCAAAAAAATTTACTTTATTTACTTGAGAGATAGAGACTCCTACCTGCTGGTTCACTCCCAAATGCCTTTATTTAGCAAGAGCTGGACCCAGCAAAACTAGGAGCTGAGCATTCCATCAGGCCTCTCTCATCAGTGGCAGGGATCCAGCCACCAGATCACGTGCTGTCAACCAGGAGACCATTAGCAAGAAGCTGGAATTGGGAATGGGATCAGGACATGAACCCAGGCACTTATATACATAATGATCTATTTACTTATTTACTTAAAAGGCAAAGTGACAGAGAGAGAACATCCCCATTGTTTTACCCCCACATGGCCATAACAGACAGGTATGGGCCAGGCAGAAGCCAGGAGATAGGAACTGTATCCTGATCTCCCACATGGATGTCAGGGGCCCAGGTACTTGCAACATCTTCAATTGCCTTCGCAGGCACACGAGCACGAACCTGGATTGGAAACAAAGCAGCCAGGAATCGATTCTGTACTCCAATATGGGATACTGGCATCAGTTAGCCCACTGCACAACAAGGCCAGCCCCTACGTATTTTTTTTTAATGCTTTACTACTGCATTTGATTTGTAAGATTTCAAGCAAGTCTTCTATTTCAAAGAGATGCTGTCAATAGTTTTCTTTTTTTGTCTGGTTTTATTGTCAGGCCAATACTGACCTTCTAAGATGAGTTGGGGCATGTTTTCTCCTTTTATATTTCCTGGAAAATGTGTGTATTATTGGTATTATTTATTCTTTCAATGTTGGTAGAGTTCACAAGCGAAGCCACCTGGACCTGCAACTTTCTTTGCAGGAGAATTATTTTTAAAAATGAGTTCAACTTTTCAGAAGACATAGAGACATATATTATTTTTCTTGAATGACTTTTGTAGGTTGTATCTTATCCTTTTAATGTCTGCAGGGTAGGAAACTTTATGCTCTTCTTCCTAATACTGGTAATTATCCCCCTAATCCTCACATATTTTTATCTAGAGTAGTATGACAACTAGCTTCCATTTTGCTGATCTTTTCAAGGAAACATTTTATTGCACTTATTTTATCTGTTCCTTTAATGTTTTATAAATCACTAACTGCAGTGCTTTCCGTTACTATTTCCTTTATTGTTTACTTAAAATTTTAGTGTTTGCTTTTTCTTTTTTGATCTTCATCAAACTAAAGATTCCCCAAATTAACATTCAATTTTTGACTTATTTATTTTTAAAGTTAGAGTGACAGAGGGAGACACACACAATTTATATACCTATATATAAATATATAGAGATATAATGTATAATATATATATTATATATATACACATATACATTATATATATATATATATATATACACATACACACACATATACATATAAGAGAGAGAGAGAGAGAGAGAGAGAGAGAGAGAGAGATCTTCCATCTGCTGGATTACTCCCCAGATGGCCACAACTGCCAGTGCTGAGCCAGACTGAAGCCAAAAGCCAGGAGATTCATCTGGGTCTCCCACACAGGTGGCAGGTGTGCAAACACTTGGGCCATTTTCTGTTTTCCCCGGGCCATTAGCAGGGAGCTTGGTCAGAAGTAGAGCAACTAGAACTCCAACCAGCACCCATATGGGACACCGGTGTTGCAGGCGGTAGCCTCACCAGCTACACTGCAATGCTGGCCCCAAAATTATTTGAGCCCCTTATTTATAATTTAAGCAGTTAATGTTATTAATTTCCTTTTAGGGACTCCTTTAGTTTAATATGAACATTTTGATATGCTTCACGTGCTCTTAGTTCAAAGTATTTTCTGCCTTTCCTTGTCATCTTTTGCTGTCGGATAGGTTATTTAAAAACTGTGTTATTTAATTAGATATATCTGGATGTTTTCCAGATGCCTGTCTCTTTGACTTCTAGTTTAGTATTTTCATAGAGTATATACATTGTGTCCCATCTGACAAAATTATTTTATATATATTTTATATCTCAAGATATGATCTCTCATCTTAACCATTTTATGCATATTTGAAAAGAATCTGTCTGCAGATATTTGTCACTGTTTGATATAAGCATGGCATGTTTGTTATACTGACAGTTTACAAAATTACTTCTCTATGAGATATGTCCACCCAGTTTCTTCCTTTTATAGTGTAGATAACTTTTATAGTGTAGATAACATCTAAAGATAAGAACAGAAATACCTGATACAGGATTTCAGGCAAGCTTTGGTCTTAGGCACAAGAGCTTACTTTTACAGTTAATGCTATTCAGTTATGAAACATCAAACACCTATGTTTCCACATGTCCTCATTTTTTTCACTGTGTTTGGAACTTGTGGGTGAGTTTTTGTGAAAGTAGATGAACATGATAACTTTACAGATAGAAAGACTTTCCCAGGATACATTATTACCCAAGTGCATGACAGTTTGGAGAGCAGGAAGGAGGAAGTCTCAATGGCATTAATTTATACCAACAAACGAATAAATGTGAAACCACTAATTAGTTGATAGACACTAAGGGTATAATGGACATGACAAAGATATGAGCTGCTGTATATTCTGCTCAAGAACGCTTTTTAAAACACTATCAGATCAAATGGGACAAAAGGAGTTTGCAACATAGCTGGGTAAGTTTTGCACCCGCTTCACTTTGAGCTTCTGATTTTCAGTTTTAGGTCCTTTAAAGAAAGGTAGGGGGCTCTTCAGACACACAAATACCCAAGGAAACCATCTTCTGCCTTTAAAAATGTGAAAAGACAAATATACATGTAATGTTGTTTTTCAACTGAGATAAAATTGTTCATGTTCTGTTATATTCAACTGAAAATTCAACAAATATATACAAAAATATAAATATTTTATTATAATTGTTAATTTTCTTTTCATCTAATTAGAACATCCTGTTAGTTAATTTAGGAATTAGAATTACACAAGACTGTGAAATAAAAGTGAACTCTATCATTCTGAACTATGAGATCTGTAAAGGTTGTAAATGATTGAAAAGTAAAAACAATATTTTCTCTTGCTAAAAAAATAAAAAAGAAAGAACCTTTGGGAGAAAGAACAATTTAATGGACAAAATAAATGAATCAGGGAAATGCCAATGTACATTACAGACCTAACATTTTCAATTCTCTTGATACAATCTAAATATCAACATCATGCTCCTCTGAGAAATCAAGTTGAATTTTTGATGAAAGAACTGATGTAATATGTTAATTAGAAATGTTGACATATTTAGAACTCTGTTAGCACACCAGCAGTGAAAGATTCTCAGAAAGTACAGTGTTTTGGCAAAGCAATTGTAACCCTTTAGAAGAAGAAATTCTTTTATTACACTCATAGGTGTAAGGATTCAGACAGTAGCATTAACAGATCATGCTGGGAATAGCATTTTCTCCAAGAGAAGCTTTAATTGTTCCTAACATCCTCAGATGAAAGAAGGGTATCCATCACTTAAAGGTGGAGCTCCATCAAGGGGATAGAAAGGCTTGGCTGGAAGGGAATGACGCAGTCAGAAATGGAAAACGAGTGGGGTGGGGTGCATGGTGCAAACTTAGAAACACAGCACCATTATGTGTGGGGGGTTGGGGACTGTGACTTATCTATAATAGGGATCCAGGAATTTGTGTCTGGAAAAAGAACAGAGTTCACAAGTATTAACGGCAGAGGTCACATGTGCAGTTTTTTTTTTTTTTAGTATTATAAAAAACAGTTTACATCTGTCAAAACAATGTAAATGTAGGAGACCAAGGAAGAAGACAAGCAGCCTTTATCTCTGCATCACTGATGAAAGATCACTCAGATTGTATAATTAAATATTCTTCAATGTTTGGATGTGAATCTTTTCAGTGCTTGTCACAAAAATTTAGGCAAAAATATAAATTAACATATATTTCTATTATTTATATTTTGGTATTCTAAAACAGCAAAATATACCCAAGATATGGTTTCTTTTTAAGAAACTGCTTTTAACAAGATCTTATATTAAAAGATTTTATGCTACTTTTATTTTTTTAATTTATTTGAAAGGCAGAGAGGGAGAGAGGGACAGAAGAAGAGAGAGAGGGGGAGAGTGGGAGAGGAGAGGGAAAGAGGGAGAGAAGAGGAGAGATTGAGAAAGGCAGGCAGAGAGGTATCTTCCATGTGCTCCCTCCAAATTCCTACAGCAGCTGACACTGGGCCTGTTCAAAGTCAGGAGATAATGTCTCAGTCCAGGTCTCTCACTCACATGGCAGGTGTCCCCAACAATGTCTTAACCTTTGCACCAAATGTGTATCCCCTCTATGCTATTTTTAAATTTGTTAGGTTCCCAGTTGTTGAAATAAGTTTCATAAACTTCACTGATCTCTACTATCTTATTTGCTACATAGGGCATGGTTAAACTACCACAATGAAAAAGATGCTGTATTAATCAGCTTCTCATTACTTTAAACCACCTCAGGAAGGAAAAGCTGAACTTTGGCTAACAGTTTGGATGGTTCAAGATCTGGTGTCCCCATTGTTGGCATTTGGTAGTGGCTTGCAGTGGTGGAGCTTGGGTCCAGAGATGACCACATGGTGGGCCAGCAAGCAAGGGGAGAAGTCAGAATGAACTCCACTTAAATAACCAAGCATCTCATGAGAACCACCTTCCAAGGATAAGCCCCCAATGACCTAAAAGACCTCCCAGAGGCTCCACCTCCTAGCTACTGTAGTCAGATCAAGTCTGTACCCCGATCCAACAACTGTCAACATTATTCCATTAACCATGAACATAAGAGTTCATGCTTAAATGGCTCCAAGCTTTGCTCAATCCAGAAGAGATGCCACATTCTCCAAAAATAATGAAAAGGGGGGGGGGGAAGAGAGGGAGAGAGAGGAAAGGAAGAGAGAGGAGAGGGAGAGAGGGGAGAGGGAGAAGGAGAGAGAAAGAAAATGAAAATGAATAATAATTGTACTACAAAAGAAATAAAAGTTTACTTTTTCCTTTGAAAGAGGCAGACAGTCCAGATAAAGTAGGATAGTCTGCTCAGTGAAGTCATCCAGGAATCTAAAATTTCTACTGTCTTTTTGTTTCACTGCTCCCCAAAGTATTTTCCTGAGTCACAAGACCAAATCAGATTCGCCAGCATGCCCATAGTCCAGCTCTTGAGTAAAGAAAAGAATGTAGAAGCCAGGCAATTGCCCTAGAAGGCACTAATACTCTACACACGACTCCTGGCCCATTCCATCCAGGCTGACTTCAAGGGAAGCTTGAAAAGAAGTCCTTAGCTGAGTGGTCATTGCCATAGTGAAACCATGAAATTATTTCTTGCAACTCAGGCACCTAATGTAAGGAAGTCACATACTGCCTTGATTGTATTCATCAGGTATTTGACAAACAGCTTCAGATTTGTCTTTGAATTCTCTGAGGAAGGAAGAAAGGAAGGGAGGGGGGAGGGGGGAGGGGAAGGAAGGAAGGAAGGAAGGAAGGAAGGAAGGAAGGAAGGAAAGGAAAGGAAAGGAAAGGAAAGGAAAGGAAGGAAGGAAGAAAGGAAGGGAAGGAGGGAGGGAGGGAGGGAAGAAAGGAAGGGAAGGAGGGAGGGAGGGAAGGAAGGAGAGAGGGAGGGGTAGGGAGAGAAAGATGGAGAGAGGAATGAGGGAAAAGATGGAAAGAGGGATGGAATGAGGGAGGGAAAGACAGGAGGGGGAAAGGAAAGGAAAGGTCTTTATCTGTAAATCTGTAAATTATGTGCAATCTAAAGTTCTAAAGCAGAACATCTCAATTTCTCACACCCAAACACTTAAAGCCTGGATTAATATAATCTGTCAAGAGCAAACACTTTGATAAGCAATTCTGGAAAGTTAACATGTGTATGAAGCTCCTGCATGCCTTGAGAACGCAGCATGTCTGGAGTCTGGTTATGGACTCTGATTGGATCATGGATGCACGCATGTGTTCAGTCATCCCTTTGCCTCGCAGAGCTGTGCGTGCTCATCCACGTGCACACCCAGAGTTCCCATCCTCTGATTTTTTCTCCGGATGTCCTCCATGTCCAGGCCTGGACATGCTGCAGCCAGGAGCCAGGAACTCCATGCTTGTTTCTTTGTGAGTGGCTGGGACCCAACTACTTCAGCCATCACCACTGCCTTTCAGGTTCTGCACCAGCAGGAAACTGGAGCCAAGAGTAGGGCAGGGACTCAAATCCAGGTACTCTGATATGGAATACGGGTGCCTCAGCCAGTGTCTTACGTGCCAGGCCAACTGCTTGCCCAAGAATCTGCACTTAAAAAAAAAAACAACTCACAGAGGACTTTGATGCTTCTAGTACACTGGTACATGGATTGAACTTGTGCATCAAGAATATAACACTGCCTGACACACAGGCAACTGGCTCATTCAAATCTGAAACTCAAATTCATGTCCCCAGTGCCACTATCCGGAGTTCAAACACCCAGTCCTGAAAGCAGCTGGTGGCTACCACTGCAGGACTTTCAATGAACAATGTTTCCATCAGCACAGAATGTTTCATTAAGCAGGCTGATCTAGACTGTTGTAGAATTTATTGCCATCAACCACCAATTACTGTTTTTACCCTACTGAAAATATCACCTATACTTTTTGATTATAGCTTTTTTTCTTACACCCTGCTAACAGAAACAAACACATGTTACTACATTTCTCTGATAAATGCTCTCCAATCCTCAAGCTGCATTATATCAAAATATCTTCCTGGATTTTATGGGAAAAGATAGTCTTATTCTTAGCTTTTATTCCTAGACAAAGATTTTCCTTGAGTAGTGTTCTTCTCTAAGGATTTATTTTGTCTTAACAAACCTTTTAAATATTTACAATAACACGTCTAGGATGTGTTTATATATATATATATATATATATATATATATATATACACACATATACCCTAAGAATTATAATAGCCCTCATATTCTGATTCTGTTTTAACATTCTCACAACAGGGCCTGGTGTTGTAGTGTAGTAGATTAAGCTGCTGCCTGTGACCCCGGCATCCCGTAAGAGCAATGATTCAAGTTATGGCTGCTCTACTTCCCATCTACCACCTGGCTAATGCACCTAGGAAAGCAGTGGAAATGGTCCACATTATTGGGCCTCTGCACCCACGTGGGATACCCATATGGAGTTCCAAGCTCCTAGGTTCAGCCTGGTCCAACCCTAGCCATTGCAGCCATTTGGGGAGTGAACCAGCAGATGGAAAATACTCCCTCTCTCACTCTCTGTGTTTGTTTATGTCTGTCTCTCCCTGTAACTGACTTTTTGTTTGTTTGTTTGTTTTTAATTAAACTTTTATTTAATGAATATAAATTTCCAAAGTACAGCTTATGGGTTACAATGGGTTCCCCCTCCCAAAATTTTCCTCCCACCCACAACCCTCCCCTTTCCCGCTCCTTCTCCCCTTCCAATCACATCATGATTCATTTTCAATTCTCTTTATATACAGAAGATCAGTTTAGTATATATTAGGTAACGATTTCAACAGTTTGCCCCCATATAGTAACACAAAGTGAAAAAAAATACTGTTGGAGTACTAGTTAATGGCATAGAAAATTAATTTTTTTAAAAAAAATATATTATGTAAGATCTCTGTCTTTAATGTACTGTACACTCTTATTTAATGCTGTAACTGACTTTTAAATGAATCTTTAAAAAGAAATTCTCACTACAAAGCAAAGGATAATTAATCCATTTTAGAAATAAAGAATCTGATCGAAATTTACAGATGATTAGCACACAGGAAGCACATTTGGCTCTTAAATTGGGATTCAATGGTAACCTTTCATAATCTGCACATGAAAATACTGGGACATTTCCTGCCTACAGCTATCTTGATATCTTTACCCAGACCACGTGGAGAAGGAACAAAGAAGTGAAAGAAAGTAGCTACAAGCTTAATCATTCATGAGAGGTGTCAGAGGGTAGCAGGCAAGCTCTCCACGGCTGCAGAAACAGCAGTGAATGTTAGTCCAGTTCTGTGTGTTGTGAGGACTCACAAAAGGTAGTGTGATGATGCATAACTGATACAGTTGGAACATTGGTCTAAGAGAAATCAAGGGACTAATTAGGTCGACTTGCAAATGCAGTAGTAATCACAATGAAGAAAAATCACATGTCCTGCACAACAAAACTGGAGAAGAAACTTATACCAAGATCCTCTTAGCTGGAGGCAAGGCAGGCAGATAAAAGCAAAAGGCACTGGGAAACACATCTGGACGTTGACTTAGCCCATTAGGAAAGCGGATTAGAAAGGAGATCTGAACTATCAGAAGGTCAGTGACCAAATAAATGACATCTTCTCAGACTTGACAAGTTAGAACTAAGATCAAAACCAAAATCTGGACCACCAACATGGATCCTAAGAAGCTGAAGAATGATACAGTCAGGACTGCAGAGGGAAACCTGTATTTGTCAGATCCTACCCAGTACTGTGGGGTATAGAGAAGGATTCAGCACCTGGAGGACAGGGCTTCAGACTTTGGTAGACTAGCCTAACAGCGGGCAATGAAGCTGAGGGTCTAGGTAAGACTTAGGCTACATCCGACAACTCAGTGCCAGGTGGAGTTGCAGAGAGAGAACCCTAATCCGTGAACCAAGGCAATGTGGCAAAAAGGTCATCCAACGGTGTGATTCTTAGGAGCCAAGTGAGTATCAAATACTCCTGTTACAAAACAACGGACAGCAGATCTTTGGCAATAAAACACATCCTGTACTCAACAGGTAGTAGAGTTGGAGTTCCTTACATAAAGGGTCTTCAATAAGTTCATGGAACATATATATCATGAAAATTAATGCATGAGTTTCAAAAAAATTTTAGACCAATATCTTTGAATTTCCTTTTCCATGAACTTTTTAAGGTAGCCTCATATTTACTCCATTACCAAGGGAGAGGCTTGGTTTTCTGACTCTATGTAGGGGCTCCAATGGTCTCAGGAAAGGCAAAGCTGGCATTCTTGATGAGACAAGGTTTGTTCTGACCTCTAATTCTGTCTACAAAACTCATCTGACTTACAGATTACCTGTCAGTCACTGATAAACTGCCTTACCTGCCTTTCTTGCATAAGCTATTTAAAGGCAAATCTGTATTCAACCATATATTTTCCAGTAGGTTTTTCTCCCTCCTTCATAACCATAGAAAATGTATTCTTGATATATAGATCACTCATATCCTGAAGTATATCTACATAGAATTTTAAAATACTTATTGTGCCTTCTTGGTAAAGCCCATATGATCTAGGTGGCATGGCTTTGTTTAAAAACAGAAGCAATCTCCAGTGCTAATAGTTAATCAATGCTATTCTAAAAAATTACTTAATTACACTTAACACACATTAAATTTGCTCCTCTCATTTCTGGACCTTTGCAGTTGCTCAGAGAACACTTTCTCAATTCCTCAAAAACTATTTACAAGATCTTTTCTCTAAGACTCAAGGAGACACACACAAAGGGTTCTTGTTTCTGTATAAAACATTGATCTGTGAGTCTCTGGATGATGAAAACTAAGCACCACAAGTATGTAATTTCTGCACACATCCTGGCATCACAGAGATGAGAAAGATGCTGTAACTGGTATCAAGAATCTCACAGGATATAGTCAGTGAAGGGAAAAAGATACATGCAAAAACAACATGCAAGTCCACATGAAAAATGCAGTTAGGAAACTATAAACACTTCCTGTGGGAACAAAAATGAAAAAGTGATTGATTAATTGTGATTATGGATATTAAGCAAGCGAAGCTTTGCAAAGGCTACGGCACTTGAGTTATGCCTTAAAGAACCGTTATATCAAGAAGTCAGAGAAGGAAAATGAGAGAAGGGTAAGGGAGAAAAGATATTTTTGGCAGGAAGAAAAGACTCTAAGACTTAAAATTGCATGTTTTATTCAAGGGGAAGCAAATAGCATCCTGTGTTTGAGTCTAGAAGGGTAAGGAGAAGTAGGAAAGCATTGAAAATAATGGATTCCTATTATGAAAGCAATGGAGAACCCTCTTGGGATTTAATTTCAATCTCTGGGAAATAGTGTCCATATAAACAAGACTCACATAATGAGGATTCAATTAAGAGACCTTTAATATCAGGTGTGTGGATTTTGAAATCTCATTTCTAAGACTATGGAAATTGTATTTAATAGAGTACCACTCAATAAAAGAAAACAAGTTATTTGACTTTCAAATAGATTATGCAAGAACTATTTATGATCTAATCCAGGGCAGTTGTTTAAAACAAAAACAGAACAAGATGAACAACAACCCAGTTACTGAGGGAGGTGGGGTGAAATTTGCAGACGCCAGAGAGAGCTGACAAAGAGCTGTTTGCCCTTCCTTGTACTCCACTGGACTATGGAAGCCTCCATGTTTTATAGCTTTAGAGAATAAATGAAAAGGGTCATAATAGAAGAGATTAGGGTGATGAGAAAATGAAGAGAAAAGACAAACTGGTTCAGACATTATAGTAGAGACTTTGATCTGGGCCACGTAGCGATTCTACATTTCCCAGCATGCTTTGCAGTGAAATGGGATATGTAACTGGGTCCTATCCGAGGAAATGTTTTCAAAGGATCTGCACCATTCAGGCCAGGCCAAAAAGTGCTGCTTAGCAAATTCTTTCTCCTTCTACCACTGAATTCAAGCGACTGTGCAGCCCCTGAGAGAGAAGAAGAAGCCTTAGTTCATGGATGAGATACTGAGTGTGAGAGGTGCAGAAGCCCCTGCTCTTTCTGACAAACTGTGATGTTTCTCAGATCCTGTGACCTCTTTGACTACATTCTAGCTCAAGAGATGTATTGATGAAAATTCCTGTAATACAGTACAAGGTGTCGTAAGACACAAAGAGGCTCCAAAAGTTATCCAGGGGAGTAATACCCGCAGAATGAGGAGGCCAAGAGAGCTTCTCAGACATTGATTTAAAATTGATAATGGGAGTTCGATGAATCAGAAAACTATTATAACAGGTACTCCTGAGAGTGGGAAAGAGCCCCCAGATATGAATATGAGATTGAAGGTCACGATTTGTGTGGGCTTTGTCTATTACCATTTGAATTCTTGCAAACAGAAGCATCAATTAGCAGGTCTAAATTAGACATATTGGTTTGGTGATTAATTATTTTGTTCAAAGGTTTAACTGTGAGCAAATTTGTCCATAGGATCAAGAAGATATGGGCTTAAAGGATGCAGACTTTAATGATACAAACTTCAAATAAGTTTTAGTGCAGTCACTCACCCTCCTTAGCTCAAGAGATTAAGTAAAGAGACTCTGAGAAACAATGACTTGATCAGCCCTTGTCCTGACTGTCGAGGAAAAACTTACTATTTTATTCCTTTTAGTATTTTTTGTGCTACTTAATACAACTGGTTGAACTCTTTAATTAACACACAGTTACTCTTAGGTGTTTAACTGGAAAGTGATGCCTGTTAAATATAAGAGTGAAAATAAGAGAGGGAAGAGATGTACAGTTTGGCATATGCTCATTTGGACTTACCCCTAATGGTAGAGCTAGAAATGTGCTACAGGATTCCAAATCAATCCCATCAAGGTGGTATGTACCAATGCCATCTTACTAGTTAAAGTGATCAGATTAAGTTCAAAGCTAATCATAATGATAGGATTAAGTGTCAAAGGGATCACATAAACAAGACTAGTGTCTGATAATAATAACTGATAGAATTAAAAAGGAGAGAATGATCCAACATGGAAAGTGGGACACACAGCAGACACGTAGAATGGCAGATACCCTAAACAGTCCTCTGTCCTCAGAATCAGCCCTTAAGGCATTCAGATCCGGCTAAATAGCCCATGAGAGTTTCCCAGGCATGGAAAGACAAGACACTGTGGGAAAAAAAAAAAAAAAGACATAAGTGAAAAATCTCTGTGAGTGTGATCCCAGCAGAAAGAATGGGCCATCAAAGAAGGAGGGACCTTTTTCTGAAGGGAGCAGAGAACTTCCACTTTGATTATGGCCCTATCTAAATAAGGTTGCAGTTTGTGAATACAAGAGGCTTCCATACCCTTGGCAGCTCATGACAAGAGCCTCAGGTGATTATTGATGCCATAAACAAGAGTGTCAATTGTTGAATCAACAATGGGAGTCACTGTGCACTTGCTCCCCATGTAGGATCTCTGTCCTTAATGTGTTGTACAATGTGAATTAATGCTATAACTAGTACTCAAACATTACTTTATACTTTGTGTGTCTGTGTGGGTACAGTCTGTTGAAATCTTTACTTAGTATATACCAAGTTGATCTTCTGCATATAAAGATAATTGAAAATGAATTTTTTTTTTGACAGGCAGAGTGGATAGTGAGAGAGAGAGACAGAGAGAAAGGTCTTCCTTTTTGCCGTTGGTTCACCCTCCAATGGCCGCTGCGACCGGTGCATTGTGCTGATCCGAAGCCAGGAGCCAGGTGCTTCTCCTGGTCTCCCATGTGGGTGCAGGGCCCAAGCATTTGGGCCATCCTCCTCTGCCTTCCCAGGCCATAGCAGAGAGCTGGCCAGGAAGAGGGGCAACCGGGATAGAATCCGGTGCCCCAACCGGGACTAGAACCCGGTGTGCCAGCGCTGCAAGGCGGAGGATTAGCCAATTAAACCATGGCGCCGGCCTGAAAATGAATCTTGATTTGAATGGGGTGGGAGAGGGTGTGGGAGATGGGATGGTGTGGGTGGGGTGGAGGTTATGGGGGGGAAAGCAACTATAATCCAAAATTTGTACTTTTGAAATTTATATTTATAAAATAAAAGTTTAAAAAAAATCGCTGCCACATATAAGAGGCATAATTTAACAAAAGAATTGCTTAAAAGTGAAAAAAAAATAAAGAGACTCTGGAGAAAAATGCAAGTTCTTACCACCCCCAATCAGGGAAGAAACAGCCATCAGGGATCTGAGGCAAAAGGGTCCTGACAGACCACGTAGCAAAGGAACTTGAAACTTCCATCATGTTGTCAGGGTAGGAAATAATCCAGATCAAATTCTGCTGTTATTTGAATTTCCCTTCTCTTAAAATATTTCACATATTTTAAAGCTAGTCTGTTAATTTCCAAGAAGGAAAACAAGTGGAAATTTCACTGGTATTGCATCAGAAATATAGTTCGGCATGTGGAGCAGTAACATTGTGACAGTATTGAATCTTGCAATCAATACGTATCATAAATCTCTATTTTATTCAGTCTCTAATTCTTATTAATTTTATGTCACTTTTAATAAAGTAGTGATTCTAAAAAAGAGGCCTTTTTAAGGGGCCTTTTTGTAGAGTTGCTGTTGAAAAATCCTGGTACGTAGAAATTGCACGTATTTTATTGGATTTATTTCCAGGATTTTGCATTTTTAAAAATAACACTTTCTCTACAACATTTTCATTGATAGTCCTTAAAGCATTTTGTTGCTGAAATATAGGCATGCCACTGATTTGGATATTCTCATATCTACAGACCTTGAAAAATTCATTCTTTTGGATTTTTCTCTCCATTTGTATGCTTATCTCTTCATATCATATTTCTATTCACAGCATCTATTAACAATGGCATATTTATATCTCTAATCTAATTCTGACATGTTTCCTTTCGTTTTCATGTCTTATAGTACTGGTGAAGATCTCCAATGTGGAATGTAAAAAAGCAAATCTCATTAAAACATAAAAAAGGAGGGTAAGCGAGGAGGAGGAAGAGAAGGGACATGTTTGTCAAAGGGCCCAAAGTTTCAGTTAACCTGGAGGAGTAAGTTCCACTGACCTATTGTGCTGCATGGCAGCCACAGTTAAGACATTAAAAATATTTGGCATGAGAGAGAATGAGAGAGACCGAGAGAGATCCCATCTGGTGCGCTTCTCCTCTAATGTCTGGTCAGCTGGTGCTAGGAATCAAAACAGTCCCTCACCCGAGTGGCAAGGACCTAATCACTCCAGAGAAAGCCATCGCCACTGCTCCCCAGGTGTGCACTCACAGGAAGCTGGGGCCAGGGCACAGAGGGGGACCTGGAACCTTACCTCTCTGATAGGAAGCATGCGTGTAAGAAAAACAGATTTTTAACATTCTCACAATAAACAAATTGGTGAAATGATAGTTATGTTAATCAGCTTGACTGAACCACTCTACAATGTATACATAAATCAAAACCTAATATACCTCAGAAATACACATAATAATTTCTCAATTAAAAGTCAATGAATGGCCGGCGCTGCGGCTCATTAGGCTAATCCTCTACCTGCGACGCCAGCACCCCAGGTTCTAGTCCCGGTTGGGGAGCCGGGGTCTGTCCCAGTTGCTCCTCTTCCAGTCCAGCTCTCTGCTGTGGCCCAGGAAGGCAGTGGAGGATGGCCCAAGTGCTTGGGCCCTGCACCCACATGGGAGACCAGGAGAAGCACCCGCTCCTGGCTTCGAATCGGCGCAGCGCGCCAACCGTAGCTGCCATTTTGGGGGGTGAACCAATGGAGAGAAGACTTTTCTCTCTCTGTCTCTCACTGTCTAACTCTGCCTGTCAAAAAAAAAAGTCAATGAATAATTTAAAATGTTGTATGTACTCTAAAACTATGTATAATAGATTATGTCAGCTAGTGACACTCCTTACTCCCAATTACAAATAAAGTTTTGACTAGTTCACAATTATGTATATCTGTAAAATGCATATAAATATACATATATAAAATGAAAGTACCTCAAAAATATCATGGAATATAGAATTAAAAGATAAGTCTGTGGGTCTGGTGCTGTTGTACATTGGGTTAAAGTCCTGGCCTACAGTGCTGGCATCCCATGTGGATGCCAGTTCTAGTCCCAGCTGCTCTCCTGGGAAAGCAGAGGAAGACCTAAGTCCTTGGGCCCCTGCACCACGTGGGAGACCTGGAGGAAGTTCCTGGCTCTTGATCAGCCTAGCTCTGGCCATTGTAGCCATTTGGGGAGTGAACCAGAAGATAGAAGACATTCTCTCTCTCTCTCTCTCTCTCTCTCTCTCTGTCTCTCCCTCCCTTGCTCTATAACTCTTTCAAATACATAAAATAAATCTTTAAAAAGTCTGAAATTCATGTATAGTTTTTTCTCATAATACACATTTTTCATGAACTTTTTGTGAATTCCTTTGTATGCATGGAGTTCAAAATTATTTTCTACCAAAATAAATTTATCCCTTAATTCTTGGAAGTCCACTTGTATATAAATCACCATTTATTAAAAAAATACTTTACATTCCTAGTTTAAGATTTTTCCCACTAATAAGTGCTGAACTTTAACAAATACTATCTACGCATCTAGTAATGAGATCACATATTCCTCCTTTGATGCCACAATTTTCTTAATAAATATGTACCTTTCCTGACATAAATTAGTTTTTTTTTTTTTTTGCATGTCACGTTATACCTTCATTTTCAAAAACTGGATTCAAAACATACTGAAACACTTCACACTTTTAACCATGTCAGGAAAATTTGTTTCAAAGTGTCTACACTAGGTAAGAAAGTTTTTGACAATCTATATCTGCATTGGCTTATAAATCACATAACAATAGAAATATCTGGAAGCAAATCCTTTGAAAATTGAAACTTTACATTCACTTACACATTTCCAAAATGGTGTGTGTAAGTCATCGCAGCTTTATTTATTATAGCAAAAATCTGGAGATAACCACGTACCAGCAGGATGGGCTAGGTTAATGACCACCGCTAAAATCTTGGTGGATTAACAGCACAGTTCACATTCAGCAAAGGGTTTACGTGAGTGCTGCTGACAGGAGTTAGCTTCTGCTAGAATGGAGCTGGGGCAGAAGGAACTGTCTGAAATCCGCCAGGCTTCAGAGAAAGAAGAGAAACAGTAGCAAAGCTGTCCTGTTGCAGAAACAGTGTGAGGACATCAATTGTATTTGCATTTCCTTGTCAAAAGTCAAAGGATGACCAATTCAGGCCCTAATGAGAGAGCTACCTCATAATTCTCTGCCAGGCTAAGGAATCCAATTCTGATGAACTGTTACAGGAACTTCCACAGCTGGCCCTTGAGACCAAATTTTTGGTTCTCTACATCTCAGACTATCACTTTCTTCCAGGGGAAAATACCCCCACATTGCTCCCATTTACTGTTTTGAGCTCGAAGTCCCAGGTCTCAGTAATTCCAGGATTTCATCAAGTACCAGACACACAGCCTTGGAACAGAGACAACACACTTTTTATGATCACTTCCGTTCAGATGCAGAAATAGATCACAAAGACCTATGTTTAGAAACAGCAGTATGCACTGGCCATATACAGGAAGGAGCTTGTTCCCTGGGAGAGGAGAATATGCCTTGATTGGTCTCTAATTTGTCTTCCTAAAAATAACTGTCAGGTCATTGTTCTCCACAGTCCTTGAATCCACCTTTGGGGAGTAATCCTTTTTTCATTATCCTCCCAGGCTACAACAGCAAAGATCATGAGACAATACAACTTTTTAATCAGTGAGAGGCTTTCTCAGCCCATTTTCTGCTCACAGAGCTTGGGAAGCACAAGAGTCCTTGTGAGCATCAAATAATGAATGTCTATTTGAGGCTGCTCTTGCCCTTGGCAGTGTAACTCAAAAAACTTATTGGGACGGACCAAGGGAAAGAACCACTGTTGATGCACATAATAATACAAGAGATTTGAACATTTAATATTCTATCTTAAAATAAATATAAATAAACCAAATACTTTTTCCTCCTCGTACTAATTCTAGCAGTCTATGTACTCCAACATGAACACTACAGCTTCAGTATAGCTCTATAATTATGGTTAGGGAATCTATTATACTGAAATATCAGCTATGTCTTCAAAGAATCTTAACTGGAGGATAAGTAATTGCTAAAGCATTTTCATAACCTCTTGTTACTTCTCCATGAAACTGTCCAATAGAATACGGCACTGTTAATTTATTAGCTGCAAATATTTGTTGAATCTATAACAAGTAAAAATCAACATTTAAATATCAACTAGTAGTAAAACAAAAGCAAATCATATCACCAAAATTGTTACTGAGTAAAAGCATTTTCCCATAAAAACAAAAAATAATCCACAAATCACATCTGAGATTTTAAGTAAACTTTCTAATTGATGAAATTAGGTAATGTCTCATTTTTGCCACAAACGCAGCTGGAATTAGAATTAAAAGTAAGAGGTAGAATTAAGTGGGACTGGCACTGTGATGGAGCAGGTACAACCACTGCCTGTGTTGCTGACTTCCTAGACTGCAGTGCCCATTCGAGTCCCAGCTACTTTGCTTCTGTCCAGCTCCCTGATGACGCACGTGGGAAGCAGATGATGATGGCCTAAGTACTTAGCCCCCTGCCACACGCACGAGAGAACCAGATGGACTTTCAGGCTCTTGGCTTCTGTCTGGCCTTGTCCCAGCCGATGTAGTAACTTGGGGAGTGAACCAACAGCTAAAAGACTGTGCTTGCCACTCAGTCTCTTTTTTCTCTTTGTGTATGTGTGTTTCTGAGTGTGTGTATGTGTCTCTGTGTGTGTGAGTGTCACTGCCAAATAAATAAATCTTTAAAAAAGTAGAATTTAGCAGTGGAAAAATCTGTTAGGGTTATCAGAATGTGTTTCAGAAGTCAATGTTTCAAATAATGATGATTGCCTTCATCTTGATAGCAAAAGTTTAAACAGAGTAATCTTTTTAAAAAAGTTTTACCATTTTGCACATTGACCCTGATGCTAACGTGACTTAGTGGGGAGTGGGACCTGTTAAATTCTTTCACTTTGTATTACCCAGTTTCAGGTTACCTTAGTGACTTTTGCCCTCTCTCTACATAGAACTTAGGTTCCTCCTCTTCATGTAGCATCATCGCACTTGCCACCAGTGGTACTGCCTCCTCTCATTCATGGTTTCTAGTCACCAGGGAACTGGGAAAACAGGTAGCCAATATTTTAGAAACACGAGAAGGGACAGGTGTTTGGCCAAGAATTTGAAATGCTGCTTCGATTTCCAGGGGCTTGGGTTTTCAGCCAGTCTCTACTTCCCATTCCACTTCCCGCTCATATGCGCTCTGGGAGGCAGGGAGTGATGGCTCAAGCACGTGGATCCCTATCACCCACGTGGGAGACCCAGCTTGAGTTCTGCCCTCTGGCTTCTGCCTGGCCCAGCCTTGCTGCTGTGGGTGTTTGAGGAATGAACCAGTGGATGGGTGATCCCTCCTTCTCTGTGTCTGTATCACTGCCTTTACAACAAGAATAAAAAATACAAAGTAGACATCTGAGCTATTTAGCCTTCTTTCTAATAAAGCTTCTGGCATTTTGATCATAGGTTTGTGTCAATTATTTTACATTGGCTTTCATCAGAAAAGTGTTAAAGTGTTAGGATGGATATTTTTGTCACCTAAAGATTTTGCTGACAGATTATAAATTGTTATTGACTCAATTCTGGATAATTACTAAAAAAAAAATACATTTAAAGGGTTCCACATTGATAGAATGGAATTATAACATACTACTTCAAGTTTCAGGTTTTGTCCTCAAAATAGTCATACATTTTATTTGCTTTCACACTCTTGCTAAATTATGGATGATTTGGGGCTTGGGATTTAAAATATTTCTGTTTTTATTATTCTAAATACCAAAGGCAAGTAGTTAAGCAGAAAATGCTTTTGTTCTACCTATCCTGTACTTGAAGAGAAATTATTTCAGATAAAAACATTGAGAATAGCAGAGTGCTGACAGAGCCTTTACATGGGGAACTGCATATCTCATAGGGGCTTGCACCCCTGGCAAAGACTGTGGGGACCAAAGAAGTGAGTGAAGATTTACTTAGCCATGGCTAGCCGAGCTGGAAATGCTAGTACCCTATTTTCTCTTGCCTAAATTCCTCATTAAATGTGTATATGTGAATATTTTCCAGAATCTTCAAAGAACTCCACTCAGGGAACACATTATGTATAAAATACGTTGACTTATTCATAAATACATCAATGTCCAAATTTCCATAAGTAGTTACCTGTCTTGTGGTCTATTCTATCTTTGAATTTTTTGTAACAATTTTTGAGTTCCATACAGAGTTATCCAATTTTAATTTCCAGCCCACTATTCATCATAAATACTGAAGCAATGAATTTTAGCTTTATGCTAAGAAACACGTAACTAAAAGTAAGCTATGCTTTCTGAAACAACATATTGCGCCATATCCTCATTTGGATTATAATAATCCACAGTTGTCTCTATCATACCTAAAAGCTTGGATTCCCCTCATGAATGTGAATCACTCCATGGGGAATTATAAAACATGGAAACTAAGTAAAACCTTCCTCGCTCAGATGTTTTCCTTAAGCACGATGAATAATAAAATGAGTCATATATAATTCATTTGAAACTAAATAAAGAAATGTTAATGCATATAAATACAATGATTTCTTCCCCCAATCCTCAAACATTTTTGGAGATGGAAATTCATCATAGAATCACATAGCTATAAATTATGAGAGGATCTGCAATCTGGCTTAGTGTTTGTAGAAGAGTCATTTTATAAAAGCATTCCTTCAAGTATGGAGTTTAGAATTGGAAAATAAACTCTTAAGAACAAAGTTCTTCCTTTCCTTCTATTTTGGGTCCGAAGGGTAAATGCTCTGTTTTAGCCCACAAAGATTGACTTTTCTTATATGCTTCTTGGGTATATTATTGTAATTTGAAAAGATATTTTGAAAATAGAGGCAATAAAACTGTTTCTGCTTGCCTGCTGTGAAATCCGCCCCATAAGATCTTAAATTGAACTTGCTCAACAGGCAGAGAGCTAGCCGCCTTCTTTCTTCCAAGACACAAGAGAGCTCATTCTGTCAGAGGTAAAGGTCTAGCGGCATTTGTGAAAGGGGGATGTGGAGTGGCCCTGTGATCGCTGCTCCTATCAGCTCAATTCCTAGCATCAGCGCATGCAAAAGAAGAAAAACGTGCACATATGACAAGTAAGAGTACGTTCAAGCACAAGCTAACTGCCTGGAAAAATGTCTGAAGAAGAGAGGACCATTTGAGTTCCACATTTCGTGCTCAGAAATCCAAAAGATCCAGAGTTTAGACATCAGTTTATTTTTTCAGTTGGCTATATGGGAAAACTATGGAAAAAAAAAAATCCATGTTCATCTTGAAACAAGTCTTAACACCTGCTTCAAGTTTCTGAGTTCATCCCCAAATTGGAACCAGGAAGGCAATGAAGGGCAGGGGCCGTCTCTGTGGCACAGTGGGTTCTGCCGCTGCTGGTGGCATCCCATATGAATTTCATCTGCTCAGGTTGCAACCTAGCCCCCTACTAATGTGCCTGTGAAAACAGCCAAAGATGGCCAGGTACCTGGGCCTCTGCGTCCACGTGTGAGACCAGGTAAAGCTCGGGCTTCATCCTGGTCCAGCACCACTCGTTGTGGCCATCTGGGGAATGAACCAGCCACTGGAAGATCTCTCTCTCCTCCTCTCTCTCTGTAACTCTGCCTTTCAAGTAAGTAAATCCCCAAGTAATCTTTTTTTAAAGATTTATTTATTTGAAAGTCAGAGATACACATGGAGAGGAAAGGCAGAGAGAAAGAGAGGTCTTCCATCTGCTGGTTCACTCTCCAGATGGCCACAATGGTCGGAGTTGAGTTGTGCTGATCCAAAGCCAGGAGCCACGAGCTTCTCCCAGGTCTCCCACATGGGTGCAGGGGCCCAAGGACTTGGGCCATCTTCCACTGCTTTCCCAGGCCACAGCAGAGAGCTGGATTGGATGAGCAGCAGCCGGATCTCAAACCGGTGCCCGAATGGGATGCCAGCACCATAGGCGGCAGCATTACCTGCTACACTACAGCGTGGGCTCCCATAAATCTTTTTTAAAAACCCTATCTATTATTTGTCTTCTGTAATAAAATATATTCCTTTTATCCCTTGAATAAAGCAATAATTTTTAAGAAGAAAGTTGCACTTTAAAATTATTTTCAGACTTCCAAATCACAGTAAGCCTTTTTTTATAGTAGGCACCCTGCTAGAGTGCTATTTCAGTCTGTGCACTGAAGCAAAAGATCAATTAGCTCCAGTGGGTATTGGGGCACAATGAGCTAAGCCACAGCTTGCAATGCCAGCATCCCATACCTGAGCACTAGTTCAAGTCCCAGATGTTCTGCTTCTGATACAGCTCCCTGCTAACATGCCTGGGAAGGCAGCAGAAGATGATCCAAGAGCTGGAGCCTCTACTGCGCCTGTGGCAGACCAGGATGGAGTTCCTGGCTCTTGGCTTCAGCCTGGTCCACAGCATCCCACATTAGAGTGCTGATTCTAGTCCTGACTGCTCCGGGTCCAATCCAGATCCCTGATGATGTGCCTGGGAATGCAAAAGATGGCCTAAGTACTGGCACCTCTGCTATCCACATGGGAAACCAAGATGCAATTGCGGGGTCCTGTCTGTCCCCTGGGCCAGCCTTGGCCATGGAAGCCATTTGAGTAGTGAATCAGCAGATGGAAGATCTCTCGCACTCTCCTCTCTATAACTCCGCCTTTCAAACAAATTTATTTAAAAAAGAATTGACAGAACATCTGGAACGTGAGGGGCCTCCAGAGAACAGAGGAGGATGGGATTCGCTGGTTAGTTACAATGTGTAAAATGTAAAGTCAACCCCTAGGCAAGTCTTCCAAGTAGATTAAATCATCATAAAGACGGAAGACATTCCTGGATTCCACAGAGAATAAAGTTGACGGTGTCTTCACCGGAGAGAGCATCATAGAGCGCTGCCTCAGCTTTCACAAGGGACAGCATCAGACTGTGGGGAAATTAGGCACACGTGGCAATTCAAAGATGGTACCCAAAGGAAGTAAGGTGGGCGGTACCCAAAGTCGGTAACCACCAAAGCTGAATGGCCATGCAGCATCAGGGGAGGTGACAACTGATGACGAGTGTACGGACATATGGCTGGTCTTGTAAAAAGTCGCCCTGTAAAATGAACTTTTAAGTAATTGGTTGGTCCTGAAGCCCTGCCCCAGTAATCCTGTGGTCTTGTGCTTTAAAAGGCTTTGCTACATGCCAATAAACCGAGTTCTTGCTTGCTTGACTTGACTCCCCGCTGTGTCTGACTGTCTCCGGGATCGGGAGGCTGGGGAACGGGCGAGCGGTGCACTTACCTTTCTTCGGACCTAGGCCATCCTCGTTTGGGTGGACTAAGACCCTGCATCAGACCACACGCAGGTCAGTCTGTTTCCGGCCCTCGCCCCACCTCTCACACCCTCCCATCATGGCAGCCTGCCTCTCTGCTGACCCTGCTTGCTTCCCTCACTGGAGCCCTCCTCTCGCCCCTGATGAATGTGACTTGAAGACCCTCTTGACGTTGAGGCTACAGGTAGATGGACAGCTGCCACCTCACACTCACCTGTTAGCAGGCTGTGGTTGCCATAATGCTGCGGAAATTGGCCTCCCCAGTGGAATGAGGGGCTGGCCAGGTAACATGCCAGGGAAATGCCACGTCCCTTTGGAGTTAACTTTAACCAGAAGCAGATGGGAGACAGGGAGAAGCCCGA
The DNA here is from genome assembly GCF_033115175.1 of Lepus europaeus. Taxonomy (NCBI): domain Eukaryota; kingdom Metazoa; phylum Chordata; class Mammalia; order Lagomorpha; family Leporidae; genus Lepus; species Lepus europaeus. The sequence goes on along the minus strand of NC_084846.1, from coordinate 57,480,369 downwards.
GACACTCTCTTCTCCGGCCAGGCTGCGTCAGCTCTGCTGCGCACCACTCTGCTGCTCCGTCTTACTCTGCTTTCATCCTCACTTACGTTTCCACAGGACTGCACCCCATAGGGTCACAAGTGCATCCAGTAAAATCAGGGTGAGCGTCTTGCCTCAGGCTCTCCTTCTAGGAAACCTAACTAATTGAGAAGTGGGGCCAGTGCCGTGGCTCAACAGGCTAATCCTCCGCCTTGCGGCGTGGGTACACCGGGTTCTAGTCCCGGTTGGGGCACCGGATTCGGTCCCAGTTGCTCCTCTTCCAGGCCAGCTCTCTGCTATGGCCCAGGAGGGCAGTGGAGGATGGCCCAAGTCCTTGGGCCCTGCACCCCATGGGAGACCAGGAGAAACACCTGGCTCCTGCCATTGGATCAGCGCGGGATAAGCACCTGGCTCCTGCCATCAGATCAATGCGATGCGCCGGCCACGGCGGCCATTGGAGGGTGAACCAACGGCAAAAGGAAGACCTTTCTCTCTGTCTCTCTCTCTCTCTCACTGTCCACTCTGCCTGTCAAAAATTAAAAAAAAAAAAAAGAGAGAGAAGTGGGATAATCAGGAAAAATAGAAAACCACCCTTCCCCTTCTTGCAACTACTTCTCAGTTGTGTGCAAATGAAAGGGATGAAACAGTAAGAAATTAGGCAAACAGGACAATAAAAGTGAATGCACTACACTGAGCCATAACACTCAACAGTTGCCTCAGGGATAAAAATATGAGCTAAGCTGCTTGACTTTGGGTCAGAGCTTGTGTAAGCTAGCAAGCTTGAGAGAGAATTTACTATGGTTCCTGGCGAGACTGTTTACATTCCCAGGACTTTTATATATTGTATATGCTTTCAAAGTAACTGTCCAGTAAATAGAATGTGATGATAACTTTAAATGATATTGCCAGGAACATAAGGAAATGAATAGGAAAAGATAGAAACTTTCAAAAAAATGAATTGAACACTTTCAGGCAACATTGCACAATGATAGCAATACTGATGGGGAGTACATGTGTGTGGTGATTTAGAAAGGTGCTTTTTGGGTGGGCACTGAGCCTAGTGGTTAACATGCTGCTTGAGATGCCTGCAGCCCATCTCAGAGTGCCTTGGTTAGAGTCCTAGTACCACTCCCAATTCCAGCCTCCTGCTAACGTGCTCTCTGGAGACAGCAGGTGATGGCTCACCTACTTGGATTGCTTCCAGTCATGTGGGAAACCTGTATTGAGTTTCCACTTCTTAGATTCAGCCTGGGCCTGTTCCAGCTATTGTGGGCATTTAGGGAGTGAACCAGCTGATAAGAGCTGTCTGTCTCTCTCTCTCCCTCTCTCTCTCTCCCACTTGGTCTCTCTCAAATACATAATTTTTTTAAAAGTTAAACTGTTTCTAACGTCTCCAAATTTAGAGTACAAACAAAAATCCACAATGTGCTTATGAGCAACCTGGAATGTGTAAGCTGCTTATTTTCTACATGCAATTAGCCAGGAATGATATAATTTCACTTTTCATTTTCTCACTTACATATTTTGATACAAAGACCTTGTTAGGAGGCTTGGGAGAAGGCTCAAACATTTTATACGAAAATTTTGCCTGGGAATGCCAAGCTAATAATGAGATATGCTTTCTTATAAAGTGAGTGAAGTGACACACAAAGAATTTGCCAGTTCCCATCAGCAGCAAAGCTATCTAGGCAGAAGGTAAGAAAGGAGACTCTTTAAAAACCCATAAGCCGTCTTACGTAAATGCAAGGTCCGCCTTTGTGATCACTCTGCAAGTTCAAATGCAGCTTTGAGACTTCGCCAGCTTTGTTACAGTGATTAAGATAGCCACAGAATAGGGGGAAAGTTCTATAGTTGCAAGGCACCTGCCACAGTGCAGCAACTGAGCACAACCAAATTGTCCAGAGGAATAGTCACATACCAGCTAGAAATCACCTGCTACTCTGTGCAGCTGTGGCAGAAGTACCAAAGAAATTGAGAAAAATAAAGGATGCAGCACGGAAACCAATAATATCACAAGTAGTGAGTGACAGCACATCTTATCCACTTGTGCAAAACATGATCAGAGAGAGGCTTGGAAGAAAATACCACAAAATATTGTTCATAAAGAGATGGTCATGTTTTGCTTATTAAATAGAACGTGTAGATTCAACTAGACTTATCATTTAAGACTGAGAATCAAAGGAAAAATACCCTGTACTTCTTCAGTGTTATTGATATAAGAAAGTAAAAATGAAGAATGACTTGTTAGTCATTGGAGAAGACTGTACATAAGAGTGCCAGTGGAATAAATATTGTATTTCTGATTTCTTAAGGAACTGTTGGCCCATGAGATCATCTATTAGGATTGGAAAGGTTACCCTCTCCCTAATATCATGCCCTATTAAAGATGTGTTACTCTTGATTAAGCAATCCTGTCTCTAAAATGCAAGTGCCCCAAGAGGATTAAATGTATGATAGTCATTAAAATTCATGTGAATTTCTCAAACTAAACGCTTTCTTTAATGCCAACTGAATTCCTCGCAAAGATGCAAAGCTGTTAGCTATAACTGTTATGCCAGCGTGGATAATCACACTAAGAAAATTCTAGGCTTCTAGAAGCTACCTGAGAACACCAGAACAGAATACATTAGGTCATTCAAAATGTTGTGTGTTTCTAACCTTACCTTGCTCTTTTATTATATCAGTAGGGACTTACACTCCCTTTACCAAATTATTCTCAGACTTCAAATGAAGCAGAGTATACACATCCAAGACCTACCCAAAATACAGCAGGACAGATACTGAGTAACGACCACAAAGGAAATACACTTATCCCTTGCCTCACTCAGCTTTTCTGTTTCTATATTATCTATTCCTCTCTCTACTAAAAGCTTTGTACAAAATGTGCAGCACTGGTATCTCCTGTGATCATCTTAGAAATATAGAATATAATGTGGTTTCTCAGACTACTAAATTAGATTCTGTATTTTAATAAGGTTCCTAGATGATGTGTAAAATTTGGGAAGGAGTATCATTTTGTTTATTAATTTTAATCTTTTCTCCATCTTTAATTTTCCTTCTTTCCTATTTGCTATTGAATCTCTTGATTTCCATCATTATCTTCACTCTCTCCTCTTTTCAATATTTCTTCCAGTATTTCAGTACATATCCAGTAATGATTTCCCAACTTTGCACATGGACTTCTATTAAGAAAACCCTGTTAGGGTTGGCACTGTGGTGCAGTGTGTTAAGCTGCCACCTGCAGCACCAGCATCCCATATGGACAACAGTTCAAGTCCCCACTGCTCCACTTCCAATCCTGTACCTGAAAATGCTCCTTGGAAGGCAGGGAAGATGGCCCAAGTGCTTGAGCTCCTGCATCCACATGGGAGACCCAGAAGAAGCTCCAGGCTTCTGGCATCTGCCTGGCCCAGCCCATTTTAGCTATCTGGGGAGTGAACCAGTGAATGGAAGATTTCTCTCTCTCTCTCTCTCTCTCTCTCTCTCTCTCTCTCTCTCTCTCTATCTCCTTCTCTAATTCTTTCAAATAAAAATAAATAAATCTTTAAAAATAATACCACCATGCCTGATTGTTGCCACCCATTTATACTCAGTTCTAATATCATTTCAATGAATGCTTCCCAAGTCGTCAACAGCTCACTTCGTAATTCTTATCAGTCTCCACAGCATACCATACATTAACAGTATTCCCTCTCACTACACTTTAACTTATTTGAGAGATTCTAGTTAAGTGCCCAGAACTTCTAATGCTCTTGGTAAATTCTGCACAAAGCTTGGCTGAGACACAACCCATTACTAGATTCAATGGAGGCCAGAGACGGACTTTATTTCTGGATGAACTTCTCTTCCCCCAGCTGGGACATCACTTGTTGAGGTTTTTTAAAGAAAGCCTTTGACCTCTGTGGTTCTTGTAAAGTGACACTTCTTCACCACCGCATACAATATTTGGCTGAAAGAATTCCCAAGAGGATGTTGTAATGTTTTCTTTCTCCTGAAGATAACAAATACTCTCATATATTATACTTCATATGGGCACACCTCAGTCACTACAATTTCAAGTTTCCTAGAGAGGCCATCAACACCCAGACTCAAAATACATCATCCTTTTGTGTATCCACTCATCAATACCATGTTCCACCTGACTACAGTGCCCAACCCACACTCCCCTGGGCACTCACGTTCTGATGTAGGGCCCCAGGTGTCCGCCATGCCTTCTCTGAAAGCTCATCTCTTACTATTCCTCTAAAGGAAACCTTGCTGTAGTCCCACCACACTGCTTGTCTTCCAATTCTTCCTGTCCAGCAGAAGCATCCTCTCCATCCTCAACAAGCCTCAGATTGTATGAGGAGGAAGATGACTCCCTGCACTTCAGTGTATAATTCTTCTCTATTTCCTCAAATATATTCTTCTAATGAAATTCCTCCTTAGACTTTGCCATCATTGGTCTTTTTATTTTTGACAGGCAGAGTTAGACAATGAGAGAGAGAGAGAGACAGAGATAAAGATCTTCCTTCCATTGGTTCACCCCCAAATGGCCGCTACGAAGCCAGGAGCCAGGTGCTTCTCCTGGTCTCCCACGCAGGTGCAGGCAACCAAGGACTTGGGCCATCCTCCACTGCCTTCCTGGGCCACAGCAGAGAGCTGGACTGGAAGAGGGGCAACCGGGACAGAACCCAGCGCCCCAACCAGGACCGGAACCCAGTGTGCCGGCGCCGCAGGTGGAGGATTAGCCAAGTGATCCACGGCGCCAGCCCATTGGTCTTTATTTATTGACGTTTTTGCCCTTCCTCTCATGACTGCACTAAAGATTCTGGGAAGATTCTCAACCTTTACGTAGCTCCCTGTGGAGAGCTTCAACCTCTCACTTCTTTGACCTCCTCACTGTCTGCACAAGTTACTCCACTTCAGCTCTGTCATGCCCTCTCATGAACCTTGTCATTAGACCTTGTCATCAGAATGGCTGTATCACATCTAATGTCACTATTTCCTATATCTCCAGTTAATATATACTTGGAATAATATTTTGGCCTTTTAGGGCCAAGTAGGGAATCAGAATTCTATAACTTTTAGCCAACAGTCATAATGTCAGTGGAGACACTTGGAGATGCAGTAGTCTCACTTCTACTCAGCAATAAAGAGAACACTCTTGTCTGGTTTCAACAAACGTTAACCAGGAAAACACACTTTGCTCCTCTGACAGTAAGGAGGCATAACACACATACCTATCAGGAATCATGTGAAACAAAGTCAGCTAAAAAGAAGGATTAAATAAGATCTAGAGACACATACAGAGTACCCAAATGTCCAGTTTCAATGAAAAAATCACTCATCATATCAAGACCCAGATATAAATCAAACAGAATTTTCAAAGACAAATAATAGATACTCGCTGAGATGTTGCAGATTTTAGAATTATTGGATGTGTATTTTACATTATATTAGTGCTCCAACAAGCAATTATTAATGTGATTAAATTAAATGATGAGCTAGAATGTCAGGTCAAATAAAAGACATAAAAGAATAAAATAGAAGTTTTAGAAGTGGGGGAGCAAATATTTAGACTAGTGGTTAAAGACACATGTGTCCCACATCAGAGTGTCTTGCTTAATTGCTGGTTCCAGTTGCCTGCCAATTCAGACACTGGGAGGCAGTAGTGATGACTCAAGTAGTTGGCTATGTTGCCATGGGAGACCAGGATTGCTTTCTCAGGTCCTGGCTCTGGCCCCAGTTTAGTCCAAGGTTCTACAGGCATTCGGGGGAGTGAAACCAACAGATAGAGGTATGCTCTCTATCAAATAAACAGTAACACTTTTAAAAAATTATAAAAATTTTAGATTTAACTTAGAAATTTAGCTGAGGTGGTTCTGAAGTATAATGTTCAAAGTATGTCCTGGTTCCTTCTTACTGTTTTTAGCAACATGCAAGAAGAATGAGACAAGGCAAAAGGACAATTTTTAAATAAAAAGATACCAAAGGATGGTGATCGTGGGAAATGTCAGCCTGTACAGATGACAAAAGACTAAAATATAGGAAGGATTTTTCTAGAGAAAAATATGAGTATGGCTCTATAACCTTTGGACAACACCTTAAAAGGCCAAAAGTTCACAGTACTCACACAAGAGCTACTAACTAAATCAAATGCTGACTCACTGATCCCTTTTGCCATGTCAGCAGATACCAAGAACAGAAGAGATTAGCTCAAATATTTGTTGACAAACTTCTCATTTAGTGCAATAAATCCTCAAGCCATGAAGAGGCCCAGGAGTTACTTGAGATTGTAATACAAGTTGGAACCCTGCCAGTTTGTCTCAAAAGGAACAAAGAGAAGACAAAATGAATAAAAGCAGATGGTTCCGCAATATCCCACCATCAACAAACAAGCTGAAAAAAGTTAGTAACTCAGAAGGTGGAGTCAAGAACCCAAGGTAGGTGCCATGAGCATTAAGGGTAGATCAGTGATCAAAATGCTTAAGCTACCAATCATATAAAACATCAATAAATCTTGATCACATATTGCAGTTAAATAAGCAAATCTAAGCCGGCGCCGTGGCTTAACAGGCTAATCCTCCGCCTTGTGGTGCCGGCACACTGGGTTCTAGTCCCGGTTGGGGCGCTGAATTCTATCCCAGTTGTCCCTCTTCCAGGCCAGTTCTCTGCTATGGCCCGGGAAGGCAGTGGAGGATGGCCCAAGTCTTTGGGCCCTGCACCTGCATTGGAGACCAGGAGAAGCACCTGGCTCCTGGCTTCGGATCAGCATGATGCACCGGTCGCAGCAGCCATTGGAGGGTGAACCAACAGCAAAACGGAAGACCTTCCTCTCTGTCTCTCTCTCTTTCACTACCCACTCTGCCTATCCAAAAAAAAAAAAAAAAAAAGCAAATCTAATGAGACTACATACTACATGATTCTGTTTGTACAGCATCTTGACAGAAGCATGGCCACAGAGACAGTAAGTAGGTCAATATTACCAAAAGTTAATGAGTAGTACACCTTGGAGGGCAGAATAGGTTATACAGGATGTTTTATGGTGGTTTAACTATTTTATGTGATGGTTTAGTCGTGAATAGATGCACTCCAGTTTTCAAAAGTATTAAAACATTACAGCACAAAGAATGAGCCTTAAACAAGAGAATGTTTTTAAAAATCATTAAGGAAATTGAGTATTGACAGATTAAATGCAGACTGTGACCCTAAAATAATTTATAACAAAAATGTATGAGGTCAACTACATGAGGTGGGGAGGTATCGATGTAGGTAACTTAGGAAGTGAATGGATTATGTAAGACTAAAAGCAAAGGGAACTCTCTGTGAGGGTTGTACTCTAGTTCATAAAGTATTTCCCAAAGGGATCCAAGTCAATTCCAGAATCACTATACATCTGTAGTGGAATTAACAAGTAAGTGAATAGTGCATGAGAGCCTGGTTCCTCAGTATCGAAGTTCAACTTTACGACAAGCAAGGGGAAAAGGCTGGAGTAATCCTGGTGGTAATGAATCACATTGGATACAAGAGTATAGAAACACAACATTATATATATATATATATATATATATATATATATATACACACACACACACATATATATGCACACATATATATAAAGTTTCATGCAAATAGAAATGTGAATATGTATGTGTACATGTGCTCATTAGTACAGTATTCACAAATATATTCCTTTGATCATTTAGAGAAGACTTAGAAATAATGGCATCTCAATAGCGACAAACACACCTAGAACCCAGAACTTTTTTTTTTAAAGATTTACTTATTTATTTGAAAGTCAGAGTTACACAGAGAGAGGAGAGGCAGAGAGTGAGAGAGTGGTCCTCCATTCGATGGTTCACTCCCCAGTTGGCCACGACTGCCGGAGCTGCGCTGACCTGAAGCCAGGAACCTCCTCCAGGTCTCCCGGGTGCAGGGGCCCAAGGACTTGGGCCATCCTGCACTGCCTTCCCAGGCCATAGCAGAGCCAGATAGGAAGAGGAGCAGCCGGGACCAGAATCAGTGCCCACATGGGATGCTGGCGCTTCAGGCCAGGGCGCCAACCCACTGCACCACAGCGCCGGCCCCGAATCCAGAACTTTTAATACCATTCTCTACAAAATGAACTGGATATATATGAAGAAATGGCTGATTCGCAGGTAGAGGCATGAATATACAAGATGAATATGGAACTTTTTGTAATGTCTGAATGCAAAGGAGTGCTCTGAGAAAAATCACACAGTAGTAAGGATATGTCAAAGGGACACACAAACCAATTTAAAGAGTTCCCAATTGCCAAAGCTGGAACAATTTAAAAAACAAAATAAAGCAATATTGGATTATAGCTCACAGCATAAAATATGAGTACGGTGATATAAATAATTGAATAAATACATAAAAAGAGTAGACAAATATCCTTCTCAGAAAATTTCTACATAATGCATGAAGATATTACACTCTCAAGGAGGTGAGGCATCATTTTCCCATCCTTATGTTTGTGCTAAATACAGTTAATTCCTTGCAAAGAATAATTTTACAATGAAATAACTTGATAAATATTGCCTCAGTCTGGTGACAAAGGTCAACATCAACAGTCTTTCATCATGTTGATAGCATTTGTCCTTGAAGAGATATGATAACATCATGCATCCTCTGTGATCTTCTTCCCCCAAATCTATAACCTAACTCTACATATGAGGAAAACATCAGACAGATCCCAGCAGGACAACAACGTGTCTGGTCAGTCCTCATCAAAACTGTCAAGATCATTAAAAACAGGGAAATTCTGAGACACTGTCACAGCCAAGTGGAGTCTAAGGAGATATGTGGTTAAATAGAATGTGATACCCTGGATGAGATCACAGGAAACCATCACAGGAACACTAGGTAAAGACTAAGAACTGAATAAAACATAGACTTTCTAATAATGTACAAACATTGGTTGTATATTGGGACAAGAGTGCCACACTGATGGAAGACAGTAATAGGAAAAACCAAGTGGAATTTAGTCTTATCTTCACAACATTTCTGGGAATCTAAAGTACTCAGAAATAAAGAGTTTATTTTGCTAAATGCATAAAACTTAATAAGCACATATTTCTCAAACTTTTGCCACCGTTCCATAACTAAAATATACTCAACTACTCTGAAGAGATGAGCCATTTAATAAAAGGACCAGAACTATGTCCAAATCCAACCCAAGGTTTGGAGCATACGTCTCTGTGTGTGGCGACTAGCAGATGAGTAAGAGTTTTCCAACCTGGAGTGCATGACACAACCTGTGGGTGTTACAAACGTGATCAGTGGTATCAAATCATCTTAGCTCTACCACTTCTAAATCCTAGACTCCGGTGTTGGTTAAGAAAGGAAGATTGCTTATCACAGCTCATTTGTTTATACGCTATTTTCCCATCAATACAAATCCTCCAGGGTGTAATAGCTCTTGAGGCAATTTCCAGTTGGTCCATTTCATAACCCCTGGTTGAATCACAGTTAATTTATCTCTAGCTCAGCCTCCCTATTATTTTTTCAACTTTTATTTAATAAATATAAATTTCCAAAGTACAACTTTTGAATTTAGCAGCTTTCCCCCCCATAACCTCCCTCCCACCCGCAACCATCCCAGCTCCAACTCCCTCTCTCATCCCATTCTTCATCAAGATTCATTTTCAATTATCTTTATATACAGAAAATCAACGTAGTATATACTAAGTAAAGATTTCAACAGACTGCGCCCACACAGACACACAAAGTACAGAGTACTGTTTGAGTAGTAGTTTTACTGTTAATTCGCATACTATTGTTATCCAAAGGCTTTGGTGTTCTTGCCAAACCACCACTCCACACAGCATTGTAATCAAGAACACAGCTTAATGTCCTCTCTTGGCTTCTGAGAGACTGCAGAGCAGAGTGGCCTGTATTGGTGCTTGCACCCACAGCTAGACCCCTTAGATGATTTTCTTTAACCTTGACAATATTTGTCTGTTAGGCGGGGAATGCTCATATGACACAAAGGAAGATTGACAAGGGTGTTGTAAAGAGGGCAGCAGTGAACAGCTTGGTTACCAGCACATCACTGAATCTATTACTGCATCAGAGGGCAATTGAGTCTACGAAGGAATGGGCCTGCATCAGGAGACCATCCCGAAACCGGGGGATACAGCTGACAAATCTCTAAAGTACACTTTCTAAAAGGGAAAATCCACATTCTGACCAGAATACACTGGGATGAAAACTGAGGAGGAGGAAGTAAGAGATTTCTATTACCACACCCTTGCACTGTTTTTAAAGTTCTATTCAATAACATACTATGAACAGCAAGCCTTGGCCTCTTCACTCTCTTTCTTTTGGGGAAGCAAGAACTGAGAGGCCACCTGCTTCTGTGTACTAAGCTCAGCTTATACCAGCACCCTATATCTGAAAACAATAATTTGTCATACCCTTCCATCAAGCCCCAAGAACAACGTGAGAATTCATCAGAGTATAGCTGTGAATCACGTAGACTATTTATGAGGGCAGTGCCACTGCAATGTAATTTACAGTGTTATTCTCATAGAACAATCTTTGGTGTGACCTGTGTTCCGAACATTTCCAATTTTTCCACTTTATAGTTAATGATAAAATGTCATTCAAGCTGCAATTTTTAAAAGATTTAAGGCAGATGTTAAACTGAATCTGGTATTAAGACTCATTTTCTGAAGTGACTGTTACACAGTAATACAAACAATTTCAGCATGGAACAAAAGATTGATATAAATTAGTAAAAATAATTTTCAGTAAAAAATATAAAGCAGAAATATGTGTAGTTTCACATATAGCTCAGAGATCACATAAATGCCAGAGAGAAGTGACAGTTTCTAAAATAAATGTGTTTTTTATGAAAAGCAAAGTAGTAAAACAAGCAAAATAGATGCATAAAATGGGTAAATTTTCAGTGTATTACTTATTGCTGCCTCAGGGGAGCTGTAAATTACAAACTTGTTTTTAACTTTTTTTTGGTATTCATGAATATATCGTATATCCATTCTTTATTCTACAGCCCTTGTGATTTGACCCTTTTCTGATTTATAATCTTCCTTAAGGTTTATAAATCAGAAAGTAATAGATATTTGAAAGGATTTGTGAAAAAATAATATGCAATTATGGATAGGATACTGAACTCTGGAAACATTAAAACAAAAAGGCAAACCAAGCATAAGATTTTATTTCATCTTCCCTTATACAAACACTTCTATATAAAGCTTAGTCTTCCACTTTTGTCTTTCAAAAATGTAATTTCTATCAAAGTTTTAAATGATTGAGTCTTTGTTCATCAGCCCTTACTTTGTTGTAGGTCAAGGTGATTAATTCTATAGTGAAAAGGATACTGATGATATACTTGTAGAAAATAACTTAGATTAAAATATTTTTATGTTATGATAATACTCTTTCAGAAGAGTCATTTTATTGTTTAACCTGGAGGTTAAAGCACTTTATCCCAGCCTCTGGAGTTATAGAGAAAAAAGGCAGAGAGAAACACCTCTGAGGTGAGTTGTCCCACACAATCAGGACCCTAAAGCGCTTATCCAACATTCATTCACATGGTTGCAATTAGGAACTGAAGCAAATGTAGCAAGAGCTACTAGAAAAATGTATAATTATTTATCTTAGAAGCAGAAAATCAACATATAGAATTGAACTTTAAATAATATGCCCAAGCTGGAGTTAATGCATCATTCTTAAGACCCATAGGATTCCTTCTTTAAAAAGCCACAATTGGAAATGAACTCAAACCCTAGCAAATGATGGAACAAAATCAGGAACAGAATCAGAAATAATGAATTTAGCCACTTCTCACAAAAGTATTTGACAATACGAAGTACAAAGTGTCAAAGCTGGTACAGCAGACGACAGTGTGGCCACGTACGTAGGTTACTCAAAATGTACTATCTATTGTGCTTAAGAAAACTGAGAACCTAAATTTCCAAAGTACAGCTTAGTTCCCCCGACCCACAACCCTCCCATCTCCCGCTCCCTCTCCCATTCCATTCACATCAAGATTCATTTTCAATTATCTTTATATACAGAAGATCAATTTAGTATATATTAAGTAAAGATTTCATCAGTTTGCCCCCACACAGAACATAAAGTGCAAAATACTGTTTGAGCACTAGTCATAGCATTAATTCACATTGAACTACACATTAAGGACAGAGATCCTACATGAGGAGTAAGTGCACACTGACTCCTGTTGTTGACTTAACAAATTGACACTCTTGTTTAAGGCGTCAGCAATCTCCCAAGGCTCTAGTCATGAGTTGCCAAGGCCATGGAAGCCCCTGAGCTTGCCGACTTTGATCTTATTTCAACAAGGCCATAGTCAAAGTGGAAGTTCTCTCCTCCCTTCAGAGAAAGGTAGCTCCTTCTTTGATGGCCCATTCTTTCTACTAGGATCTCACTCACGGAGATCATTCATTTAGGTTCTTTTTTTTTTTTGCCAGAATGTCTTGGCTTTCCATGCCTAAAATACTCTCATGGGCTCTTCAGCCAGATCCAAATGACTTAAGGGCTGATTCTGAGACCAGAGTGCTGTTTAGGACATCTGTCATTCTATGAGTCTACTGTGTATCCCGCTTCCCATGTTGGATTGTTCTCTCCCTTTTTTATTCTATCAGTTAGTATTAGCAGACACTAGTCTTGTTTATGTGAGCCCTTTGACTCTTAGACCTATCAGTGTGATCAATTGTGAACTGAAATTGATCACTGAGACTAGTGAGATGGCATTGGTACATGCAACCTTGATGGGATTTTATTGGAATCCACTGGTACATTTCAAACTCCACCACTTGGGGCAAGTCAGCTTGAGCATGTCCCAAATTGTACATCTCCTCCCTCTCTTATATTTAACAGAGATCACTTTTCAGTTAACTTTAAACACCTAAGAATAATTGTGTATTAATTACAGAGTTCAACCAATAGTATTAAGTAGAACAAAAAAAATACTACAAGGGATAAAGTATTAAATTGTACATCAACAGTGATGACAAGGGCTGATCAAGTCCCTGTTTCTCATAGTGTCCATTTCACTTAACAAGGTTTCATTTTTGAGCTCGGTTAGTTGTCACCGATCAGGGAGAACATATGATATTTCTCCCTCTGGGATTGGCTTCTTTCACTCAGCACGATGTTTTCCAGATTCCTCCATTTTGTTGCAAATAACCAGATTTCATTGTTTTTACTGCTGTATAGTATTCTATGGAGTACATGTCCCATAATTTCTTTATCCAGTCTACTGTTGATGGGCATTTGGGTTGGTTCCGGGTCTTAGCTATTGTGAATTGAGCTGCAATAAACATTAATGTGCAGACAGCTTTTGTGTTTGCCAATTTAATTTCCTTTGGGTAAATTCCAAGGAGTGGGATGGCTGGGTTGAATGGTAGGGTTATATTCAGGTTTCTGAGGAATCTCCAGAGTGACTTCCATAGTGGCTTTACCAGTTTGCATTCCCACCAACAGTGGGTTAGTGTCCCTTTTTCCCAACATCCTCTCCAGCATCTGTTGTTTGTAGATTTCTGAATGTGAGCCATTCTCACCGGGGTGAGGTGAAACCTCATAGTGGTTTTGATTTGCATTTCCCTGATTGCAAGTGATCTTGGACATTTTTTCATGTGTCTGTTGGCTACTTGGATTTTCTCTTTTGAAAAATGTCTATTGAGGTCCTTGGACCAACTCTTAAGTGGGTTATTGTTTTGATATTGTGGAGTTTCCTGATCTCTTTATAGATTCTGGTCATTAATCCTTTATCGGTTGCATAGTTTGCAAATATTTTCCCCATTCTGTTGGTTGCCTCTTCACTTTCCTGTTTCTTTTGAAGTACAGAAACTTCTCAATTTGATGCAATCCCAAATGTTAATTTTGGCTTTGACTGCCCGTGCCTCTGGGGTATTTTCCAAGAAGTCTTTGCCTGTGCCTATATCTTGCAGGATTTCTCCAATGTTCTCTAATAATTTGATGAAGTCGGGTCATAGATTTAGATCTTTAATCCATGTTGAGTGGATTTTTCTATAAAGTGAAAGATAGGAGTCTTGCTTCATGCTTCTGCATGTGGAAATCCAGTTTTCCCAGCACCATTTATTGAATAGACTGTCCTTACTGCAGGGATTGGTTTTGGATCTTAGGTCAAATATAAGTTGGCTGTAGATGTTTGGATTGATTTCTGGTGTTTCTATTCTGTTCCATTGGTCTACCCATCTGTTTCTGTACCAGTACCATGCTGTTTTTATTATAAATGCCCTGTAGTATGCCCTGAAATCTGGTATTGTGGTGCCTCCGGCTTTTTGTTGTGCAAGATTGCTTTAGCTATTCGAGGTCTCCTGTGTCTCCATATGAATTTCAGCATCATTTTTTCCAGATCTGAGAAGAACGTCTTTGGTATTTTAATTGGTATCGCATTGAATCTATAAATTACTTTTGGGAGAATGGACATTTTGATGATATTGATTCTTCTGATTCTTCCAATCCATGAGCATGGAAGATTTTTCCATTTTTTGGTATCCTCTTCTATTTCTTGCTTTAAGATTTTGTAATTTTCATCATAGAGATCTTTAACGTCCTTGGTTAAGTTTATTCCAAGGTATTTGATTGTTTTTGTGGCTATTGTGAGTGGGATTGATCTTAGAAGTTCTTTCTCAGCTGTGGCATTACCTGTGTATACAAAGGCTTTTGATTTTTGTGCATTGATTTTATATCCTGCTCCTTTGCCAAACTCTTCTATGAGTTACAATAGTCTCTTAGTAGAGTTCTTTGGATCCCCTAAATAATCTTATCATCTTCAAAAAAGGATAGTTTGACTTCTTGCTTCCCAATTTATATCCCTTTAATTTCTTTTTCTTGCCTAATAGCTCTGGCTAAAACTTCAAGTACTATATTGAATAGCAGTGGTGAGAGTGAGCATTCCTGTGGTACCAGATCTCAGTAGAAATACTTCCAACTTTTCCCCATTCAATAGAATGCTGGCCATGGGTTTTTCACAAATTGCTTTGATTGTATTGAAGAATGTTCCTTCTATACCCAGTTTGCTTAGGGTGTTGGATTTTATCAAATGCTTTCTCTGCATATACTGAGATAATCATGTTTTTTTTTTCTGCAGTCTGTTAATGTAGTGTATCACATTGATTGATTTGTGAACATTGAACCATCCCTGCATGCCAGGGATAAATCCCACTTGGTCTGGGTGGATGATCTTACTGATGTGTTGCTGCATTCTATTGGACAGTATTTTATTGAGGATTTTTGCATGTATGTTCATCAGGGAAATTGGTCTGTAATTTTCTTTCAATGCTGCATCTTTCTCAGGCTTAGGAATTAAGGTGATGCTGGCTTCATAGAAAGAATTTGGGAGGATTCCCTCTTTTTCAATTGTTCTGAATAGTTTGAGAAGAATTGTTGTTAGTTCTTCTTTAAATGTCTGGTAGAATTCAGCAGTGAATCCATCTAGTCCTGGGCTTTTCTTTGTTGGGAGGGCCTTTATTACTGTTTCAATTTCTGTCTCAGTTATGGGTCTGTTTAGTTTTTCTATGTCTTCCTGGTTCAATTTACGTAGGTTGTATGTGTCCAGGAATCTATCCATTTCTAATAGATTTCCCTGTCTGCTGGCATACAAGTCCTTGTAGTAATTTCTGGTGATTCTTTTTATTTCTGTGGTGTCTGTTGTTACGTTTCCTTTTTCATCTCTGATTTTATTGATTTGAGTCTTTTTTTTTTTAGTTGGTTCAATCGTGTGTCAATTTTGTTTATTTAAAAATAAAACAGCTCCTCGTTTGGCTGATTTTTTGTAATTTTTTTATTCAATCCTATCGATTTCTTCTCTGATTTTAATTATTTCTCTTCTCCTACTAGATTTGGGTCTGGTTTGCTGCAGTTTTTCTAGATACTTGAGATGCATTGAAAGCTCATTTATTTGGTGCCTTTCCAATTTCTTGATGTAGGCACCTATTGCTATAAACCTTCCTCTTAACACTGCTTTTGCCATATCACCTAAGTTTTGATACGTTGTGCTGTTTCCTCATTTACAAACAGAACATTTTTTATTTCTCTTTTGATTTTTTCTATGACCCAGTGTTCAATCTCGAGCATGTTGTTCAATATCTATGTGTTTGCAGACATTCTAGGGATTCCTGAGTTGCTAATTTCCAACTTCACTCCACTGTGGTCTGAGAAGCTCCATCGTATGATTCTAATTCTTTTGAATTTGCTGAGACTTGCTTTATAGCCTAGTATGTGGTCAATCCTAGAGAAGTTTCCATGTACTGCTGAGAAGAATGTAAATTCTTTATGTGTAGTATGAAAAGTTCTATAGATATCTGTTAGATCCATTTCGGCTACAGTGTCGTTTAAATCTGATGTTTCCTTGTTGATCATCTGTCCAGTTGATCTGAATATTTCTGAGAGTAGAGTATTGAAATAGTCCCCCAGTACTATTGTATTGGAATCTAAGTCTCCATTTAAGTCCCTTAACATATCTTTTAAATAAACCAGTACCCTGTGATTAGGTGCATATACATTTATCATAGTTACATCTTCCTGTTGAATTGATCCCTTAATCATTACATAGTGCCCCTCTTTGTCTCTCTCAACAGTTTTTGTGTTAAAGTTTATTTTGTCTGATATTAAGATGGTTATGCCCACTCTCTTTTCATTTCTGTTGGCATGGTATATCTTTTTCCAGCCTTTCACTTTCAGTCTGCATGCAGCTTTGTTGGAAAGATGTGTTTCTTGTAGGCAGCATATAGATGGGTTTTGTTCCTTAACCCATTCAGCCAATCTGTGCCTTTTAACTGGAGAATTGAGGCCATTAATGTTCAATGTGACTATTGATAAGTGGTAACTTTGCCCTGCCATTTGCCAAAGATATTTTCTATTATATGCTTTGAACTTCCTGTGATCTTTTGCTGTGAGGTTTCCTTCCTTTACCTTATATCATATTGATGACCGTGTTTCTGTGTTTCACACATCTTTAAGCATCTTTTGCAGGGCTGGATGCACGGCGACAAATTCTTTCAATTTCTGTTTTCTATGAAAGGTCTTTTTTTTTGACAGGCAGAGTGGACATTGATAGAGAGAGATAGAGAGAAAGGTCTTCCTTTTGCCATTGGTTCACGCTCCAATGGCTGCCGCAGCTGGTGCACTACAGCCGGCACACCACGCTGATGCGAAGGCAGGAGCCAGGTGATTATCCTGGTCTCCCATGGGGTGCAGGGCCCAAGCACGTGGGCCATCCTTCACTGCATTCTCTGGCCACAGCAGAGAGCTGGCCTGGAAAAGGGGCAATCGGGACAGAATCCAGTGCCCCGACCGGGACTAGAACCCGGTGTGCCGGCACTGCAAGGTGGAGGATTAGCCTATTGAGCCATGATGCTGGCCTTATGAAAGGTCTTTATTTCACCTTCATTCACAAATGAGAGCTTTGCAGGATATAATATTCTGGGGTGGCAATTTTTCTCTCTTATCACCTGGGCTATGTCTCGCCATTCCCTCCTAGCCTGTAGGGTTTCTGATGCGAAGTCTGCTGTGAGTCTAATTGGAGCTCCTCTGAGAGTAATCTGACATTTCTCTCTTGCACATTTTAAAATCTTTTATGTTTCACTGTAGTGAGTTGGGTTATAATTTGTCATGGTTCTATGTGCTTCCTGTACTAGGATATCTCTGTCCTTCTCCAAACCTGGGAAGTTCTCTGCAAGTATCTCACTACAAAGGCCTTCTAATCCTTTCTCTCCATGCCTCAGGAACTCCTAGATTTCAAATGTTGGGTTTTTTAATAGTATCCTGTAGTTTCCCAACAATATTTTTTAGATTTCTAATTTCCTCTTCTTTTCTTTGGTTTGACTGTATACTTTCCTGTGCTCTGTCTTCTAAGTCTGATATTCTCTCTTCTGTTTCACTGACTCTGTTTTTAAGGCTCTCTAATGTGTTTGTCATTTGATCTATTGAGTTCTTCATTTCATTTTGATTTCTCTTCACTATCACACTTTCTTGTTCTACTAGTTTCTGCATTTCATTTTAATTCCTCCTTAATATTTCATTTTCATGAGAGAGATTTTCTATCCTGTCCAGTAAGGATTTCTGTAGTTCAAAAATTTATTTTTGAAAACTTCTAAATGTTCTTATCATAAATTTTTTAAAATCTGTATCTTGCATTTCTTCTATCTCATCATCTTCATAATCTTGGCTTGGGGTGTCTTGTCCATTTGGGGGTGTCATAATGTCTTCCTTGTTCTTGTTTCCTTGGTTTCTGTGTTTGTTGCTTGGCATTGTGGAGATATTCTTTGGATTCTCACTGTGGCGTTTTTTTTCTTGTTATACTATGACTGTATTAAGTGGACTGTCTGCTTTTGAAGGAGCCTTATAGGCTTGAGATGGGTGTGTCCAGAGAGCTCTGTTTGGTTCTTCAGGGTTAAGGGTGTGCCAAAGGTGACACACTCAGGTTAGGCATGGTAAATCTCTCTCTCTCTCTCTCTCTTTTTTTTTTTTATTCAGATGGGAAGTAATACTGCACAGCTGAGTAGAACTGAAGGTAATCAGCTTCCGATCTCTGTCTCCTGTGGGTACACTAGTCCTCTGCTCTTTCTCAAGGGCCACACAAAGAATCTGTGCTGCCCTCAGTGTGGGGTCAAATTCACCTGCAGTCTCCCACTGTGTTGCCAAGGTTACCTAATTGTAGCGTCTCTGGAGAGTACTCACGTGAACTCTGAGTTCTCTCACCCACCGTCTCTGTTCATTAGCTCCACACATTCACTAGGTCCTAACCTCCTGTTATTTCACACACACACCCCAGAGTCAGGTTTTTCTGCTTGACTGAGGGTGGGTGCAGCTCTGAGGTCACGCACAGCCCTGAAGTCATGCAGCTTTTACTTATTTCCAAAATGGCGCCTTGTCTTTGTCTTGCTCGCCTTTGCAAGGTGGGTGGAGAGAGAGAAACTAGCCTGTATTGGTCCTTTTTTTTTTTTTTTCCCCTCTCTCTTCTAGTTAGCCTGGTGAACTTTCCCCGGCGGTGCTTCAAGCCTCGTTCCCTCTAGGCTCTATCTGCTGTTTTCCCGCCAATGCCTCACCTCCCCTTCCAGCACAGATGCTTAGACTCTGCGGTTGGGCTCCTGAGCCATGGGGGTCCTTGCTCTCCCCATAGGTCGTCTGTGTCACGTCCACTGGATCCGGAAGAGTTTCCTCTGCAATTTTTTCCCTGAGCCTTTCCCTGAAACTACAGTAACTCCACTTTTATTAAACTATCTTTTCCCGGACTATCAGTGCGCATCCTCATTATTCTGCCATCTTGGCTCCGCCCTACAATATGCTATTTTTTAATTAATGAATGAATTTGAAAGGCAGAGCAACAGGGGGAGAGAGAGAGAGAGAGAGAGAGAGAGAGAGAGAGACCGAGCAGCTAACTTCCACAGATTCATTCCCCAGATGGCCATGACAGCCAGGTCTGAATAGGGTTGAAGCCAGGAGCTAAGCACTCCATCCTGGTCTCCCACATGGTGGCAGATGACCAAGTGCTTCAGCCGTCTTCTGCTCCCTTCCCAGGCACAGAAGCAGGAAGCTGGATCAGAAGCAGAGCAGCTGGGCCTCAAGCCAGCATTGTGATATGATGCCACTGACACAAGCAGCAGCTTAACCTGCTGCACTACAATGCAGGCCCTACTCATCTACGTTCACTAAATGTCCTCTAATAATTCACTCTTCTGTGAATTATGCAGGATTTTCATGATTTCATAGTTTCTTTTCAGATTGGAATTTATTAACTCTTTTCATATTCCTTTATAGGCTTTTTTTAAAGCAACTGCAACATAAATTATTGGCTTATTAAGATCTAATTTTCTTATTTTTTTTGGTGAAGTATTAAGTCCTTTAACATAATGTAAATTTAAAATACATTGTCTCAAAAGCTAAAATAAAGAAAGAAAGGGAGAATAAGGAGTGAGAGAAGCAGAGGGCAGAGAGAGGAGGGAGGGAGGAAGGCAATGTCATTATATTCTTAGAATTGTATTTACAAAGCACATTCATTGAATCTGTTAAAAATTAAAAGTAAAAATAAAATATGTAATTTTTACTTGGAACATTTGTATTACCTGGATTATCCAAAGACTTACGATATTATCTCCATCTGTCATTTTTCTATGTGCCACGTTAACATCAGATTAGTTACCTTCTTTTTTTTCATTTTCAATTCCCTTTATATACAGAAGATCAATTTAGTATATATTAAGTCGATTTCAACAGTTTGCACCCGCATAGAAACACAAAGTGAAACATACTGTTTGAGTACTAGTTATAGCATTAAGTCACAATGGACAGCACATTAAGGACGGAGATCCCACATGAGGAGCAAGTGCACAGTGGCTCCTGTTGTTGACCCAACAAATTGACACTCTAGTTTATGGCGCCAGTAACCACCCTAGGCTCTCGTCATGAGTTGCCAAGGCTATGGAAGCCTTCCAAGTTTGCCGACTCTGATCATATTTAGACAAGGTCATAAAAGACAGAATGAGGATAGTAACCAATGATCCTAAGAGTGGCATTTACCAGGTCTGAACAATTATACAGCATTAAGTGGGGAAGAGGACCATCAGTACACATAGGTTGGGAGTAGAGCCATTAGTGGTAGAGTAGAGGTTATGATTATGAAGGAATGAGGCCCAAGTGCACTAGACAGGGTCTAGAACAAAGGACAGAGTCATTATTAGAGGAGCTAAGAAAGGTGCCGTCTAAGCTACAATTAAGTTTTCTGATTGAGAGACAAATAGAACCTGACAGAAGGGGCTTGATAATAATCTGTTGGGCTTTAGGCCTTGTAAGTTAAGAGGCCCAGACCTATCTATCTCTTTGTATGGGGTCCATCCTAAGGGAGGTGTGAACCTCCTAGGGGAAGGCACTCTGTTGACCTTCATTAGATTAGTTACCTTCTAAACCAAGACAATAGAGGCAGGTGGTCAGAGCTTGTTTCTATCACCAGGCAGTAACCTCTTCTGTTGCTTTCATGTTTTTCTTTGTCTCCCTGTTTTTACCTGGTACCATTTCCTTCTGCCTGAAGAATGCCCTCTGGAACAATCATCAGTACAGCGGGGCTCTTGACATATTTTTAGTCTCCCTTCTGAAAACACTTTTATCTCCTCTATTCTTGAAGCTACTTTTGCTGGGCGTGGACAACCAAGTTTGTAATTATTTCTGCTCTGGATACAATCTGGATTCTTTTGTTTCAAATAAAAAGTCAACAGTGACTCTTTTGAGAAGAACTTGTTTTTATATGTATTTGTGTTAAAAATCTCCAAGTTTGTTTGTCTGTAGTTTTCTTATGAGGCAGGAATTTCTTTAATTATAATGCCTGGTATTCTTATGCTCATTAAACTATTAAGTTTTCTGTGGTCCGAAAGCATGTATTGAACCTTCATCATCGATGGTATGGTACTCAGAGACAATGCCTCTGGTAGGTGATTAAGACCTGAGAGTTTCCCTCAGGAGTAGGGTTAACTAACACCTCATCAAAGAGGCTTCACACTGCACTGGCCCCTTTCTCTCATCTGTCTTTCCCACCACGGAAGACCACAGTGTTCAGGTGCCAACTGAAAGCAGAGAGGCCCTCAGTAGACAGTGAAGCTGCCGTGACTCAGCTTCAGTCTCATGGCCTCTAGAACCCTGAAAAATAGCTCTGTTATTTATAAATCACCCAGTCTTAGGTATTTGTTATAGAAGCAAGAATAGATGAAGTCTTTCACCAGTTTGGCAAAGTTCTCTCGCTGTATGTTCACTGTCTCTTCCATCTATTCTCTCGTATTTCTCCTTCCATGACTCTTATTAAAATATATTCTAGACCTTTATCATCTAGACCACTAATCCTCTAACACTGTGCTCTGTAATTCTGTCATACCTTTATGCTTCCTTCTAGATTTGATTTTCTGAACTGCTTCCAGTTTGCCAATTCTCTCTTTAGCTATCTCTAATGTAAGGTTAAAGCCATCCACTGAGATACTCATTTTAGATATGATTTTCAGTACTTAGCTCTTTTACAGACCAGCCTTTTTATTTATGTAGTTGCTACTTCTCTACTCATATTTTCAATCTTGTCCTAATCTGTAAATAGAGTTGAGCATATTTATTTCTCAATCTTTGGCAATAATTCCAACATATACAGTTCTTGTGGTCCTCTTTGGATTTCTGATGGTTCTTCTTCAGATTGCCTTGTCTTCTCATGTATCTGTCTTTACTTACAGGACAGAAATTCTGTTATATTCCTACAATGATTCTTTTCCTTTGGCAAATACTCTGAAGAAGTACTTGTTAAGTTTTAAAGAACTATTCAAGAATACACATGCAATTATATCATTAAATACAGTAAGAAGATTTGTGCATTAATATAATTTAATACATTAATACTTGCAAATCCCCCTTCCCAGGTACAGGCTACATTTCCAATTGGCAGGGGGTAATTCTGGCATAAGATATTTAGGGAGACCAAAACCCAAGTGTTCAAACAAAACTGCAGTTCCAGTAATAAACAGAAAATTGTTCCCTCGATTTATTGTCTGATCCTACAAATAGCAAGAACAAGTGAGATTTTCTATGGCTACATAGGCTCTCAAAGACATCTCACGCTTGTTTTCCACAAAAGAAGGACACAGTAAGATGTTCCCAGATGCACTGACTGAACCTCGTTCTCTGAAATGCCTCTGAGTATGTAGTTCAGCGCCCTTCAGCGTTGCTAAGAGTCCTGAGAGCGTTTGTGCTTCCATGGCCTTTGCTTTCCCGGGCTCATGTCATAGTTAAGTCATCCATTTCCATGTTCCCTTACCACTGATTTTTCTCTCACTGGACAATAGTGCTATTTGCTCATTTTCCTAGCTGTGGACAATGTTGATCTAAGCCACAAAGTCTGAGCATGTTAGTCCTCTCCTATGCAGCCCTCCTGCCTGGACTCTTAACACCCCTGTTCATTCTTCCTGACAACAGCCTTAGTAAAACACGAACAAGACCACACTTCTCCCCTGTGGCTCCCTTCTCTGTCCTGGTGTGCCACTTCGCTCTCACTCCTGTCTCCCTCACTAACTGCTCTCCACCACTTTGGCCTTAGCTGTCCGTCAGAGGCCAGCCCTGATGCTATTCCTAGGGCTTTCATTAGCCCTGCCTCTCACCTCCTTCTCTTCACAAGCTATTCATGTTCCAACTCTGAGCTGGCACCCAGAGCACACTTCCTTACTCACGTCAGTACAGCAGCACCCTCTGTCATTCACTGCTGTTCTCTCATTTTATATTTTCCATAACACCTGCCAGTTTAGGAAAATACCACTTTTAATAAGTTTTCATTTTTTTTTAACTGATAAAAATTGTCCATATTGATGGGGTCCCTTGTGATGTTTTGGCACATGTAAACATTGAATAATGTTCACATCAGGGCAAACATATTTCTCACCTTATTTATCATTTCTTTATGATGAAAATATTCAAAATTGTTTCTTCCAGATTTTTTAGAAAAATATGCAGTGTATTATCATTATTGATAGTTACCCACTGTGCAACAGAAAGGGCAGAACTTCTTTTTCCTAACTACGCCTTGCACTTGCTAATCTACTCTTTATTTATTTATTTATTTATTTATTTAACGTGAGTCAAGAACACAAAGTGGGGAGTAGTCTCACATTTTACTTTCCTCGAGCTCTAACAGGTGAGCCTGCATCAGCTTCATTGTTAAGAGACACTCGAGATTGCTGGATGGACGACAAAGTACGTAATTATTCCCACCAACATGATTCATTGTCAGTTCCCTGAGCCTTAATTCATATGGGATGAATCAAAGAGCATCAAGTAACTTGTAAATACAAGTGAGTTATACAATAGGAGAGAAATCCTGTTTAGGAAACACAAAATTTTTCTACTGAACTTTTTTTTTTATTTGACAGGTAGAGTTATAGACAGAGACAGAGAGAGAGACAGAGACAGAGACCTTTCTTCCTTCCATTGGTTCCCTCCCCAAATGGCTGCTACAGCCAGAGCTATGCCGATCCAAAGCCAGGAGCCAGGGGCTTCCTCCTGGTCTCCCATGCAGGTGCAGGGACTCAAGCACTTGGGCCATCCTCCACTGCACTCCCGGGCCACAGCAGAGAGCTGGACTGGAAGAGGAGCAACTGGGACTAGAACCTGGCACCCATATGGGATGCCGGCATTGCAGGTGGAGGATTAACCAAATGAGCCACAGTGCTGGCCCCTCTACTGGACTTTAACATCCTCTCTGTTCCAGAGGAATCTACTCCTTTGCCCTACATACTCTAGTGCTTTACATAGTACCATTGTATGTGCCAGCACATGTGTGTGCTAGTGATTTGCTTATTCCCTTTCACATGTAAGTTCACCTTTCAATGTGTGTTCTGTAAGAATAGATGGACCCTCTTGATTTATTTCTCCAGAGAGAGTGCAATGTTAGGAGAGTGCTAGCAGGAAACCACAGGCGAGAAGGGTTTCCCCTTATCGCACAGCTGCAGCACAGCGCGGGGGGTCAGAAATGCCGCTGTGTGGACAGCTCGTGGAGAGCGTGCAGTGCCTCATGCAGGCCTGCAGCAAATGAACTTCCACAG
Organism: Lepus europaeus; assembly: GCF_033115175.1. Taxonomy (NCBI): domain Eukaryota; kingdom Metazoa; phylum Chordata; class Mammalia; order Lagomorpha; family Leporidae; genus Lepus; species Lepus europaeus. The sequence goes on along the minus strand of NC_084846.1, from coordinate 57,455,773 downwards.
CTTTGCAGTCTTGCCCTGGAGCCAAACTCTCATGGGTCTTTTGATCTAGCTACCTATTGCCCTAAAGGTCTCTCATCCACGTTTGCACCCTGATTCTCCATGGAGGTCCATAAGAAGCCTGTCTGAAGCATGCGGGGGATCCCACAAGGCTGCTCTTCCCACTGCAGACCCTGTGAGAGAGCCTAAGACACTGGGGATTCTCAATTCTCACCAAGCTTCTACTGAGCACCACACTGTCGCCTGCAGCCCAAAGGGGTCCCACCACACTGCGTGCCTCTGCCACCCCTGCTGGGTCTGCTCCAGGCCTGTGTTCTGCTCGGCACCTCCTTGAGTGCCCAGAGCCTGTAAACCAGATGCAGCCAGGCCAAACCACAGGACCTCTCGCGGGCAGCCCAGTGTGTCCACTACAGCTTTTTCCATGAATCTAGGCCCCTTCCAAGTTTGTCCTCACTTGGACTCTCTCTCCCCCTTCTCTCCAAGCGTCTCTGTCTCATCATTTTCCATTTGTCTGCAAAATACAGTCACTTCTGTACCAGAGTTTCCTTATTCTGCCGTTCAACTTCCCTCCTTCAGCCAGCAGTGTGGGCTCTGCTGGGCCTACCATGTGGTTCCTCCAGCCTTGCTGGGCCCAGCCAGACTCAGTTCACTTCACCAATTCATGTTGCAAATGCACAAAGTACTTTAAACCATTAGTGGAAAATGGAATTAAAAGTTTGATTTCAACAATTCTTCGAAATCCACGCACAGCTTTTACATAACATAACATTTTCCACAAACAACTCCTTGTATGCAAGGATTTCATTTTTTTCACAAAAACAAACATGTTTTAATTTCAGTTTCCATGAACATTATAAAGTACCCACATATGTACTCTTTCTAAATGTTCATTATTAAGAACATGGTACAACTTCATTGATCATAAATCTTTGATTTAACTACGATCATTTCCTAAAAGGAATGTACTGCAAAGACTATGCACATTTTAGAGATTTTTGACACCAAGATGCCTTCAGAAAGAGCAACAGATACTTCTTCTAGAAAAGCATAGGATGTCTGATTCCATCAATTACAGCAAGGTTGTTTATGAGAGGAGAAAAGGAAAGCACTGCTTGTCCAGAGCATCCTCCAGCCTACAGAGCGTCCAGCAAAGGCGAGGTGAGCCCATGTGCCACAGCTTGTGCTGGACTCCCAGAGGTTATCACTTAGAGAAATAAAAGCAGTACTGGATAAAAAGTTATTTCTAGGTCCCTCTCAGTGTGTAAACCCTCCATACTCCAGAGCCCTCGCCCTTTGCGTCCGCCACCAGAAAACAGAACCCCTTCACAGCTCACTTTGTCATTCATCAAACAGCTCCAAAGAAGCCAGGAGGTTTACAGCCAGGTGAGGTGTAGGTTTAAAAGCTTACCACAGCACTCCCTGCTTACTACCATCCTGGGTGAAAAAAAGCATTTGGAATTTGAAACCCATCACAGAAAGGTAAAATAATACTAATAATAATACCCATCGACACCACCGGAGTATCAGGCTTGTTTGTTTCCATGGAGAGAAGCATGATTGAGTTCTGAGAAAGAGGACACTGGTTCACCACAGAAGCTCAGAATGTGAGATCCTGACAAGAGGACGTGGGTGACGCAGCCAGCCTGCAGCCTGTCTAAATCAGGAGACATCTCTTCAGACTCAAATTAGAGGACAGCGGCTTCCTTTGTGCGGACACTGGGTCAAAACTAAACATTCAACCAGGAAAAGGGAAGGAGTCAAGGTGGTTAAAAACTTGGAAATCGACTTACAAAACACCCAATAAATCGGAAGAATGATCAGAGCTTCGGACCTTACCTCAGTCGTTAGTTAGGAAGCCCAGAACTACTTTTACTTATCTGGGAATTGAAAAGAAGCCAATGCCTCTGCTCCAAACTCTGGGCAATTCACCTGCCAAAATATTTGTTCTTTCCTCAAACACCCCAATTTTGAAACTTGACTTGAAGAACCAGCTCTCAATCTTAGGGACTATGTGTATCTCATGTTTGTATATTTATGTATGTGTGTGTGATTTATTTTTATTTTATTTGAAAATGAGAGAGAGAGAGAAACTTCATCTGCTCTTTCGCTCCCCAATGTCTACCACACCTGGGGCTGGGCCAGGCTGAGCCAGGAGTCAAGAATGCTAGAAGGCTCTCCCATGTGTGTGACAGGAACCCAAGTGCTTAAAACATCCCCCTGCTGCCTCCCACAGGGTGTCAATCAACAGGAAGCTAGAATAAAAAATGGAGCAGTATGGGATGCAGGTGTCCCAAGGTGCATCTTAACTGTTGCACCAAATGCCTGCCCCATGTGCAAATATACGGACTGTTTTGCCCAGTCAACTGCTCGAGCTCACACAAATCATGCCACACTGATGTGCCAATTAGTCTTAGACTTGATCACTGACGCTCTCCTTGTTGCAAATGTTTTGGACAAGTTGCAGAGGGATCACCCATGTTTAGGCTAATTGATACAGCCATCAGAAGTAACTCCCAGTATTTTAAATGGGATAATAGTTTCTCCACCTTCTGAATAATTGAACTGTGAAAGTTTAGGGGCTTAATGCTTTTAAAATCTTCTTGATGTCCTTGAGAATAGGATCCTACTAAAATGCAAATGTTCCTTACTCCTCTGCTGTGTTACTTCATACTTGCACAAATAAGATGCAAACACTGGTGAATGAATTCCATTTTGATTAGTCCCGTGACTCCTATCCGCTGGCCAGAGCCATTCAGTGTCCTATTAATAGACATATGAAACACTGGAAACAGCATTCCTCTGAGCATGAACTTCACGTTGACAGGGAACGAAAAGCGGCATTTTCTTTGAGAAGTGCCTGCACTCAGCAACCCCAAGCTGGGGCTGCTTCAAAGCGACTTCCTGCAGAGAGACAGACTCCCTTCTGAGGAACAAAGGGGCCAAAGCTCTTCTGGATCTCAGCATCACAAGGTGCTGTAGGCGGCAGCATTTCAAAGTCCCTCTCATCCCCTTCAGCGGGACAATGTCACTTTAGTGAAATGGAACTAGGTGGAAAAGCAAAGAGAAATCACACAGCTTTTTGTCTCCTACCCAGCAAGTCTAAAGCTCTATCACATTCCTCTTTTGTTGAGGAAATAAAAATGTTTAATCATGTACTGGGGTCCCTAACATGTGCAGAATTCACAATTAGACACTAAAATTTACAGATCTGTGGTAGGCACAATGGTGTCTACATCCTAAGCCCCAGAACCTGTGAATATGGTACCTTCCAAGGAAGAGGAATGGTGTAGGTATGATTAAGTTATCTTGAGCTGAAAGAGATTGTCCTATATTATCCAGGGGCGTTAACTAAGCAACAGCGGTTCAAGTCAGAAAAAAAAAAAGAGAGAGACGTGACCACAGAACCAGAGGCTGAGTGATGAGGTCTGTAGGTTGTGGAAGGGGACAGCAACAAACACAAATTGTTGATCGACGGTGAAGTAACACCTTGACGGTAGGGACTCCATTTTGGAGCACCTGAGACCCCATCCTGGGAAGGCACCCCACCCCCAACCACCACCATGAGACTCTGGTCTGAAACTATGATCTAAGGCAGTAACAGTCCACTACATCACACTTGGCAACCTGCATCGCACTTGGCAAAGCATAGAAACCCACCTGCATGATCACTCAAGCTTGGGAGCCGATAGGCTGCACCTGAGTTAATGTTAAAATTGTAATTTGTCAATGTCCTACATATGATTTAGGCCAGTACCTGGATTAATGTCAAGATTATAATTGAGATTGTATAAGATTATAATTGATATTAGTTTTGCATAAGTTTTAGGTCAGCTTGACGCCAGTAGCCATGTGTTCCCCCCTGATCCCAGAAAGCATGTATTCCTTTCCCCCACCCCGTGTCGATTCTGTTGTTTTTGCCTTTGTAAACTCCATTGCTTCGGGCTCGGGGTCAAGAGTTCTCTGGGGCATGAGCCTGCTCTCCACCGCCAACAGTCAAAAACCATCACATTTTATCAATGTGTGGCGCTCCTCTGTTTGCACTTGCTCAGGTACAACACTGGAAGCTAAAAAAGGCAGGAGAAAATATCCTGCCCAAAAGAATGCAGAGTTGCCAACTCCCGGATATGAGACATCTGAACATCAAAACTGTGAGAATATAATCTGGGGTTTTTAAGCCACCAGGCTTGTAGTAATTTGTTAGAACAGCAATAGGAGATTAACTGAGGAACCCAACAGCAAATTTTGAGCTCCTATACTGAATTCAGGATTGTGACTGCTTGTTGAACTCATGAAGCGACACTCAGGATAAAGCCAGAACACCAGGAAAGTCTCCACCCACGCAGGACATCATGTAGTAAAATGACTTCCAGGAGCTAAGCACTGCCTGGAATAGATACTGGAGCAATCGTCCTAAAATTTTTTTAAAATAAAAAGCAAGCAAACAAACAAAGAAAAAAACACCAAGAATGCCTAAACACCACCCCTGGGAGCAGGCACTGGGGCAGCAGTGAAGCCACCACCTTCTCGGAGTGCCTGGATGGAGTCCCATCTCTCATTCCAATCCAGCTTCCTGCTATTACACCCAGGAGGTAGCACAGGATGGCATAAGTGTTTGGGTTCCTGCCACCCATGTGGGAGACCTGGATGGAGTCCTGGGCTCTTGGTTTTGAAGTGGCTCAGCCCTAGCTCTTACAGGCATTTGGCAAGTGAACCAGCAGATGGAAGATTACTCTCTTCCTTGTCTCTCCCCTCTCTCTCTGCCTGTGTCATTCTGCCTTTCAAATAAATCAATCTTAAACACACACACACACACACACAAATAACTACCCCTTTTATCCAGTCCGGCTACCACTTGAAAAGGCTCTGGCCTAATAGATTACTTGTTTAAACATTTTGTGTGATATCAAAATTTATGTCCAACTTATTAGTCGAGCCCCATCTCCACCCTAGGCTCAGTACATGTCAGGTGCATCCCCTAAACCAACACACCAGCGCTGGGCCCACTGACAGTTCCTGACTCACCTGGCAAATGTCTGCTTCCGCCAAGGGCTCAGCAGGGCAAACAGAAGCCTTTCTCAAAGTCTTTTCTGACTTTCTAAATCCCTTTCCTGAGACCCTAAACATTTTTGTGAAATGAACACTGTCACCTTTTCAATGTTATAACATAATACAATTTCTACTTATGATACAATTCATTTTTTAAAAAATCTGCCAGTTCCAGTTTGATTATGAGATATCAAAGATGGAAAGAGGTGTCTCCAATAATTGCACCCTTTATACTTACATTTTTAAAAAGAGTGAACAAACAGGAGTATACAAACATTTAGAGTACAGGGTAAAGCACACACAGGCTTCAATGAGTTGGATTTGTATGCAGGCCAATGACTGCTACAAGCTCTGTGGCAACAAAACCCCCTCCTGACCAAGGCCAACAGGGGCCCGTGAGACCTGGTCTCTGGGTCTTCCATTTTCCCTCAGCCCCCTCATCCCGCTCCCGGGCCCTGCTAACCATCTTTACGTTACTCAAAATAATGATCATTCTTCCTGCCTTAGGAATTATGCAAATCTCTCTGGCCATTATACAACCCACACTGATGCCATCCATTTTCGCTCTTTATCCCACAGGTGGTATTGCTAACTCCCTTCTAACCAAAAGGTCTCATGTTAAATACCAATTGTCATAAACGCCCTCTGTACCCATGAATCCAGTGTAGATCCGGGTTATCACACTCTCTCACAAGCCAGATTCCTTTCTTATATTGCCCAACCTTTAATTGTATGCTCGTGCCACTTTGTGAAGTTTAAGCATATTCCTCTGGAATGTTGTTCTATGAAGACAGATACCAAGACATTTCCTCTCCCTGCTTTTGTAAACCCTAAGCCTTGCAAAGGCTGTACGCATACATTTTTGTCATAAAAGAAAATAAATAAAAAACTGATAAATACATATCTAGCACTGAGTAAAAGGTGTTTATGCCATTTTATTTTACTTCTAGCTTATAAAATATTTGCCAATTATTATGATAAGTAGGTACTGGTTTAAATAGGAATTATAACTGAATAGATTAGCAGATTAACTCCTACATGCTTTACCCAAACATCAAAGTTTTGCTCAAGAAAACAAAGGACACTTGACACTGGATTGCCTTCATGCTCCAACAAATGTTTAAGCCAAGCAGCAGAGGGTCAAGCTAGGTAATTTCTGAATCCGTTTCAATAAGGTCCAAGGCTCTATTTTTGGTTCAGAGACTTGTACTTCTAGTGAAAAAAAAAAAAGTAGCCTTTTGATTTTTTCCAGTAATCTTTGTGATCGATCAAAGATGGTTTAATGGGAAAAAAAAAACAAAACCGTAATCCAGAAGATGGAGTTTTAACTGATTTGAGGAAATGAATGACAGCATCCTGAAACGGTTAAGTGTGTAAGCTCGGGAGTCATCCTTGCTAAACCTGAGCCTGACCTGTAGTTTTGTATCCTAGGCACGTCACTTAACCTCTCCAAGATTCAATTGCCTCATCTATAAATCGGAGATAATGCCACACGAAGTTCTCTTAGGAGTAAATGAATAACTAAGTTGCTCTAAGCAGAGTGTCTGGCCTGGCATATAATAAGATCTTGATAAATGTCATTTATCTTGTTCATCCTGATTCGGCAATGAAAACTGCTAGAACAGAAAAACCAAATACGACTGTGAGGACACCACTATCTCACAACCGTATCACACGTTGCCAAGCGATTCCAGCACAGAACCCTGAGGAACCAGCTTTGTGTTCAGAATCCTTCCCAACCCACCCCTCCAAATAGCCACCTGCAAATGATCACATGGGCACAAGAATTAAAACCTCCTTGTGCTAACTAAACTTGATAGGACCCAGATTGTCTGTGATGCTCTAGCACAGGGCGGCAAGTATATGAAAGGTATCAGGACCAGAGTGCTACAGAGATAATTGCATCATTCATCTTCATTTGGAAATGCAGTAAACACACACACACATGCACACACACGCACGCACACACACACAGTGTTGAATAGATTCTTACCCATTATCCCTGGAGAAAAAAGAAGCACTGTCCGCCTTGACCATTCTTGTCTCCCTGGTGTCACGGTGAGAGCATTTCTGGGAAGAGAATGCTGTTGGTGGAACAAGCAAGGACAACTGTAAGCATACAGCCCCTACTCCATCACATACACAGTGCACCTATCCCGTCCTGTAGCACTAGAGGCATGGTGTGGGCGGTTATGTGGGACCACAGTGTTACAGCCTGAGAATTGAATGGAGGTGTTTTTTTGTTGTTGTTGTTTTGTTTTTTTTTTTTTAGGTGTGATCTGATGCATTTGGCATACCAGATTTAAAATGTAATAAAAGAAAAAATAATAAAAAAGAATGTAATAAAAGACTAGTCTTAATGTAAAATAAAATCTCACAGATTTTTATCATCATGTATCTGTAGCATTCAAATTGTGGAAATCTGTTGGCGAACAAAGGGCACAAATTAATGGTGTTGAATGGTTCGGGATACATTTGCTAACCGCTCACACACATTTAATATTTAACGGAAAGAATAGATAGTGCTACTGACTGAAATAAATGGAAAGAGACCATTCATTAGTCCTCTTTGTTCCTCCTATTGCAGCTCAGTGAATCTTAAAAGTCCTGATTATTGGCCACCAAAGATCTGAGTCATGGGGCCGGTGCTGTGGCACAGCGGGTTAAAGTTCTGGGCTGCACTGCTAGCATCCCATATGGGCGCCGGTTCAAGTCCTGGATGCTCCACTTCTGATCCAGCTCCCTGCTAGTGCAGCAGAGAATGGCCCAAGTGCTTGTGCCCCACCTCTGTACCCGTGGGGGAGACCTGGAAGAGGCTCCTCCTGGCTTTGGCCTGGCCTGGCCATTGTCGTTGTGGCCATTTGGAGAATGAACCAGGGAATGGAAGATGTTTCTCTCTCTGTCTCTACCTCTCTCTGTAACTCTGCCTTTCAAATAAATAAAAATAAATCTTCAAGAAAATTTTGAGTCATGCTGGGTTGGGACGTGGCACAGTGTTCTACTTGCCCATTGGGATGCCCATATCCCATATTAGAGTTCTTGGCTCAAGTTCCAGCTGCTCTATTTCCATTTCAGCTTCCAAACCCCTCACCCTAACCTAAATCCTAACCTAAACCCTAACCCTAAAGCTAATGCGATGGCTCAAGTACTTGGGTCCCTGACACCCATGTGAGACCTGGATGCAGCTCAGGCTCCTGGCTTCTGGGTGGCCCATCCCTGGCTGTTGTGGGCATTTGGAAGAGGGAATCCAAAAGTAATTTGGTAATCCAAAGAGTTCTCTTTTACCCATCACCTCATTTCCCCTATTAGTATCTCACAACTAATGAACTACACCCAGCTTACCCTACTTTTTTAAATCCAAAAACCTTTTTATCCCTCCTAGCTTTTAGTAATGAACACTCTGTGTTTAGACTGAATTTTTTTTTTTTAATTTTAGTACCATATATAAGGGAGAATACGCAGTTTCATTCAAATTGCTATCATCTAGTTCTATCCATTTTGATGCAAATGACAAGATTTCATCATTTTTATATTTGATTAATATTCCATTGTGTATATATACTACATTTTCTTTATTCATTCATCAGATGATGGACACCTTGGCTGAGTCCCTGTTTTGGCTACTGGGAAGAGTGCTGCTATAAACATGAGGAGCAGATATCTCTGGTTCAATGAATTCACGTCTCTTTGGTATATACCCAGTAGTGGGAGTGCTGGATCATAGGGCAGTTCTAATTCTAGTTCAGAAAAAAAATTCAATATTCTTCTCCCCAGTGGATACACTAATTTACATTCCTCCCGAAAATGTATAGAATGGAAGACCTTTCTCCACATCCTTGCCAGCCTTTGTTAACCTAACTGGAGAAACCATAACACGTGATTTCAAAGTGGAATACAAAGCTACTATATTATGTTGGAAAAAAAATAAACAGCAGAGAGACCACTGGAACAGAATAGAGTGTGCATAAATGAATCCACATATAAACAGCCAACTGATTTGTGCCAAAGTTGCCAAGAACATACACTGGAGCAAATATATTCTTTTCAATAGATAGTGCTGAGAAAACTACATGTATATGTATAGAAGAATTTAACTAAATACCTACCTCTCACCATATATAAAAAATCAATTCAGGCTAGATCACAGATCTAAATATAAGACCAGAAACTATGGCATTGCTAGAAGAAAATGTAGTAGAAATACTACAAGGCACTGGTATACTTGATGATTCTTGGATAAGACACAGGCAACAAAAGCAAAGCGAGAGAAATACTCTAACAAATTCAGAAGCTTCTGCACATAAAAAAAAATAAGTAGAATGAAGAGACACTTGTCAGAAAAAGAACCAATATCCAAAATATATCAGAAATAGAAGAAGATATGAAAAAAAAACTTCCACATTCATGGATGAGAAGAATCAAAATCATCAAAATGTCCATACTATCAAAAGCAATTTACTGATTCAATGTGATACCAATCAAAATACTGACATTATTCTCAGATCTAGAAAAAAAATGCTAAAATGCATGTGGAAACACAAGAGACTTATCTTTGACAAAGGAGCTAAAATCAACCCCTGGAGGAAGGACCGTCTCTTTAACAAAGGGTGCTGGGGGAACTGGATCTCCACATGCAGAAGTATGAAACTAGATCCATACCTTACAGCTTACACAAAAATCCTCTCAAAATGTAATGAAGACCTAAATCTACAACCTGATACCTTCAAATTAACAGCGGATACTGCAGAAACTCTGTAAGACATTGGCCTAGGCAAAGACTTTTTGGAAAAATACCCCAGAAGCCCAGGCAATTAAAGCCAAAATTGACACATGGGATTATAACATGCTAAGAAACTTCTGTACTGCAAAAGAAACACTCACCAAAGTGAAGAGGCAACTGATAAAAGGGAGAAAATATTAGCAAATTACTCTATTGATAAAGGCTTAAGATTCAGAATCTATAAAGCTCAAGAAATTCAACAACAATACAGTCCAGTTAAGAAATGGGCAAATGACTTGAACAGACATTTTTCAAGAGAGGAAATTCAAATGGCCAACAGACACTTGAGAAAACCCTCAGGATCCTTAGCCATCAGAGAAATGCAAATGCAAACCACAATGAGGTTTCACCTCATTCCAGTTAGAATGGCTTATACACATAAAACAATAAACAACAAATGCTGGCAAGGACGTGGGAAAAAATGAACCATGGTCCACTGTTGGTGGGGATGTAAACTGGTACAGCCACTGTGGAAGACAGTATAGAGATACCTCAGAGATCTGAATATAGACCTACCATATGACCCTGCCATCCTGTTCCTGGGAATTTACCCAAACCAAAAGAAATTAGCATATGGAAGAGTTATCTGTACCACACGTTCATTGCAGCACAATTCACAACAGCAAAGATATAGAATCAACCCAGATGTCCACCGGTGCCATGGCTCACTTGGCTAATCCTCCACCTGCAGCACTGGCATCCCATATAGGTGCCAGGTTCTAGTCCTGGTTGCTTCTCTTCCAATCCAGCTCTCTGCTGTGGCCTGGGAAGGCAGTGGAGGTTGGCCCAAGTGCTTGGGCGCCTTCACCCGCATAGGAGACCAGGAAGAAGCACCTGGCTCCTGGCTTCAGATGGGTGCAGTGCCGGCCATAGCGGCCATTTGGGGGGTGAACCAATGGAAGGAAGACATTTCTGTCTGTCTCTCTCATTGTCTACAACTCTACCTGTCAAATAAAAAAAAAAAACAGATGTCCATCAACTCTTGATTGGATAAAGAAATTATGGTATATATACATTATGGAATACTACTCAGCTACATAAAAAAAATGAAATCTTGTCTTTTACAACAAGATAGATGCAACTGGAAACCATTATACTTAGTGAAATAAGCCAGTCCTAAAAAGACAGATACCATGTTTTCCCTGATCTGAAGTAACTAATAGAGTACCTGAAATGTAATGTATTTGAGTGAAATAGACATTTTGAGATTCGATGATTGTTTATAGCCCTTGTCTCTTCCACTGAGGAACAGTGTTTGTGTTTTTGTTTTCTTTTTTTTCTTCATACTATTTTGTAGGATTAAGTATAAGATCATTATTTAAACTGAAAATTGTTCTATGTAAAAATTAAGAGTGATAACATGAGAGGGAGAAAGAGGAAGGAATGGAGCATGGGATAGAAGGAGGGTGGGAGGAAAGTGCCACTATGTTCCTAAATTTGTATGTATGAAACACATGAAGCTTCTGTAACTTAAATAAAATTAAAAAAATAAAGTTATAGGCAACCATAGCTCTTCAAAAAAAAAAAAAAGAAAAGAAAAGAAAAAATATGGACAGATATGGACAAAAGCCCTGCAAAGGCAGTTCTCAAAAGAAGAAATACAAAAGGCCAACAATTATATGAAAAAATGATCAGTATCAACAGGCATCAGGGAAATGCATGAAGACATAACACCTCACTCCAGTCAGAATGGCTATTATCAAAAAGAACAGAAAATAGTTTTAAATATGAAACTTTAAAATTAAATTATAATAAGTAGTTAGCATTCTGGACTTAGGTTGTCTAAAAGAGACCTACTTTTCAAAGGAATGTTTCTTAGCCCCACCCCAATTCCTGTCTCCCTTGGATCCTCAATCAGGCCCTGCCCCGAACAACGTCCACATCCTGTAAAAGGTTTATCCCTGCCCAGGATCCAAGACAGCTGAAAAAGTTACAGCCACACTAACTTCAGCTGCTCTGGGCAATGAAAAGAACAAAGAAAGGGTTACACTCCAGGGGTCTGACTGACAGTTATTTTCAGCAAAGAAGTTGGGAGGGTAGAAAAGCAGTGAAGACTCCTTGGGACCAGAAGCAAGAAGACAGAGACACCACTTCATCAAGCCACATTGCCCAGGCAGCTGCTGTGAGTGAGCCGCAAGGTAGGAAGAAATTGTCATGTATTCTGGCACAGGGACTTTCAGTCACTCACTGACTTACTTCAGCTGGGGCAGCTGACTGTAGTCTGAGGAACCACCAGGCTTGGAACAGGGGAGACAACTTGCTTCTTTCCCTCCCCCACTTCTGCAGAGCAGCATTCCCTGGATAATGACCCAATTATATGCTGTAACATCAGGACATTAATAATTAAATTTCTCAATGCCACTTGAATCTACCCAGTAGATGTAGGAAAGAACCTACTTGCATTCCACCTGTCTGGACTCATATCCTCCAGAACAAAATCTGCTGTGTACCTTGTAGTCATCCTGGAGGGCTGGAGCAGGGATCTGTTCATATTCCCTGGTCCTAGGACAAGGGCTATGGGTATTATTAGCCATAGCACGAGCAGAACTCTCCTAATTGGACACGAGGAAGGGTCCATCTGTATCATATAGTCCTAGACCTACAGTAATTGGTGACACAAGCTGCAGCATCACTCTGGCTTGCCAGTATGGCAAGGAGGCATGCACCCTTGTCTCAATATTAAAAACAAATTCCTAAGGAGTTTCCAAGATGGCAGAATAGGGAGGGAGGTCATCGATAGTCCAGAAAAAGAGTTTAATAAAACTGGATATAGTAAGCAAAAATATCTGCCATCCTAGAATATTATATCCTGCAAAGCTCTCATTTGTAAATGAAGGTGAAATAAAGACCTTTCATAGCAAACAGAAATTGAAAGAATTTGTTGCCATTCATCCAGCCCTGCAAAAGATGCTTAAAGATGTGTGAAACACAGAAACACACCAAACAATATGAAAGAAGGTAAACGAATAAAATCTCTCAGTAAAAGATCACAGGAGGTTCAAAGCATATATTAGAAATATATTTGGAAAAATGGCAGGGCAAAGTCACTACTTATCAACAGTCACATTGAATGTAAATGGCCTCAACTCTCCAGTTCAAAGACACAGACTGGCTGAATGGATTAAAAAACAAAACTCATCTATTTGCTGCTTACAAGAAACATATCTGTCAAATATGCATGCAGACTGAAAGTGAAAGGATGGAAAAAGATATTCCATGCCAACAGACACCAAAAAAAGACCTGGTGAAGCCATCTTAATATCAGTCAAAATAAACTTTAACACAAAAACTGTTAAGAGACAGAGAGGAGCATTATATAATGATTAAGGGATCAATTCAACAGGAAGATGTAATCATTATAAACATATATGCACCTAATTACAGGGCACCAGTTTATTTAAAAGATATGTTAAGGAAATTAAAGGGAGACTTAGACTCCAATGCAATAGTACTGGGGGACTTCAATAATCCCCTTTCAGCAATGGACAGATCAGCCAGAGAGAAGATCAACAAAGAAACAGCAGATTTAATTGACGAAACGGATCTAACAGATCTACAGAATTTTTCATCCTACACTTGAAGAATACACATTCTTCTCAGCAGTACATGGAACCTACTCTAGGATTGACAACATACTAGGCTATAAAGCAAGTCTCAGCAAATTCAAAAAATCGGAATTATACCATGCATCTTCTCAAGCCACCGTGGAATTAAGCTAGAAATTAGAAACTCAGGAATCCCTAGAGCATATGCAAACATATGGAGATTGAACAACATGCTCTTGAATGAACACTTGGTCATAGAAGAAATCAAAAGAGAAATCAAAAACTTTCTGGAAGTAAATGAGGAAAACAGCACAACATATCAAAACTTATGGGATACAGTAAAGGCAGTGTTAAGAGGAAAGTTTATAGCAATAGGTGCCTACATCAAGAAATTGGAAAGGCACCAAATAAATGAGCTTTCAATACATCTCAAGGATCTAGAAAAACTGCAGCAAACCAGACCCAAAACTAGTAGGAAAAGAGAAATAATTAAAATCAGAAAAGAAATGAACAGCATTGAATCCAAAAAAACACTACAAATGATCAGCAAAACAAACAGCTGGTTTTTTGAAAAAATAAACAAAATTTACACCTCATTGGCCCAACTAACTAAAAAAAGAAAAGACTCAAATCAATAAAATCAGAGATTAAAAAGAGAATATAACAACAAACACCACAGAAATAAAGAGTCATCAGAAATTACTACAAAGTTGTATGCCAGCAAACATGGACAGATTCCTGGGTACATACAATGTACCTAGTGAACCAAGAAGACATAGAAAACAAAAACAGACCTATAACTGAGACAGAAATTGAAACAGTAATAAAGGCCCTCCCAACAAAGAAAAGCCCAAAACCAGATGGATTCACTGCTTAATTCTACCAGACATTTAAAGAAGAACTAACTCCAATTTTTCTCAAACTATTCAGAACAATCGAAAAAGAGGGAATCCTCCCAAATTCTTTCTATGAAGCCAGCAGCACCTTAAGTCCTAAAGCTGAAAAAGATGCAGCATTGGAAGAGAAGTACAGACCAATATCCCTGATGAACATAGATGCAAAAATCCTCAATAAAATTCTGGCCAATAGAATGCAACAACACATCAGTAAGATCATCCACGAAGACCAAGTGGGATTTATCCCTGGCATGCGGGGATGGTTCAATATTCACAAATCAAACAATGTGATACACCACATTAACAAATTGCAGAAGAAAAACCATCTGATTATCTCAATAGATGCAGAGAAAACATTCAATAAAATACAACACCCTTTCATGATGAAAACTCTAAGCAAATTGGGTATAGAAGGAACATTCCTCAATACAATCAAAGCAATTTATGAAAAACCCATGGCTAGCTTCCTATTGAATGTGGAAAAGTTGGAAGCATTTACACTGAGATCTGGTACCAGATGCTCACTCTCACCACTGCTATTCAATATAGTCCTAGAAGTTTTAGCCAGAGCCATTAGGCAAGAAAAAGAAATTAAAGGGATACAAATTGGGAAGCAAGAAGTCAAACTATCCTTTTTTGAAGATGATAAGATTCTTTATTTAGGGGATGCAAAGAACTCTACTAAGAGACTATTGTAACTCATAGAAGAGTTTGGCAAAGTAGCAGGATATAAAATCAATGCACAAAAATCAACAGCTTTTGTATACACAGAAAATGCACGGCTGAGAAAGAACTTCTAAAATCAATCCCATTCACAAAGGCCACAAAAATAATCAAATACATTGGAATAAAATTAACCAAGGATGTCAAAGATCTCTACAGTGAGCATTATAAAACCTTAAAGAAAGAAATAGAAGAGGATATCAAAAGATGGAAAAATCTTCCATGCTCATGAATTGGAAGAATCAATATCATCAAAATGTCCATTCTCCCAAAAGCAATTTATAGATTCAATGTGATACCAAATACCAAAGACATTCTTCTCAGATCTGGAAAAAATGATGCTGAAATTCATGTGGAGGCACAGAAGAATGAATAGCTAAAGCAATATTGTACAAGTAAAACAAAGCCAGAGGCAACACAATACCAGATTTCAAGACATACTTATAGGGCAGTTATAATAAAAACAGCATGGTACTGCTCTGATAGAACAATGGAATAGAATATAAACACTAGACATCAATCCAAAGTTCTATAGCCAACTTATATTTGATCAAGGAACTAAAGCCAATTCTTGGAGCAAGAACAGTCTATTCAACAAATGGTGCTGGGGAAACTGGATTTCCACATGCAGAAGCAAGAAGCAAAACCCCTACCTTACACCTCATACAAAAATCTACTCAACATGGATTAAAGATCTAAATCTACAACCCAACACCATCAAATTATTAGAGAACATCAGAGAAACCCTGCAAGATATAAGCATAGGCAAAGACTTCTTGGAAAAGACCCCAGAGGCACAGGCAGTCAAAGCCAAAATTAACAATTGGGATTGTATCAAATTGAGAAGTTTCTGTACTGTAAAAGAAACAGTCAGGAAAGTGAAGCAGCAACCGACAGAATGGGAAAAAAATATTTGCAAACTAAGCAACAGATAAAGGAATAATAATCAGAATCTATAAAGAGATCAAGAAACTCCACAACAACAAACAATCCACTTAAGAGATGGGCCAAGGACTTCAATAGACATTTTTCAAAAGAGGAAATCCAAACGGCCAATAGACACATGAAAAAATGTTCAGGATCACTAGCATCAGGGAAATGCAAATCAAAATCACAATGAGGTTTCACCTCACCCTGGTGAGAATGGCTCACATACAGAAATCTACCACCAACAGATGCTGGTGAGGATGTGGGAAAAAGGCACACTAATCCACTGTTGGTGAGAATGCAAACTGATAAAGCCACTATGAAAGATAGTTTGGAGATTGTTCAGAAGCCTGAATACAGCCCCACTACATGACCCAGCCATCCCACTCATGGAATTTACCCAAAGGAAATTAAATTGGCAAATAAAAGAGCTATCTGCACCTCAATGTTTATTGCAGCTCAATTCACAATAGCTAAGACCTGGAATCAACCTAAATACCCATCCACAGAAGACTGGATAAAGAAATTATGGGATATATACTCTATAGAATACTATACAGCAGTTAAAAAAGTGAATCCCACCATTTGCAACAAAATGGAGGAATCTGGAATCTGAGTAAAATAATCTAGTCCCAAAAGGGACCAATATCATATGTTCTCCCTGATTGGTAACAATTAACTGAGCACCTAAAAGGAAACGTCTTTAAGTGAAATGGACACTATGAGAAACAGTGACTTCATCAGCCCTTGTCCTGACTGTTGATGAACTTACTACTTTATTCCTTTTAGTATGTTTTTGTTCTACTTAATACAATTGCTTGAACTCTTTAATTAACACACAATTATTCTTAGGTGTTTAAATTTAACTTAAAAGTGGGCCGGTGCCGTGGCTCAATAGGCTAATCCTCCGCCTTGTGGCGCCGGCACACGGGGTTCTAGTCCCGGTCAGAGCGCCAGATTCTGTCCTGGTTGCCCCTCTTCCAGGCCAGCTCTCTGCTGTGGCCACGGAGTGCAGTGGAGGATGGCCCAAGTGCTTGGGCCCTGCACCCCATGGGAGACCAGGAGAAGCACCTGGCTCCTGCCATCGGATCAGTGCGGTGTGCCGGCCGCGGCGGCCATAGGAAGGTGAACCAACGGCAAAGGAAGACCTTTCTCTCTGTCTCTCTCTCTCACTGTCCACTCTGCCTGTCCAAAAAAAAAAGTGATCCCTGTTAAATATAAGAGTGGGAATAAGAGAGGGAGGTGATGTACAGTTCAGCACATGTTCACTCTGACTTACCCCTAATGGTAGAGTTAGAAATGTGCCAGGGGATCCAATTCAATCCCATCAAGGTGACATGTACCAATGCCATCTCACTAATCAAAGTGATCAGTTTCAGTTCAAAATTCATCATAATGATAGGATTAAGTGTCAAAGGGATCACATAAACTAGACTAGTGTCTGCTAATACTAACTGATAGAATTAAAAAGGAGCAAATGATCCAACATGGGAAGCAGGATACACAGCAGACTCATAGAATGGCAGATGTCCTAAACAGCGCTCTGGCCTCAGAATCAGCCCTTTACACATTTGGATCCAGCTAAAAACCCATGAGTTTCTCAGGCATCGAAAGCCAAGACACTGTGGCAAAAAAGAATTACATGAATGAAAGATCTCTGTGAGTGAGTCCCCAGTGGAAAGAACGGGCCATCAAAGAAGGAGGTACCTTTCTCTGAAGGGAGGAGAGAACTTCCAATTTGACTATGGCCTTGTCTAAATAAGATTGGAGTTTGTGAACAGGGGTTTCCATAGCCTTGGCAGCTCATGACAAGAGCCTCGGGTGATTACTGATGTCATAAATAAGAGTGTCAATTGGTAAATCAACAATGGGAGTCATTGTGCAGTTGCCCCCCCATAGGATCTCTGTCCTTAACTTGTTGTACTAGGCAAATTAATGGTAAACTACTACTCAAACAGTAGTCTATACTTTGTGTGTCTGTGTGGGTGCAGACTGTTGAAATCTTTACTTAGTATATACTACGTTGATCTTCTGTATATAAAGATAATTGAAGGCTGGTGCTGCTGCTCACTTGGCTAATCCTCCGCCTGCAGCGCCGGTACCCCGGGTTCTAGTCCCGGTTGGGGCATTGTATTCTGTCCTGGTTGCTCCTCTTCCAGTCTAGCTCTCTGCTGTGGCCCGGGAAGGCAGTGGAGGATGGCCCAAGTGCTTGGGCCCTGCACCCACATGGGAGACCAGGAGGAAGCTCCTGGCTTTGGATCAGCGCAGTGTGCCAGCCGTAGTGGCCATCTGGGGGGTGAACCAATGGAAGGAAGACCTTTTTCTCTGTCTCTCTCTCACTGTCTAACTCTGCTTGTCAAAAAATAAAAAGATAATTGAAAATGAATCTTGATGAAGAGTGAGTTGGGAGAGGGAGTGGGAGATGGGATGGTTGTGGGTGGGAGGGTGGTTATGGGGGAAAAGCTGATATAATCCAAAAGTTGTACTTTTTGTATTTATATTAAATAAAAGTTGGAAAAAAAAGAAATAAGAAATAAACTGAGGATACATAAGAAATCTATACAAGGCCTGTGAACTTAGCCAGACAGTCTAATAAACTCCATACCAAAAACTAAAAAATAAAAGTTCCTGGCTATCCCCCTAACTAGGGGGACTGGCACCGAATGCTCTGTGGACCAATGGTACACACCCAAGAATACCTTCTTCATCTCAAAGCCATATTTCTTTTTCTTTTTTTCTTTTTTTTATTATTTTTTGACAGGCAGAGTGGACAGTGAGAGAGAGAGACAGAGAGAAAGGTCTTCCTTTGCCGTTGGTTCACCCTCCAATGTCAAAGCCATATTTCTATGAACTGCAAGAGTAGACCTCTGTCTCACAGACACAACTGACACTGATTAAGACAAAGAAATCACCCAGAGCCTACACTCCTAGGTCATCCAGAACAAAAGCCAAAGCAATAAACCAAGTGATACCTTGCATAACCATGAACTCTTTCCCAATAAAACCTATTCCATAAAAAAGAAGAGAAAATTACCTCAGATGCACAGTCAACAATGTAGGGACACAGTAGATAATGAAGAAGTAAGCATGATGCCTACAAAAGAACACAATACTCCTCCAGAATTAGATCTTGAACTGGAGGAAATCTATGAAGTGAGAGATACAGAATTCAAAATGATTATAAGGAAACTCAGTGAGATGCAAAAGAACACAGATTATAGAAATGAAGAAATCAATGAGTAATATGAGTGAAAATTTTACTAAGGAGACAGAACTCACTAAGAGGAACCAAATAGAAATTTTGGAGATGAAATCTTAAATCAGCAAAACAAAAATATAATTGAGATCTTTAACAGAATACACCAAGTGGAATGAATTTCTGACACTGAAGAAAAGAATTTTGAATAACCTAAACAGACAAAAAGATAAAAGAATTAAAACCAATGAAAAAAGACTTGAGATATATGGGACATTAAACATGCAAATATTCATAATATAGGTATTCCTGAAGGAGAAGAAAAGGAAATAAAGGCATAGAGAACCTGCTAAATGAAATAATAATTGAAAATTTCTCAGGTCTTGGAAGATATAACAAGTAGAAGATGGTCCAAATCCTTAGGACCCTGCACCCACGTGGGAGACCTGGAAGATATAACAAGCTCAAAGAATCCCAAGCAGACTCAAGCTAAAAAAATCTTCTTCAAGGCATATCATTATCAAATTGTCAAAAGTAAAAGACAACAGAATCCTAAAGAAAGTAAGAGTACAGCATCAAGTTACATATAAAGGAAAACCAATTAGATTAACATCAGACTCCTCCGCAGAAACTCTACGGGACACAACAGAATTGGATGATATACTCAAGGTCTTAAAAGGAAAAGCCATCCAACCAAGAATATCAAATCTAGGGAAGCTATCCTTTAAACGTGAAGGAGAAAGTATTTTCCAGAAAAGCAGAAGCTGAGAGAATTCACTCCCACCAGACTAGCCTTACAAAAAATTCTGGAGGCCATTCTACAATATAAATAAACATGAATGATAACACCAAATTCATTAACAGAGCAGGTAGAAACATTATCCAGCTGGCACCTTGGCTCACTAGGCTAATCCGCCTGCATCGCCGGCACACCGGGTTCTAGTCTCAGTTGGGGCACTGGATTCTGTCCCGGTTGCTTCACTTCCAGTCCAGCCCTCTGCTGTGGCCCAGGAGTGCAGTGGAGGATGGCCCAAGTCTTTGGGCCCTGCACCTGCATGGCAGACCAGGAGGAAGGGCCTGGCTCCTGGCTTTGGATTGGCACAGTGCAGCACGCTGTCAGCAATGCACTGGCTGTAGCAGCCACTTGGGGGGTGAACCAATGGAAAAAGGAAGACCTTTCTGTCTCTCTCTCTCTCTAACTCTGCCTGTCAAAAAAAAGAAAGAAACATTATCCAATCAACAAAATGACAGATCTTAGTTCTTATCTATCAATACCAACCTTGATTGTAAATGGATTAAATTCACCAACCAAAAGACTTAGGTTGGCTGAATGGATTAAAAAACCACAATCTCAGGGCTGGTGCGGTGCTAACGCCCTGGCCTGAAGTGCTGGCATGCCATATGGGCACTGGTTGGAGACTCGGCTGCTCCCCTTCTGATCTAGAGCTCTGCTATGGCCTGTGAAAGCAGTAGAAGATGGTCCAAATCCTTGGGACCCAGAACCCGCGTGGGAGACCTGGAAGAAACTCCTGGCTCCTATTTTCAGATGGGTGCAGCTCCGGCCATTGTAGCCAATTGGGGAGTGAACCAGCAGATGGAAGACCTCTCTCTCTTTCTCTTTCTCTCTTTCTTTCTCTTTCTCTTTCTATCTTTCTCTCTCTCTCTTTCTCTCGCTCTTCCTCTCCTTCTGTGTAATTCTGACTTTCAAATAAATAAATCTTTAAAAAAAAACACAATCCCATTATATGCTGCCTATAAGAAACTCAATTCACAAAGAAACACATAGACTGAGAGCAAAGGGTTGGAAAAACATATACCAGGCAAATGGAAACCAAAAGTGATCTTGCATAGCTATCCTGATGTCAGATAAAAGAGACTTTCAATCAAAAACTGCAAAAAAGAGATAAATAATGACATTATTTGGTAAAATATTCAATGCCACAAGAAGTTATAATAACAGTCATATATATATATATATATATATATATATATATATATCCAATACAAGACCACCCAGATGTATATAGCAAATACTATTATACTTAAAGGGAGAGATAGACTCCAGTACAGTAACAGTGGGTGACTTCAACATCCCACTCTCATCAATGGACAGGTTATCCAGACAGAAATTCCATAAATATACAGAGTTGAGATATTCTATCAAGCAAATGGACCTAACAATTTACAGGACATCTCACCCAACAGCTACAGAATACACGTTCCTCTCATCAGCACATGAGATAGACCACATATTAGGCCACAAATGAAGTCTCAACAAATTTAAAAAGATTGAAATCATGCCATGTATCTTCTCAGATCATACAGGAATAAAACTAGAAATCAACAAGAACAACAGACTACTCAAACACTCAGAAATGAAACAAATTGCTACTGAATAACCAAGGGGTCAGTGAAGAAATTAAAAAGGTAATAAGAAAACTTTCTTGAAATAAAAACACAATA
Source organism: Lepus europaeus (assembly GCF_033115175.1). Classification (NCBI taxonomy): domain Eukaryota; kingdom Metazoa; phylum Chordata; class Mammalia; order Lagomorpha; family Leporidae; genus Lepus; species Lepus europaeus. The sequence goes on along the minus strand of NC_084846.1, from coordinate 57,434,200 downwards.
TATCAAAACCTGTGGGACATAGCAAAAGCAGTATTAAGTGGGAAGTTTATAGCATTAAGAACTCACATTAAAAGAGTATAATGTATCAAATTAAAGATCTAATGAAGCATCTTAAGGACTTAGAAAAATAGGAACAAAACAAACCCCAAATCAGCAGGAGGTAAGAAATAATCAGAGCAGAAAGCAATGAAATTGAAACTAAAAAAAAAAAAATACAAAAGACCAATAAACAAAAAGTTGATTTCTTGAGGAGATAAACAAAATAAACCTCTAGCCAGACTAACAAAGAAAAACAGAGAAAAAAAATGAAATAATAAAATAGGGCTGTGAAAGCAGACATTACAACTGATACCACTGAAATACAAAGGCCCATAAGGAACTACTATGAAGAACTATATGCTAAAAAAACTAGAAAAAGAAATAGATTAATTCCTGGATTCCTATAACTTACCAAGATTAAATAAAGAAGATATAGACAATCTAAACAGATCCATAGCAAGTAGTAAGACTGAAGTAGTAATCAAAAGTCTACCATCAAGGAAAATTCTGGAACCTGATGGTTTTACTACTGAATTCCACAACAAACCAAAGAGGAAGTAGTAATACTCTTCAAACTATTCCAAAATACTGAACAAGATGGAATTCTCCCAAATTATTTTTATGAGGCCAGCATTACGTTAATATCAAAACCAAACATACTATATGAAAATTACAGAACAGGGATGCCTAGATTCTTAACAGAATACTAGCAAATCAAATCCAGAACCAAATCAAAAACATCATACATTGTAATCAAGTGTGATTTAGTCTCGAAATGCAAGGCTCAACATTTGTAATTCAATAGAAGTCAAAAATCACATCAACATTATGAAGACCAAGAACCATATAGCCATCTCACTAGATGCTGAGAAAGCATTTGATAAGATTCAACACCCCTTTGTGATGAAAAACGTCTACAAATTAGGTATAAGAGGATGATTCCTCAAAATTATGAAAGTTATATATCACAAATCAGCATCAATATCATTTGCAAACCACTTAGCTGACAAAGGGTTAATATCCAGAATATATCAGCAACTTAAAAAACTCAACAAAAAAACAACCAATCCAGTTGAGAAATGGTCAAAGAACTTCAGTAGGCAGTTCTCAAAAGAAGAAATACAAATGGCCAACAAATCTATGAAAAAATTGCTCAATAGCACGAGCGAGCAGGGAAATGCAATTCCAAACAACAGTGAGTCATCACCTCACCCCTGTCAGATGGTTAACACCCAAAACACAGAAAGTGACGAAGCTGTCAAGGATGTGGAGGAAGGGGAATGCTTACGCACTGCTGGTGGGACGTAAAGTAGTGCTGCCACTGTGAAAACCAGTGTGGAATCTTAAAAACCAGAAACACACTTGCCATATGATCCAGCAACCTCACGACTGGGTATATACCCAACAGGCCAGAACACAATACATCAAAGAGATACCTGCATCACCATACTTATAGCCTCACTGTTCACAATAGCCAAAATTCCCAATCAACAAAAGCATCCATCATCAGATAAAGAGAATGTGTATGTGTGTATGTGTATATATGTATATATATGTGTGTGTGTATATATGTATATATATATATATAGGTGTTTGTATATATATATGTATATATAGCGTATATATACATATACAATGAAATATTATTCAACTATAATAAAGATTGAAATTCTAACATTTGCAGCTGAATGAACGCAACTGGAAGACATCATGTTGAGTGAAATAAGCTGGACACAGAAAAACAAATATCACATGCTCTCCCTTTTATGTGGTAGCTGAAATTTAAAAAAAAAAAGCCAGTGTTTATCAAAGTTAAAATATATTTTTGTGAAATTTAGTGTTATAGCTTTGTCATACCAATGGTTAAGAATGTTATATTACCACAATTTTAATGATCTGGGAATACTTTAAAATTTACTATATGTGTGAGAAATGGTCATTTTTCCATTCATTTATCGTATATAGCCATTGTCTATATTCCCACTAAATTAGGGTCTTTTTGCTTTTTACTTGTTAAAATTCTTATTTGGTGAAGTATTGTCTTTTTACTGTAATGTAAATTTAAAATATATTGTCTCAAAAACTAAAAGAAAGAAATGGAGAAGGAAGGAGGGTAGGAGGTATGGAAGAAGTGAGGAAGGAAATATTGTGTTCTTAGGTTGTATCTACAAACCATATTGAATCTTTTTTTTTTTTTTTTTTGACAGGCAGAATGGACAGTGAGAGAGAGACAGAGAGAAAGGTCTTCCTTTTCCCATTGGTTCACCCCTCAATGGCCACTGCGGCCGGTGTGCTGCGCTGATCCGAAGCCAGGAGCCAGGTGCTTCTCCTGGTCTCCCATGTGGGTGCGGGGCCCAAGCACTTGGGCCATCCTCCACTGCACTCCCGGGCCATAACAGAGAGCTGAACTGGAAGAGGAGCAACCGGGACAGAATCCAGTGCCCCGACTGGGACTAGAACCCGGTATGCTGGTGCCGCAGGCGGAGGATTAGCCTATTGAGCCACGGCGCCAGCCCATATTGAATCTTAAAAACTACTTTAAAAAATTTTAAAAAATTGATAAATAAAAGGAGTGTTTCTATCAGCATGGATATTCAAAGGGGAGAATGCCTTTTAGGTTGTCAGAAAATAATTGAACAGGTAAATTAGTCTGGAGGTTTGATTTCTCTGGAGTCCAGATTACAATATAATTGTGAAATATACTAAGGCATCTTCTAAAAATGTCGCTTTTAATTTAAAATAAATGAATTTGTGAAATATAAAAAATTAATAATCATACAAATTTCATAAACTTCCAATTATTTCATTTATCTTCATATTTAATACTTATATCAGGAATAATGAAAGGATTTTTAAAGTTTAAAATATAATAAGATAATGTTATACCTGCCCTGTAACAGGTGAAACTCTCTCACTAGACTATTTTCCCAAACAGAAAGGTTTTAAATCAAAGCAATAATAAAGTCCATGAAAGACAAAAATGTTTTTCTTTCACTGTACTTTGAAGATCTTTGGCAATGACTCCTCAGGATTTTTCTACATAATCCAGAATAGTTCTCTTCTGAATAACCACTATTATAACTCAACAGAAAAGAAAAGATTGAATTTCAGCCAATGACAAAGAAACACAAAGAGTGCAGGTGCTTAGGTTGCTGGTATGGAGGTCAGAAGCAGGCATCACACACCTCCAGAGGTCACAGAAAATAATTTCATCTGGGGAACTCCTCAACATAAAGAGCAAACGCAATCTTCCAGAGTGTTAACAGGTGTAGTGATAAGAAGAAAGTATTAACACGCTGAATTTGCAGCCTCAGGTAGAGTTGACTAGAGTAATTTACCTAACACTTGGGAACCTCTGCAGTCTATCTAATAATTATCTCTGCTGCCCTAACCTCTGGTTAGCCACCTTCCTTCCATTCATTCTCTAATTCTAAGACTGCATTCGCACAATTCTGTTCCCTGACCTCTGCATCTGGCTGAGCCTGTCTTGTACAGTTTGCTCCTCTCCATACACACTCATAGAGCCAAATTCATAATGTCTTGCCTTTTTGTTCCTCTTTGTTCTGTCTATAGTCTTCTTCTCAAGGAATTCTGTGATAAAATTCAAGGAGAATATTAAATATTTTGCTTCTTGAATAGTACTGCATTTCCTTTTTATTATAAAATTCAGATGAATTAAACATTTTTAAACATTTATTTATTTGAAAGGCAGAATTAGAGAGAAAGAGAGTAAGGGAGGGAGAGGGAGAGAGGGAGAAAGGGACAGAGAGATCTTCATCTCCTGGTTCATTCCCCAGATGGCTGCAACAATGGCTGGAGCTGGGCCGATCCGAAGCCAAGGGCCAGGGGCTTCTGAGGCTCTCAAGTGGGTGACAGGGGACCCAGAACCTGGGCCATCTTCCACTGCTTTTCCAGGTGCGTTAGCTGGGAGCTGGATGGAAGTGGAACAGCCTGGACTCGAACCGGTGTCCACATGGGATGCCAGCGCCTCAGGCGGCGGCTTTACTTGCTATTCCACAGTGCCAGACTCTCATTTCTCTCATTTCTTTTAAAATTCACAACTAAATTAACTTACCTTTTATTTTTACTCAGCTATCATTCAGTAATATAGTGGCCAGAACAAATTTCCTATTTTGATATATACTTATATATTTAAATGGCATGCTTGCACTTCACAGCAAAAATGGGGACCCAGAACCTTTGTCAAGTTTAACTATAAATATAGTTATATTTAACTTACTATGAATTTTTGACATGATCTTTGGAAGCACAAAAATAAGTGAGGTATAAAATAAGGAATAACTAGTATTACGTTAAATCTATGTAATTTTTCTGCCACAATAGTGCTATCCCAGTGTTCTTAGTACAAACACATGATATCAAACAGCATGAAACCAAAGGCGATTCAAGCACTTTGCACATTTATATTATGAGGAGATATTTTAAGCAAAAGCCATTCTTGAAATGATAATATTAATCTGACATGCTGGAATTTAGATAATATTATTCTGGCACTGTCAAAAGCTCTCCTCAGAAGAAAATCCGAATGCTTTACTCACACAACAGACATTAACTGAGAAGACTGCTCAGTTATCAAAAAAAAAAAAAAAAAAAGACCTTACTAATCAGAAGTCACTGCAAATAATGGCAAGGGTTTAACATGGCAAATTCATCAAAAAGCATAATGGATCTGGGAAAAATGCCCTCAGTACTGGGGGCTGATTATCTCTGATGGCCAACAGCACAACATTTATTTCTACCTTCTTATTCGAATACATACACGCACATCTGAAGGGTGAATACACTTCACTCTGCAACTCAGAAATTAAGATTCCAAGTGTAAATTTTTCTAAAATACGTTATTTTCTTAAAATCTCAAACACTTTGAAAAAGTTACTTTGATGCCATGATATAAATTTTTGAATGCCAAAATTGAAAACAGCATTATGTTTTTCTACCTAAACAATTAACATTCAAGCAAATACAGTTATTTGCTTATGTATGTGCGGGTACATGTGCACATCCAAGTGTCTGTGTGTGCATTTCTGTATTTTGCTTTTTTCCCTTAACTGTTTATATCTGAGTATCTGGCAGCACCTTCTAATCACTACATACAGAATTGATTCATTTTTTTGTGGTGGCCCTCCCATAGTCCATACCAGGAATGTTGCACATCTTAGGTAACCTGTCATGTACTGTGGGTAGTAGTTATCTCTATTATAAAATTATAAACCACCTTGCAATGACCACCCTTGTATATAAATCAACGCAAACATATGCTGAGTTGCTAATTCATTAGCAGCAATGGTCTTGAGTGGAGAATTTCTAAATCAAAGGTTTGGCTTTTTTGATAAACAGCCATCAAGCAAAAAAAGCATTTCCGTAAACCTCACTGACAAGTATTATCAAGCTTTTAAAATGTGTACTAAATAAAAATTTTATCTTCTCATAATTTCAATTTATACTTTCTCTACAACAGAATTGAAAGTGTTTTATATATCATCTTTCTTTTCATGTCTAGTCTTTGCCTGTTTTTCTGTGGGTTATTAGAACTTTTTCTTATTACCCATTTTATGTTATTAACAATTACACATTTGGTTGGGGACACTTACTGTAAATATTTTTCCATGATGTGTTTTACCTTTTAACTCAGTTTATTATGGTGACTTAAATGACACTGAAGCACAATTTACCTAAACTGTATTCATTTTAAGGGTAGATTTTGATTTTATAAAGTGCATACAGAATATTTGTATCATTCAAGGTGTCCTCATCCCCTTGGCATTCACCTTACTAAGCAAACACTGGATTCCTGTAAACATTTTGTTTCAAAATTCCAAACGTTTATGTAATTGAAAGGGGAGGGTTGCGGACAGGAGGGAAGTTATGGGAGGGGGGAAGCCATTGTAACCCATAAGCTATACTTTGGAAATTTATATTCATTAAATAAAAGTTTAATAAAAAATAAATAAATAAATAAAAAATATTCCCTTAAAAAAATGTAGGCTTTTTTCCTCTGGCTTATTTTACGTAACACGAAGTTTTAGTGAATACCTGCATTATATGTGTGTTTTATTCTTTATTACGGAATAGTATTATACATGAGTATGTCATATTTATTTGTTTATTCATTATTTAATGGACAGTGATTTTTCCCATTTAAATGAAATAAATGAATGTATTCAGGAGGAATTATGTGACCAATGTTTTCACTTCTCTTGGGTAAATACCAAGAGTGGGACAGCTATTGCCTTCCTAAGTGCATGTTTAATCTTGTAAGAATGGATCAAACTGGTTTCCAAAGAGGCTCGAGAACCTGATTCTCGTGCCAGCATTATGTGAGGCTTCCAGCTGGCTGGCAGTTTGTCATACTTTAGCCATTCTACTTGATGTGGAGTGGGACTTCCTTATGGTTTGAATACTTCAAAGGTCTGTTGGATAATAATGTTGGAAATCAGCGTGTTTATTTGCCAGCAATATATTATCATTTATGAAAATTCTGCTCAAAAATTTCACTGTTTCTATTGGCTTTTCTTTATTAAGCTTTAAGAATTCTTATGTATTATGAATGCTAGTTGTTTGTCAGATGTATATAAATACACACACTTCTCATGCAACCTGACATGCCATGTCTCCTGACACTTTGTAGTACGCAAAAATTAATTTCTCAGGACTGATGAAAACTGATTACTTTTCTCTTATGATTTGTGCTTTGTCGTATCAAAGAAGAAACTGCATCTCTGATCTCTCACGATTTTTCTTATATGAATTATTCGAGAATTTCTGTAGTTTTAGATTTTACATGGAAGTCTCTGATTTCTTTTCAGGCAATGTCCATGTCCTTGTCAGTTAATGAAAGATGTTTTTGCTCATTAGTTGTTGTTCCAGAGCCTTGAAGTGTCTTGAAAACACTATTTTTCCACCTAAAATTATCTTGGCACTTTTATTAAAGATACATTATCTATGTGTGGGTCTGTACAGTCCCATTAGTCTATATACCCATCCTTGAACAAATACTAGATTACTACTGTTTTGCACTACACCTGGAAATCAGATCATTTAAATCCTTCTATTGTTTTTGTTTTTCAAAATTGTTCAGCTTAACTTACTGTGCTTTAAAAGATACATTTTAGAAACAGCTTGTCATTTAAAAAAAAAAACAAAGATTTTTGAATGAAATTAAACGATAAATCAACTTAAGTCATATCAATTGCCCATCTTTATCCATATATATATATATATATATATATGTTTGTGTGTATATAGATAGATAGAGGATAGTCTCATTCAGTTAATCTTTCCTGTAGTTTGTATTTTTCCTTGAATGAATCTTGTACATTCTTTGTTAAATTTATTTCTAAGTGTTTCATGTTTGTGGATGCTCTTATACTTAGTATTTTAACATTTTCATGGGGTAAGACTGGTGCATTCAGTGGTTTTCCACTTCTGTTGCCCACACCCTTTATCAGGGTGCCTGGGTTCAAGGTATGACTCCACTTCAGCAGGGGATGGCTCAAGTTCCTGCGTCCCTGACACCCATGTGGGAGACTTAGACTGAATTCCAGACTCCTCATTTTGGCCTGTTCCAACCCTGTGTATTCTGGGTATTTAAAGAGTGAAGCTGTAGATGTGAGATCTCTCTCTGCCTTTCAAATAAATTTTAAAGAATAACTAAACAACCTTTTGTTTTCCAGTTGTGTATTGATTGCATTTAGAGGTAGAATTTTGAAAGTAACCCAAGTTCTCATCGGTCTCTAGGGATATCTTCACATTAACTAGGTACATGCCCATCTAGTGTATAAATAAATATAGCTTCACTTTTTCTTGCCAATATGTATGATTTTCATTTCCTGTTCATGACATACTTGAAATGCACTGGCTAGCATAACAAATACAATATTTAACAGAGGTAGTAAAAGGCAAAATCCACAAATTTATTCTATTTTTTAGGGGACAAGATTCATTCTTTAAATAATAAATGTAATTTAATGCTAGGTTCTTGAAACATGTGTTTTTATCAAATTGAATACAACTACTTCCCTTCACTAAAGTAGGACATCCCCATCATTTATTAATTTGTATATGTGAACATATTTATGCTATTATTAATTTCCATTAATCTTACTAACACAGTATAATTTAATTAACTTGGATTAACTTTATAGTCTAATCATTTTATGAATAAGCATTCATTACATCCCTGCCACCTCCCCTATGTACCTTACCAATTTTTTCACTGTTACTTTTAAGATACGAACTTTCCAACTAGCTTCTCTAGCTCTTCAGAAATTCTTGGGATTTGGTAATTTATACATTAGAGATTATCCATTATTATGATAACAAGTCTTCTATCCAAAAGTATTTTATTTGTTCAAGTCAAATTTTATGATCTTCAAATAGGATTTCAAAGATTCCTTCATAGAGAGTTTGCCAATTTATTCTTAAGTCTTAATTTTTTTTTTAACTATAAATAGGAGTCTTCCTTCCCTGGCATCCTCCTTGAAGGTCAGCCCCTTAACTGTCCTGCCTTTATTGGGTTGTTGAGGTCTATCATCAAACTAGTCAATAAGGAATCAAAAAACTCAGTTTCTTTAAGGCAAACCATAGTCTGGATGGATTTTTCAATTTCCATATCCAGTGAAAGTATTTGTATATTCCTCCAATGAAAACATTCTCCTTTGTGAATCAAGATTGCTGAAGCAGCACAGTGCAGAGTTATAAGGAGAGAAGAAAAAATTCCGCAAGTAGGTGGGTAACTTGAGAGGAGGCTACTTCTACATCTCCCCTCGAATTCCCACATGGAGGAATTTTCACTGGGGAATGAACCAACGCCATCTCGTTCCTGTAGGCCAGTACCCAACTGTAGAAGAGGTTGTCTCCTAGCCCATACTGTAACTCTGGTTCCAACAAACTACTCCATATTTCTATAAAACATGCTTCTAGATTTGACATCTATGACAAAAATCAGTGATTTACATTGACAAAAGCCTGTGAGATACTGATAGCTTCCAAGGCATTCTCTAAATCCTGTAGTGATGCTGATGACAGAATATTATATACTGGAAACACAAATGCAAAAACATACAGTGTATATTCACAGTGAGAATAAACCTTCACTTCAACAAAGAAAGAGATTCAAAGCAACCAACCTTCCACAGAGTAATAGGCTTTCATTTCCAGATCTCTGATATAATTCTGTGGGCTCAATTATAGATTCTGCTGTCAGCAAGTTGAACACTTGGCAACGGGAGTAGCCAGAAGATAGAGTGCCAAAGATAGAGACCTGGAAAACAAAATTTGCAGGAGTCAATTGGGATACAGAACAAAAGGAGGACAAGTTCTAAAAAGTATATATGAAAGCAACCAAACGAATGATTGGCATGAGTTTTCTTGTGATTATCTTCATATAATTTCAAAATATTGTTGCTAAAACTATGTGTTTTATTATTAATCTTAAGTGAGAAATAAGGAATACCACTTTCTCAGACAGTTTACCAATTCCATGCTTCTATAGTCTTTCCTTCCTTCACTGACAAAATGTGTAAGGGGTAGTAGCTCTTTGTCCACTTCACTTACTACAGTTCTCCCCAATTCCAACATTACCCCAAACCTAGTGTTATTCATGACCCCAAAACTGACAGGCAAAGACATTTTCATTTGATCTCTGCATAGAACCAGATGCTATTTTCCTTGTCGTTCTTATTCAAGTCCCCTACTTAGATGTCAAGACTCCATTTTTCCCTCACTTTATTCCATCCTTTTTTACTTCCATTCTTAAGGACAAATCCTCAAACACTAGTGTTCCCCTTTCTCCATTCTTTTCCCATAGTTGCTGTGCTGTGGAGTGTGTTGCCCAAGCTTTTTGGTGGTAGGCTTCACCAAGTGCTTTGTTTCAGTTAACGGAATAAAGGGTAGTTAGGTGGGTGCAGACACATTCTGCCTCAAGACAGGTAATACTTGTTCTTGCATAACAGCTACCACCATGAGAATACTACCTCTTAGGAAGCGTCTAGTCTCGAGGTAAGACAACACTGAAGCAGTACTGAGATCAACTATAGCCCGAAGACAAGGTTATCCTAGTCCAGTCAAGCCACCGCAAACCCACAGATCCAGGAGACAGAAATAACTGCCTGCTGCAAATCACTGAGCTTTGGAAGACCTTTTGTGGAGCATTTTTCAAGCAACTGTTAGCTGACATACCATGATTAGGGTCTCTCAAACCACTTTTCCTGAATTTTAAACAAAAGTTTTCCACTGTCATTTGAATACTCCAGCATCAATGATACATAGATACCTAAAATTGAACATGTACAAAACAGTCTCCCCAGAAAACGAAATTTTCCCATATAATTTCTGATTTCAGTAAAGATAGCATCTGTATATTTTCAAGCAATGAAGCTGAGGTGCTATCTTTTGTGCTCTTTTACTCTGACCAACTGCTATGAGATCAGTCGTCAATTCCCTTGATTGTCACGTCATTCATGACTAACACATATTTTTGTTGCACTTTATGATTTCTAGAAGCTGCCTTCAATTTTCATGGAACAAGGCAGAAGTGAAACAAATAACAGCTACAAAAGTCCCTCATGTTTTTCTCCTCAGTAGCTCAGAATTATTTGTGCACTATTTCTCCATGCACACTACAATTGCCTTGAGCTAGACATTCATCCTTTCATGTAAGGAAAGCTACACACCTTGAAATTTCCTACAAGTTACTTATCCTCCACTGTATTCACTCTTCTTCCAGGTTCACTTTTAACACATAATTTTTTTTATTTATTTGACAGGTAGAGTTATAGACAATGAGAGAGAGAGAGACAGAGAGAAAGGTCTTCCTTCCACTGTTTCACACCCCAGATGGCCGCTACAGCCACAGCTGCTCCGATCTGAAGCCAGCAGCCAGGTGCTTCTTCCCAGTCTCCCATGTGGGTGCAGCGGCCCAAGCACTTACGCCATCTTCTACTGCTTTCCCGGGCCACAGCAGAGAACTGGACTGGAAGAGGAGCAACAGGGACTAGAACCCAGCGCCCATATGGGATGCTGGCACCGCAGGCAGAGGATTAACCAAGTGAGCCATGGCACCAGCCCCCATAAATTTCATCTAAAGTCCTCATTAGATAGCCACTCTCACAATAAATCTCATCAATGCAAAACAAACATAAAGGCGACCTGCTAATCAAATATACTAAAAATCTGCTGCCCTGTTAACACAGAACCTTTTTTTTTTTTTTTTTTTTTTTTTGACAGGCAGAGTTAGACAGTGAGAGAGAGACAGAGAGCAAGGTCTTCCTTCCATTGGTTCACCCCGTAGTGGCCACTACAGCCTGCATGCGCTGCGCCAATCCAAAGCCAGGAGCCAGGTGCTTCCTCCTGGTCTCCCATGTGGGTGCAGGGCCCAAGCACTTGGGCCATCCTCCACTGCCTTCCCAGACCACAGCAGAGAGCTGAACTGGAAGAGGAGCAACCGGGACAGAATCCGTCACCCCGACCAGGACTAGAACCCAGAGTACCACTGCCACAGGCAGAGGATTAGCCTAGTGAGCCACAGAGCCAGCCTCTCTTTTTTTTTTTTTTTTTTTTTTTTAAGAAGTACTTTACTTCTATTGAAAGCATGCTATACCTTATCCCCTGTCCAGTTACTTAGCTGACTCTCACTCACTCTTCTTGACTCAATTCAGGTATTAATTCTTTTGGGTATCCTTTCTAAAGCATTTATGCGACCTCCTATATAACAGAGTTAGCTCCCCCTTGAAAATCTGTGCATAAATCTACGGTGACACATATCACAATGTCTTACAATATTGGCTTATATGCCTTAGATATTTCACACAGTATATGGAAAATGTATTTCTTCATATCTACCTTCTAAGGTGATGACATTATTTATCTCTAACTCAAGAACCTGTATGTGAGTAGTCAAAATACATTTTGGAGATGAATGAACAAAAAAGTTTCCATAAATAGATTAGTGTGAGTTAACTTGGAGTTCCATGTCTACGAATCAAACACCATATCCAGCAGAGGTTCAATCTATTTTTATTTAAGACAAAAAGTCAACAACAGCCTCCCCAGCAAGTCTTTCTCAATCTACTAAGAGTTGGACATCCCATACTGGTTCAATAGTAATGTATACACTTTAATCACCATACCATGTTGTTATCATTTATTTTCAAATCTGACCTTCTTGGCTAACCATAAAGCCCCGATTCCTGGCTTCCAAACTCTTTAAAAACTGAGGACAGTTAAATTCACACTGGAATGCAACTAAAGTATATGGTACTGTCCTATGTTTGGTGAATCAGGTAAACCATTCCTTCAACATGATTAGATTTTTCTAAGTGGCATATACAAATCCTAGAGCTGAGAATAAGGCTGAAGCTTCACAGGATAATCGCCTACTTATACTTACTATGTAAACTCAAAGCATGGAATCAAAAGACAGACAAGTTCATTGTATTCTTTCTACAGCCACCTGATATTTGAAAATTTTCAGTAGGATTTTGTTTTCAAGAAATGGAGAGTTGAATTGTCCCCAAATAAGCCAAAAGCCCCTAGTCTTTTGATACCATTTCAATTAATGCATAATAGTGCTTTAATTTATAAGGTTTTTTTTTTTGAAAGGCAGAGTGGATAGTGAGAGAGACAGAGAAAGGTCTTCCTTTTTGCCATTGGTTCACCCTCCAATGGCTGCTGCGGCTGGTGCATCATGCTGATCCGAAGCCAGGAGCCAGGTGCTTCTCCTGGTCTCCCATGCAGGTGCAGGGCCCAAGCACTTGGGCCATCCTCCACTGCCTTCCCCGGCCATAGCAGAGAGCTGGTCTGGAAGAGGGGCAACCGGGATAGAATCCAGAGCCCCAACCGGGACTAGAACCCCGTGTGCCAGCGCCACAGGTGGAGGATTAGCCTGTTAAGCCACGGCACTGGCCTAATTTATAAGTTTTTATTTAAAATATTAACATGAATAATCTATATTTATGGTGTACTCTGTGATGTTTCTTTATATGTATATGTCATGTATTGGTCTCTGTTCAACATAGTCCATAACATTAGGATATCATAAATTCTTATTTTAAATGATCATTAGTAATTTAACTGAGTTCTATAACTGGATATCATTAAGGTTAACAGTCTTTTCCTGAAGTCTGTCTGAAGCGTTGCTGTTTTTAATATTCATTGATATTTTCTATCTTTGTGTTCAAGTGCCTCCTATGAAAACTATTACTTTTAATGGATGGCCTGATTTTAAAAATTGAACTTTTTCATATTGTGTATCACTGTAGCATTAATTCAGCTTAATGGTTCCTCAAAATATATGAAGCACTGCTGGGTGGCTTTCTCATTACATGCTTTATATGACAAATTGTGAGCATTTCATCATTGTTACTGAAGAACTCTGAAAAATCGGTGAACTCATATCAGAGCCTCTTTTAATTCTTTATGGATTCCTCATCAAAACTGAATTTCAAATACATAAATATTATTACAAATATTTAATAAGAAATCTCTGGGGTAGAGGTATAAATAAAATTTTCTATAAAATGACAAAACTACAGTATCAAATATATATGTACACAGACATTTTATTTTCTTCTACAATTAAATTGGCAAATGAATAAATATTCAGAATAAAAATTTTTACTGTTTTTCTATCAACTTGCATCATAAGGAATTCTTTAACAGCTATGGCATTCACTACAACTGGGCTACCTATTACGCATTCTTGCTTTGTAACTTCTGAATCCAAATCAGCTGGGGGAAAAACAATGAGCTATGTTTTTGTAAGTGCAATATTCTTACTTCATATATTCCTGTGGAATTCCACTCAAAAGCATTTAAAGTATGGGACAAATGAGCTTGGAGGTCATTTAAAGATGTCCAAATCAATGATTCTAAAGCATAACCCTTGTCCTCCATGGGCCCTCACAGCATCACAGTCTGGCATGATTTGGTGGACAGAGTTCTCTTGACACTGCTGTCTCCTGATCCAAGTGATCTGCATGTCAGATATCCTGACCAGACCACCAAGCTGTACTTACTCACAAGTTTTCCAACCGCACACCTGGCTTAAGCTTAACTTAATGAGCTCCCTTCCACTTGGTTCTGCCATCTCTTCAGTTTATCCTGCTTTGTAATGAGGTCATTCCTCCAATGTATTCACCCTACCCACTTTGACATAATCTGTAAACTTAATGATTACGGTCTTTATTCCACGATTTTGTCACTGATGAAAGATTGTTATATTCCAAACTCAACTGCTACATATCTATGGAGTTGACATTGATCCATTATACATTAATATTCTGTAAATATCAAGATAAATTATGAATATATTTAAAGTCTCTCACTTTTTTCAATAGAGATGACAATCATTGAAATCTGTTCTTTGTAAGGACGCTAGTTGATAGTAAATCCCTAATTTCACTAAGGATACTGAGTATCTTACTGAAACATGATAGGCAAGCTCCCAATATTTTCTTGTAATACAGAAACATAGCTTTGCTTAAAATATTTTTACCATTTTCTAGCTATAATTTTAAATTATTCAACATTTTACTGTTGACTTAGAATGTTAATAAGAAAATTGCTAATTAATTGGTCTAACAGTCGTTGGCCTTAAAATGGGAGATAATTACTTCCAAAAGTTTTTTTTTTTTTCAAGCTAAAATTATGTCACTAATGCCAAAAATTTGAGGGGCATGATAAACGCTTCATTTCTTGCAGCCAGTCTGGAATGAAAGTTACTAGGACGCACTTTTGAATAAAACTGTCAAAATCATTGAAAAAAATTTTAAAAAGTCACAAATGTCTTCATTTCTAAAGTACAGTTACTTCTCAAATTCTGTTAATTATAAAATCAAAGAATGTTACAGGTAGAAGAGCCACTAAAGATAAATTAATTCCAATCAATTAACAAGAAGAGAAAGGGAAGCCTCAATGATGGCATTCCCTTACAGAACATGGGGAGGTTGATTGGCACAGAGCAGGAACCAGAGTCAGAATCGTGTAACTCCTAGACTTTCTGGGTGAAGATGGGGAAGTTGTGTTGAGCAGCTCAGGGATCAGAACCCAAATCTTCTAACTCCACGTCCAGTGTTTGTTCCAGTGATGTGATGAGACATCATGAGAAGAAAGGAACACAATGTAGTTAGCCTGAGAGGAAACAACCTAGGAGCAGATTTTTGCAAGGTTTAATGACAGCCATGCTCTGTAATGTCTCTTGTCCTTAGCAAATGGGGAGGAGACAAGATGTTATGTCTCATGAAGATCTGATTCTTGGTTTTGCCTGTGCGTTTTTCTTTCTCTTTGGGAACTTACATGATTGTCTTCCAATCACTGAAATTAAGAACTTTTATCAAAATACGTTCAAATATTGGGCTTTGTTTTATCTTGTCCTCAGTCCTTCCAACTTGAAATTTTTTTTTAATTGGGAAATTTTTTAATCACTTATTAATGCATCTCCTCACTCTTTTTCCTGAGAAGGCAAAGATTTTTAACTTTATTATAAACATATTCTATACTCTTTGTTATTAATAAATACATTTCATGTATTCATATACAATTTTAAGAATACTGCTGACCTTTAACACTTGTTAAAGTACCATCTCTCACTTTCAGTAAGTCTACGATGCATCAAATATAAGTTTCAACTTAATTTGGGAGATATTAAAATGCAACAGAAATGAAACCAGAAATAGTGTCATACGATATAGATTGTTAGGTAGAACTTGCTTTCAGAGCTGCTGATGTATGAAAAATACTGCTTCCGGAAATCAATAAGTAAATCATGAGTTTAAAATTTTTATATTCCTCCATCATAATTCCAAACATTTTACTATATAATATTTCTAACATTCCCTATTTCAAGAATTTCCCATGTTTAATAGGCAAATACCATGTATATACATATATATACTTATGTTGTTTATATATGTATATACACATATGTATACCAAATACACATATATCATATTGTGTATATATAAATATGTTACACATCTGTATTCAAGGCTAAATCAAGATAGTAAACATATATATCATCTCAAATACACATTATTTTTGTGGCAAGAACACTCAAACTATTCTAATAGCAACTTTCAAATATATACTGTTATTAATTATAGGTATCATGGTATACAACAAATCCTTAATCTTCCTGTAAGATTGAAATCTGTTGTGTATCCAACATCTCCCTATTCCCCCCATAACCACCCTCTGATAATCACCATTATACTGTTTCCATGAGTTCAGCGTTTTCTATATTCCACACATGTGAGCTCATGCGGTATTTCCCCTTCTATATCTACCTTATTTCAGCTATCACAGTGCCTTCCAGGTTCATCCATGTTGTTGTACATGGCAGGATTTTCACCTTTAATAAAGACCAAAGAGTATTCCACAGTATACATGTCCCACATGTTCTTTATCCGTTCATAAGTTCATGGACACTTATGTTGAAAACACTACAATGAACACGGGCACGAAGGCATCATTTATGATTTCACCTCCTTTGGATGTATAGAGTAGTGTTGCTGCTTTTATGTAAAACAAAACCACTGTTCTGACCAATGCGATGGACATTGTTCCATGTATTCTTCTAGTAGTTCCAGAGTTTCCAGTTGGACATTTAAACCGTTAATCCATTTTGAGTTAATTGTTGTGTATAAGGATTTTTTTTTTTTGACAGGCAGAGTGGACAGTGAGAGAGAGAGACATAGAGAAAGGTCTTCCTTTGCCGTTGGTTCACCCTTCAATGGCCGCCACGGCCAGCGCGCTGCGGCCAGCACACCGCGCTGATCTGAAGGCAGGAGCCAGGTGCTTCTCTAGGTCTCCCATGGGGTGCAGGGCCCAAACACTTGGGCCATCCTCCACTGCACTCCCGGGCCATAGCAGAGAGCTGGCCTGGAAGAGGGGCAACCAGGACAGAATCCGGTGCCCCGACCAGGACTAGAACCTGGGGTGCTGGCGCTGCAAGGCTGAGGATTAGCCTAGTGAGCCACGGCACCGGCCATGTATAAGGATTTAATCTCATTCTTCTGCATGGAAATATGCAGTATTCCCTGCACTATTTACTGAAGAAACTGCCCTTCCCCATTGTGTGTTCCTGCCATCTTCCTTAGATAGCAATGGACTGTAAACGTATCGATTTACTTTTGAGCTCTTGTTTCTGTTCCATTGGTCTGTGATTATTTGTTATGCTAGTATCATCTGTGTTAATAAAGTTATCTGTAACCCTCAAATTTAATGAAGTTGTTAATCTCCTCTCTTTATGGACTGGCTATTTTATAGACTGTATCATTTTAATTTTAGCAACCATTCTAATTCCCAAAAACTCTAATTCTCTCATTTTAAATATTCTGATATTAATTTATTTCTCCTAAATATTACTTTCATCTGTAATGGAATACATTTTTAAAGAATTATTTATTTTTAAAGATTTATTATCTATTTGAAAGGCAGAGTTACAGAGAAAGAGAGGGAGAGACAGATCTTCCATTTGCTGGTTCACTCCCCAGACAGTTGCAACAGCCAGTGCTGGACCAAGTGGAGACCAGAAGCCAGAAGCTTCTTCCAGGTCTTCCACATGGGTATCAGGGGTCCAACATTTGGGCCACCTTCTGCTGCTTTTCCCAGGCCATTAGCAGGGAGCTGCATCAGAAGTGATGCAGCTGGGACACAAAATGGCTCCCATATAGTATGCCGGCATTGCTTTATCCACTAAGCCACAGTGCCAGCCATTATTTTACTTACTTAAGTTTATGTGTGAAAGAGAGAATCTTCCCTGAAATGGCCAGGGTTGGGCCAGGAGCCAGGAATTCTATCTGAATCTCTTGTGTGGGTGTCAGGGGTCCAAGCACTTGGCTGTCTGCTGCTGCTTTCCCAGGTGCATCAGTAGGGAGCTGGATCGGCAAAGCCAATGGTGTTCTAACCCAGGGCTCAGATCTGGGATGCCAGGATCAAAAGCAGCAGCTTGACCCACTGTGCTACAATGCTGGAATAGTTTTAAATGTTATTATTTTAAATTATTTGATTTCAAGAGTCAGATGCCCATTGTTGAAATTCAGTATAGATTATCACTCATTGTAATTCATTAAATATTGGAAACCACTATCTGTTATTAATTGTAATCACAGCTCAGTTCTATCAATGCCAGCAAAAATAGATGAAAATAAAATATAAAACAAAAATGAAAAAATATAAACTGAGAATTGGATTTACTGCCACTTTTGAATTTACATTTTGAGAGTTGAAGATCCAGTATGAACACCACAGAAGGTAGCATAGGGTTTATGCAAAGAATGACAGCTGCAATCTCAGATAAATATTTTTCTTGAGTCAGATATCAATGGTACAGTGATTCTTACTGATATTTAGCAATTTTCTGTCTCTTGCCTGCCTGTGTGCAAAGTCCACACAATCTCCGTGTGATGCTGCACTTTGAAGGGGGTGGTGCTTACTCAAAAGCCCAGAACTTGTGAACCAAACTCCTGCCACTGTTCCAAATAGCATCCTTACATACCATCTGCAGTGCACCCTGAATTCAGAAATGTTTTTGGCATACCCTTTCACCTGTTCCCCAGAGGCTCCCTTCCATAGTACATATCCTCTCAACATAACATTTATTGACAAGAAAATCGTAATTGTTCTGTGCTAAGTGCAAGTCTATTTTTAGGTGCTGTAGAATGCCTTCACCCTCATAAACTTCTTGAAACATTTAATGGAAAATAAAAATACATATAAAGTGCCAATAGCTTCGGGATCCCATCCTGATCAGTGTATTTAACTTACAGGCTATATCTTCTAAAACTTCAAACTTACCATTTAATTTTTTTACTATTAATTGTAACGAAGACATTCATTACCAAGGTAAAATACATTTGCATTGTAAACTCCTTGATGACATAGTCTTTCTTTCAAAGTCAACTCCTAGAATACCACAGATGCTCAATCAGCCTGCTAACCAGAGTTTTCTGAATCTGCTATGCTCATTTGTACCCACAGAGTGCCCATTAGCCAAAAAAAATTCCTCCACTTCTGCCCGAGAGCTGTGTTCCTACTCACCTTTCTAAATTCAACTCAAATGTCGAGTACTCTATGTAGCTTTTCTGGCCCATTCTACCAGACTCAGAATCTCAAAATACTCTTGTATCATATTCAATCATTTATATTTATTTACACAAGGATGTCTGCTCCACGTGACTCCCTTTTCCACACCGTGTACAGTCACAGGCCTCTGACCTGGAGGTCGTCTCCCCACCCTGATCCCCCAAGGGCCTGACTCACCAGCCACACAGGACCCAGGCAGTTTCCCATGTGTTGTCCTTAGGGCGGAGCTCCAAGCTCTATTTTATGTTATCACACAATTAATTAACAAAGCAAAAAACAAGACACATTTTAAATAAAAATAAACGGAAAGAAATAAGACCACTCTGAAATCAGGATTAGATCCAAAACAGCATTTTTCACTTCAGAGTTTTTATCAGAACATTTCTTTGACAATCTCATTTCACTTCTTTAAAAGTCCCCTTCCCATTTTTACGCATTTACCTATTTCAAATTATAAAGTATTCAGAGTTTTTAGTCTATTGTTATTTTATTATTAACTCTACTACTTTGTGCCTAATACTTTCCCAAGTATTATGTGTATATATATATATATATATATAAACTCACTGAATTGAGTCCTGAAAACAATCCCAAAATGTCAGTTATTATCTACACTTTAAAAAACAGATAAAGGAGATTAAATACATTTTTAACCTTGTAAGTGTTCCCAGATTCCCTCATGTCACATAATCATAGTAAAGTGTTATCAATATTTTATTAGAACCTAATTGAGAATATTTGACAGTAAGATTTATCATTGTATTTGATTAACGCTTTATCACTTTGAAAACATTCAATTCTCAGAATGAAATAATCAAAGTATCATTACATCCATGTGAAAGATGCATGACCTGAGGCCTATGCTCTGGTTTGGTTGTGGTTTGTTCCCCAGGGGCTCGTGTGCAGGCGGCTTGTTCACTGACCTGGCAGTGTAGACGTGGTGTACCATGAAGTAGGCCCCAGTGGAAGGTTTTAGGTCAGGGGGCATCCAGAGAAGGAACTGATGCTCATCTTGTGGACTAGGTTAGCTCCCACGGGAGCAGGTTGTTGAAAGCAAGGCTGCCCCGTGAGTTTGGCCACTTAAGCACATGGCTATTTTTCTTTCCATTCTGCTTTGTGTGGTGCAGCCAAGGGAGCCCTCACCAGAGCTGAACTCGAGGAGCTACCCAACCTTGGGCTTTCAGCCTCCAAAACTGAGCTAAAGAAACCATTTCTTTCATTTGTAAGCACTTAGCCTCAAATACTTTGTTACAGCAGCAGAAAATGACAAAGAAATCTAGAAAGGCAAAGAAAGCAAGAAAGTTAAGTCCTCATTTTATGCCAAGACACCATCTTATGTAATTTGGCATTGCAGTAGGCCCAACGCTGTTCCCAGAGAGACCTGAAGGTAGGTGAATGCTACTTTGACAGAACTTTGCAGATATGACTGGGGAGATCATCCTGGATTATCCAAGTGTGGCCTAAATACCCTCATGCGTTCCTTCTGAGAAAGACACACGGAGACTTTACACACACAGAGGAGGAGGAGGTGTGAGGACAGAGAAGGCAGAAATGCAATGGCTGGGCCGGCACCGCGGCTCACTAGGCTAATCCTCCGCCTTGCAGCGCCGGCATACCGGGTTCTAGTCCCAGTCGGGGCACCAATCCTGTCCCGGTTGCCCCTCTTCCAGGCCAGCTCTCTGCTGTGGCCAGGGAGTGCAGTGGAGGATGGCCCAAGTGCTTGGGCCCTGCACCCCATGGGAGACCAGGAGAAGCACCTGGCTCCTGCCATGGGTACAGCGCGGTGCGCTGGCCGCAGTGTGCCAACCGCGGCGGCCATTGGAGGGTGAACCAACGGCAAAAAGGAAGACCTTTCTCTCTGTCTCCGTCTACTGTCCACTCTGCCTGTCAAAAAGAAAAAAAAAAAAAAGAAATGCAATGGCTGGATTTTCATGCAGTGCCTAGAAGGAGTGCCAGCACTTGGACCCCAGTCCAGATTCCGACTTCCAGCCTTCAGCACTGGGAAAGTTAAGTTTATGTGATCTAAAGTCACTAGGTTTCTGGCCATTTGTTAGCAAAGCCACAGGAAACTCGTGAGGCATTGCCTGAAATGTATGTAACCTCTAAACAGCTCACCATCATGATGCTGATTAAAGCGTTAGCCCCTGGTTTCTTACTATCAAACAGCCAAAGAGATAAAACAACCTCACTAAATTTGAATTCCCATGAATTCAATATAAAAGTCTTTATTTTTCCCTTGCTTTTACAAGAAAGAACTGCGCCGGTATTCATCTTACCCTGTTGCGGATCAAACACACACACACACACACACAGTAAACACATCTCCCATTCTCCGGAAAATCACTAATGTGCCTCTGGTTCAGCGTCTTGTTTGCTTTCTCCTTCTGCACATGAGCGGGTGCGTCTCACCACTCCCATCTCTCATTGTGCCTTAGTCACTTCCTAGGCCTGCCTACCAATCCATACACCCCTATTGGGCGATTCCCACCTTT
Organism: Lepus europaeus; assembly: GCF_033115175.1. Taxonomy (NCBI): domain Eukaryota; kingdom Metazoa; phylum Chordata; class Mammalia; order Lagomorpha; family Leporidae; genus Lepus; species Lepus europaeus. Next base: position 57,412,565 of record NC_084846.1, on the reverse strand, counting down.
TCCATGTTTTCATGCCATATGCCCTTTCACCTCCTTCCTACCCTTCTCCGTTCCTCTTTGCTGGTGTTTTTAGAGTCCTAGATTTTTCAGTTTGCTTCCTCAGCTGAGTTTTATTCCTCAAGTTTCTCTAACTGCTGCTATGAACTCTTTCCAACAGCTCATCATGACAAAGGTTTCCTGCATCACATTTGCAATAGACTTGTACAACATCATTTTTCTAATGCAGTTACATTTCTGCAATTGCGAGAGAGGTGTGGGGCTTTTATTTGTAACAATCATCACTCTGCTGATGCGCCACAGCCTGGCAGTCCGTGCCAGCACACTTTCATCTAAATTGAGCTGACACAGCTTCGCAAGCAATTTTTGAAGGACCTTAATTTCTCACTACTCTTTTTACGTCTTTGCCTCCAATTGCTTTCTAAGGTAAAGAAAGGAGACATCAGAGTGGAATTTATATCAGTAGTCCAAATCATACCCTCAATGTGATGTGGGCCAGGTCAGCAGGATGTATTGACAATAGCATAACAATGAACGTAATGATTTAGGTTCCAGTTCATTTTAGTTCAGAAGGATTGATAGGTAAGAAGCAGGAAACCAAATTTCAGAGCTTACTGTCTGAAAATCCTTGAGAGGTTTCTGTAAAACACCTAATGAATTTTATTCATGTATTTGTTTATTCCTAACCTGAATAGTTTTTGAAAGAATTTAAGGTAGGGCAAGACCAAAAACTAGGCCAAAAAAAAAAAAAAAAAAAGTGAGTAGCTCGTTGATTGTAAAATCAGACACAAATTCAGTACTAAGATTTCTAAGCAAGCAAAGAATAAAAATAACACAGTTCAGTAATCTCAGCTCTCCTCATCTGAAAATTGGAAATAGGTCTCTCATGAAGACCTCAAGATAACATTCCTGCATCAAAAATGAAATTGTTCTTTATACGACATCGCAAACTCCCATAGCACCATTTACAGTGTCTTTAAATAAATGTTCCTAGTATTAAAAAAAAGAATTGTGCGACAAAATGCTATTCCAAAAGAAGGTGATAATTCGGTTGATAAAATTCAGTTCCACTCTTAGGAATACAAATGCTGTATCTCAGTCTTGCCCAACTCCATGCCTGTTTTTGCTGCTGTTTCTCCTTGTTACTGGTCATTTCTGATACTATCTCTACCTGTTGAAATATAAGATCCTCCAAAGCCCCTTTCAAGTATTTTCTTACATGATAGCACAGGATATGGAGTCAAAGAACTTGATAGACTCCCTCATATGTAAATTGTGTGATCTTAAGTGCTCGCACGGCATCCCCAAGCCTTAGTTTCCACCTGTATAAAATGGGACTAAAATCTTATATCACCAAATCTCCAATAACTTGAAATCCAATCACAGTAGATAAGCATATAATAAATGATAACTAAAGAGCCTTTTTGTTAAAATCAAACCTTTTTGTCTTCAAAAGGTTCATTAAGAACGCATACTAAGAGGCTGGCATTGTGGTGTGTGAGGTAAAAGCTGCTCCCTGCAACACCAGCATCCCAGCATAATGGCATCAGTTCAAATCCAGGCCACTCCAGTTCCAATCCAGCTGCCTACCTAATGACCTGGGAACAGCATCAGGGGATGGCCCAAGTGTTTGGGCCCTGCCACCCACATGGCAGACCTGAATGAAGCTCTTGGCTCCTGGCTTTGGCCTGGCCCAGCGCTGGCCATGCGGCCATCTGTGGAGTGAACCAACAGACTGAAGATCTCTATCTCTGTAACCCTGACTTTCAAATAAATAAGTCTTTTTAAAACATGCATACTATGAACAAGCGGTGCATGAATTTCAATATTTTAGACCAAAATAAAATTATCTTTAAATTTCCATTTTCCATAAACTTTTTGAAGTACTCTCATATAAGGAACAGAAGATATGAAGTCAGCAAGATTAGTTTTTGACCATGTAATTTCAGACACAGTGGTATGCACATAATTCCAGCATCCTACCCATTGCTCATCAGCCCTTGTACAAACCCTTGCCCCACTGATCTTGAAAGGGATTTGCACATACGGTTAGATACCACTCCTGGGATAATGTGTACTATATGCTAGAAGATACTTTGCAGATATTATTAAGTTGACCTCAAGATAGTCAGGAGGGAAATTACCCAAGGTGGGTCTGACCTAACCAAATCAGTCCTTATAAAAGCATAGAGGGGCTGGAGCTATGGCGCAGTAGGCTAAGCCTCTGCCTGAAATGCCAGCATCCCAGCTGCTCCTCTTCTGATACAGCTCTCTGCTATGTCCCAGGAAAGCAGTAGAAGATGGCCCGAGTGCTTGGGCCCCTGCACCCACGTGGGAAACCCGGAGGAAGCTCTTGTTTCCTGGCTTCAGATCAGCTCAGCTCTGGCTGTTTTGCCCATTTGGAGTGAACCAGTAGATGGGAGACCTCTCTCTGTCTCTCCCTCTCTGTGTCTGTAACCTTACCTCTCAAATAAATAAAATCTTTTTTTTTAACTTTTATTTAATGAATATAAATTTCCAATGTACAGCTTATGGATTACAATGGCTTCGCCCTCCCATAACTTCCCTCCCACCCGCAACCCTCCCCTCTCCCGCTCCCTCTCCCCTTCCATTCAAATCAAGATTCATTTTCAATTCTCTTTATATACAGAAGATCAATTTAGTATATATTAAGTCAAGATTTCTTTTTTTTATTATTTTTTTTATTTTATTTTTGACAGGCAGAGTGGATAGTGAGACAGAGAGACAGAGAGAAAGGTCTTCCTTTTGCCGTTGGTTCACCCTCCAATGGCCGCCGCGGTAGGCACGCTGCGGCTGGCGCACCGCGCTGTTCCGATGGCAGGAGCCAGGTGCTTCTCCTGGTCTCCCATGGGGTGCAGGGCCCAAGCACTTGGGCCATCCTCCACTGCACTCCCTGGCCACAGCAGAGAGCTGGCCTGGAAGAGGGGCAACCGGGACAGGATCGGTGCCCCGACCGGGACTAGAACCCGGTGTGCCAGTGCTGCAAGGCGGAGGATTAGCCTGTTGAGCCACGGCGCCGGCCCTAAGTCAAGATTTCAACAGCTTGCACCCGCATAGAAACACAAAATGAAACATACTGTTTGAGTTCTAGTTATAGCATTAATTCACAATGTACAGCACATTAAGGACAGAGATCCCACATGAGGAGCAACTCCACAGTGACTCCTGTTGTTGACCCAACAAATTGACACTCTAGTTTATGGCGCCAGTAACCACCCTAGGCTCTCGTCATGAGTTGCCAAGGCTATGGAAGCCTTCCAAGTTCGCTGATTCTGATCATATTTAGACAAGGTCATAAAAGACAGGGTGAGGATAGTAACCAATGATCCTAAGAGTGGCATTAACCAGGTCTGAACAATTATACAGCATTAAGTGGGGAAGAGGACCATCAGTACACATAGGTTGGAAGTAGAGCATTAGTGGTAGAGTAGAGGTTATGATTATGAAGGAATGAGGCCCAAGTGCACTAGACAGGGTCTAGAACAAAGGACAGAGTCATTATTAGAGGAGCTAAGAAAGGTGCGGTCTAAGCTACAATTAAGTTTTCTGATTGAGAGGCAAATAGAACCTGACAGAAGGGGCTTGATAATAATCTGTTGGGCTTTAGGCCTTGTAAGTTAAGAGGCCCAGACCTATCTATCTCTTCACATGGGGTACATCCTAAGGGAGGTGTGAACCTCCTAGGGGAAGGCACTCTGTTGACTTTCATTACTTAGCTGACCTGGGATGAGAGCTGGCCAGGTAAAGGCAGGTGGCATCTCAACAAGAAACTTACAGTTCTGCCTGCAATGTTGCTGACCCTACTTGGCCGTCCCCTCTAAATAAAATCTTTAAAAAAAGCAGAGACGCAAAGTGAGGGAAATTCTCCTGCTATGGAAAAATAAACTGAAAGGTAGCTAGGACCCTGGTCGGCCTCCATGAATTGAGAGTAAACCCTGGCTTCTGGCCAGCAAGAACATAGAGACCCAAGTGTTGTAACCATAAAGACAGGAGTTCTGCTAATAGGGAGCCTCTGATGAGATTTAAGTCCCAGCTTTTAGTCCGAAAGGGGCCTGAGCCAGGGACTCTGCTAACATGTAAATTTATCTTTATAAGATGTTAAGTTCATGTTCATCTGATATTCATCCAAAAAACCCCTAACAGAGGCATATTAGTTAACCTTTATGACCTTAAGTTACTTCATTTGTGTGATGAAGAACGTGGCACTCATTGCACAGTAGTGTGAAAAGCAGTTGTGATTATAAGAGTGCACATCTTTCTAAATAACTGTATTATAAGATCTGCGATGGCATTATCACTGCTCTCCTGGATGTTTCTTAAAACTCACTTTTGTATTTGGATTGCTTTATATTCTGGTAATCTCTTCACTGCTCTTAAGCTTCCCCATTTTATTAGGAGCTACTGAAGAGAAAACTTCTATCTCTTTAGATCTGCATAAAATTTTCTTGCATAATGACAAAAATCATAGCATTGGAGAACAGCATTGTGGCACAGCAGGTTAAGCCACTGCTGGGATGCCTGCATCCCGTATCAGAGCCCTGGAGCCTCTGGTCTGGCCTAGTTTACTGCAGATGCATCCTGGGAGGCAGCAGATGATGGCTCAAATGCTCTGGACCCTGCCACCCATGTGACAGATGGCTCCTGCTGTTGCCTGGCCCAGTCCTGGCTATTGTGGGCATTTCGGCAGTGATCCAGTGGATAGACAACATCTCTGTCCCTTTGTTACTCTGCCTTTCAAGCAGATGAAAACAAACTTTAAAAAAAAAAAAGTAGAACAGTTTCAACAGGGAGGGACAACACAGACCAGGAAAGAGCACCAAGGAAGCTCATAGAGTTTGAAAGTGGTCCAGGAATCACAAGTATATGCACACACACAGAAACACACACACACATTTTCTCTTAAAATTATCCTTTAAGATGCCGAAATGATATTGAATTGATATATTAATGATAAATGCAGTATTATTTTAATGGAATGGACAATATCTGTTAAAGTTATTAAGACATACTAAAAAAACGACAGAAAAGAAACTGAAATCAACATGTGCCAGGTTTTCCAGAGTGAAAGCCATTCATTTATTCCCCCAATAGCCTTTGCTTCTAATGCATCTTTTTGCTAATACACCTGGGAAGCAGCAGTTGTTGGTTCAAGTACTTGGGTTCCTGCCATCCATGTGGTGGATCTGAACAGACTTCCTGGCTCTGGCTTTGGCTTGGTCCAGATTCTGCTGTTGTAGGCATTTGAGGAGTGAACCAGTGGATAGAAGATCTCTCTCTCTCTCTCCCACTCCCTCTCTCCCTCTCCCTCTCTCTCTCCTTCCAATAATAAATAAATGAGCTTAAAAATGGATAAATAGACACGAAAACACACAAAAATAGCTCATTTGATTTTTTCTTTTAACCTAAAGTCTCATATTTCAATGTATCTATAACTTCAGTAATCAAACATCACAGATTGACCAGCATTTTAAAGAATTTAACTCACGTATTTAAATGGCTTTCATTAATTATTTAATTTTCATAATAGTAAAAGACACGATATGTATGGAACAGTGGAGCAAATGGTCAAAATAGCAAAGTGGTAATGCTAATGGGACTCTTTCTTGAAACAACATTGAACTCTCATTGGCAGTGTCAGCAGGTTAATTAAGAAATCTCTTAGGCATGGCACATGTTCAATCCACATTGATGTTATTCAAGACACTGTTATAGCAAATGCTTGTTCATCAATACTCGACCAACTGATTGACTGGAGTTAAAATTAGAAAAATGTCATTTGCTTCAAGGACTGAATGCCTGCAAAAGAACTGTATGCAAAGAATTAGAGGCAACCATTTGAAGAATATCAGAAGATAAATAGCATTCAGTACCAGATTGCTGCAATGGTTTATTCACCTTAATGAGTCTAAGGGATGTTTCAGAAAGCAGCAATTAGACACTGTCCCTGACTTTAATCTTGAGAACTGCGCAAAGCCCACCTAATATCCTTAACTTTCTGACTTAATCTCAGAGCTTGGCAGGACTTCACAGACCATGAAATACAAATATTTGTAAAATAAAAAACACAGCCCATAGACGTTAAACTATTGGGAGAAGAGTTGAAATATAGAGTTTTGTATTCTATTTCATTAAAATGAGAATAGTGGTTGTAGTAAGGAAAACATAGCCATATTCTAATTATTTTAAGCCCCATAAAACAATTTGATTTTATGGAAAATCTTAGATTTTGAAAAAATATTTCCTGTTCTCCTTTGAGACAATACAATATGTCTGGTGACAAGAAATCTCTGCTTAATAAAATAGAGATGACAGACTAAGTATGTTGTCCCCACACTGTTTGTTACCAAAGGAGTAACCAAAGCAAAGAACATAAGGCATCGTCTGATCCAATTCCAGCACTGATTTAATTGCTCAATACCTTCTGGTTCCCCAATACCATTTCTTGTTTAAACAAGAAAAGACTCCACATAAATAAAATTACTAATATCAAGAGACAGAGAAATGGCTATTAGGAAAGCCCCATTTAGAAAGATTTGGAGGGAAATTTATATGCTGGTGCTACAGGCAAAGGGCTATACTATGAGAGGAAAAATCATGAATTGGATATCAGGCATTACGCACATTGTGAAAGCCGGATAAGCCTAAATGCTGCCCGTGTCCTTTGTTTCTTCTAGTTTGGACATACTTGATGTCTTCAACATCTTGAATGTTCATGAAACCCTGTGGCCTGCACAAGACCACTTGTTGACATGATTACCAGAAGGAAATTTGATCTGGGGTGCCACCAATTTCAATGAACTGGTCAACAAGATAGTCTGGCTTGGATTTGGAGCAATTTAGCCACGTGCTCCTCAGATTGCTCTCTGCTACCTGGATATGCCAAGTTCCCCGAAGGGTAGTTGGCATAGAATCAGAAGTCACATAAGCAAGTTACCCAATGCTATGGAATGAGTGAGTAGAAGAGCAAGCATCCTAGCAAGGCAGCATTGTCCCCTACCCACGGCTCTTATTACCCTGTGAGATATTCGCTCACGAATGCATCAAATCCACTTACACAGGGTACAAGTTCAGAATACATGCATTTAACTGTACAGACAGAAGTTAGCAGCAGATCCAGCACAACAGTTACATTACTAGGATCTCTCTATGTAGAAGTCTCTCAACCACACTACACTTCCTAAAAATTTTGTCTGTGTAATTCTGCCTTTTATTTTCTACCAGGCCACCCATTCCCAACTGCAGTCTAATTTACAAAAGGATGGCAATTTTCCTTTTGGGAATTTTAATGCAGCCCTCAGATTCTTCAAGTCTCTAGTTCCTACTGTTCACTCTCATATAAGAAACTAAATGCTATGTTCCAAATCTTAACTTTTCTTGAAATCTCAGCAACTTGCCTATTCTGAGACTTATTTCCACCCATGAGTTACCTCTTTGATAAATCATAGCCAATAAAAAATCTCAAGCAACTGTGTATTCATGTTTTGCTGTATTCATGCCAGAAAAACCTTGATAGGTAATCTAGCTCAAGATTTTCATTACATAAATGAGTAGATGTTAACCCATGCAATTTTTACTTTTTAATCTGATATCCTAAAAATAGAAGTCAAAGCATACAACTCAGGATTAAAAAAAAAAAATTATCATGAAATCATATAAACAACCCAAAGATAATTTTTAAATTAGGTTTATAAAATTTGAACTTCCTATGGTTCTCCATCAATACAGTTATATAATATTCCAAATGCATTGGTAAATACATTTCTGAAGTAAAACTGGCAGCTTACACACAAATATTAGAAAAAGTGGCTCATGTTACAATGCATTATTAGCTCTTAAAAGTAAGATGAATATACCTTTCTGAATGGAATTTTTAAAACACATAAGAAGCAGTTTTTAGCAACTCTGAACTTTTTTTATAACAGTTCTTTTTGCAAAGTAAAGTGAAACTAGCTCACATTTCCTGTTGAAATGCATCCCAATGCCATAAAGAGAAGGCATCATTCTAATGAAGCTCAAGGTGATACAAACTCCAGAAGCCCTGTTTCCAAGACCTCTTGCAGCAGTGTGCCTAGTTAAGACCAGGCAATTAGATCCTCACTGTGAGCAGCCAGCTTTAAGCCTGCCATTCGAAAGAAACCACCCATAGGGAAATCACTACTCCTTTTTTTTTTTTCCAAATTACAGTAAGCGACCACCAAATTATTTTTCTTCAAGTTATCAAAGAAGTTTACTCAACACATTGCTGAAACTCACTGTATAATATTAAAGACACAAACAATGAGTAACTGTTACATTAGCCAAATCACAGTTGTCCCAGTTTTCACACTCATGTGGGCCTTTATGTGAGCATCAAAGAATGTAGTTAATGAATAAGCGCCCACAATCATTGCCCAGGGAAGAGGCTGGCTGGCATCCTTTGGCCTGAGGTCAATACGACCTGTTGCTAGGTAACTCAAGATAACAAAAGGCAGGTCCAAAGCAGAGCAGCAAAAGAAAACCAGCCTCGCTTGTCTTTAAAATCAGTCCTGCTGCCACCGGTAATGTTAAGCTTGTAGGAGGTCTCAAATCAAACCGCAGCAGGAAGCTGGCCATAAAGTTTCCTTCGCCCTGTGATCTAACTCCTTTTTCTGCACCAAAAAAAAAAAAAAAAAAAAAGTGGCTCACAAGAACTTCAATTAAAAATTCCATTTTGGGTTTAGCCAATGCTCCTTTGAATCTGAGAAAGTAATTTCCGATGTTCTATTATTCAGTAAACATGTCAAAGTACATACAGTAAATACATTCTAGAAGTTTCCTGGTGGGAATGTTTTAGTTGTTAGTGTTTTTGCTTTGTTCTCTGATTTCTCTTACTTTTGTCCTTGTAATTCATGTATCTTCAATAACTTAAAATCTCTTTCAGTAAAAGCTATCCACAAGGCCAATCAGCAAACAGTATTAGTGGACCATGAACCCAACTAAGGACCAAAGGATGTACGTAACATCGAGATCTAGGTTCAAAAACTTGTGTTTGGCATGGATGGGACTGAGTCCCATAGAACAGTGAGGCTTTGGCTGGATACCGGTTGAAGGAACAGAACTCAGACAGAAGGAACAACGATGCACAAAGCAATCTAGAGGGCATGATGGTTCAGGAGGGAGCGAGGACATGCTTGCCTCCAGAGGAAAGTTCGTTATGATTTCATTATTAATACCAGCAACCACAGAGGTTATTCCTGCCAAGAATAATGAAGGTACTTTCTTGGTTTTTTATTTTGTTTTGTTTTGTTTTGTTTTTGCTTAATTTCATTCAATCTTGAGATGATCCTCCTGTTAGAGACTATTATATAAATTCTATACATAAAATTGGATGGTTGATGGATAGAATAGACAGAAAGAAAGGAAGAAACATATCAAGCTTAAAGTGTTTTAAATTTTAAGTTCACACAACCATATCCAGGTTTATCTGATTCCAATTTTAACTTCATAACCACATTTTACCCTGCCTCCATAAATATTAGAAAAGATGATACAGCAACAATAGATAGGCATTAAGATGAGTTATCAAAAATGAGACTTGATGATTCCACTCAAGATGGAGACTAAACATGTATAGTTGTTTTAAGTAGGAGAGTGAAAGAAATTAATACTGAAATCATCCAAGGGGCCAGCATTGTGGCACAGCGAGTAAAGCCACCACCTTCAACTCTAGCATCCCAGGTTCAAGTCCCAAGTGCTCCACTCCCAAACCAGCTCCCTGATAATGGCCTGAGAAGGCAGTGGATGATGGACCAAGTGTTTGGACCCCTGCCACTCATGTGGGAAACCTGGATGAAGCTCCTGGCTCCAGCAGCCATCTGGGGAGTGAATCAGAAGATGGAAGATCTGTCTCTCTGTAACTCTTACATAGTAAAAAATAAGTCATTTTTAGAAATCATCATAAAAAATTTCCACAGGGCCAGCGCTGTGGCATAGCAGGTAAAACCACTGCCTATAGTGCCTGCATCCCATATGGGCACCGGTTTGAGTCCTGGCTTCTCCACTTCCAATCCGGCTCTCTGTTATGGTCTGGGAAAGCATTAGAACATGCCCAGTCCTTTGGCCCCTGCCCCCATGTGGGAGACCCGGAAGTGGCTCCTGGCTCCTGATCGGCACAGTTCTAGCCATTGTGGCCAACTGGGGAGTGAGCCAGCTAATAGAAGACCTCTCTCTCTCTCTCTACCTCTCCTTCTCTCTCTGTGTAACTCTTTCAAATAAATAAATAAATTTCACAACCCAAATAGGTCATAATTCTAATGCTGAAAGTATAATATCTAAGTCTGATGAGCTACTATATCTAGTTGTTTATCCTTTCCCTACAGTATTCCCCAAAGGCACTAAAAGTGAATTATTAAATTGGAAAATATAAAAATGAGACATCTGAATTATAACATGAAAGTGGCATTGATATGATTATGAATTAATATCATTAAGTGAAGCTGGCCTAATTAAAATCTCCATGAGATTGTGATTAGAAGGATATCTTAGAAAAACACTAAGTGGATCACCCTATTAGGTGGTATTTATATAACCTATATATATTTATATAACTAAATATTATATATAAATATATGATCATATACTTAACATAACTGGGAAGTCTATTTTATTTGGTACGCAAAATACAAATTCAACATAATTATTGACTTATTTACTTAAATGCAGATAACAAGAATATCAGTTTTCTAAAATATGAATATGTGAAATTAAGGAACACAATCCTTATATGTTGATTTCTTCTTTTCATTTGGTATTTCATTAGAGTATATATTTGAATTTAATCAATAAAACATTTCAAGCACTTCATTTTATTACATCAGAACAATTTCCAGGTTACTGTGGCCCCTCTGGATAGAAAGCAAAAGTCACGCTAATTCTAGCTTTTCAACCCTTTCTGTTTATATCTGTCTACCTTTGGATTCCTCCACACAAGTGTCCCATAGAATTGCTGTTAGGAGGATTCACACACAGTACCTATTGCCAGTTCAGCTGGTTTAGGCAGAGTCTTCCACTAACAGGAAACACGAAGTTTCATCCTTGGCAGTATTGGTGGGAAGCAATTCAGTATCTCAGGAAGAGAGATGTGTAAATTTCTTAACACTTTTCATATTCTCCAAAGTGATAATAAAAATAATTGAGAAGCAGCTCTATCAATATTGTCCCGTGTTGGCTCATTTGGCAATTACAATTCTGTCTGCTTTTCACCTGCTTCCTTATCTTCTTGAGGTTCATGTCTCGATATCATTTAGGACCAAGTTTAGCAATCATTTTTCTCCTACAGCCAACTTATAAACATTAAACTGAATTTGTGATAGTCTTCCACTTAGTTTGTAAAGTTCTCCAATAGAGAAGTTGTTCATTATTCCTCTTGGGCTTTTAAGTATTTAGGAGGATCCTTGTCATATGAGAGATGCTCAAATAATGTGAGATGAACCGAAAGACCTCAAGTTTCAGTCTAAGCCAGTGATTCCACCTCTGATCTTATTGAGAAGCATAAGAAGGAAAAACATCTTCCCTATGTCTGTTGCATCTCATGCAGATCTCTTGCAAAGCTTTGCCCTGTAACCTATACCTACAAGGGGATTTCAAACAATTAATGCAAAGTAGAGTTGAAAGAGTAGTTTATTTTGTCTCAATTTTTAAAATTCATAGTTTTTTTCATAATATACATTTGCCATGAAGAGCCCAGTTATTCTATGCTCTTTCCTTCCATAAAGTGATAAATCTGTCCTGTCTTCCAAAGAAAACACCTATGCTCCCCGTGAGCACATTCTGTAATTTAATTTTTATTGTGAAGTCTCTCTTTTGCATAGTGTCACTCTTCTCTTGATCTGTGTCTTTGGCCTACACACACACTAGTTTGTCTAAAAAAACCTTCTGAGAGAGCTTATTATACCATTGAATTACAGTCTTTTAATTATACATTTTCACAAATAAATGCCCAGGATAGTGAACAATCAAAATATCAAAATTCTTTGTCAGTAAATGAGAGTAGAAAGGGGAGGAGGGATGCATTAAGATGTTGACCTGTAAGTGTAAAGAAAAGAGTATGCTGGTAGAACTCAATCAAATATGCTGCTTACGTATAAATAGTGGAGTGGCATTTAAGCTCACAACTTCCTCACCAAATTATCATTCTTTCATAAATTGAGTTGCTGAAACCCAACATTATATAGGAGAATTTACTTAAATGTCTAAATTCTGGCTTTTTGTTTGTGTGTTTTGATTATTTTAATTTCAGGTTAGAAATCTTGATTTTTTTATTCTTTTTTTTTTTTTAATGAGTGGTATATGTGTAAACTTTCTCTGGATATATTTATCTACTGTTTAAAAGAAGGTTGAGAGTTTTGATTTGTTGTAGTTTGGTTTGTTTTACGGAATGCATTTTATGTTAAAAGAAACTCATTAGAGGCCGGCGCCATGGCTCACTAGGCTTATCCTCCGCCTTGCGGCGCCGGCATACCGGGTTCTAGTCCTGGTCAGGGCGCCGGATTCTGTCCTGGTTGCCCCTCTTCCAGGCCAGCTCTCTGCTGTGGCCAGGGAGTACAGTGGAGGATGGCCCAAGTGCTTGGGCCCTGCACCCCATGGGAGACCAGGAGAAGCACATGGCTCCTGCCATCGGATCAGCGCGGTGCGCCGGCCGTAGTGCGCCAGCTGCGGCAGCCATTGGAGGGTGAACCAAGGGCAAAGGAAGACCTTTCTCTCTGTCTCTCTCTCACACTGTCCACTCTGCCTGTCAAAAAAATTAAGAAAACATAAAATAAAATAAATAAAAATTTAAAAAATGAAACTCATTAGATAAGATTTAATTTTTGAGGGGTTAGCTAAGATGGTAGGGGTGGGGAGAGGAATATTCAAGCTTCCTTCAAAGACAAAAAATGCTGAGACACTTGTAATGGGGAAATTCTTATTGCTCTAGGGGTTAGTTAGCAATCAAATAAATGTTTGTAGCATCAAGCAGGTATCATTTGAGTTGAAACAAGCTATATTTTTATCTTATGCTTTAACTTCACTATGAAGAAAAGAAAAAGTAAATGGCCCCATAAAACCTTCATCATGGTAGATTATTATGATCCCAAACTATTCATGCCATCTTGTGTCTTCACCTTTGATTAGTGGATGACTTCCTTGGCCAATGGGATAAAACTAGCAAGCAAGATATAAAGATACAAAAACAGACTTTGTATCTTGGTGCTTACGTTCTTGCTACATGTACTTGGCATGAGTCTCCCTGTGAACAAGACTTGGCTAGCCTGCAGGAGACAGCCGCTAAGTTGAGGTCATCAGAGATAAACCGGATTCCAGATGATTATAGATTCATGTGGGAACCTGGACAATATCAGAAGCCAGCTAAGTCCAGTTGAGATTCCTAGTCAATAATCAGTAGTCTGGCATTTTTAGCTCATGATAATTGCTACTTTTGAGTAACCACAGGACTCTGCAGGAGACAAATTAATCATGTTAGTGTACTTGTGGTAAACAAAGTTTAGTAGTGATACAGTAGCTGTGAACACTTAGAGTAATGAAGGATTAAACTGCATAAGGTCAAAGTGCTTACACTGACTCATGATTTTACATTGAAATTCTAATTATGAAAACTAAACATAGTATAATCACATGATATTCCTTAACTTAAAATAGAGATACCATATTTCATTGCCTATAATCTTGTAAGAATTTAATGTATAGGAATATGGTATGGATTATTTCATTCACCATATTTTTCTTTAAGTTTTATTTATTTATTTATTTGAGAGGTAGAGATAGAGACAGTGAGAGGAAGAGAAAGGTCTTCCTTCCATTGGTTCACTCCCCAAATGGCCACAACAGCTGAGCAGTGCCAATCCAAAGCCAGGAACAAGGTGCTTCTTCCCAGTCTCCCACCTGGGTATAGGGGCCCAAGGACTTGGGCCATCTTCTAATATCTTCCCAGGCCACAGCAGAGAACTAGATTGGAAGAGGAGCAGCCGGGACTAGAACCAGTGCCCATACGAGATGCCTGCGCCGTAGGCGGAGGATTAACCTACTGCACCATGGCACCAGCCCCTCACCATATTTTAGACTGCATGCAGTATCTGTGATAAGAATAAACTAGTAACAGAATATCACAATTTCTTGACCCATATAATTTTTGGATATACATGAAATCAATGAAAGCTTAGAATAATTGATGGGCTTTAAAAGCAGTTTTTGTTTGTTTTACAGGCAGAGTGGACAGTGAGAGAGAGTGAGAGTGAGAGTGAGAGTGAGAGTGAGAGAGAGAGAGAGAGAGAGAGAGAAAGGTCTTCCTTTGCCACTGTTTCACCCTCTAATGGCCACCGTGGCCGGCACACTGCAGCCGGCGCACTGCGCTGATCCAAAGCCAGGAGCCAGGTGCTTCTCCTGGTCTCCCATGGGGTGCAGGGCCCAAGCACTTGGGCCATCCTCCATTGCACTCCCGGGCCATAGCAGAGAGCTGGCCTGGAAGAGGGGCAACCAGGACAGAATCCGGCGCCCGGACCAGAACTAGAACCCGGTGTGCCTGTGCCGCTAGGCGGGGGATTAGCCTATTGAGCCGCAGCGCCGGCCAAAAGCAGTTTTTTAAAGATGTATTTATTTGAAAGGCAGAGAGGGAGAGGGAGAAAGGCTCTAAAGAAACCTATTTAACGCTCAGGTTCTTTCATTTGGTATTTAACTAATGTGTTACATGTTTATTCATTTATAGAATATATTTATCAAGTAGAGTTCAAGTACAAAGATTATAACTTTAGTTTGTACCATGATCGCATAACTACATAAACTAAGATATAAGAGATGGACAGATAGATAGATAGATAAAAATTTCACATACCTTTGAGTTTTGCTGGGCTAAGTCATTACTTCTCTTGTGGAATGGGAAAAATGAGATGTAACAATGTAAGTGTAAAGATACTGTGACACATTGTTAGTATGTTCCCTAACCGCAAGATAATTTTTTACAAGAAAGAAATCCTAGAAGCTTACATGAAGATGGCCTAAGGTTGTTAAAATACCACCTATATATACAGAAGACAGATTTCATCAGATCCACAAGCCATTTTAAAAATCTTATGGAATCATCTGATATTATTTATGTTTGTTTTCATGCTTTCCATGTTTTTTCTATTCTGTTTAAGATGACCTTATTGAAATTTGTTAGCTTTAAAGCCGAGTACTCAAAGCAAAATCAAACAAGCAAACAAATAACAAATAGAGGCAAGACAAGTGTAGGTGAATTCCAAGGCTAGAAATACAGCAAAGAACCTATGTGTTATTTCATATTTAAGCAACGATATCAGAGGTGTAAGCCAGAGAATATTCTAGAATCAGTTATAAAGAATGAAAAAGGGTGGGGTGGACATTGTGACGCAGCAGGAGAAGCCACCACTTGGGATACTGGCATCCCACATTGGAATGCTGGTTTAAGTTTGAGTCCTGGCTATTCTGGTTCCAATCCCTCTGCTGGGTACTGTGCCTGGGAAGCAGCAGATGATGCCTCAAGCACTTGAGTCTCTCCTACCCTGGTGGGAGACCAGATGGAGTTTCTGCCTCCTGGCTTTGACCTTGCCAAGCCCAATCTGTTGCAGCCATTTCACAGGAGAACCAGTGGATGGAAAATTTCTTTCCTCTGCCCCTTCTCCATTGCTGTCTGTCTCATAAATGTATGTTTTCAAGATAAGAATATGAAAGGACTGTCCTTTGTTGAATGTTTCCTAGATGATAAATACTGTGCTCACATGTAGTCTAGATTACCTCACGTAATCCTCCATATGACTTGTAAGGTAGCTATTATGGTGGAAACATACTATGTGACATGACTAATGTCACTAAATTTAAATGGGTAAAAGAGAATGGAAATCCAAACATGTTACAGATTACAGTTTAATCTCTGTATTTGGTGTTGGGGACAAGAGGAGCCTGCTCAAATTTCTGTCTCAGGCCCAGGATAATTCTATTAGCATTGCCAGTCTCATAAGCAGTCTGCTTACTAATGATGCATCTTTTTTTTTTTTTGACAGGCAGAGTTAGACAGTGAGAAAGAGAGACAGAGAGAAAGGTCTTCCTTCCGTTGGTTCACCCCCCAAATGGCCACTATGGCCGGCACACTGCACTGATCCGAAGCCAGGAGCCAAGTGCTTCCTCCTGGTCTCCCATGTGGGTGCATGGGCCCCAAGTGCTTGGGCCATCCTCCATTGCCTTCCTGGGCAACAGCAGGAAGCTGGACTGGAAGAGGAGCAACCAGGACAGATCTGGAGCCTTGAACAGGACTAGAACCCAGGGTGCTGGTGCCGCAGGCAGAGGATTAGCCTAGTGAGCGGCGGCGCCGGCCAATGATGCATCTTTGAAATGGCCATTGTCACCCCCTCTGCCTGGAACTGATTTGTTATTTACCAACAGAGAAGAGACTTCTCAATATAATGGAACTCTCTAGTACATTTGAATCACTTTATTCAATATATCTGAATGTCAGACCAAAACTAAACAATCAGGAAACATTTATTGAACTATCCTTGTATAAGGATTTCTTTTGTGGTTGTAAAGATCTAATTGAATTTCAGCCTTCAAAGAGGTTAAAGATTTAAGTCACACACAAATGACTTAAGTATATTTAGTTCTTTAAGAGTAAATTTTAAAATTCCAAATGCTTTGTGCTGTAACATACAAAGATGTTACTCTTTTTAAAATTTGTTTACTTATTGGAAATTTAGAGCAGTGGTGAGGAGCAGAGGGGAGAGAGCAAGAGAGAGAGAGAGAGAAGGAAAGTGAACCAGCAGATGGAAGATGTCGTTCTAAGTGGCTGCAACAGCCAGAGCTGGGCCAGGGCAAAGTTAGGAGCCCAGAACTCCATCTGGGCCTCCTACATGGGCAGGGTTAGCAGCATCTGGGCCATCACCTGCTACTTTCCCAGGTGCATTATCAGGGAGTTGGATCAGAAGTGGAGCAGCTGGGATTTGAATAGCACTCTGATATGGAGGCCAGTGTCACAAGTTACGACCCACTGCATTTCAACACAGCAATGATTCAACAAACCTTCATTGCTTAGTCTCATAATAAGTACTAAAATAGTAAAAACCACAGAGGAAGAAATGTTTCCTATTTGCCAGGAACTCCCAGCTCTTATGTGAAAAGAAAACATTATCTATGTATTTTGATTTTGAAAGAGATCAAGAAAAGAATAATCTGCCTAAGCTATGACAAATATTTATTATAAAAGAATGATGGAAATATAATATGGTGCAGAAAATAGGGAATAAAAAAAGTCCCTAGGAGAGTCAGAAGAGAAGAGGTTATTTCAGGATGTAATATATTCATTCATCTTTTCTGAGTTCTATCTAAGACTGTCAAACCCAGTTCCTGTATATATTTCAAGACTGGCTTATTATTTTAGAACACACATGCAAAAGTAAAATGATTAAAATATTCAGAAAAATATCTGGATAGCTCAAGGTCAAAAGTATATTTAAAACAGACAGGCTTAGAAGGAAATGTACATATGGTACTGAATACAATTTCAGGATGCATGACTCCCCAAGGGAATGAAAACATACCATGGAGGCAAGATTGACCTAAGAGCATTGTGGGTTTCAGATCTCCCGGAGAGAGACATTGCACCTGCTGGTACAATACCACAAACGTGGATTACTCATTCTATTTTGAGGGCTATGGAACTTTGTAATTGGACAAGGACTTTTGAAAAAAAATCAGTCTACACCAAATGCCTTTCAAACAGTCATGCAAAATTACTTCAACAGCTATAATGCTGTTGATTTTTCATCCTGTAAGAAAGACATTTTCATTGTTAATGCTCTAATAATTAGACTACTGAGTAATGAGCCAAAGAGATCAACGAATTTCTACCTATTGCTACTAGGTCTGCCCATTCATAGATAAGCACACGTCCTCATTGCCACAATGAGTCTTCACATTCCAAAATAATCGTAGCACCCAATGTAACCCTCCCCTTCCAAGCCATCCATTGTCTAATTTCACTTAACTGTAATTTTAAAAATTATTAATATGCCATAGTTGTACATTTTGGACATACAGTGTAGTATTTCAACACAAACAGTGTACGAGCTAACCAACCTTTCCATCTATTTTATCTTTCCTTTGTGTTTGGAGCTCGCTGGCTCTGCTCTTTCCATTCTTCATGGAGTATATTCCATGTTATTATTAACTACAGTCATCTCACTGTGCTATGGAACACTGAGCTTACTTCTTTCTGTGTTTCAATAACTGTTACCCAGACACCTCTGATCACCAGTTCCCAACTTCTAATCGTCACTGTTCTAAATTCAGATCTACTTTGTTTTAATTCCATATGAGAGAAAACATGTAGCACTTGTCTTCTTGCATCTGACTTACTTCATGTTTCACTGAATATGATGCTCTCTGATTCCCACACTTTGCTGCAAATGCCAGGCCTTCATTAACTGCCATTCTTCAAAAGTTCCATTTAAATTTCATACCCAGGTAAGAATAAGTACAATAGGCATGTATAGTTGGTAGGAATACACAGAATAAGTCCTACATCAGCACTTCCCAAATTCTCTGTAGCAAAATAGCTGTATGTTTTGCAGACAAAAATGTATATTTAAAAAGGGGTGGGGGATGACCAGTGCTGTGGAGTAGTAGGCGAAGCCTCCATTTGTGGCTCTGTCATCCCATATGGGAGCTTGTTAGAGTCCTGGCTGTTCCACTTCTGATCACGCTCTCTGCTATGGCCTGGGAAAGCAGTGGAAGATGGCCCAAGTCCTTAGGCCCCTGCACCAGCGTGGGAGACCTGGAAGAAACTCCTAGCTTCGGATTGGCGCAGCTCAGGCCATTGTGGCCAACTGGGGAGTGAACCAGTGGATGGAAGACCTCTCTCTGCCTCTCCTTCTCTGTGCAACTCTGACTTTCAAATAAATAAATAAATCTTTGCAAAAAAGAGAACAGGACATGAAATAGAAGTCCTGCTTATTATTATTAGAATCATCTTGGCTGGCGCCGCGGCTCACTAGGCTAATCCTCCGCCTGCGTCACCGGCACCCTGGTTCTAGCCCCGGTTGGGGCAGCAGATTCTGTCCTGGTTGCTCCTCTTCCAGGCCAGCTCTCTACTGTGGCCCGGGAAGGCAGTGGAGGATGGCCCAAGTGCTTGGGCTCCTGCACCTGCATGGGAGACCAGGAGGAAGCACCTGGCTCCTGGCTTCGGATCGGTGCAGCGCGCCGGCCGTAGCGGCCATTTGGGGGGTGAACCAATGGAAGGAAGACCTTTCTCTCTGTCTCTCTCTAACTCTGCCTGTCAAAATAAATAAATAAAAACAAATAGAAGAATCATCTAATATAAAACAACTCAATTACTTCATCTCCATTTCTTTGTTAGAAGTTTATCATGAGATTGGCAAACAGTTGTGGGCTCCTACTATTTTCAGGCCACACTTTCAGAAGAATTGTTGAAGGTAAAAGATTTTGTATTAAAATTCATGTAGCTCAGGATTTTAAGTATTGAAAAGTAAATGCTTTCATGGATTTGAAGTCAATAAAAACCTGTCAATATAATTCACATGTATCTATTAAGGCAAATAGTTCCATCCAGGCCCATACAATGAATTTATTTTGAAAGTATGTATAGTAATTTTCACACATTACTATGACTATGAAATGGCTGCTTGCTATAGTCAGCCATTAATATCTTTCTGCTAATGTATTGATTTTTATTATTAAAATAATATATTTTCAAAGTGTCTAACGTAAAAGATTCAATGATACAGAAAATACAATTAAAGCAGCTATAATCTCACTACTTACAACCAGCAGGTCAGAGTAATGCCTTTGTACTCAGTCAAAAGTGAATTCAGATCAAGGTCTTTAAGTTACTAAATATAGACCTTAAGCAAATAATTTCCCAGAGTTATTATTTTAAAAAGAAAATATAAAAGCCTTTCATACACGTTATGTATAATTAGACAACATATACAAATTGCTTAACAAATAACAGGCTACATAGTAAACCTTTTAAAAAGTCTAATGTTATTACAAAAATATTACATTATGCTACTCCTTATCTGTTGTATATGCCCCTTATTTTTGGCCAAAAATTGAAATTTTATTATATTTCCATTTTTTAATCCTCTCATAAATAATAGTTCAGCTTGACACTCTCTACTAGAGATCTTCCTCAAGGTCATTATCTTTCAAATCTGAGTATTTTTCTTTATATAAAAATGTACATTTTTTCTAATAAAAATAAATCCTAACATAAGAATCTTTGAAACTACTTGTATTACAATTATTTTCTGCTAGGGACATATAATTTCTGGACTCAAAGGTCCTTTGTTTTATAGCCTTAGTGCAGACCAGGACTCAGTATACTATAGCCTCCATGCCATATTTGACCCACTTCCTGTTTTTGTAAGTAATGTTATGTTGGTATAAGCCACATTTACTCATTTTTGACATCTTATACCCTTACCACATCTGGATCACTAATGTAGCACTGTACAGTTTACAGAGCTGAAACCATTCACTCTCTGGTCCTGTACAGAAAATGTTTGTCATTGCCTGTCAAGGTAAAGAACAGTAGAGAACTGGGCTCCATGGGCAACTAACAATTCTGTTGTACATGGATTCCAAAGGTATCAACCCCTCGTGAAATTTAACCCAAAGAAAGTAACAGAAGCTCTGAGTCAGAATGAGGCTCAATGGCATTCGCAAGATAAACACGGATCCTGTTCAGGAGAGATCAGTAAAGCAGTTACAATGAGTGAATTAAGGTTTAGAGTACAGTACAATGTCACTATTTTATTATGTATCTTATCTGGAACTAGTTAGCCTCTTATTCCTGCAAATAAATGTTTTTCATAAAATGTGGAAGGTTTATACACATTATTCCTTCTAGTACAGCCATGTGCCTCAGAATGATGTGCTGGTCAACGACGGACCTCACATACAATGGTTCCGTAAGATTCTGTCACCCGGCGGCACCACAGAATCCTGAGTTTGTGCGAGCCTGCTCTGCGATGTACACGGTGACAGAATTGCTTAGACACATTTCTCAACGTGGCTACCTGTTAAGTGACACACGACTCCAGGTTCTTCTCACTTTCTCCTCTTCTCTGAAACTTGGGTTAGCATATGGTACAACACTGGACACTGTTCCACCTGTGTCTCTTTGCTCCTTTTTTCTGTGTTCTGTTACTCAGCTCAGATCATTTCTACTGATCTATTTTCAAAGTTACTGATTCTTTTTAATGTCAACTCAAAATTACTGCTGTCCGCATCTAGTGAACTTTTTAGTTTGAAAAATTCTTCTGCATTTCCACACCAGAATTTCCATTCATAAACGGAGAAAGGAAACGATTCTCCTGCAGTATTTTGGAGCAGCAGAAGCCCTGTAGAAACTGTGATTTGGGAGCTCCGGTCTCCAGAAATCTGAGGCAATAGCTTATGATAGGCGTGCTCTTGGAGAATTTTGCATTCAAGTTGTAGGGATGGGAGTTTGACATAGCAGGGCACATACTGCTGAGAAAACGCACATCCAATATGAATTGCTTGGGTTTGAGTCCCAGTTTCACTTCTGATTCCAGATAGCTGCTAAGGCACACCCTTAGTAAGCAGTGGCTAATGGCTTTACTACTTGGGTCCCTGCCATCCACATGGGAGATCCAGATGGAATTCCTGGCTCCCAGCTGTGGCCTGATACGAAATTGGCTATTGAGGGCAGCTGGGGAGTGAACCAGAAGATAGAAGGATCTCTTAGTATTTTTCTTTTCCCTCTTTCACTCCTCCCAAAATTTCACCTTCACTCCCCCATATTCAATTCTCCTCCTCTCTCTGGCATTGGCTTTCAAGTAATTAAAATAGATAAGATTTTAAATACATTTCAATGTACTACTGAAATAAGCCAATTTTAAATTTTATAAAGTATTGGTTTTGGCCCACAACTCAGGACCCCAGCAGCTGAGAACCTCCACAGCAGCATTGGAGACTGAGGTGAGACCAGACCGTAGCAGCCCAAGCCACTGGCGATAAAGCAGCAGGAAGAGCCTAGAGGGAATCCAGCTTGGAGCCCTGTGAGGGAATAGCATATCTGCCAAACTAGAAGAGAAAAAAACAAAGGGAGAGAGGCATGTTTCTGTCTCCTCGATCACCTTGCAGTGGTGTCCTGTAACAAGCTGATAGAGAGCAGGTGCCATTTTGGACATACATAACAGCTGTGCCAGCCCATGTCCACACCCAGCGACTAGCCAAGAAGACTCCTGAGTCTGGTGAGGAGAACAGACAGGGGCTGGGAGCTCATGACTATGGTTGGCATCTGTGCCAGGACTGTGGAAAAAAAAACTGAGGTTTGTGGGAGGACTCACAGAATGGCTGGGACTTTGGGCAGTCACTGTGGGAGACTCCACATTCTCGGGGCTTTCTGGTTACCTGGTGAGGGACATGGCTGGAAATCTGAGCTTACACTGAAGACTGCACAGATCCTTTGTGTGGTCCTGGTGGCAGAGTGGATGAGTAATATACCCATTGGGGCTAGCACCCAGGCACTGGTCTCCTTTGAGGAGAGGAACTCAGCTGAGTCTATACCAACAGACAAGAACAAACTTCCCCTCTGATAAAATCTTTAAAAATGAGATTTACCACACCAAACCTGGGTGTCACCTCAGGCACACCCTTCATCTTGGAGAACTGAACAGAGCTCCCTGGCCACACCCACCGCACGCCTCTAGATATTCACTGAAAGCAGTGAATCTGCAGATGCATAGTACAGCAAAAAAATAAATAAATAAACCAATGAGGATCACCACACAAGCCGAATAACAAATGCACCAATTCAAGAAACAAGAATGATAAAGACAACATGATGCCCCCAAATGAACACATTTCAATACTAGATTATGAAGAGGATGAGATTGAAGAAATGCCAGAAATGGAATTCAAAAAATTAATCATAGGATTACTTAGAAGTAATCAGAAGCACATGCACAAACTAATGAAATCCATATATGACATGCAAGAAAAGATCTCATGAAATTGAGATCTTAAAAAAAAAATCAAGATGCAATTTAGAAATGATGAATTCAATAGAACAAATACAAAATGCAGTAAACAAAAGAGATTTTTTCACCTCCACATCTATTGCAGCTCAATTCACTGTAGCTAAAACATGGAATAAAGTTAAATGCCCATAAACCAAAGACTGGATAAAGAAATTTTGGATATGTACACTATGGAATACTACACAGTAGTTAAAAAAAAAAAAAAAACCAGAAAACTGGTCATTTGCAACAAAATGGATGAATCTGGAAAACATAATACTTAGTGAAATAAGCCAGTTCTCCTGATCTGTGATACTAATAGAGCACCTAAAAGGAAATCTGTAGAAGTAAAATTGAAACTTCAAAAAGCAATGACATGAACAGCCCTTGTCTTGACTGTTGAGGTAGTTTTTTTTTTCTTCAATTATTTGTTGAACACTTTATTTTTTTAACTTTTTTTTTTTTTGACAGGCAGAGTGGACAGTGAGAGAGAGAGACAGAGAGAAAGGTCTTCCTTTGCCGTTGGTTCACCCTCCAATGGCCGCCACGGTAGCGCGCTGCGGCCGGCGCACCGCGCTGTTCCGATGGCAGGAGCCGGGTGCTTATCCTGGTCTCCCAAGGGGTGCAGAGCCCAAGCACTTGGGCCATCCTCCACTGCACTCCCTGGCCACAGCAGAGAGCTGGCCTGGAAGAGGGGCAACCGGGACAGGATCGGTGCCCCGACCGGGACTAGAACCCGGTGTGCGGGCGCCGCAAGGCGGAGGATTCGCCTGTTGAGCCACGGCGCCAGCCTTAACTTTAATTTAATAAATATAAATTTCAAAAGTAAAACTTTTGGATTATAGTGGCTCCCCCCCCATAACCTCACTCCCACCCACAACCATCCCATCTCCCACTCCATCTCCCACCCCATTCTTCATCAAGATTTATTTTCGGCCGGCGCCGCGGCTCAATAGGCTAATCCTCCACCTTGCGGCGCCGGCACACCGGGTTCTAGTCCCGGTCGGGGCACCGGATTCTGTCCCGGTTGCCCCTCTTCCAGGCCAGCTCTCTGCTGTGGCCCGGGAGTGCAGTGGAGGATGGCCCAAGTGCTTGGGCCCTGCACCCCATGGGAGACCAGGAGAAGAACCTGGTTCCTGCCATCGGATCAGCACGGTGCGCCGGCCACAGCGCACCTACCGTGGCGGCCATTGGAGGGTGAACCAACGGCAAAGGAAGACCTTTCTCTCTGTCTCCCTCTACTGTCCACTCTGCCTGTCAAAAAAATTAAAAATTTAAAAAAAATAAAATAAAATATTTATTTTCAATTATCTTTATATGCAGAAGATCAACTTGGTATATACTAAGTAGAGATTTCAACAGTTTACACCCACACAGATACACAAAGTCTGAAGTACTGTTTGAGTACTAGTTTTATTGTTAATTCACATAGTACAACACATTAAGGACAGAGATCCTACTTAGGGAGCAAGTGCACAGTGACTCCCGTTGTTGATTTAACAATTGACACTCTTATTTATGATGTCAGTAATCACCCGAGGTTCTTGTCATGAGCTGACAAGGCTATGGAAGCCTCTTGGGTTCACAAACTCCAGCCTTTTTTACACAAGGCCATAATCAAAGTGGAAGTTCTCTCTTCCCTTCAGAGAAAGGTACCTCTTTCTTTGATGGCCTGTTCCTTCCGCAGGGATCTCCCTCTCAGAGATCTTTCATTTAGGTTTTTTGCCACAGTGTCTTGGGACTCTATGCCCGAAATACTCTCAATGGGCTTTTTAGCCAGATCCAAATGCCTGAAGGGTTGATGTTGAACACTTTATTTAACACAATCGTATGTGTATAAATTCAATTGAAAATATATCTCAGTAAAAAATAAGAGTCGGGGGGGAGCAGTGCCATGGCTCACTTGGTTAATCTTCTGCCTGTGGTGCTGGAATCCCATATGGGCACTGGGTTCTAGTCCCAGTTGCTCCTCTTCCAGTCAAGCTCTGCTGCGGCCCAAGAGGGCAGTGGAGGATGGCCCATGTGCTTGGGCCTATGCACCCACGTGGGAGACCAGGAAGAAGCACCGGCCTCCTGGCTTCAGATCAGCACAGCACTGGCTGTGGCAGCCATTTGGGGAGTGAACCAACAGAAGGAAGACCCTTCTCTGTCTCTCTTTCACTGTCTACCTGTCAAATAAATTTAAAAAAATAAAAAATAGGAGTAGGAATAAGAGAGGGAAGAGGAAGTTTGTCATTGTAAACCTGTGTAGTTCTGCATACATTCCTATGGACTTACTTCTAAGGGTAAAGTTTAAAAACTTGCCATGGGACCCCAAATTCCATTAAGCTAGGCAATAAAAATGCCATCTTAAGTGTTAAACTGAACAGATGGATAGGATCAAGTGTCTGGTAATAATAATAGATAAAATTATAAAGCAGAGAAATTTCCAACACGGAAAGCAGTCCACACAGCAGACTCATTGAATGGCAATAAATTTAAGTAGCACTCTGAACCCAGAATCAGCCCTTAAGGCATCCTGGTCTGGCTAAAAAGCCCATGAGAGCATTCTAGGCATGGAAAGCCAAGACACTGTGGCAAAAAATGATCTACATGAAGACTCTCTGTGAGTGAGACCCCAGTGGAAAGAAATGGCCATCAAAGAAGGATGTGCTTTTCTCTGAAGGGAGGAAAGAACTTCCACTTTGCTTATGGCTTTGTCTACATACTGACAGAGATTGTGGATTCAAAAGGTTTCCATAGCCTTGGCAGCTCATGTCAAGAACCTCAGGTGATCACCGATGTCATATATAAGAGTGTTAATTGTTATATTAACAGAAGTCACAGTGCATTTACTTTCTACATAGAATTTCTGTCCTCAGAGTTGTATGAGAGTTAACTATGACACTTGTTCTCAAACAGTTGTGTGTGTGTGTGTGTGTGAAAATTGTTAAAATCTTAACTTAGTATAGAGTTGGTCTTCTGTGTATAAAGTTAATTGAAAATGAGTCTTAATGGAGAATGAGACTGGGAAAGGGAGAGGGAGGAGGAGGTGGGCGAGTACAGATGGAAGGGTGGGTATTGTGGGAAGAATCACTATATTCCTAAAGTTGTACTTATGAAATTTGTTTTCCTTAAATAAAAGGTTTCTTTGGTGGAAAATATTGTTTTACAATATTAATTAATGAATATATATAGTCAAGTTTTCCTCTTAATAACAAAATTAAGATCACTTTTCCACTAAATGTGAGCTAATTAGGTTATATGTTTCCTAGGTAAGTGAGCTAGCTTAAGTCTAAATAAATTTAATAACCTTTGCACGTTGCTTCCACATCCACATGTAAGTGACCAGAAGTCCACTTAAGGGTGATATTCTACAGCATAGGATTCTTTTATGTGTACAAGCAATCTTTGGGGGATGTCTGGCTTATCTTATGATGTATAAGACTATCAATTTCCCCTCTATCAGTTTCATTACCCTTTCAAAAAATGGCCAGTTAATTTGGCAATACTTGAACTTACTAAAAATGTCAGCTAATGAATACTATTTTCTTTTCTAAGTGCACTCAAGCTATTTGCTTAATAATTCATTCTAAAGTGTTAACATAAATCAATGCCAAGCTCTTTAATTCTTAGCTTTTGAAATCTAGTTTGGTTTAAAAAATCTTTATGTTTGTCTGACTCCACCTTGGTGGTACATATTCAGACATTTCCAATAAACAAGATCATTGAGCTAAAAATCAAAACAATAATGAAAAATGTCCTAGATTTTTTGGTCTTTATCCATTCCCATGTCATCTAGTTTTATCAGTTACTATTTCACAAAATTCAAGACTAAAAAATGAAGTTTGTTTATTTTTCTACATATGATCTAGTACTGAAGATATTCATTTTGCAACTTAATTTTTGAATGTCTACTAAATTATACCCTTTTCAACATCAAAAATTGAAATAAAAACTGGTAATTCCATTGTTTACTTTTACTAATAAATTGTTCATTCCATGACCTTGCTACATCTGTTTGCTCCTTGGTTCAAATCATTGATTCTTCATTACACTGACTACAACTATGGCATTCCTCTCATTATATCTGACAATTTGTGTGTATGTGTTTGTACTTGGGGGATATATGGTAGAAGACTTACTAACCAATCTTCTCTTCATTGTTTCATCATTCACATCCTTTGGATAGACTTCAGTTAAATTTCAAAATAAGTGAAAGAAAGTCAAATTAAAAATAAGAATTTTTAAAATAAATTCATTCTCTAAGCTGTCATTCAAAGGGAATGAGTTACACAAGGTGGTTTCTTGTGAAATGTATGTATGTGAGATAGAGCAAACAAGCATGCAATGAACTTTTCCTTAATATTCAATATTAATGGGTTAAAAGTTCTTTTTTCCCAATCCACTGAAACCTCTGGTTCCTTCAGCTATTTGGCTACAGGTAACATGAGACTGGGTGTAGATTATAACAGTTAAAGTAACTCTAGCTGCTGTAATTCATTAAATCTTGTACAATTTCCTATCAAGCCAACTGTTCTTCTACAAGTGGAAAATCTGGACCCAGGCTCTTGCTTCCATATATTGGCTCTAATAGGTCCAACATATGGCTCCCAAGGTGACCATGCACATTTGCATCATTCCACAATATCAGAGATAACACAGAGGATCTCCCACTGATGATTAACATACCACGGCTGGAACTGATGCATTTTCACACCTGCCAACATTCCACATTCTCAATAAATCACTCACATGATCACACCTTACTGGCAGAGAAATGTGTTTCAAGGAGAAAGAGTGAAAATGACTCAAGGAACACGCAGTCATTCTCTAACATAACAAGAAGAAGATTAAAGAGCTCAAGAAATAATGGATAATATAAATCAAATCATACTATACAGTTGTTACTTACATAAATTATTCATATTTGCTACTGACATCTCAAATTAGGCAAAAAGTTAGATGAGTTTCAGATTATACACTGGTTGTTACATGGGATTTTCTTTGCCCTGGTCAAGCGAATTATTTTCTAAGAAAATTCCAACTATGTAGGAGTAGCATAGACATACTTTAATAACACCTTCATATAATGTAGAGAATAGAAAATATAAGCATATTAATATGATTTCTATAACAGCTACCACATTTCTATCTTGATTCCTGCTCTATCTCAGTTGCCCAGAAAGGTATCTAGGAGAGATGACACGCAAATGATGTTTGGATAGTTTAAGTGAATGAATTTTACAAGCCTTCCTTATTTACAAGTAAGCATAGTAACCTAACACTTCAGTCTTTAATGGTGTTGCTTGAATAAAGCAATAGAGGTGACAAGCTTAAGTTTTTCGAGTGACTTCTCCATCTGAAAATGCCATAATACTGGATGGATTCTATTTTTAATAGATATTAAATCAACAGAATGAGGGATGGAAATTATAACATCATGTGAGTAGACACAGAGAAAGAATTTATATAATTAAATATAACTTCATGATTAAAAACCTTGAACAAATTATTTATATAGGAATTATACAATAAAGGTTGTATTTCACAAATCCAAGGCCAATGTAACACTGAATGGGGAAGAGTTGAATGTGTTCCCTCTAGGATATGGACAAAGACAATTCATGTCCAACCCTATCACCTTTATTCAATATTAGACTGTAAGTTTTAGATACACAAATTAGGTCATAGATAAAAGGCATACATATAAGAAGAAAAAAAGTCAAGTCATCCCTATTTGCAGATAGTATGATTCTGTACACAGAAAAACCTAATGAATCCACCAAATGACTATTAGAGCTGATAAGCAAATTCAGCAAAGTTGAAAGACTCAAAATCAACATTAACAAATCAGTAGCATTTTTATATACCAATAATGAACTTGCTGGGACAGGTGTTTTG
This sequence comes from Lepus europaeus, assembly GCF_033115175.1. NCBI lineage: Eukaryota > Metazoa > Chordata > Mammalia > Lagomorpha > Leporidae > Lepus > Lepus europaeus. Next base: position 57,383,634 of record NC_084846.1, on the reverse strand, counting down.
GCATAATAAGTAAAGCTGGCCCCTGCAATGCCAGCATCCCACAAGGGCACCATTGTGTCCCTGCTGCTCCACTTCAATCTAGCTCCCTGCTAATGGCCTGGGAAAAGCAGAAGATTGCCCAAGGGCTTGGACCTCTGCTACCCATTTGGGAGACTTGAACAAAGCTCCTGGCTGTGGACTCTTTCAGCCCCAGCGATCGTGACAATCTGAGGAGCAAACCAACAGATCAAAGATCTGTCTCTGTCTATCCCTCTTTGTAACTCTTTCAAATAAAAATTCAATTTTCTGAAAAATAATCGAAGAGAAAGCATAGTAAGTGCATTCCAAGAGGAGAGTTGGAGAGATGTTCGTGGTGGAAATTCTCCAGGAAGAAGAGACACCATGGAGTAGTGTAGATGACACAAACATGCAGCAGTGAGCAAGGACACCACCTGCAACCCAGAAGCCCTGTCATTGTCTCCGGGAGAACTTCAGGGACCACACTGACATTGAGTCTAGCATGGAGCACAAACTGAAAAGGAGGAACTCAAATGAGCCCTGCTTGCAGATGACATGATTCTATATAGAAGGGAACCAAAAGACTCCACTTCGAGACCATTGGAGCTGATAAACTTACAAGATATAAAATCAACTCACAAATATCCATAGTCTTTGTGTACAGGGACAATGCCATGGCAGAGAAAGAACTTGTAAGATCAGTTTCATTTGAAATAGCTACAAAGAAAAACCTCAAAATGCCTTGGAATAAATTTAACCTAAGATGTTAAGAGTTCTGAAATTAAAATTATATAATATTAAAGAATGCAATAGAAATCAAAAAATGGAAAAGTCTTCCATGTTTGTGGATTGGAATAATTAATATCACCACAATGTCGACAACTAAAAGCAATTTATAGATTCAATGCAATCCCCAATTAAAACTCCTATGACATTCTTCTCAGATCTAGAAAAAATGCTGGGACTGGCACCATGGCTCACTTGGTTAATCCTCCGCCTGCGGCACTGGCATCCCATATGGGCACTGTTTCTAGTCCTGGTTGCTCCTCTTCCATTCCAGCTCTCTGCTGTGGCCCAGGAAGGCAGTGGAGGATGGCCCAAGTGCTTGGGCCCCTGCACCCGCATGGAAGACCAGGTGAAAGCGCCTGGCTCCTGGCTTCGGATCGGAGCAGCGCGCTGGCCATAGTAGCCATTTTGGGGGTGAACCAACGGAAGGAAGATCTTTCTGTCTCTCTAACTCTGCCTGTCAAAAAAAAAAAAAAAGACACACTACTGCACAATTATAATCTAAACATCTTAGTACTGGCACAAAAATAGACATGTACACCAATGGAACACAGAATACCCAGAAATTAATCTACAACCAAATAATCTTTGACAAACTAATTCCTGGAGAAAGGACAGTCTCTTCAACAAATGGGAAAATTGGATCTACACATGCAGAAGTATGAAACAAGATCCATATCTTATACCTTGTGCAAAAATCAACACAAGATGGATCAAGGATTTAAATCTATGACCTGATACTACCATCAAATTACTAGAGGAAACCATTGGGGAACCTCTAAGACATTGGAGTAGGCAAAGACTTCTTGGAAAAGACCCTAGAAGCACAGGCAATAAAGACAAAAATAGACAAATGGGATTACATTAAGCACTCAACAAAGTGAAGAGGCAACTGACAGAATGGGAGAAAATATGTGCAAACTGTAACTGGCAAAGGATTAATATTCAGGATCTATAAAGAGCTCAAGAAATTCAATAGTAACAAAACAATTCAGTTAGGAATTAGGTAAAGGACATGAACAGGTAATTTTCAAAGGATGAAAAATGGCCAACAGACACATGAAAAATGCTCAGGATTACTAGCCATGAGGGAATGCAAATAAAAACCACAAGGAGATATCATTTAATCCCAGTTAGAATGGCTACCATTCAAAAATCAAAATGTAATTCTCTTATGATAGTCACAAAAAGAATAAATGCCTATAGGTAAATTTAATCAAGGAAATAAAAGACCTCTATAATAAAAATTTTGAAGCACTGATGGAAGAAATTGTACAGGTTAAAAAAAATGGAGAGAGAACTTTCATCTTTATGGATTAGAATATTAAAATGTTCACGCTACTCAAAGGAATTTATAGAGTCAATGCAATAGTCATCAAAATATCCATAATAATTACCAAAGAACTAGAAAAATCAACCCAAAAAGTCATATAGAAGCACAAAAGATCCAAATAAAGTGATGTTGAACTACAACAAAATCCAACAAACAAAGCTGAAGACCTTACAAACCCAGATTTCAAGACATACTCAGAGCTGTAGCAATCCAAATAGTGTGATTCTGGCTTCATGACTATGTCCCATATCAGCAGGAAGTAGCCAGAGATAAACCAGTGCCCCTTCTCCTTATCTGTACACAGAATAAGGATTGATCAAACAAGCACATAAGGCTCTGCCATCCTCCTTTGTTGCCCAAAAAGAGAGAAACTTTGGAATGTATTCTCTGCCCTTGAAACTCAACTGGGATTGGGTCTCAAATCCTGTTGCCTTCATTCCCCATCCAGGTTCCCAATGCCCCCCGCCCAGTTCCTGGAATTCCCCTCCCTGCTAACCCCTACCCTCACCTCCAGCCATAGCCCTCTTTAAAAAAGGCCCGGCACTGGGGGTCGGGGCCTTCTGCCACATACTCCATCTTGTACCCGCAGGCAGTTGGCCACCCACTTCTGCGGATTTATTTTCTCTTAATAAATTTGGTCTGGCTGTATATTCTTGCAGTGCCTCCTTTCTATTCTACGACTCTTTTCCTAACATTTTGGTGCCCTGTGTGAGGAGGCACCAGTCTGCAACTCTTTTCCTAACATACTGTACTTCTTCCATTCCTCAATCAAAATTTCTCTTTGACTTGCTGACTCAAGTGCTTTACTTCTATCTCTTTACCAGCCTGGTCCCTGCCCATTCTTTCATCACTCACCACTTATCTTTCTTTTCATTTAACATAATATGCTCTTGTATTCACACTATGATATGCACTTTAATATCTTCTCAACCCTCCCCCAGCATTCCAATGTGCTCCCTGAGAGTAGGGATCAAACCTTTTCATAATGTAGTTAAGCTAGCAAAAAACAACTTAATAAGCACCATTAAAAGAAAAAAAATATGTATCCATGCATTCAAGCTACTATGGAAAACTAAATCGATAATCAACTAAATCTGGCTTTTTGCATAATCCTAGCGATCAGGTTTTGAATAGATAAAAGGGATGATAAACACAGATTTCACAGAATGTTTACTTTTACAATTTGAAAAAGAAAAAAAAAGCATTGAGGATTGAGAAGAGGATCTGGCTGCAAGTGAAGGTAAAGAAAGTAAATCAGAAACACTGATCCACCTCAGAAGTTGTTCTGGAAGCTTGGACATCAAGACATGAAGCAACTTCCTCTATGTTTAGCCACTTATCTTCCTGGTTTGGGAAAGTGGGTTGTAGAAACCCCAACACAACTGCAACTTTACTCCCACAGTTCAACTAAGCAGATAACAAATCCCCTTCAACGAAGTCCAATGTCACAGGCATAACGGATTTTACTCCACAAAGTGCCTGCAATAATATCGACTCTTCACAATGTGACTTTACCGCTTCCCAGTTAAGGGATGAAGTCTAACGTCCTTGAATCTACATTGGCTCCACTGACTCACCTGTAAGCGACAGAGTAAGATGACAGCAAACCTCCTGGCTTCTGAGGTTGGATCAAAGGCAGTTCATCCTCTTTGCAGCCCTACATGATTCAATTACCTGATGTCATCTTCATCTGATTGGACACTTGGAATCCTATGTTCCAGTTTCTCCCTTGCAGGATGCTGCCTTTCAGAACCCAGAAGGCATACTGTGAAAATCCCACAGCATGTGGAGAGGCCTTGTAGAAGCACTCCAGTATGCAGTCCTAGCTGAGTCCAGCCTTTGGGTCATGACCAACATGTGAGTGAGGAAATCTCCAGATGGCTCTAGCCCCCACTTACTCCAGTATTTTCATCAGAGGCCCTGAACATCATTCAGTCTCCGCTGTGCCCTGCTTAAATTCCCAGCCACTGAATTCACAAGCATAATAAACTGTTGTACCCTTATGCCATGAAGTATGTGGTGGTTTATAATAGCAAAGATAAGCAGAAAACCATGATGTCAAAACAATGAACAGGGACATCCTATCCAATACAGTAACACACTTCAAAGGTTCAAAGCTGGTGTGTATTTTTATTGAGGCATCATCTATAGCAAGGCACAGATACAGTCTTGAGGTTAAATTACTCATAAATTATGTATACAATAGACACCTATTCATTGACACAATAGTATGAAATTCGTGAGAAAATATGCATGCTCCAAGGTCAAGCTAAAAATAAAATAGTATACAAATATACATTTATTAAAATATGTACACACTTGCACCGAGTACTGAAAAGCAGCATGCAAAAGGGAAAATTGTCCTGATATCAGACATTCAGTTTGTTGGTGTACCAGATTTTCTTGGATATTTTGTAGTTTTGTTTTCTATGAACACGTATGTAAGGAGTGGGCATTTAGTGGTTAAGACACCTATGTCACACATCAGAGTGCCTATGTTCTATTCCCAGCCTTGGCTCCTTATTCCAGCTTCCTGTCAATGCCGATTCTTGTGGGTTACTGCCACCCACAAGGGAAACCAGGATTGAGATCCCAGCTCCAGCCATTGTAGGCATTTAGGGAGTGAACCACTGGGTGGTAGAGTTCTCTCTCTCTCTCCTCTTTCCTCTTTCCCTCCATCCCCCCCTTTCAAATAAATAAATAAAAATTGTAAGTGTATGTAATGCATAGGTAGTCTTACATTTCATAAAGGGTGAGATAATCAGTTCTTCCAAACTATTTGGGACCACAGGAGAATAAACAGGGAGTTTAGCTCCTTAGTACTCTGAAGGATACTATTGCTTCTGCTCTACTAGTTATCAGCTTAGTTCTGCAACACACGTGTGTAGATTCATTCAGTTGTTGGATATGGGTCATTAATACAGTCTCCTGAGTCAAGGGCAGAAATCAATCTATTTACATAATCTTAAATTCTGCTTTCTCATGATTTATGGAAATAGTTAAAAAGGCAGGAGTAGATTTTAGTATTATTGCTGTTGTTAGTGTATTTCTCCCCTGAAAAATGAGGGACAAAAGTTTCCAAAATGCTACCTAAGAAGCCAATAATTCAGAATTCTAAGAAAAGATTTATTGGGCAGAGGCGCTACCAATGAAGATTTAGGAATACTGAAAATCCAAAGGTGTATTGAATCGGACATTCCTTTGGTTTGGATTCAGGTGGCAATGTTGATGGTATCTCACCAATGCTTCCTCAAACATGATTCTGCTTTTATGCTCAGAGCAGAAAACAATTGGAAACTGCATTCCACGTGTGCCATAGGTACGGTATGCAGAGGTAACCAGGCTAACCTTAAAGCATAAGTGTTGATTGAGAAATGACAGAATCTCATTTCTCTAGGTAAAATATGCTCAATGCACAAAAGTATATCCAAAGTTTTGAATAAAAATATATTTTTACTTACAGATCATTTTGATTATTAATCTACATTTCACATAAGAGTATGGAAATGATCTTTGGGATAGCAAGGATATTTAGAGTATGACAAATTTACATATCAATTTATATTATTCTGCTTATTTCCTTCCCAAATGAACACATCACAAAAATGGGAACATTCATGGGATCTCTAAGTTCTTCCTGCGTCTCCATGCATTCCTTGTAACAGTCAGCCGACCTTTTTCTGAAGGATGTTCATGTGCGGGGCATGAGCGCGACCAGGCCAGGCCCGGGGATTCCGCATGCGCAGCTGCCCTCGGGTGCCCCGGCCTGAGCTGCGCGGAACGAAGCCGCATGGAGCCGAGTAAGATGGTGCCCAGAGGAAGTAAGATGGGCGGAATCCAAAGTTGTTTACCACTAAAACTAATTGGCTGTGCAACATCAGGGGAGGTAACAAAACTAGTAACAAGTATATAGACATATGGCTAGTCCTATAGAAATCCCCCCGTAAGGTGATTTCTTAAGTGATTGGTTGGTCCTTAGCCCTGCCCCAATGACTCTGCAGTTTTGTGCTATAAAAGGTACTATTACGCACAAAGTAAATGAGTTCTTGCTACTAGACTTGGCTCCCCGCTGCGTCTGACTGTCTCCAGGATCAGGAGGCTGGGGAACAGGCGAGCGGCGCACTCACCTTTCCTCGGACCCAGTCCATCCCTTATGGGTAGACTAAGACCCTGCATTCATGTTCATCAGAAAAATCTGAGTTCTATGATTTAATGGGCTTGTCTTTCCTAACAGGGTTTACAAAGCCTAAGTTGCTGCTTTGTTGCCAAGCTGGGGCGGAGGGAGGTAACTGCTGTTTTATATCTCAGCACTTGTCTGCAAGTCCTCCTTGTAGCTGTCAGTTTAGACTTCTCCAGTAATCACTTGCAGAGTATATATTGAACTAACTTTAAATATCCGGGTTTATGAGGCTCAGACTACAGTTTCCGCATAACAAGAAAGCTGCGGGCACCAATACAGTTTTGCAAGGAAATCCCAGCAGTGATTCCACCTCAGGTTTGCCAGAAAACATTTCTGATAGAGTCCTCTGCTAGTTCTTCAAAGACCATCATCTGGAAACACCTAAAAGAAAGCCTTGAGACACAAGGATAGAATTGGATGACTTTGTGAAGTAGGTCCAGGCTATGCCTCCCCCTGAACTGTGCCAAAATCACAACCTCCTTCCCAATTTCTTAACTACTTAGGGTCTGACCTCAAGATGCCAGATGGGTTAGAATGCCCATCTTGAGAGAGAGGAGAGGATTCAAAATTGCCTCATCCAAGTGTATGACAAAGCAGCCATGAGAAACTGCATATTGACTGACTGGCACCAACAACAACCCCTTCCCTTCACACCCTAAGAGACTGGATAAGATAATGCAGGCACTTACAACTGCCAGTTAATAAACTGGATTTAACATCCTACACCATCACATAGCATGGTGAGTTTTCTAAGTGAGATTTTGTTCTCATGATCATCTCTACTCCTATCATTCAGGAGTTAATTATTTCATTCTTTATAGCACCAAAGATTTGTAGGTCATTAGAAGAGCAGATGAAAGATGTGTTGCAAAAAAAGGCTCATTCTTCTATCGCTTACGATTTCTCCCTGGGTGCCCCCAAAAAACAAGTGTTTCATAGTCACCTGTGCCTGGGAAATCTGACATCAGTTTCTCATGGGGAGTCCATGATCACCCCTGGATGAACTAGGTCACGCTCAGTGCCAAAGAAATAAAAACATGACCACATCCAAGTTCAATGTGCTGGTAAGCATTTCTGCCTTGAAAATGAGAATAATTTCTGACATCTGTTTAACTTTACTCACTTAAAGCTTTCATTTGAATTATTCTGTTTCCTTACACACTCAAGTGACAGGCTTTCCAAAGCTCTTTATTTTCTACATAGACAGAAAAATAAATAAATAAAGCTCAGGATGGTTACTCAGAATGAAATGGTTCACAACTAGGAGAGTTGATGAAACAGAATTTATGTTATGCAACTCCACTGTATTGTATTTTAATTTTTTTAGTTTTTGCATCATCATAAACTTTAAAAAAATTATTTATTTGAAAGGCAGAGATACAAGGAGCAGAGAGGGAGAGGGAGAGAGGGGAAGAGAGAGAGAGAGAAAGAGAGATGTCTTCCATCTTCGGGTTCACTCCCCAATTGGTCGCAATGACCGGAGCTGTGCTGATCTGAGCCAGGTGCTTCTTCTGGGTCTCCTACCTGGGTTCAGGGGCCCAAGGAGTTGGGCCATCTTCTACTGCTTCCCCAGGGCACACCAGAGAGCCAGATCGAAAGTGGAATATCCAAGACTTAAACCAGCGCTCATGTGGGATGCCAGCAGTGTGGCGGTGGCTTCACCCGTCACGCCACAGCACCAGCCCCTGCCCACTGTATTTTAAACAGCAAGGGTACCATGTGGACCTTTGTCTCAGACACTAAAACTGACATACCTAAAAATCAGGTTTTCCAATTTTCTACACAAGCCATGATAATTCTCATCTTGCCCTGACAGCCGACACCTAAGTTAAAAAGAGTAATGAAGTATTTAAAAGGGTTTAATATTAGCAACAGGCAAGAAACCTAAAAACATTGTAACACAAATTTCAGCAAAGTGGAAAAAAAGCTAAACCTCAGACTAAGAGTTAACAGCTTTATTTCCATGGATAGAGGAAAATCCATAAGAAATTATGATAAAACGCTGACTTTGGCCTACTTGCAAAAATCAATGAAAACATTTCATTTTCAGGAGCAGGGGATATTTTGATGATATCAGCTTCATTACTTCCACAAATTTAAATGGGCAAGACTTTCGGGAAGAGATGGCATTTCGTTCTGACAAAGTTTCCCTACGCCCCATCAGCACGCTGAATGCCCTGATACATAGACACCGAGGGCTAATAAAGAGTCACAAACAGTGCCTCGAACGCGAAGTCTCACAGAAACAGCAGACACTTCCTAAATACAGGCTCTCTGCACGAGGCCTCCGAGTCCTCTGTCAGTCCGCATCATTCTATCCCATTTGCTCTTTTTGGGGTGAGATCATCACTTCTTGGTGTCATTAGCCATGCTAACAGCAATTAGTAATGGTGGTGGAAAACTCATAGCACTCCAGTTTAACCACTCAGACTTCCAGCTAAATGACTGCAAATATAACCAGGAACGTGTTAAGAAATAGAACATGAAAATGATAAAAACTACATTCAATGTAGTATTTCAGACATTTGCTCAAACATAAGGACAAAAACAGTACAAACGCTTGAAAAATCAGGGATTATCACAGCAAATTGATTTGGAATCTTTTAGTCATTTATCTCCCAACATTCTGATACAGATTGCTGTAGTGTATACCTCAAGACCCTAATTGAAATACTAATTAGCTATTTGCAATTAGCTCATTGCTGAGTTTATAAATCTAGTATTTTCATTTAGTATTGTCCTAATAGCACAAACATGCAAAAGAATCTAAGAAGGCATTGTTTATGCTTTCAAACGATTCAGATGAAAAGTATTGGATCATTCCTGGCAAGCTGAAAATTGCTCTGGGTTGGCAGAGAGAGAGAGAGAGAGAGAGGGAGAGAGGGAGAGGGAGAGAGAGAGACAGAGAGAGAGAGAGGGAGGGAGGTGCTGCAAATTGCACCGAAAACACTTGGTTCCGTTGGCACGTTTGGCTCAGTTGCTTACAGTGTTCAGGGAGAATCAGCCACCACACATTTGGCCTGCTCTGACTCAGCTAAACAGCTACCACCTCAAGTAGGCCCTCATCTTTGTCCTTATTTATCAACCTGATTTCACCTGGAGCTGACCATTAAAGAAAGTTATTCTTCAGTTTCCTGAACTACAGACTGTTCTGTGAATTTTCTATCTTTGGCTGAAATGCATCACATTCCAGGTATATGGTATGAAAATTAATCTTTGGAAATACTGGAGCATGGAATCAATGGTGGAGTCAGGCTCAAATTGTCTTTCAGTGACTTTGGCTTGGGAAAACATCCACAGGGATTTTCTGTGATAACAGCAAGAGCACAAGAACTCCTTGAAACTGCATGTAGTTGGGCTGATCTCCTGCCCCAGCCTTTTCCACGGCCAGAAGCAGAGGTAAATGATACTTAGAGCAAATCTTTTCCTGAAATTCCCTTCTTATAGGAGCGCCCTGACAGACCAGGACGAAGTTAAACAAATGCATTAAGTTATATGAAGATGGATTCCAGCTTCAGTTGTATTATTGTCATTGCTTCAGATGAACTCTGTGGCTATTACTGAGAAACTTAGCTGGGCTGTTTTAAAAGGATGATATGTCTGGAAGAATCTGATGGTGTGGTTACATGGCTTAAATGAACCTCAAGTTCACTTCTGAAGTCAATTACCAAATGAGCAGCAGGTTCTTGATAGTTACATACATCTTACATAGTATAATCAAGCGCTGGGTGGAGAATAAATCTTCTCTCGTCACATGACTACTGATTTTCACAACTGAGAGCAACATGAAATGCTTACATGTTTTGTCAGGAGTTCATCCGATAGGTTATAATTAGTGTTTTCATTAGACCTAGTCAGTTTACAACTTATAAAAACCTCCTAAACTAGATTATACAAAAAAGAGGACATTTTTAAAATAAAAAAATACTTAGGAACCCCAAAGATCCTGATACTGTCAGGACTCAGAAATAAACTGGAACCAGACACGAATGCCAGCAGAACACTATGTCTCACCTCTGCCTGTCTTCAAGACACAACGGTAGTTCATAAACCACCACTTTTCTTGTAACAAATCCACAAATGGGGCTTTTAGTTTCTGTGTTGGAATCCAAGTTGCCCTTAATCCAGGCCTGCAAGAAAATTCTGACTAGGCAAACAGTTAAGTTGCCCAATCATAAGTTTAGAGTGAAGCCAAGGCGTTTAAATTTAACTATGTGAGGGAATGTTCCCCAGCATGGTAGTAGAGCAAGTGTGCGGAAATCATGAGGTATCACGTGAAAAATGATCTGCACCTTTAAAAGAAAACATGGACCATGATTCTGATTTTAATAACAAACTTATCACCTGAGTCATACAGTGAATAGATTCATCTACCGTGTCATAGGATCCTTTATATCTTCTTTAGAAATGATTTGCTTTATTATTCAGAATCGCACAGTTAAATGTAACATGGAAATCGTAAGACTCTGGCTTTGCTGAATGTTTATTCAATCACTGATACAATGCAGAAGCTACAAAAGAACTAAGTATTATTATAAAGAATAAAAGAACTTCATTTTAACTAGGAGGTCATGTTGTTTGGAAAAGCCTTTTGTGAGAAAATGGCATTCAAGCAAAGATGCAAGAACAAGGAGAAATTAACTAGGTGAAGAGTGGAAGAACAACAGATGCAAGCAGAGGGTAGACTGAATGTAGAAATTCAAATAGGACCAACAGTGGACACTGTGAACATCAAATCCAAGTCAAAACGATCAACAAGAGAGCATACGGAAACAAATAACTGACACAGGAAATATGCTAGCCTGTGCCAAATGGTTTAATTTTTAATTACATTAAATTACTATAAATATTTCACCAGACACCGTTTTGGTTCTCACTTCAAAGATATTACTTGGTTGTTTGCACTCTATATCTTTCTATCTATATATGCAGTCTATATGGAGATTATATATATGTGTGTGTGTGTGTGTGTATATATATATATATTCATGTAGTACTACTAAGTATAGCGTTAGCAGCCTGAAAGAGAGCTTTCCAAGAAGGAAAACATTCTGATATTGATAAACAACTGCCTGATTCACTGTCTCCAGTCCTGTGTGCAGACCAGCTGTGCTGTTCGTTATAATTCCTGCATGTGTATAAATCTTAGTTTTATCCCATCCCTTGAGATTCACTACTTGTCCAGACAAGTTCAAAAATACATGTTTTCAATTCTAGGAGGATGGAAGCAGTGGCAGAATTTTTTGTTTTGTTTTGTTTTTAACTCTCCTTACATTCCCTATAAAAAGAGAGAAAGCCAACTAGGATAGACATAAAAAAAAAAAAAAAACAGACAACATCAAAAGGAAAAGATGTAAAAATGTATCTGTAACCCCACAACTCCCATTGTTTCTGTAGTAGATGTGGACAAGCCGTAAGGACTAAAAAGACCTTTGTGGCATCAGAATTTTGCAGGAAGAAGCAAAAGCAAGCAAGGGTAGCAAGAGGACTTCAAACAGTCCCTAGGCACTCAGTAAAAATACAGCAAGTCTGGGTGAGAACCTCAGCTGAAATTGAGTGTAGGAATACCAAGTGAGGACACGAGAGATCTACTGTCCTTACAAATTTCCTGTATACAACACAGCATTAAGGATTGTCACCATGTGAATGTATACATCTATCAAATCCTCACGGTGTGTATCTTAAAAGTATGCAACTCTTATTTTTCAACTATCACTTAATAAAGCTGGAAAAATCATTGCACAAAATAAACTAATTGCACCATGTCCACTTTAATATCTTAGTGGTTGGAGCCATGAGGTTGCCATGAGCTTAGAAAACTGATGGCCAGAAAGTTCCTCTAACCAAACACCCAAACTTTAAAATATTCATAAAGAGAGAGAAGTTTCAAATAAGTATGGGCAGGAAATAGAATCTAGAGATCTCAGAAAGTGTGGGGGCCTTATTTCTGAACACCTCATAAAAATGTAACAGATGATGAATTGTATCTTTCCTGCTCAGCTCTGTGGCTCTAACACTTAGGATAATTCCAAGAAGATATTGAAATTGGTATGACAACTAGAATATAAGCATGACAATTATAATGCCTTTTCATCTTTAATGTACTTTTGTGTCTTCATTTCTGCCCATAAAACTCATCCAAATACCTGAACAACATGTTGAAACTTATCAAATGCCTTTTTCTTAAGTTAGAAAGTAGGATGCTGAACATAATTGGGTGAAACATAGAAAACACATGACATTTTTATTATCTCCTTTGTATTTAGAACTGAACCTATATTTCTGGTTAAAGCCAACTTTCAACTAAATAATGAATCAGTTGAACTTAACAGAAATATTACTCTAGAATTAATCCAAGAACACGGTCCACAAAACATGTATCCAATATCCCATGCCTATATTATAGACCTAAAAGTTATTATAAACTGAGTTTTCTAGAATACTGTTTCATATCAAAATTCTTACTGGAAAAAGTTCATTCTACAAGTACTAATCTGGAGAGTCCTGTATCCCCAAGAAATCCCTCATAGATCGGCTTAATCTAATAAAATTGAAGTTTCAAACACCCTTCTGACATACAATTATTTTATCCTGCAGTTATTACTTAAATAAGTAGTAGCTGAATTGGGAGCAGATAATTTAATTTCTTGAGTTGCTGGGGTTTTATTAGACTAAAGGTAGCAGCACTGATTGTACTAAATAGATTTTTTAAAATGCTCTTTTCTGAGCACTCTTCTCATGGTGGCCATGCTATTACCTTCCTACAATTTTACAATGCTCGGATTGTAATAGTATTTGGACACCTGTGCATTGTAGTGCAAGATGTAGTACATTATTATTTGTGACACTCCTCAAATGCCAATTTACTAGACTGCAGATTGCTCCCAGAGCCCAATAAATCTCTACAAATCCATCTAAAGTGGCTGCGCTGCATTCTCCCTCCTTTTCCCATTCCATTTGTCTAGCAAATTCTATGGCATGATTATTATACCTTGGTTTCTATCAATCTGAAGTTATTATTCATATTCCATAAGAAATGTTATCAATTGTACATCCATTTATCCAGTTGTCGTAGGATTTCTAATTTAGAATTATCATTTTTTATTTGGCTAGAATTTCCCTTATTTCATACACATAGGCATGTTTCTGTATTTGTTTAATTCTCTCACAATTTCTGTAGGGTGGAGAGAGAAAACGCCATTCATATTTCAACAAAGGAACAGTGGCTGAAAATGTTCATGATTCATCCGCACTCATGCTGACAGTGAACAGCAAAATCTGAACTTGAATCCAGGCCTGACTCCAAAATTGGTGCCCTTTCCACTTACTTTTGCTAGGAAAATCCCATAGCCATATTTTGTTATCATATAACCCTTTCAATGCAGAAATTTTAAATTGTTAGTGGTATAGTTCACCTGTTTGGGAGGCATAAAAAGAAGGCCAGGTAAGAGGTTATTGAAATAATCCAGGAGAAAACAATGGTGAATGGAAACAGTGATGGTAAATTTCTACAAATAGTTTCAAGATAGAACTGACAGGATTCGCTGATAAAAGAAACAAGAACAATGATATTATAATGTTGGATCTAAGCAATTAAGGGAAACCCACTCCATTGGTTTACATGGAGGAGAATATGGGAGGGGTATTTTTAGTGTGTTAAGATTCAAGAGCTCAGGTTTAAGTCTGAAGTTCGTTAGACAGGCAACTGGGTATTCTGAATAGACTGGGTGGGTAGCTGAACTGGAAGTTTGTGATACTGAGCTAAAGATACACTTTGATATTCACAGATATATAGTTTATGTCTAATGATGACCACATATGGTAAATAAGAAATGCTACTTCTTCAGTACTCATTGAATAACTTCAGGGGCTAGTCCTTAGTGGAGAAAAGTCAGAAATTTGACAAATATGAGGATAACACAATTTCCTATAATTCAGATGAACTTTTTTTTTTTAAAAAGGAGTGATCATTGGTGTTAGAGATTGCTGTTATATTTAGTAAAATGACAGTCAAGGATTGCTCATGAACTCTGCCAACACACAAGTCCTGCTTGTGTTTCACAAGGGTTATTTTGATAGAGCAGTAAGCACCAAAGACTAGCGTGATTTTCAGAGAATGCGAAGTAGGATCAGTGATTGCAGAAAGTCTCTAAAGGTGCTCTGTTGTAAAGGGGAATGAGTGATGAAGTGATGATGGCATCTAGAAGACAATAAGGCATCAAGGAAGGTCAGAAAAAGACTGCAAGACTGTAGGCATGTATATAAACTAGGGGAACAGGAAGAATTGGTGCTATGAGAGAGAACTGTTAAAGCAAGTGCTCTGAACAGGCAAAAGGGTTGGTTTAAAATAAGAACCAGGGATTATTTGCCAACAGTAATAGGAAAGGAGACAGAATCTGGATATTTGCAGGTCTGGATTTAGATAGGATGGCACATGTGGTGGTAATGTTACAGGTAAAATCCCACATGGGAGACCTGGAAGAAGCTTCTGGTTCCTGGCTTCAGATCATCGCAGCTGCAGCCAATTGGGGAGTGAACCAGTGGATGATGACCTGTGTCTCTCTCTCTTCCTCTGCCTCTCTGTAACTCTGCCTTTCAAATAAATAAATAAATCTTTCAAGAAAAGAAAGAAAAGAAACTTCCTGCCACAGCAGCCAGGATGGAGGGCTCAAAGAGAAGCAGAAGAGAGACACTGACCGGGGGGGGTGTTTTAAGCAGTATTAGAGTGGGGTGGAGGGGAGGGGGGGTTGGCACAGAACAGCACTAACAATCAATTAGAGGGTGCAGAGAAAACCCATCAAAAGGCCAGGTTTGCAGTCCTGTCTGCCCTGTCTAGCTTGTGCCTGCTGAAACAAAAAAGCCATCAGAAGTGTGGGAGGATGAGTAACTTCTTTATGTTTTCACCGTAAACTGAAAACTCAGAAAGGTGGAATCTCTACTTCCTTGCTATTCCAGGAGTTGGCCCAGTGCTTTTGTCTTGCTAAAGACAGCTTTTGGGGAGAATCAAGCATCCTGCACCATTCCCCTGCCCTTATTCTGACAGGACCAACCTAAGTCCATGTAAGTATCACAGTAAGAACATACAGAAATTCCCTTCTCATTGCTTTTATTTTCTCCGTGAAATGGGAAGCAAGAAGGCTATCTAAGAATAAAGATGCCAGAGCCATGCTGTTTCAATTACAATAGCTTCTACAGTATTCCCCATGTTTTGATCTTTTCCACAAAATTCTATTTTCCAGGCACAGTTCTGGACCATTTTCATATCTTAGTCTTTTAGATGAACTATAGTTTCAGCTTTTCATATTTGAACCAAAAAAAAAAAAAAAAAAAACCAGAATGGTAATTGAAATTCTAAGAATGAATTAGCATATAACTGGCAGCTTAAGGATATCAAGTCTTTCCATGAAACTGACAGAACTTTCCATTTATTTGTATTCTTTTTGTCCTCCAAAACAGTTTCATATGTTCCTGTTATTTGTTTTATTTGCTTGTCAAATTCAATGATGAATATTTTATGCATGTTTATTTTAGAATGTGAATTATCTTCCAATTATGCAATTCCATAGGATTTGTAACTAAATTGCTCATTACTTATACAAAGAAGGTAATTTCATTTTTGCCAACTAGTATTCTTATGACTCTGAGCAAGTTATATAAACATACAACTTCTCTCTCTACAACTGGAAAACAAAATAAACTCAACAAGCCATGTAATTTAAAGAAATTTAACAAGGAAAAGACTAATAGTATTCCTAGTCTACTGGTTAGCCAGTTGAGCTGCAGAGAGGGTAGTTTACCAAACATCATTCTGCCAATGATGACAAAAAACTTACCCAGTTTTGGGAAAATTACAATGCACCTTATAGCTGACATTGCTTGCTTATGTACTGCTGTAAGGGAAATCACTCAAACTCAGTGGCTCAAAACAAGACATTTCTCTGCTTACCATTACTTGGGTTGGCAATTTGGGCAGAAATTAGCTGGGATAACTTATTTTTGTTCCTATTATGCTACAGGAATATAACTCCTGCAGTTACATTCTCTTAGCAGGTCAGCTTCTGGCTCGTCCCAGATGGCCACACTTTTTTTTTTTTTAATTTATTTGATAGGTAGAGCTATAGACAGTGAGAGAGAGAAACAGAAAGGTCTTCCTTCCGTTGGTTCACTCCCCAAATGGCTGCTACAGCCGGCACTGCACCGATCCCAAGCCAGGAGCCAGGAGCTTCTCCTGGTCTCCCATGCAGGTGCAGGGACCCAAGCACTTGGGCCATCCTCCACTGCCCTCCCGGGCAACAGCAGAGAGCTGGACTGGAAGAGGAGCAACAAGGACTAGAACCCAGCACCCATTTGGGATGCCAGCACCGCTGGCAGAGGATTAACCAATGAGCCACGGCACTGGCCCCATGGCCACACTCAGACTGGCAGTTGGTTGATGCCATGGGTCAGAGTGCCTCGGTTTTCCTCTAGTGGCTTATTCAGAAGGCTGCCCTGAGCATCCTGGGATTCAGGAGGGAAACCATAATACACAAGCACAAACCTGTACTTGTGTTTGTATTTGCAGATAACCTATTGGCCAAATCAAGTCATGTGAACAGGTTCATAGTGTTCATTGAAGGGAACTATAGCAGGGAGTATGGTTCATAGTGAAGCTGCCACTTAGGATGCCCACACCCTAAACTGGAGGGCCAATTTGACACCCAGGTACTCTGCTTCTGATCCAGGTTTCTGCTAATGTACCTTAGAAGACAGCAGCAGATAATGGCTCAAATACTTAGGCCCTGCCACCAGCATGGGAGACCCCGGTGGAGTTCTGGGCTCACAGCTTCAGTCTAACCCAGTCCTGGCTGTTGCAGGCATTTGGGAAGTAGATAGAAGATCTCTCTCTTCCTCTGTGTCACTCTGCTTTTCAAATAAATAAATTTACTTTTTTTTTTTTGACAGGCAGAGTGGATAGTGAGAGAGAGAGACAGAGAGAAAGGTCTTCCTTTTTGCAATTGGTTCACCCTCCAATGGCCGCTGCAGCCGGCGCATCGTGCTGATCCGAAGCCAGGAGCCAGGTGCTTTTCCTGGTCTCCCATGCGGGTGCAGGGCCCAAGCACTTGGGCCATCCTCCACTGCCTTCCAAGGCCATTAAATTTACATATTTTAAAAAAGCATTTATTGGAGCTGGCGCTGTGGCATAGAAGGTTAAGCTTCTGTGTCAACTGCTGGCATCCCATATGGGTGCCAGTTCAAGTCCTAGCTGCTTCACTTCTGATTCAGTCCCTTGCTAATACACCTGGGAAAGCAGTGGAAAATGGCCCCAAAACTGGGCACCTGCACCCACGTAGGAGACCCAGAAGAAGCTCCTGGCTCCTGGCTTTGGCCAGGCCCAACCCTGGCCTTGTGGCCATTTAAGGAGTGAACCAGTGGATGGAAGATTCTCGTTCATATTCTTTCTCTCCTCTCTTTCTGTTTCTTTTTTTTTATTTTTATTTTTTTTATTTTTGATAGGCAGAGTGGACAGTGAGAGAGAGAGAGACACACACAGAGAAAGGTCTTCCTTTTTGCCGTTGGTTCACCCTCCAATGGCCTCCGCGGCCGGCACACTGCACTGATCCGAAGGCAGGAGCCAGGTGCTTCTCCTGGTCTCCCATGCAGGTGCAGGGCCCAAGCACTTGGGCCATCCTCCACTGCACTCCTGGGCCAGAGCAGAGAGCTGGCCTGGAAGAGGGGCAAGCGGGACAGAATCCGGCGCCCCAACCAGGACTAGAACCCGGTGTGCCGGCGCCGCTAGGCAAAGGATTAGCCTGTTGAGCCATGGTGCCAGCCTCTCTTCCTTTCAAATAGATAAGTCAATCTTTAAAAAAAAATCATTTATCACAGCCCCAAATATGACTTAGCAGACCATCCTTTACCGGGAGCAGCGCATAAAGAGGAAGTTGTCCCAGGTCAGGAAGATGCACGGTAAACCCAATGAGCTCATGTGATGGTTTTGTTTTCTAGTTTTACAGAGGTATAATTTGTATACAAAGAACTTCACATCAAAGAGGAAGAAAAATGTGACAACTTTTGGAAGTGATGGATATGTTTATTACCTGGTTTATTTATTTGTTTTGATTTAAAGTACCCCAAAGCTGTCATATCCTTAACTTTCCCCCATAAATCTGCTACAGTTTGACATTTCAACATGATAGTGAAACATTTAAGAATCTGCTTTTTATAAAATAATGTATGTATAGGAACTATAGGAATATAAATTTATCTGAAAATTTCCAATGGAACAATTAGCCCTTTGTAGCTACATTTGGGAAAAAAACTAAGGATCTGCTCTCTATTTATGGGAAAGATTTTCAGAATAAGATTGTTGTTCTGAGGTTCTATCCCTTTAGAAGCCCATGGAAAGTCAATAGGATATAAGGGAAGAGAGCCAACTTTGAAGACTTATTTTAAGTTTCAAGAAACCTCAGATCTGAAGTTTTAAGGCAGACAATCCCTCCACAACCTTGCCTGAGTCACTCAATTCCTACAAAATTGTTTCTTATGCATTTGCCATCATAAATCCCTTCATAAACTTGGATTTTCAAATCATAGCAGCTTGTAGCGGTAATAAATCTTTCCTAAAGAAGAGCAGTATGTCACACTGTTGCTCAGACCTTGTGAACTCAGACCTATTTGTTTTCATTTCCTCATTTCTAGAAAAAGAAAATAAAATTGGTTCTACCCAATTTCATATAAAAGGTATGACAATAAAGCTTGTATCATCCTAGATGGTTCACAAGCTTCTAGAAAAAATGATATTGTATAACCACATTATTCTACTTTTACTTCTATATATTAGTATGAAATCATTACTCAACAGAAGGAACCAAATAGCAAATTCATAAATTAAGTGCAGGCTAATCATCTAACATTAAGCCTTATCATTTATTGCAACCACTATTAACTTATGCCCCTATGGTTTATATGAGTGTGTTTGGGTCTCTCTGATTATATTTCATCTTCTCAGTGTTAATGCAGATAGAGCCAACATTTCCAGAGACATCTCTCTGTAATTAACATTTTAGGTCTTATCATATTCCAACAATTAAAACAAAGGATACAAAGCCAAATAAAGCATTATCAATTTAAGTATTTCTATTCTTTTTAGTGAGCATTTGTAAATGAGCTTCAGCCATAATCTGTAGAGGAAAGACAGGAAAAAAGCAGCTGACTTGTTGATGCAATACCAATTCCTTTCTTCCTTCCTCCCTCCTTGTCTCGTTCCTTCCTTCCCATTTTCCATTTTTCTTTCCATTTTAAAATTTTGCTGTGTTTACTCAGGTACAGAAAGGCAATGGAAAATTAGTTTGATGACCCAAAACACAAAGTAGTAGTCGTTTTGTTGCCCAAAAAGCAATGGGAGAGCAGCTGGCTTGGTCTGATTTAAAAATGCAGGCTGGAAAGCCAAGGTCAATTACTGCAGCAGTAGGGAAATTACTTATGAAAGATACGTGCAACAGGGACAGGTCTTTAGTCTAGCAATGAAGATTCCTGTATCTCATACTGGAGCACCTACGTTTGACACCAGCCTCCAGACTCCTTCCACTGTAGATGGCTCACATAGATGGTGTTTGGCCACCCACGTGGGAGAAATATATTGAGCTACTGGCCCTGGCCTACTTCCAGTTATCAGGAACATCTGGAGAGTGCACCAGCAGATGAGTATCAAGGAAAGTGAGTTATATTGAGCTCTGGCCAATATGGACACCTTCCAGGGAAGTGTGTGGAACAGAGCCAGCTGAGGAGCTGGACGGGTAGCCTGGGTTATAGTGCAAAGCTTGGAGGAAAGGCATGCGCTTTCCACACTGGTGGACCGGCTCTAGTTGCATCAGCGCATTTCCTGCGTGTGATCCCAGGGCTGCTCATGATGATCCCAGCCACAGGGAAGCTGAAAGGCTGTAAGGACACTCTGAATGATGGTGGGCTCACCCAAGACAGGTCCTGGGGGCAGAAAGGAGTAGAGAAAGAATATCTATTTTCAAAACTGCTACAACTACAATTTCAAAACTATTTTGTAAATACCAAGAAGAAAATAGCTTGACAGATGGTCTTGCCTGTAGGAATTGACACAAATAAACTCTCAAGAGTAAAATGCCAGAGAGAACGCTGGCCCAGCACAATAAGCAGGAGCTTACCAAACAATTGACTTTAAAAAATATTTTTGAATCTTACAGATGGGCCAAACAACAGCTCTGCAGTCGTTCTTTATAACAGTACCCCATCAACGACTTGCTTATTCTAAGATGTAATCTTGAGTTTTCAGATGCAACATATGAGTGGGGCACATATCAAAATGAATAAAAAAAAAATAAGTTCACACACACAACTTCACTCAAGTCTCTGAAAATTCCTAAAATCATCTCCAATAGAAAATACCCTTACAGGACATATCTGCATTGTCAATTCTAATCAAAGTCCACAGAACAGAGACTGAATTGCTGGTGGGCTGATTCAGGTGACATTGCCTGGCACAGGGCTTGTAAAGTCGTCTCCGTGCAGTCCCTTCAAGTCCAAACATCAGAGGTGTTTAGTAGCGTATAGTTCTGAATCGGTCACGAAGTTCCGATAGCCGACCTGTGACACGAGACTGGCGGACATTCTTCTCCCCATACCACCACACTGGCCACTCATTCACATAGCAGTCATGTGGGTCCAGTAAGTAGTCACTCTCGTTTCCTGGGCCTTTCTTGTCCAAGATTCAAGCAAGCGCCTCTAACAAGGATGTCTGACTTCCTCAGCCCTCCAGTTACTACCACGTGGTCTTCAGCAAGTTTCTCTCCTGTGTAACCAGGCTCCTTCATTTCTTCCACCGGACTAACAACAGCTTTTACCTCAGAGTGCTGTTTAAGAATTAATGAGGCACTACACTAGGGGGTCCCCATTACTCCTGGGTTTGTGTGGGAGCTCTAGCTCCCCATGGAGCCCCCACAGACACCACCCTAACTGGGAAACATAGGAAGGCCTTGTTATTTTCCCTCGTGTGGCTTCTACTGATGCCATGGATGTGGAGAGTGGTCTTATTTATTACAGATACCGCGGTGTGGCAGGGAAAGTCTTGGCTCACTCACAGCTCTTCCCATTTCCACCTAGTGGAGAGAAGATGCGTATCTCAGTCTCATCAAACAGGGAAGGCAACCTGTTACCCCTTTCCTGAACTTTGGGCTTGAAAACATGTTTGGGCTATTTTTTTTTTCCTCTGTATTTGCGCTTACAAGTTGGCTCCATTTTCAACTCCACATCTGAGATAAATGAGCCAAGAAAACACCCAGACAATTTGCGGCCATGCTGGCCTGGAGTGCCAAGGTTGGCAGTGGTGTGCCTTCCTCTTGACACCTTCCAGCATCTTCTTGTGTGGCTTCATAGACACGGTCAGCATTTTTATTTGTATTTAATGGGAAGGAGGAAAGTGTGTTTACTCTATTTCCACAAGTGGAAGCACGATTTATTTTCTATCAGATATTTAAATTCACCTGACTCTCAACTTCTTCAGTGACACAATGATAATGATTCTATTTATATTTTGCAGGGTGGTTGAAATAATTACAGATAACTTTAGAAGTTAGACTGTCATATCATACACGTTCTGGTAACAAGCACATAAAAGGCGTTTCCAACAATGTTAGTTGCACACACGAGCTGTACAGTATTAATTCAGTGAAATGTTTTGCTTGCTTCTCTCGGCAACCATGACAGCACAGGAGGAGCACTAATTTCATGAAGTAATCAATGTGGTGCTTTTAAAAAAGTAGTATCTGGGAGCATGGCCTACTTTAGTTACAAAAGGAAAGAAGCATGCAGGAGGGCGGGAGTGCCATTATTATGATCATGCAGTAATAGCATCAGTGTGTTCAATTTAGACACCAATAATGAGGTTGCTATGAATTAAGGCTACTGATGTGCCATGGTCTGAACAAGGGGCACTGGTGAAATGGAATAACTAACATTACAGAATTTCCACAAAGACTCATTAGATTAAGGAATGCTGAACTAAATTTCAGATAAATGGAAGTGGCTATCATTGTTTATTATAGCAGAGTTATAATATAGAAAAATACGCACAAAAACATTAGTTAGGACTTCCTTTGTATGCCTTTAGGGTTGGTTTATATTCCAAGATACCTTGGTCTGGTTTCTGCAAGTAATTAAAAATCAGTCATATCTTTAATGCTATCTCAAGACAACATGAAAAATAGAATCAAATGCATAATGTAAAAAAATAAAATAAAATTCTCCCCCTCACTCTGCCTTTTCAATCAACACCTTGGCTTCCTCTGGAGTCTGCTGTTTCCTCCCTGTCTTGGTTTTGTGTCGCTGTAACACAACACCTGGGCTTGTGCACATTATGAAGAAGAGGGGCTCACTCGGGTCATGATTTCTGGTGCCTGGACAGTCCAAGCTCCATGGTACCACCACCCTGTGAGGTCCCCAAGGCCGCATCACAACACAGCAGAGAAGCACATATGTACAGAAGAGGCCAGGAGTGAGGGGCCTCACTTCATAACAATTTGCTCTTACGGGAAGCCCTGCTCCGAATATTCCCAAGGATGGGGCACTGGCACAAGGCCTCTCCTCTCTACCACCCCACACTGCCACACTAAGGACCAAGCCTCCAGTGCATGAACCTTTGAAGACAAACCATGCACGTTACAACCCTGGCTATGTACTTATTTTTTTTCCATCCATAAGAAAACACTGATTTAATTGCTTTCTTTTATAATTAACCCAGAACAATCAATAAGGTAAAGAAGAGGCAACAGATTCTCCTGTCAATTTAATATTTCACTTTGCAACCCACACTCACATAAACCCCATTGATATTCAAATGCTGGAGTTAAAAGCAAGATCCAAAAGCTCAACTTCACACCTTAGTAGGATAAAAACCTCATGCTATTTTAGAAGGTTTTAAAAATGTTCTTGTTTTTAAGTTTTTATTTCTTTGAAAGAGGAGCACACTGAAAAGAGACAGAAAGATCTTTCACCTGCTGCTCACTCCCTGTGCTGGGCCAGGTTCAAGTCTGGAACTCAATCTAAAAGTCCCACTCACTGGCAAGGATCCAAGTGTTATCTCCCAGGGTGCACATTAGCAGGACACTCAAAGTGCAGGTAGGGCCCAGATTCAAACCCAATCACAAGGACAGGGACTTGAGCATTCAGAGTGGAGTCTTAAACACGACGTCAAATGCTCATCCCCTGAGCAGATTTAATGAGGGAAATGGTAGAGGCTGGTGTAATATAATGCATAGGAACATGCGCTTTGCAACAAGATAAGCTTTCAAATTTTAGCTTTATTACTTTTTAGTTTTATGCAGCTTATTTGAATGTTCTAGGCCTCAATGACCTCTTGTGTAAGATAGGGAAAATAATAAATTAGGGCTGGGGACAGATATGGGGCAAAGCGCTAAAGATGCTGCTTAGAACGCTTGTATCCCACATCAGAGTGCCTGGTATCAAGTCCCAGCTACACTCCTGATTCCAACTTTCCTGCTAACGGGCACCATGGGAGGCAGCAGTGATGGTCCAAACTTGGGTCCTTGCCATCCATGTGGGTGTCTGGGCTGGATTTCTGGCCCCTGGCTATGGCCTGGCCCAGCACCACCTCTTGTAGATATGTGAGGAGTGAACAACTGAAGAGATTCATTCTCTCTCTCTCTCTCTCATTCTCTATGTCCCTCTACCTTCCAAATAAGAAATTTTTTGAAAAGACAACAGATCAAATGAAATACATATACCTAACAAAGCATGTCATAGAGGAAGTGCTAAGAAATATTTCTATTAAAGTGTTTATTAAAGACACTTTTAGTCCTTCTGGCCTGCTACTGCAATTTTTCTCCATTTTCACTGACTGAATCAAACAAATTAGAAAGCGATGGCTGTTTGGAAGATGCACATGTGAAGGATTTCTTATAAGCTGTTGAAACAGAGGCCTTGGTGAGATGAAACATCCACACCCAAGAAGATGACCTGCAAGTGGATGAACAGATGACACAACTGGTAACCTCCAGGGACAGAACCATCCTCACTAGAAGCAGTAAGTGACCAACTGGGTACCACACAATACCCTTCCAACACCAAGAGCCCACATTTATTCTAGGATCACTTCAGACTCAGCTGATGGTTAGGACTGACTGATGGTATCCCCAGATAGCTCACCTGTCGAAACACCCAGCCCCAGTGCAATGGTACTGGAAGGTGGTGTCTTTGAGGGGTAGTCAGACATGAAGGGAAAGCCCTCACCAAGAAAATCAATGGTCTTCTGAAAGAGACCCCAGAGGGCTCCCTGTCCCTTCTCTGCAAAGTCAGGAATTGAGGGTACTTTAAAGTTTGTGGAAAATGAAATTAAAGGCTGTTTTTCCTTTGTTTTCATTTTCCCACGAACCTTTAAGACTGATTTTGCTTCTCTGAAAGGTAGGCTGAGATGGAGAGAGAGGGAGATACAGCGTGCACTTCCATCTGCCAATTCACTCACCAAATGACTACAATGGCCGGGCTGAAGCCAGGCACTCCATCTCATGTGGGTGTCAGGGACCCAACCACCTGGGCCATTTTCTCGTGCTTTTCCCAGGTGCATTGGCAAGAAGCTGGATCCAAAGCAGAGCATCGAGGATTTGAGCCAGCACTCGGCTATGGGATGCCAGGGCTGCAGGCAGCAGCCTAACCTGCTGCACCACAACACCGGCGTCTCCACGTTACCTCTTGAAGTACCATCAAATAACGAGCAGTCAGCAGTCTGCGATGCCGAATGAGGCCTTAATCAGAATCTAGCAATGCTGGAACCTTAGTCCCTGGCTTCCAGTCTCCAGATCGAGATACAGTTCTACTGTTTATCTACCACCAGATCTGCAGGACTTTGTAATAGCAGCCTTAGCTGACGGACACTGATGTGAAAATGAGATGTTATGAGACAGGGTTCACACCCGGAGCTGGTCAGCTGAAGCCAATTACCATTAGCAAGACCAAATCTGCATGCAAGTGGCAAGAGACATTTTATCTATGGACAATCTGACCGACCCAGTTGAGTTGCCTTTATTAATTTTTTTTTTAAAAAATGACTTAATAGTGTGACTGAATTAAGTGAATCCTTCTCTGTGATACCATATCGTCACAGTTTTAAAGTAATAAGATATGGTTATTGATGGTAATTATGATTATGACGCTGATGGTCATGGTAGTAACAATGCCATTAACATGTTTGAAGTGTAACAGCTTAGCAAACCACATTAACCTTCCAAATTGTTGGAGTTTTTCCTATCAACTTATCCACACACTCTATTGAACACTTTAACTTATACTACAGATTAGCCACTGACAATGACAGGGAACTAAGGTCACCGCAGCTTAGCCGACCAAGAAGCTGGACTGGGAGTAGAGAGAGCTGGGAGTTTAACCTAATGCCTCCTCTGTGCCCCCCCTCTATATAACAGTCAACAGTGTTATCACACAGAGTCCTGGGGATCAAGGGGACCAGATATGGCTTACGGGTGTTTCTGTACAGCAAAAATATATAATTGGATTTCCTTATCAATCTGATTGTATGAGATAATGGAAATTTAATTTCAGTCCATTTAGGTATTAATCGTCTATGGAGTCAGAACTAACCTTCTTCCCAGAAAAGCCCGTCTGAGCCGAGTCGGCAGGCAGAGAGCGCCCACAGCAGTTCTCAGTGGTGCTCAGATTGCGCCAGTGAATTACTGGCAACAATGGATACTGAGAATAAAGGAAAAATGATTGGAGAGAATAGAAGTTGATAGCATTGAAATAAAAGCCTTCCAGTGGGACAAGCCTGCGTGCAACGGCATGTCTTTGCATATTTCCCCAAGGAGAGGAGTAAAGAATGGTTTTGGCTGTGAGATGCATTTTAAAACTGTGAAATAAAAGTATCATGTATCAAACCAAATTGTCCTGGCTTAGAGACATATTACATCTTTGCACAATCTTGCATCCCCTACCCTTTTAATATTTATTTATTCATTTACTTTATTCCTCCTATTCTTTCCCTTTAATAGGTGATAGATATACAGTTTTTTTTTACAATATCTGTTGATGCTAACTGAATAGCACTTAAATCCAAACTTCTAATCATTAAAATACTTAATGAATTCTGAAAATAATTAAAGATTTCTCCACATCATTATTCCGAATTGTTATGAATTATTATGCTGCATTATTCTAGAACTATTCATTCATGACGACTACTGCTCAAGAGTCATTTCCATAAGCTCATTTGTTATTGTCAGGGCACAAATGAAACCTTATACTGGACTAAGGACCAAGAAACCATACCAAGCGAAAGCTGGTTCCTCTGCTCCCAGCACATGGCTATTAGGTAAGACTATTTAAGCCTAAAACATGGAAACAACACAGGAACAGTGAGCTCTATTCATGTATTCATATGGAAGTGCATAAATAACATTGTTAGAAAGATACATAGGGGTCTGAAGTAGAAAAAGTAAATAAGGAAGCAAATAATTTTTAAAACCATGTTGAATAAAAGCCTTGACTTCCAAGAGAATGAATTGTTCATAATTGCAAAAGATCTGTATTTGACAATTTCTTTTTGATCTAGATCTTTATTGCATCCTGACAAGGCAAGCTCAGATGTTTAAAATCTGCTTTTATCTGTCATATCAGACTGACTTAAGAACCACACCAGGTTCCAAAAGGCATTTCACTATGAGAAGTAGGTGTACCTTTCATTTCCAGTTTCCACACTGCTGTCACTTCTGAATTGTCACAGCATGCCCTAGATTTCAAATCATTATGAAAAATCGGGCATAAAGATAAAGTAGAAACTAACGTTTGCAATTATAGAAATGTTTTCATTAGTTAATAGGTAGTATTTGGATCAGGAATATTACCTTTAGTCTTTGTTTTTCTAGACACATTCTATTTGAAGTTAAGAAATAGTTTATTTTGAAAAATAATCCTCGGGAGTTAGTAGATGGGACCATTCCCATAAAACAAAGTAATTTTGCCAAAGATTTATAGACTCACTATATTGACTAAGAAAAAGTATTCTACACAGTTTATTGTTATGCCACACTGTGTCACTTCTGCTTAGAGATCCAACAGGAGAATACCACTCTGAGATCTCAGGAGACTGAACAAGAGGCTCTGCCTCCAGGCTCAGCATCACACCTAGAAGGGGACCCTCCACGGGCTGACAGAAGTCCCCATCTATGTCTTCACAACGTACAAAGGCCATGGCCACCTAATTGTGATGGGGTCCCTGCACCACCGCCAGGTCCTTCCTAGCATTTCTATCTAGGAAGATACACATTTGTTCTCACACTGATACATTTTGCTGCTCAATGAACAGCAGCAAACACACAGAGAACATTTATTTTCTGACACCATTCTAAATGCTTTTTGTATGTGAAGTTTACCTAACCCCTTGAGGAAAACCAGTTAGTATTCTCATATCACAGTTGAGGCATAGGGGACTAAAGACATTGCCGAAAGTTACTCAGACAGGAAGAAGTAGAGCCAGGTTTTGAACTCAGCCTCTGTTCCAGGTCTGCTGTCGAAAGCACTCTTCATTCTACCCGAGGATTAGGGTGGCCAGAGGAAATACAGGACACCCAAGTGACTTTGAGTATCAGAAAAAACAACTAAAACAACCAGGTTTGTTTGTTTCTTTTTTAGTGTAAGGATGTCCTAAATGTTCAAATGTTACAATGTATTTACTTATACAACAAAAAAAAAATGTTTTTTCTAAATCTGAAATTCAAATGTAACTGTATGCCCTGAATTTTTGTTTGCTAAGTCTGGCACTTTTAAACGGACTGTCACTTAGCCAAATGTATGTGCATGGTCCTCAACACCTTCAGCAGTGCCTTGGCAATGACCAATGCTGTCCACTCATCCACCACCCACAGCCACGTTAGCTGCCTGCTAATTAACACTTTAGAAGGACTTCTAAATATTATAGATGAGTGGTTGTTAAGAATTTTTGGAAAAAGTCCAGTTACTAAATGCTTTAGGTTTCACGGCTCACCAAAGTGCATGTTGCAACTATTCACTGCTGCCAATGTATAGGAAAGTTACAGGTGATATGAGAATGACTACTCACAGGGCAGGCAAAAGACCAGGTAGGGCCCATAAGACTAATTTACCGGTCCCCGCCCCGTTTACTCTTCAAGCAGATTCCTAGAGGTGAGTCCTCCATCTGAAGACATCAGTTTGTCGACTTTGATATTATTTAGACAAGGTCATAGTCAAAGTGGAAGTTCTCTCCTCCCTTCAGAGAAAGGTACCTCCTTCTTTGATGGTCCATTCTTTGTACTGGAATCTCACTCAGAGATCTTTCATTTAGGTGTTTTTTGTTGTGTGTTTGTGTGTTTGTGTTTTGTATTTTTTGTTTTTGTTTTTTTTGCCAGAGTCTCTTGGCTTTCCATGCCTAAAATACTCTCATGGGCTCTTCAGCCAGATCCGAATGCCTTAAGGGCTGATTCTGAGGCCCGAGTGCTGTTTAGGACATCTCAAAAGGCTTCCATAGCCTTGGCAACTCATGACTAGAGCCTAGGGAGATTACTGACGCCATAAACAAGAGTGTCAAATTGTTAAGTCAGCAACAGAAGTCACTGTGTACTGACTCCTCGTGTAGGCTCTCTGTCCTTAATGTGTTGTCCAATGTGAATTAATGCTATAACTAGTACTGAAACAATGTTTTACACTTTATGTTCTGTGTGGGTGCAAACTGATGAAATCTTTACATAATATATACTAAATTGATCTTCTGTATATAAAGACAATTCAAAATGAATCTTGATGTGAATGGAATGGGAGAGGGAGCGGGAGATGGGAGGGGTGCAGGTGAGAGGGAAGTTATGGGGGGGAAGCCATTGTAATCCATAAGCTGTACTTTGGAAACTTATATTTACTAAATAAAAGTTGTTTTTTTAAAAAAAAAAAAAAAGACATCAGCCCAACAAAATGCAGTAGGAACATATGATCTCTATGAGTGCCCTGCCATTTAGTGAAAAAATATTACATGAGAAATTGCTCTTCAGTGTCTTCCAAAATATGGCCAGACTTTGTCTTGTATGGTAGTCAAACTATCACGAGAAAGGTCAAACAAGATGACAGGCTAAGCAAAGGCAGCTGCTAGTCTCCCCAAGATCCCCACCCTAAAATGGATGTGTCGTCAACTACTCCCTTTCCTTTCCCGAGTTCCCCTATACCACTCCAAGAACATTCCTTTTTCTTCCATTTCTTCCCTTCCTTTTTAGAGATTTTCATAATGGTATGCGATTAGAGCTCCTTGCTCACTATTTACTCCACTATTTCCATTTCAATTAGTAATGGCAAAATCATGATTGTTCCAGTTCCCAACGCCCCCCCGGTAACCAAACGCTGCCAAATCCAGAGGCTCCTGGTGCCCCCTATCCTACTTGGTCATTCTGCCCTGCTCAACGCTTTGAATTGCTAATTCTCCAAGCCACCATCCTCCCTTGCCACCTGAGACTGAGCTTACCCACTGGTCTTCTCACCTCTGGAACTCACTCTGCTCACGCAAGGATGGTCACCGAGAACTCTGCTCTTGCTCGCTTGTCTCCTTTCAAGAACTAGAGCCCTCTTCCCCTTCCTGGATTTTGTTCCAACCTTTGCGCTTTTGTTGACCAATGAAAGAAAGCAGACGAGGTACCATGTTCATTCCAAGTCTAGCCTTTCAGCGGTCTGGCAGCTTCTACCACTGCTCTCACGGAGCCCTGAGCTACCAGGGTTGCTAAGGAAGCTGATTACATGGCATGTTGTCTTAAAAATACAGCAGGCTCATTGTCATCTGCCTGGGCAAATATGTGTTCCTTCAAAAATGTGTGATGCTGGAGCCTTAACTCCCAGCACATCAGAATATGACTGACTCTGGAGATACTGAGGTGTCCTCATAAGAAGTTTGGATACAGAGACACCAGGGGTATACGTACCAAGACGAGCCCACGTGAGGACAGTCAGAAGGCGGCCATCTGCAAGCCCAGGAAAGAGCTCTCAGAAGAAACCA
This sequence comes from Lepus europaeus, assembly GCF_033115175.1. Taxonomy (NCBI): domain Eukaryota; kingdom Metazoa; phylum Chordata; class Mammalia; order Lagomorpha; family Leporidae; genus Lepus; species Lepus europaeus. The sequence goes on along the minus strand of NC_084846.1, from coordinate 57,353,319 downwards.
AACCTGCCGACTGTTTAATCTTGCACCTGCAGGTTCTGGAACCCTGAACAAACACGTTTTTGTGGTTTAAGTCCCTCAGCCTGTGGCATTTTGTTGTACAGCCCTGGCAAAGTAACACATAGCCCAAAGCTTGCCAGATAGCCCTCTACAGCACCACTTTCAAACCTCCCCCTCAGCACTTGCTGGACCACTGGCATACAGAACTGTCAGCTTCTCATTGTGGTTCTTTCCAGCCACTATATAACGCTCTCACATATTCACAAAGATAAGTTTCATACGGATTGGCAACGTAAGTGTTAAGCTTTTGTATGAAATGTAAGAGAATATACTTTGTCATCTTAGCCTAGGGGAGAATTTCCAAAACAATTCATAAATAACTAACATAGGTCATAATAAAATAGTGAATAAAATTGACTACATCAAAGTATTTCAACATGAAAAAATTACCATAAAGTGAAAAGTCATGTACTTGAAGAAAATATCAGTAACATAATTTATAAAGGTAAAATATTTGGGTATTAAAAGCTCACACAAATAAGTGATGTTAAAAACCTAATTAAAAATGAGCAAATAAAGTTCACAGCAGAGAAAATTTAAATGTATAATAAAACAAAACTCTTTCCACTAGTAATCTAGAAAATACAAAATTAAAATCCGCACGGTATACATTTCAGCTAATTAAATTAAAAAACAAAAATCAAGTCAGACAAACACAACACTGCTGATGATATAGTTAATAGGAACACACAGACACTGTTAAGCAGAGAGAAAGTTACCAATACATATAGGAAATTTTACTCTGATTTTCCAAGAGATCAACTTTTTAAAATCTCGCATATGAGTAAGGTCATGTAATACTTGTCTGTCTGTGCTCAGCTGATCTCTCTTAACGTGATCACCTCCAGTTCCAACCATGCTGTCTCAAATGACAGAAATTCACTCTTTATGGGTGAACAGTGTTCTACCGTGCACATTCTTTATGTTGGGGAGGGAGGTTTGGGAAATTTTGATCAATGGGTACAAAGTGATATCACAAATAAATTCTGATATTCTGTATCTCGGTAGGGTGACTATTGATAATGTTATATATCTAATGTTTCATGGGAGCCAGTGTTGTGGCACAGTGGGTAAAAGCTGGCCTGTAGCCCTGACATTCCATGTGGGCACCAGGTCCAGCCCTGGTGGTTGTGGCTATTTGAGGAGTGAACTAGAGGATTGAAGACCTCTCTCTCTCTCTCTCTCTCTCTCTCTCTCTCTCTGACTCTGCCTTTCAAATAAATACAATAATACAAGTTTTAAAAAGCTAAAAGAAAGGATTTTTATGGCATTCAACAAAAATGAAAGAAATATTTGAGGAGATACATTCATGGTGATTTGAGTAGCACATATCTATATTTATCAAAACATCACATACCCCATAATTATGTACACTTTTAGTGAATACAGAAAATAAAAAACTTTGTATAGCCTATGATCCAGGAGCTACTTTAAGTGATAGATTCTCAATTGTAACTATGCATCTAAACTAAGTTATATGTGTTTATATTTAACACCAGTTCTTCAACATTGATCCAGAATGAATAAGAATCTCTAGGGGTGAGTCTCCAGCCAAGATGGAGACATTGCAATCTGCCTCCAGTGTGGAGAATCTCTGCATAGTTTTTTAAAATATTTTTATTTATTTGAGAGGTAGAGTTACAGACAGTGAGAGGGAGAGACAGAGAGAAAGGTCTTCTGCCCATTGGTTCACTCCCCAAATGGCTGCAACGGCTGGAGCTGCACTGATCTGAAGCCAGGATGCAGGAGCTTCCTCCGGGTCTCCCACGCAGGTGCAGGGCCCAGGCACTTGGACCATCCTCCACTGCCTTCCCAGGCCACAGCAGAGAGCTGGATTGGAAGAGGAGCAGCTGGAACTAGAACCGGCGCCAGCCCCGAGAATCTCTGTATAATTAAAACTCCACACAGGTACAAGAGGAGATACCTGTTTTAGAACACTCATTGCAGGGGGCCAGCATTGTAGAGTCGTGGATAGAGCTGCCGCTTGCAACACCAGCATCGCACATGGACACTGGTTCCTGCCATGGCTGCTCCACTTCCAATCCAGCTCCCTGCTAATGGCCTGGTAAAGGGAGCAGAAGGTGGCCCAAGGGCTTGGGCCCCTGCCACCCATGTGGGAGACCTGAATGCGACTCCTGGCTCCTGCCTTATCCTGTGGTGACTGCTGCAACCATCTGCTGAGTGAATCAGCAGGTGGAAGATCTGTCCCTAACTCTTTCCAATAAATAAATCCAACTGCTTTTAAACAAAGAATACTCTTTGCACTATGGTCTATTATAGCTGCCAACTGGAAACAAATGCCCTATGCCAGGAAGATGTATCAATAACGTATGGTGTACTTACAAAATGGAGTCTTACAGAGTCGTTAAACTAACTAGCTAGAGGGGCAGAGGGTGACCAAGCAGTTCAGACGCCTGTGAGGATGCCCAGTGCCTTATCAGAGTGCCTCCACTTCAGTCCCCTCCCAGTTCCTAACCCCAGCTTCCTGCTAATGCAGACTCTGGGTGCCGGCTCATAGAGCTGTGTCCCTACCACCCACATGGAAGACTTGGATTGGGGCACCAGATCCTGGCTTCCTCTTGGCCCAGCTCTGGCTGTTCCAGTTTTGGGGGATGAGAGCTCCCTCTGCCTCTAATTGTGGACTGTGTCTCTTTCTCTCAAGAAAAAAAAAATTAAAAAAGCTAACAAGCTAGAGTTGCATAATTCAACATCAATGAGCCTAAAACAAACTTTAAATAAATAAAAACACGTCCTTTAAAATTTCAGGATATAGAATCAGGACTATATTTTTCATCAATTTTTAATTTTCATTTTAATGTGTTTTTTTTTTCCATATATTTGGAAGGCAGAGAGATAGAGAAACAGAGATTTTCCATCCACTGGCTTATTCCCCAAATACCTACAACAGCCAGGGCTGGGCCAGGCCAAAACAGGACTTTGACAGGTCAACCCTGACATGCAAGGCAGGAACCCAGCTACTTGATCCATCGTCTGCTGCCTCCAAAGATGTTCATTAGCAGGAAGCTATCTTGGACTAGAACCAGGCAGTCCAACGTGCGACATAGGATTTCCAAGTAGCAACCCAACCATTGTACATACGTCCCTACATACTGTTTATAGCTTTCTTACATCAAAATTGTTTAGTTTGGAGAGAGATAAATACCAATGTCCTATACAAGAATACTAGTAAGTAGTTCTGAATGGGGAAAGAGGGGAAACATTGAAGAGGCATATGAAGGAGGATTTTAATTTTATCTTACCTGTAAGATGTTACTTAACATCTTAACAAGATGCAAATGTGCCCAGATGTTCACATCTGGCTAACTGGGTGCTGGTGTGTAATCTACAGTAGAAATATTTCACAAGACAGAGGAAGTGGGGGAGGAAGGGAAGATGAAGACGACACTTTGAAGAAGGCGAATATTCGGGAAGCAGGCCAAAGCTGTAGGGTACTGGGACCACAAATGTTGGGCACAAAATCAGTTTATTTTGTAGTCCTCTGTATTGTTTACAAGGTTCACATTTGATTTTCAGTTCATCCTGCATGGAGAGTAACAGTGGAATGTGGAATTACGAGACCTACAGACACTTTGGGGATCTTTTCATCCTAAACTACCCAAGTTATCTAAAACCAGTACCTTTCACAATAAAGTTCTACCTTTAATGAGCTCAGTCAACGTGTGTGTGTGTGCGTGTATGCATGCTTTTGTTTTCTTGGGTGTTTGAAATGACACTTTGGAATATATGTATTAAAATGACTCGGCTTGGCCCCCGCCTCCCCTATTAGGTCATACTTTGAGGAACACGTCTTATATTGTTCTTTGATAACCTAATGAACTTCTTGGGTTGTGTTCCTTGGTCACTCTCGTTCGTTTGCATCCTGCAGTTTTTATATCCCATCTGCCTTCCCACCAGCTATGTTGACTCCTTAATAAAACCTACTTGCTTCCCTTAGGCTGTTGGTTGGTGCCTCTTCAATGATAAATAAGGCTAATGATATTCTTGTGACCAAACTGTTGATATTGTACTGTAATCATTGTATCATTGCTTCCCTGACTAAAGTGTGAACTCCTTGAGAGGAAGAACCATGGCTGGCTTCTTGGACCATGGCTCTGTATCTACCATCAGCACACACTCACCTCCTCAGCAAACCTGAATTGTCAAAGGTGTCTCCTGAACAACCCCTCCAGTCACTCTCCACATGCTTTCCCTGAAGCTTTCAGGGCGAATTACATTTTGGCTAGTTCTGCTTCCTTTTATGTCTGTTTTTTTGTGTCTTTCTCATTTTGTTATTTCATAATTTCAACCCTGATTTTTATAAAAAGTCTCCCTCTTCTGAATTTCCATACAACGTATTCACAACTTCGGATTTGTGCCTTCATCACAATGGTTATGTTTCTATGTATATAACTTTGATGTCTTTCTCCATACATATACTCAATAACCTAGAATTCTCAGCACATCACCCTTACATCATGCATTGAAATTACCTTGGGATACTTTTCTAGACTGGATCCCAGAAAGATTATGTGTGCAAACTCAAACTTGCATGTTAACATGTAAAACATGAGAAAAGGCAAGCAGTTCAAAAACAATTTAGAGATGAACCTATTGAGTATATTCTTTGTGTGTATTAAAGATTTGTATATTTTCAAAATTCAATCCCAATATTAACTCTACAAGAAAGGTAGTGCTCATCCTATTTTACAGATGAAAACCTGAAAATTAGGGAATATAAAGAATAGTCTTTGGAGTCATTTTCAGGAATCAAATCTCAATTCAATTACTGACTAGCAATGCCATTCATACGCAACCTTTCAACATTTCTATGCTTCAGTTTCTTTCAAAATAGGCATAAAAATGGCAGCTGTCTCATTGAATAGCTGTGAAGGCTAAATGAGATGGGTCAATCTCTAGGAAAATGCTCAACCCAACAATAATCTTCAAAAAATCTCAGCCTGCGAGATGAATGAGTCCCCACACAAAGAGCAGAGCTAGGATTTACCATGGAGCAGGACCACCAAATAAATATGTCAAGCTCTCCAAGTCACATGACCTCTAACAGCTATTCAGCTCCACCTGTCTATCAGGAACGTCAACACCGACAAAACATACAGACAAAACTTCAATTACGGCCATTGAAATTTGAACTTAACATATTTTTCCTGTGTCATGAAATATTTGATTCTTTTAGCCATTAAAATCTAGAAAAAGCATCCTTAGTCCCCAGCTTCAAGATCTGGCAGTTGGCCACATTTGGCCAGGGGAACTATCGTTTGCAGATCTCTGCTTTCAACTACCAGGTTTCAAAGGCTTTGATAACTATGGCTGCCTAACTGAACCTTGATTGCAACAACTACCTAGGAAGTATCTACTAGGTTAATACGACATGATTGACAAGGTCCCTGCTTTGATATCTTAATGACTGTTTAAGAATGAATTAAATGGATTGCTTATCATCCCCTGGTTTTGTATCCTTTGAAACCACTTACTTCTACCTCAACCTTTACTTTGTTAATCCCTTCTGCTCAGCTCTATCCTCTTCTCTCGCCACCTACTTCAGCCCCTTTTCCTGGCGCTCTCAAACACTGACCCAAAAGTAAAGATCACCACGGATCCTGACGACATGCATAGCCTCATCACTAACTTCATCTTCCCTATTTTCCTCGCTTCCTTTAATTAATTCCAATATCATTCTGACAGGGCCTTTAGAGACAAAGTCTGGTGTGGCCTAGTAAGACTCAGGATGTGTCTGCCATAGGCCTACTGGTTGTGCAACTCACCACTATTTCAGAGGTCATCCCATTGAATTCTAGAAGTGACAGTAAAAGAAGGGTTTGCTAGTATTAGCATAATTTCATAAAAAACTTAAAAATTAACACTGCTATGAAATCGACACTGGGCCACGTACACACAGAATATTAACAAGACAGATTGCTGCCATGGTATCATTTGACAGTTATTAGCACATTTAAATAGTTAGATGACCATAATATCTACCTGATGAATACAGATGTGATTGGCACACAAACGTAGTAATATGTAAAAATTATTAATTCTGGGGGAGGGGCAGGCACTTAGCCTCACAGTCTGGATGTCCACACTGGAGTACTTGTGTTCAATTGCCAACTCCAGTCTGATTCTAGCTTCCTAATGATGCAAACTCCTTGAGCCAGTGTTGCTAGGTAGACTAACTGGGCCCTACTGCCCAGGTGGTAGACCTGGATTGCATTTGTGGACCCTGGATTTAGCCTGGACTCAGTACCAGCCACTGCAGAGGTTTACAGCATATACCAGTGCATGGGGGGGGGGGGGGTATCTCTCTCTCTTAAGTGTTTATTTTGGAGGGAATTATTAAAAAATAATTTTGTGGTAGAAGAAAAAAATGCAGCCAGACTTTGAGTCACATGTGACAGCCATTTAGAAAATAAGTTTCATAACTAGATAGGAATTTTAAATTGAATCTTAGCATTTCCTCTTGTTTCCATTTCCTTTGAACAAACTGAAGGAACCTCTGCCTCTCTGGGAGTATTGTGCTGTCGTCTCATCAGTGCCATTCTAATCCATTCATTGGTCTTTCGATTAAAGTGCTACTCTGGCAATCCCCAGTGCCGCCATCCAAATGGCAAAAAGCCAGGGTGGTTTTGTATCCCTGAAATACCTGGAGTTTATTAGCACAGAATATTTAAACACAGCTCTGTCTCATTAGACACAACCTTAACTGAGCAGTTTCCAAGTAATAATCACCCAAAACAGTAAAGCCTTAGCAAAGGATTACCAGGAGCACGCAGATGTCTCCTTGTTCACATTTCTACCCAATGTGAATGGAGACTACCATGAACCCTAAAAAAGACATTTGGCCAGCGCCGTGGCTCAATAGGCTAATCCTCCGCCTGCGGCGCCAACACCCCAAGTTCTAGTCCTGGTTGGGGCGCCAGATTCTGTCCCGGTTGCTTCTCTTCCAGTCCAGCTCTCTGCTGTGGCCCGGGAGTGCAGTGGAGGATGGCCCAAGTCCTTGGGCCCTGCACCCGCATGGGAGACCAGGAGGAAGCACTTGGCTCCTGGCTTCAGATCAGCATGGTGTGCAGGCCGCAGCGGCCATTGGAGGGTGAACCAAAGGATAAAGGAAGACCTTTCTCTCTCTCTCTCACTGTCCACTCTGCCTGTCCAAAAAATAAAAATAAATAAATAAATAAAAAGACATTGAAAACCCTCCCTCTCAGGGCTGGTGCTGTGGAGCGGCTGCCTAGGAGGTCCACATCACATACTGCAGAGCTGGTCCATTCCCAGCTGTTCCACTTCCACCCCAGTTTGCTGCCAGGATTTCCTTGGAGGCAGCAGATGATGGCTACAGTGTTTGGGCCCCTACTATCCATGTGGGGGACCCAAGTGGAGTCCAGGCTCTTGGCTTTGGACTGATGCAGTCTTCGTTGCTGTGGACATTCGGGGAGTAAGCCAGGGGAGTGTAGACTGATAGACCTCTCTGACTCTGATAGATGAAATCAATAAAAAATTTACTTCTCATTAAGCCTATGATTATGAAGTAGAATGAAATGTTTTTGTAATAATTAAAGAAAAAAGGAAGGAAGGAGGGGGTCTGAGGGTTGAGAGAAGTAATCTTAGAATTGTACATATGGAATACATAAAATCTGTTCTCTTTAGATTAATAAAAAAATTAAATTATTTCTCATGACATTTTTATTATAGGGTAAGGATCACTGGATTGGACAGACCCCAGGCTCTGTTTTCTACTGCAGAATCTCAATGGGGGTGATGAACTTCAAGTGCCATCACCAACATCCCAGTGTATTGTCTGATATCCACATTAAGTACCTCATCTTAGCATCAGAAGTTCTAATGCCTTATTCATTTACTTGTTCAAGTTGCTTCTTTATGAACACAATCCTGTACTTATGTACTGAATTTCTGTTCTGTTCGTGATCAAAGATCAGAGAAAAGACTGAATAACCCTAGCTGAGAGACCAGACCGGACATACAGGTGAGTCAATGTCAAAAGACTACAAAGCAATCCTGCCATTCTCCTTTCAGGTTGAGATTGAAGAATTACAACAATAACCAGGTAAAATCTCCAAATCCCAAATCCTATGCAAAGCTTTTTCCTGAATTACCTTTATTTTGACCTGAGGTGTCTCAGCCCCTGGACAACTGTGCAACTCACCCTGGTGAATTAACTGAGCATCTACCCTCAGTAGATAGAGATGATCTTTAACTCACAACCTTGGATTATACCTGAATCAACTGTCATCAGTGATACTTGAAGGGCAAGGATTATGTCTGTCTCACCTTGGTGTCCACAGCACATTACTTGACATATAATTGACCCTCAAGAACATTTTCTGGCTGAATGACTAAACTTGTTACATAACCCATTCAGACCGTGAACTATTTCACTAATTCTCTGCCTAGCTGAACTGATTATCTTTTCCTGAGCAAGTCAGACTCCTACTTGGATCTGGTACGTGTGTTTTGATAAGAATTCGAGATCCTAGTTAGTCTCCTGCCCACCCATGTCATGCCTAACACTTGTTTCTATTTCCCTCACATTCATATCCTGTTATTAAAAATTCCATAATGGAATATAAAAGATCATTAGATTTCTTAGAGGCATAATAAAGGTGCTTATTTTCATGGCTGTAAAAGGGCATCTAATTTCTATTCCACTTTTCTTCCAAGGTCCTCAAATAGACCACAGGCTTTATTTTATTGTTTTTTGGTTTCCTTGTTACAAAGTGCTTAAATAGCATGGGTGGAATGAAATTTGCCCAAGGACAAACAGCCAACATTTGGACTCAAGTGCTCTTGTTTCTAATTCAACTCTTCTTCCTACTAAAAATGCTATAGAAGTCATCTTTGTGATTTTTCTAAGACGAGATATTCCTGAAATTAGATAACTGATTTTGTTGAATCTGAATTATATCAACTGTGCTGAGAGACTATTTACTATATATGGAGACACTCCTTCAAATCTCAAAGTGATTTGGGGTATCTCAATATGTATATAATTGATATTATTCTCTTGCCTTTGATATATAAAAAATTGCAAGCCAAAACATCTAATTTATGTCACCTATTCCATCTACTTTGAGTAAATTATGTCTTTCCAGCTAGGTGATCTTTTCTAGCAAAAAAATAAATGAATAACCTAATAAGAAATTAATGTCAATATTTTAACTCTGCATAGGGCCTTTATAAATTAAACAAAAATATGCAATGTAAGAATATAATCACAATGTCAGAAGAGTTGTGTACATAGAAAAACGTCAGCAGGTCAGCAGGATGCACAAGACATACAGCAGATACCTCAAACACTGGTTTGAAACATGTCCTTTTCTGAAATAATCTAGGCTTGACAAATGTCCCAATTTCTCTGCAGGACTTAGTGTTGTTTCAATAAAGCAAAATAATATTTTTAAACTGAAATACTAGCATGTTCTCAGAATATACAAGCTGAAACTTAAATTTATACATTAACAACATGTCTAAGAGACTGTTTCTATACATTTTGAGGACCTGCAATGCCTCACACAACAACATATTAACTGCCATATTCCCATGTCTAAGAATATATTGTGGTTATACAGACTTGAAGATGGCCTCTTTATAATCTGCCTTATTTTTCTTTCTAGCAAAAATATTTTTCAAGAAACCTAGCCACAACTATACACTTCAAAGCCATTAGTAATGACTCATAAATATATTTTCCTAACAGAACAGTTTGGGGCCGTCAGCCATAGAGAGATCTTATAGGCAGGTGTCCCGAAAACGCTATTATAATCAAGCCATGAACCATGCACCTCCATCCAGGAAGATCCAAAGACACCGGCCCTGACTACTTTCTCACCACTGGCTGTTTTCTCTCTCCCCAGTGTGATGTAAGTCAGGGCTAGTTAGTAAATTCTGGATGCTAACCAGGAACAGGAAGTTACTTCTCACCTTGAGCAGAAGAAAATCCAGTGGGAAGCTAACAGACACTGATGCATCAGCATGTCGTAATTCAACAAACCCTTAACAAGGCTCCCAGGACTCCCATCCACAGCTAGAATTACTTATGCAGCATTGCCAATCCAATAGTAGTAATCCAATCACTCAGCTGACATGAAACTCAGTTTCTACACATTTTTTTTTATCAATAATACCACCTCCCTTCCTACAGCATTGTAACATGGATGCTGTGAGCTAGTGCACATAAAACTACTGTGCAACACTAATTGTGTTATGCAAATATGAAGTGACTGTTCAACAGAATACTCGAGTCCAGTTTCCATATACAACCCTTCAAAAGGAAGTCAGAGTCACAGAAAGAGATCTGTGCTACCTTTGTTACTTCCTAATTGAACACACGTGTTTCACAGACAATGAGTCAGAGATTAATTTTTTGTATTTAAAGTCACAGAACTATATGGTAGTATAACGTAATAAAATACACATCATTTGATACCCAAACCAGTGCTTGGTTAAGACAGCTCACCATACCATCACACTCCAGCATACTTTATTTCCAAAATACTAGCATGAAAAAAAAACTACCAAATCATTTCCCTATCAACTCTCACATTTGGTAAGAATAAAGTCTACTAAAAACAGGAAAAAAGGAAATGATTGATTTTTCTCACCAATGTAAAAGGAAGAGCCAAAAATGGCAATTTAAGGCTTATTGAAAGACAAATACTACTGGATATATTTCAGTAATACAAAAGAATACTAAATTAATAATTCAAAGAAAGGCTTTTCTCTAAATTGTAGCCAACAGATAAACTGTAGAAGTTCCTTCTCTCATCCTCTTTTGGGTAATGATAAAAGTGTATCCATTCCAACATTCAAAGGAAAGACACACTCGGGATGTGAGGAGCGCGGCCAACACCTCCTCAGTTCTGGGGATATCTGCCCACAAATAGCCCCCACCCCTCCATAAACACTTTGGAGTCCAGGAAGATGACAAGGGAGGTGGGAAATGTCCACTTTGGCTCTCTGACACAGTCTCTATTCGGTCTCTTTCATAGTAAATAAAACATCAGATGCTGTTATGTCTCTCTGAAGGCAGCAGATGGTGGCTCAAATCCTTGGGTCCTGCCACCCTCTGGTCGATGCAGATGGAGTGCCAGGCTCCTGCCTTTGGTCTAGCCCAATCTTGGCTGTTGTAGGAATTTGGGAGTGAACCACTGGGTAGAAACTCACCCTCCCCGCCCCCCCTTTTCTATCAGTCTGCTTTTTAAATAAACAAATTAATCTTTTTTTAAAAAGCACAATATCTAACACAAGTTACAAAGAGTCTGTCGTATTTGAGAATGATCTTCTTTGGTGGCATGAAATCAAATGTTTTAAAGAAGCCTTTTTTCTTACTTTATCTGTTCCCTATATCATTTTTCTGTGTAAATATGTGATTTTACAACATAAGATGTAAGGATTACATCATGTGACTCTTTAATTTGTATTTGTTGCAATAATACCCAGTTCAGGTAGGTTCAAACGATTCCAAATCAACAAACAACCATAAAAATTGTGTGTTCTCTAAACTGATTAACCTAAGAACATAATGTGAAGAACTGAGTAAGTCTCACTCAGAGTTTTGACTAAGCTTTTGATTATGAATATGTCCTGGAAAAGGCAGTTTTCACATCATCTGTTGAAATTATCATGCAAACTTCAGTGGAACTAAATATTATACAGCTTAAATCTGTCCAAAGAATAGAACTAAAGAATATTTTTGTAGATCTTAAAATCATTCAATATTTTATATAACAATAAGACTAAAATAATCTTATCTAAAAATTTCAGCCATGTTATTATGAACTGGATAAGGTTAAGTATTTGTGGCTTTATATTAAACATGCAACTTAATTCAACTAAATGGAAAATGTACATTTTAATGTCATCAATTTTCCAGATCATTTCACTTTTAACATCTTTCTCAGTGACATTTGTGTGACTGCCTTACTGATCATCTACATATGCAATTCAAAACTGATATCCTGGCACAGACTAAAGAGGAAACAGATTTGAAGGTAAGTCACGGCACCAACACTTACTAAGTAAGTAACCTTGGTAAGGTTCAGACCTTGGGCGTTATTTTGACTCATCGAGCTTCCATTCCACCTGTTTAAATGGGGTACACTATCAGATTTGGTAGGAAGATTAAGTAGTACAAAGCGTTGGCCACAGCGTCTGACACAACTCACATCATAATAGGTGCTCAGGAGTGGGAGCCTAGTCACCATATCCTGACGGAGATATTTAGAGAGATACCTCAGTCCTGATCGGAGTTAAATGTCTCAGGGATGACAGTACAATCGTCCTTCAGCATCCTCAGGTGAGGCTCCAAGACCACCAAGGATACCAAAACCTGAGGATGCAAGTCCTTGGTGTAAATGGGACAGTACTCACACATACTTACTCACAAGTGACTACAACTAATAAATCCAAAAGATTAACGTAAACTAGAACTCACATTAAGAAGGAAAATGATGGGGTCGGTGCTGTGGTGCACTGGGTTAAGCCTCTACCTATAGCACCCACTTTCCATATGGATGCTGGTTCAAGTCCAGGTTGCTCCACTTCCAGTACAGCTCCCTGTTAATGTGCCTGGGAAAGTAGCAGGAAATGGCCCATGTTCTTGGGCACCTGCACCTATGTGGGAGACCAGGAAGGAGTCCCTGGTTCCTGGTTTCAGCCTGACTCAGCCAAGGCCACTGTGGCCATCTGGGGAGTGAACCAGTAGATGGAAAAATCAATCTAATTTTGCCTCTCAAATAAATAAAATCTAAAAAAAGAAAAATAAAAATGTTTACACAAAATAGAGGACTGAATATAAACACACCAACGAGAAAATGCTACTTACTAATAATACAAAATAAAAGTCGAAGTATGAACTTGCTGAAAGTCAAAAGAAAATTTAAAAATCTTGAGTATGTCATTTCTGTCAATGCATTTAGAAAGTTCTAAAATTATAATAGGCAGAACAGGTGAAACCATGAGACAATACACACATGCTATTGGCACTTGGTGAAGACGTCCAAAGACAAGTCGACAGATTGGTCATCCTTAAGGATCCCAGGCAGTTGGTTCCAGAACCCCCTGGAAAGACCAAAATCTGAGGATGCTCAAGTCCCTGGTGTAAAATGCCATAGTATTTGCATAGAACCTATTCACACCCTCCTGTATGCTATAAATAATTTCAAATTTATAATAATTGATGAAATATACATGCTAAACAAATAGTTGCCTTACTGTATCAATTGTTTAGGGAACAACAGGAGTAAAAAGTCAGCACATGTTAAGTATAGATGTAATTTTTTTTCAAGTATTTTTAGTCTGAGGTTGGTTGAATCCATGCATGGATTCATGCATGGATTACATGGATTTTCTGTTCTGTTCCTGACTACTTGAACTGGGACTTTATCTGCTACCCTTGACCTTCCTGGTTCTCAGTCTTTCAGAGTCTGATTGGAATCTCCATCATCTGCTTCCTGGGTGTCAGGCTTATAAAGGGCACCACTGGCATCCCCACGACTTCTCAGCCTCCATAGTCTTGTGAACCAATTCCTGGAATAAACCTGTGTATGTGTGTATGTGTGTGTCTGTGTGAGTGCATGTGCATGTATGTCTGTGTCTCCTACTGGTTCTGTTTATTCTGTTCCTATGGAGAACCATGATCAATTCAAGTACTTTTAGACTTTTCAACCTATTTTTCCAACATTTGGAATTGTTTCATAAGCTTTCAAACATTGTATTTCTAAAATCTAAAAACTTGCATTCAGAGATTATATCCCTGAATGTATGAATACATGATAATAATGCAAAAATGGACATATATTGTGTTCAACAAAGGAAAAATAGCCCAGTAGAATTTTAATTGCTTATTTAATATATGTTTGCTGAAATCAGTTTTAAGCCCTGTTTTAGGGGTTAGGAATACATTAGTGAAAAAGGCAAAGATGTTCCTGCTGTCACGGAACTTATATTTTAGCAACGAAAAGACAGAAAATGAGAAGGCAAATGACTTACTCTAGGAGCACTTTCTATGAATATGATAATTCTGTGAAGGGTAATATGGGGGAGAGAAGGTAGACTAACAGATGGAATGGTCTGGAAAGATACTAAAAATTTGAATGATAGAATAAACTTCATTGCAATGAAAAGATCTACCAAATATCTACCAAATAGCATAGAAAATCATAGAAAGGATGGAATATCATGAAAGACACATACTGTTAAAATATAGAACTATTAAAATGATAAGAAATTTGCAGGTTGAAGAAATGTCAAGGGGTAGCAGTATTATAAAGGTACTGATATCTTTTCCTTTATTTATAATTTTAGCCGAAAATTCCGTTATTTATGCCATAGCTGAAAAATACATAAATAAGATATATTAAATACAAGTTCATGTATCTCATAAAAAGTGTTCTCACCAAAGGATGTAACATGGCATGTTAGTAGGACAAAAACGTTTGAGATATGTTATTTTAAATACAGTGATTTTAAATATATGAAGAAACTGAATTAACCAACAGAATTGTCAAACATCTTAAAAGTCATTAATAATCTTTTTCATAGTGTTAGCGGTGCTCTTACTCTTGCTACTCCACTCATTTTCTCTGCCACAATGACTTCCTAAGACACTAATAACAAAGCCATCTTAATTTTCATCATGCACATGAATTTTTCAGCATCACCCCTGGAAAGCAAGCATCTCACAAGAAAACATTGAATTTTCAAAACGATCCCTCACACTCACATGTCGTTTCATAACCACTCCCTACTCTTTCACCCCTACACCAGAAATATTGGAAATGAAAATGTAAACGTACATGACAAGTCTGTCAGAATATCCTCACTTATAGGTTATAGCCTGTCTAATGTCTGTTCAAAAACTGCAATTAGTTTCGGAGGTCCAAAGTCAAATACATTGTCTTAGAAAGTAGTTTTAGAGCAAGCCACAAAGCTCTCCACTTGGTAATTTAAATGACTGACCGCTCAATTTATGAGCATTTCCAGCAATAAAATTCAGCCTGAACTTAATAATAGCACATTTTATGTGACAACGATGACAATTACAATCTATAGTTACTGCCGTCGCCCTTTGGTCTAGGGAAAAGTGACAGTATTAATTATACACACTTGCCATTTATCAGACTTAAGTTGGCAGGCGACTGAGCTCAGGACCATCTCCAACTGGACTTCTACATTTACCATTTTCTAATCCACTGAAACGAAGATAATTAGAATAGAAAAAAAAGAGTGGCTCTTTCTCCCACTGCCTTTACCTCTGATTTCATGTACAGCATAGTGCTTGAATCATATTAAATTTATACCACTTGGTTTAAGACCTGCTCTTTTTACCTTCTAAACTCTTTAGCAAAGAGATTATTTCCTACCATAACAAGTGTGCTATTGCATAGGAGATTTTGACTGTATGCAGCATTCATAATTTTATATTTTTTATGTTTGTATCATTTGAGGATCTTGTGTCCTCATTATCTCACTTTTTTTGCTAGTTCATATTACTGATATGTTGGGAACAATAATTTTTTTCATTTAAGGCATATAAGTTTCATATATCTCATACAGATTTAAGAACATACTGATACTTCCCCCAACACTCCCTTCCACCCAAGCTCCCAAACTTCTTCCTCCTCCTTTTCATATCATCACTCTTAATTTTTACAATGATCTGTTTTCAGCTTTTTAATGATTGTATTTAACCCTACACTAAGTAAAAGAGTCCAGAAATAGTATGAACAAAAAAAAAAAAAAAAACTTCAACAGACGAGCCAAAAGCTGGTGGCAATCATCAAATCTCACAATGTCAGTGTCAGTCCTAAACATTGCATTTCAGGTATTTCGGCTACCACGGATCAGGGAAACATATGATATCTGTTTGGGACTGGCTTATTTCACTAAGTATAATGGTTTCCAGTTGTGACCATCTTGATGTAAAAGACAGGATTTCAAGTGGTTTTTTTTTTTTTATAACAGCTGAGTAGTTCTTCATAGTTTACAAATACCACAATTACTTTATCTAGTCAACAGCTGATGGACACCTGGGTTGAGTGCATGTCTTAGCTATTGTGAATTGAGCTGCAATGAACATGGGGGTACAGATAACTCTTCTATATGCTGCTTTCTTTTGGTTGGGATAAATTCCCAGGAGTGGGATGGCTGGATCATGTAGCAGGTCTATATTCAGATATGTGAGGTATATCCAGACTGTCTTGCACAGTTGCTGTACCAGTTCACATTATCATCAAGAGTGGATTAGGACACCTTTTTCCCTATATTCCTACCAGCATTTATTGTTTGTTGCTTTCTGTATGAAAGCCATTCTAGCTGGAGTGAGGTGAAATCTCACCAAGGTTTTGATTTGCATTTCCCTGATGGCTAGTGATCCTGAGCATCTTCTCAAGTGTCTGTTGGCCACTCGAATTCCTCTCTTGAAAAATACCTCTTCAAGTCTTTTGCCCATTTATTAACTGGATTATTTGTTTTGTCGTTGAGTTTTTTGAGCTCTTTACAGATTCTGGATGTTAACCCCTTATCTGTTGCATAGTTTGCAAATATTTTCTCCCATTCTGTTAGTTACTTCTTCACTTTTTTGCTCAGTGTTTCTTTTGCAGCGAGGAAGCTTCTCAGTTTGATTTAATCCAATTTGTCAATTTTGGCTTTGATTGACAGGGCTTCTGGGGTCTTTTCCAAGAAGTCTTTACCTATGCCAATGTCTTAGAGTTTCCCCAGTGTCCTCCAGTAATTTGTTGATATCAGGTTATAGATTTAGATCTTTGACCTATTGTGAATGGATTTTAGTGTCAACTATGAATCTAGTTTCATATTTCTGAACATGGAGATCCAGTTTCACAAGCACCATTTGCTGAAGAGATTGTCCTTACTCCAGGGGTTGATTTTAGCTCCTTTGTCAAAGATAAGCTGATTGCAGATGTGTAAACTGATGTCTGGAGTTTCTATTCTGTTCCATTGGTCTATGTGTCTGTTTTTGTTCCAGTTCCAGGCTATTTTGATTATAACTGCCTTGTAGTATGTCTTGAAATCGGATATTGTGATGCTTCCAGCTTTTTGTTCTATAAAATTGTTTAAGCTATTTGGGGCCTGATGTGTATTCATATGAATTTTAGCATCATTTTTTCTAGGTCTGTGAATAAGGTCATTGACATTTGATTGGGATTACACTGAATCTAGAAATTGCTTTTAGTATGGACATTTTGATGATGTTAATTCTTCCAATCCATGAATGTAGAAAAATTTTCCATTTTTAATGTCTGCTTCTATTTCTTTCTTAAGTGTGTAGTAATTTTATCATAGAGATCTTTGGCATCCTTGGTTAAATTTTTTCCAATGTATTTAATGCTTTTTGGATCTATTGTGAATGGGACCAATCTTGGAAGTTCATTCTCAGCCATGGCATTGTCTGTGTATACAAAAGCCATTGATTTTTTCTATGTTTATTTTATATTCTGTCACTTTACCAAACTCTTTTATGAGTTCCAGTAATCTCTCAATGATTTCTTTTGGATCTCTTGTATACAGAATCCTGTCCCCTGCAAATTAAAATAATTTTATTAATTTCTTTTCTAATTTTAACTATTTCTTTCCTCCTACTAATTTTGGTTTTGATTTGTTGTTGTTTCTCTATGTCCTTGAAATGCATTGGTAGCTCATTGATTTGGTGCATTTCCAATTTCTTGACATAGGCACCAATTCCTAAAACTTCCCTGTTAACACTGCTTTTGCTTTATCCTCCAAGTTTTGGTATGATGTGTTCTTGACTTCATTTCTAGAAATTTCTCTTTTGATTTTTTTCTACAACCCACTGTTCATTCAGAAACATGCTGTTCAGTTTCCATGTATTTGTATATGTTCTAGAGATTTTTGAGTTGTTGACTTTCAGCTTCATTCCATTGTGGTCAGAGAAGATGCATGGTATGACTTTAATTTTTTTTTTGAAAATGCTGAGACTTGCTCTATGGCCTAACTGGAGAGTTGAGGCCATTTACATTCAAGATGACTATTGCTAAAAAACGACTTGGCATCACCACTTTCTGTAAATATTCCTATTGTTTACTTTAGATTTCCTTTGTACTTTTAATGAGATTTTCTGCCTACGCCTTCCTCCATAGTGATGACCATGTTCTGTGTTTCTGTGCGTAGCACATCCTTAAGCATCTTTTGCAAGGCTGGATGAGTGGTGACAAATTCTTCCAATTTGTTATGAAAGGTCTTTATTTCATCCTCATTCATAAATGAGAGCTTTGTAGTATACAGTATTCTGAGTTGACAGGTTTTTTTTTTTTTCTTAAGACTTGGAGGGCTGGCGCTGTGACACAGTGGGTTCATGCCCTGGCCTGAAGTGCTGGCATCCCACCTGGGCACCCGGTATGAGATCTGGCTGCTCCACTTCTGATCCATCTCTCTGCTATGGCCTAGGAAAGCAGTAGAAGATGGCCCAAGTCCTGGGGCCCCTGCACCCGCGTGGGAGACCCAGAAGAAGCTCCTGGCTTTGGATTGGCGCAGCTCCAGCCGTTGCAGCCAATTGGGGAGTGAACCATTGGATGGAAGACCTCTCTCTCTCTGCCTCTGCTCTGAGTAACTCACTTTCAAATAAATAAATAAATCTTAAGACTTGGAATATATCTCTCCATTCTTTCCTAGATGAGAAATAAGCAGTGAGTCTAACTGGAGATCTTCTGAAAGCAATCTGGTGTTTCCCTCATGCACATTTTAATGTCTTTTCTTTATGTTTTACTGTGGAAAGTTTGACTACATTGTGTGGTGGTAAAGATCTTTTCTGGTCATGTCTTAGGAGTTCAATGTGCTTCCTCTACTTGGATGTCCCTTTCTTCCTCCAAATTGGGGAAGTTTTATGTAATTATTTCACTAACTAGGCCTTCTCTTTCCACATCTTAAGAAACTCCTAACGTTGGGTTGTTTGATAGTATTCCTTAAATTGCCAGTATTGTTTTTAAGTTTCCAATTTCTTGTTTGTTTTGGTCTGACCGAAAGATTTCTAAAGATTCGTCTGCCAGTTCAGATATTCTTTCTTCTGCCTTGCCAAGTCTGCTGTTAAAGCTTTCTGCTGCATTTTTTAATCTTATTGAATTCATTTCTAATATTTCATTTTGATTTCTCTTTAAAATCTCAATTCCGTGGAAAAATTTTAATTCATGTCATATATGGTTTTCTTTAGTTCATGGATTTGCTTCTGATTGCTTTTGAGTAGTCCTATGATTAAGTTTTTGAATTCCATTTCTAGCATTTCCTCAATCTCTTCATCTTTACATTGCAATATTGAAATGTTGTGTTCCTTTGGGGAGGTCACGCTGTCCTCCTTATTCTTTTTTCTTGAATTTCTGAGTTCATCTTTAGGCATTTGTGTTGATTTTTTTTTCCTCTGATAGCTTTTATCTTTGAGCTAACCCTCTGTGGCTTAGTGGAATGTCTGCACTTACAGTTAATACCAACATGTATGTGCTTGGTGTGGCCAGGGAGCTCTAGTCAGTGCTCCAGGGTGCAGTCAGTATCCAGGGTAACACCCAAGTTGAGCATGGTAGGTCTCCTCTTGTTTACACAAGTGGGAGAATGGTCATGTCTGTTGGTGTGATCACCCCCTCACTTCCTCTCCTCCAAGGTGAGCAATTCTGGGATGTTAGCCTCCAATGTGTTCACCAGTCATCTGTGCTACTGTATGAACCAAATGAATGACCTGTGCATTCCTCACTGTGAACACATTCCCTGCTACAATGACTTGCCCCAAGCAAGCAAAGAGCTATGAATGCAAGTGCTCATGGACCCAGCTACACCACGTACCTTCTCATGTAACCACCAAGTCCCCATGGTCTCAGCACACAGGGCGCCCACACTTGCTGGGTGCAGAGGTTTGGCTCTGCCCTGCCAATTGGTCCAACCAACAGAAAGGCAGATGTTTCCTGTGCCATTTCCACCTAGGGGTCTTGATCTGGGAGGCTGGGAGGGCCTTGCAGTTCTACGTGGGTGCCCAGCCACCTCCCAGCCAGGCTCAAAGTCCGTGGGAACTGCTGATTTTTCCCTCTGCTACAGTTGCTGGATCACAAGTGTACACAAGAGCCACTGGACGAATGTTGCTCTCTCCCTGCACTGCTGCCAGTACTGTCAAGAAGGTGTCCTGTCTCAGCCAGTTGCCATGCACCCACAAAGTCTTCCACAGCTGCAACTCAAACCCAAAATGGCGCCCGCCCTTCCTCAGCCAGGCAGTAGGTGCTGTTACAGGGGAGTTGTGGCAAGACAAACATGCCCCCCTACTTCCACTATGTCCACGGGCAACAACTAGCAACCACTAGGCCCCAGAACTCCACTCCAGATTGACACCATGTTTTCCCTCCAGCTGTATCACCATGGTTTGCTGCAGTCTACTCTCACCTCCATTCTAAGCTACCTCCTGTTCCAGCTCTCAGCTGTTATAACCTTGTGTTGTGCTCCTGCTGCACGTCCGCACCCTCCACTGTGTTCCTCTTCCTCTTGTAGGGTCCACTGAGACTGCACATGCTACACTTTTTTTTGTTTTGTTCTTTATTACTAGCTTTGCGCAGTATGTCATTCCCTAATCTGCCATCTTGGAATCAAGAAGTATTTTTAAACACACAAAACTAACATGCATATTGTCTGAAAAAGGACACTTTTTTTTCACTGAACCATTTTTATTATTATTCAGACATGCACCTGTCATATTTAAGCATTTTATTTTTTGCCACCATGTTCCCTGTAAACACAGTCTGCCCTTTAAAATTTAAGACAAGGGGGGGGGGGGGGCGGAGCCAAGCTGGCAGAATAGAAAGGACACACACTGATAGTCCGGGTTAATAAAAGTGGAATTACAGTAATCTCAGGAAAGGCTTGGGGAAAAAACTGCAGAGGAAACTCTTCCGGATCTAGTGGATGTGACACGGACGACCTGCGGGGAGAGCAAGGACGCCCACAGAAGCCAAACAGCGGAGTCTATGCATCTGCGCTGGAAGGGGAGGTGAGACATCGGCGGGGAAACTGGCTTGAAGCCCCGCTGGGGAAAATTCACCAGATTAACTACAGGAGAGGGGGGGAAAAAAAGGGACCAGTATGGTCTCTCTCCACCCACCTCGCAAAGGCAAGCAGGAGACAAAGAGCAGGAGCCATTTTGTGCATACATAAAAGGTACGCGAGTGACCTCAGGGCTGTGCGTGACCTGAAAGCTGTGCCCTCCCCCAGTCAAACAGAAAAAACTGACTCTGGGGGGTGTGAAATAACAGGAGGTTGGGACTTAGTGAAAGGGTGAAGCTAATGAACTTAGGCAGTGAAAAAAGAGACAGTGGGCGAGAGAACTCATGGAGTTCATGTGAGTACTCTCCAGAGATGCTACAATTCAGTAACCTTGGCAACCCGGTGGGAGACTGCAGGAAAATTTGAGCCCATATTGAGGGCAGCACAGATTTTTTGTGTGGTCCTGGGGAAAAAGCAGATGAATGATACACCCAGAGAAGGCAGAGATTGGAAGCTGACTACCTTCAATTCTGCTCAGCTGTGCGGTATTACTTCCCTACTGAATCAAAAATATATATATAAATAAATAAAGAGAGAGATTTACCACGCCTAACCTGAGTGTGTCACCTTTGGCAAAACCTTAACCCTGAAGAACCAAGCAAAACTCTCTGGCCACACTCATCTCAAGCCTCAAGCCTCTAAGGCTCCCCCAAAAGCAGAAAGTCCACTTAACACAGTCATAGTATAAAAAGAAAAAAACACAACAGTGAAGGAAGAAGAATTCAAAGAGTATTTCCACAATGAAAAGCAACAAACACAGAAACCGTGGGAACAAGATCAAGGAAGACATTATGACACCCCCAAATGAACAAGACACCCCAAGCCAAGATTATGAGGATGATGAGATAGAAGAAATGCAAGATATGGATTTCAAAAAATTTATGATAAGAACATTTAGAAGTTTTCAAAAAACAAATTCTTGAACTACAAAAATCCTTACTGGACAGGATGGAAAATTTTCTCTCGTGAAAATGAAATCTTAAGGAGGAATCAAAATGAAACGCAGAAACTAGTAGAACAGGAAAGTGTGATAGTGAAGAGAAATCAAAATGAAATGAAGAACTCAATAGATCAAATGACAAACACATTAGAGAGTCTTAAAAGCAGAATGGGTGAAGCAGAAGAGAGAATATCGGACTTAGAAGACAGAGCACAGGAAAGTATATAGTCAAACCAAAGAAAAGAAGAGGAAATTAGAAATTTTAAAAATATTTTTGGGAATCCACAGGACACTATTAAAAACCCAACATTTGGGTTCTAGGAGTTCCTGAAGGAATGGAGAGGGAGAAAGGATTAGAAGGACTTTTTAGTGAGATACTAGCAGAGAACTTCCAAGGTTTGGAAAAGGACAGAGACATCCTAGTACAGGAAGCTCATAGAACCCCTAATAAACATGACCAAAAGAGATCCTCACCACGACATGTTGTAATCAAACTCACCACAGTGAAACATAAAGAAAAGATCCTAAAATGTGCAAGAGAGGAACATCAGATTACTCTCAGAGGAGCTCCAATTAGACTCACAGCAGACTTCTCATTCAAAACCCTACAGGTTAGGAGTGAATGACAAGACATAGCCCAGGTGCTAAGAGAGAAAAGCTGCCAGCCCAGAATATTATATTCTGCAAAGCTCTCATTTGTGAATGAAGGTGAAAGAAAGACCTTTCACAGCAAACAGAAATTGAAAGAATTTGTCACCACTCGTCCAGCCCTGCAAAAGATGCTTAAAGATGTGTTACACACAGAAACACAGAAACACAGTCATCAGTATGATAGAAGGTAAAGGAAGGAAACCTCACAGCAAAAGATCACAAGAAACTCAAAGCATATATTAGAAAATATCTTTGGGAAAATGGCAGGGCAAAGTTACTACTTATCAATAGTCACATTGAACGTTAATGGTCTTAACTCTCCAGGTAAAAGACACAGATTGGCTGAATGGGTGAAGGTACAAAACCCATCTATTTGCTGTATACAAGAAACACATCTTGCCACAAAGATGCAAGCAGACTGAAAGTGAAAGGCTGGAAAAAGATATACCATGCAAACAGAAATGAAAAAAGGGTGGGCGTAGCCATCTTAATATCAGACAAAATAAACTTTAACACAAAAACTGTTAAGAGAGACAAAGAGGTGCACTATATAATGATTAAGGGAGCCATTCAACAGGAAGATATAATGATTATCAATGTATATGCACCTAATTACAGGGCACCAGTTTATTTAAAAGATATGTTAAGGGACTTAAAGGGAGACTTAGATTCCAATACAATAGTACTGGGGGACTTCAACACTCCACTCTCAGAGATAGACAGATCATCCGGACAGAAGATCAACAAGGAGACAGTAGATTTAAATGACACCATTGCCCAAATGGATCTAACAGATATCTACAGAACTTTTTATCCTACACATAAAGCATTTACATTCTTCTCAGCAGTACATGGAACCTTCTCTAGGATTGACCACATACTAGGCCATAAAGCAAGTCTCAGCATATTCAAAAGAATTAGAATCATACAATGCAGCTTCTCAGATCATAGTGGATAGAAGTTGGAAATTAGCAACTCAGGAATCCCTAGAACATATGCAAATACATGGAGACTGAACAACATACTCCTGAATGAATACTGGATCATAAAAGAAATCAAAGAGAAATAAAAAAATTTCTGGAAGTAAATGAGGACAACAGTACAACATACCAAAACTTATGGGATACAGCAAAAGCACTGCTAAGAGGAAAATTTATAGCAATAGGTGCCTACATCAAGAAATTGGAAAGGTACCAAATAAATGAGCTTTCAATGCATCTCAAGGATCTAGAAAATCTGCAGCAAACCAGACTCAAATCTATTAGCAGAAGAGAAATAATTAAAATCAGAGAAGAAATCCATAGGTTTGAATCAAAAAAAAAAAAAAAATTACAAAAAATCAGCCAAACAAGGAGCTGGTTTTTTGAAAAATTAAGCAAAATTGACACCCCACTGGCCCAACTAACTAAAAAAAAAAAAAACAGAGAGAAAAGACCCAAATCAATAAAATCAGAGATGAAAAAGGAAATGTAACAACAGACACCACAGAAATAAAAAGAATCATCAGAAATTACTACAAGGACTTCTTTTCCAGCAAACAGGGAAATCTATTAGAAATGGATAGATTCCTGGACACATACAACCTACCTAAATTGAACCAGGAAGACATAGAAAACCTAAACAGACTATAACAGAGATAGAAATTGAAACAATAATAAAGGCCCTCCCAACAAAGAAAAGCCCAGGACCACATGGATTCACTGCTGAATTCTACCAGACATTTAAAGAACTAACTTCAATTCTTCTCAAACTATTCAGAAAGATAAAAAAAGAGGGAATCCTCCCAAACTCTTTCTATGAAGCCAGCATCACCTTAATTCCTAAGCCTGAGAAAGATGCAGCACTGAAAGAAAATTACAGACCAATATACCTGATGAACATACATGCAAAAATCCTCAATATAATACTGTCCAATAGAATGAAACAACACATCAGAAAGATCATCCACCCAGACCAAGTGGGATTTATCACTGGAATGCAGGGATGGTTCAATGTGCACAAAACAATCAACGTGATATACCACATTAAGAGACTGCAGAAGAAACACCATATGATTCTCTCAATAGATGCAGAGAAAGCATTTGATAAAATACAACACCCTTTCATGATGAAAACTCTAAGCAAACTGGATATTGAAGGAACATTCCTCAATACAAAGCAATTTATGAAAAAACCCTTGGCCAGCATCCTATTGAATGGGGAAAAGTTGGAAGCATTCCTACTGAGATCTGGTACCAAACAGGGATGCCCACTCTCACCACTGCTATTCAAGATAGGTCTGGAAGTTTTAGCCAGAGCTATTAGGCAAGAAAAAGAAATTAAAGGGATACAAATTGGGAAGGAGGAACTCAAACTATCCCTCTTTGCAGATGATATGATTTTTTACTTAGGAGATCCAAAGAACTGCACTAAGACACTATTGGAACTCATAGAAGAGTTTGGCAAAGTAGCAGGATATAAAATCAATGCACAAAAATCAACAGCCTTTATATACACAGGTAATGCCATGGCTGAGAAAGAACTTCTAAGATCAATCCCATTCACAATAGACACAAAGCAATCAAATACCTTGGAATAAACTTAACCAAGGACGTTAAAGATAACTATGATGAGAATCTTAAAGAAATAGAATAAATAAATCTTAAAGAAATAGAAGAGGATACCAAAAAATGGAAAAATCTTCCATGCTCATCGATTGGAAAAATCAGTATCATCAAAATGTCCATTCTCCCAAAAGCAATTTATACATTCAATGCAATACCAATCAAAATACCAAAGACATTCTTTTCAGATCTGGAAAAAATGATGCTGAAATTCATATGGAGACACAGGAGACCTTGAATGGCCAAAGCAATCTTGTACAACAAGAACAAAGCCGGAGGCATCACAATACCAGATTTCAGGACATGCTATAGGGCAGTTGTTATCAAAACAGCATGGTACTGGTACAGAAACAGATGGGTAGACCAATGGAACAGAATAGAAACACCAGAAATCAATCCAAACATCTACAGCCAACTTATATTTGATCAAAGACCCAAAACCAATCCTTGGAGTAAGGACAGCCTATTCAATAAATCGTGCTGGGAAAACTGGATTTCCACGTGCAGAAGCTTGAAGCAAGACCCCTACCTTTCATCTTACACAAAAATTCACTCAATATGGATTAAAGACTTAAATCTATGACCCAACACCATCAAATTATTAGAGAGCATTGGAGAAACCCTGCAAGATATAGGTACTGGCAAAGACTTCTTGGAAAAGACCCCAGAAGCACAGGCAGTCAAAGCAAAAATTAACATTTGGGATTGCATCAAATTGAGAAGTTTCTGTACTGCAAAAGAAACAGTCAGGAAAGTGAATAGGAAACCGACAGAATGGGAAAAAATATTTGCAAACTATGCAACAGATAAAGGGTTGATAACCAGAATCTACAAAGAAATCAAGAAACTCCACAACATCAAAACAAACAACCCACTTAAGAGATGGGCCAAGGACCTCAATAGACATTTTTCAAAAGAGGAAATCCAAATGGCCAACAGACACATGAAAATATGTTCAAGATCACTAGCAATCAGAGAAATGCAAATCAAACCACAACGAGGTTTCACCTCACCCCGGTTAGAATGGCTCACATTCAGAAATCTACCAACAATAGATGCTGGAGAGGATGTGGGGAGAAAGGGACACTAACCCACTGTTGGTGGGAATGCAAACTGGTTAAGCCACTATGGAAGTCAGTCTGGAGATTCCTCAGAAACCTGAATATAACCCTACCATACAACCCAGCCATCCCACTCCTTGGAATTTACCCAAAGGAAATTAAATTGGCAAATACAAAAGCTGTCTGCACCTTAATGTTTATTGCAGCTCAATTCACAATAGCTAAGACCTGGAACCAACCCAAATGCCCATCAACAGTAGACTGGATAAAGAAACTATGGGACATGTATTCTATGGAATACTATACAGCAGTCAAAAACAATGAAACCCGGTCATTTGCAACAAGATGGAGGAATCTGGAAAACATCATGCTGAGTGAATTAAGCCCGTCCCAAAGAGACAAATATCATTTGTTTTCCCTGATCGGAGACAACTAACTGAGCACCGAAGGGGAAACCTGTTGAAGTGAAATGGACACTGTGAAACAATGACTTGATCAGCCATTATCATCACTGCTGATGTACAATTTAATACTATATCCCTTTTAGTATTTTTGTTTGTTCTACTTAATACCATTGGTTGAGCTATGTAATTAACACACAATTATTCTTAGGTGTTTAAATTTTAACTAAAAAGTGATCTCTGTTAAATATAAGAGTGGGAAAAAGAGCGGGAGGGGATGTACAATTTGGGACATGCTCAATCGGACTTGCCCCAAGTGGTGGAGTTAGAAATGTGCCAGGGTATTCCAATACAATCCCATCAAGGTGGCATGTACCAATGCCATCTCACTAGTCCCAGTGATCAATTTCAGGTCACAACTGATCACACTGATAGGTCTAAGAGTCAAAGGGATCACATAAACAAGACTAGTGTCTGCTAATACTAACTGATAGAATCAAAAATGGAGAGAAGGATCCAACATGGGAAGCGGGATACACAGCTGGCCTATAGAATGGCAGATGTCCTAAATAGCACTCTGGCCTCAGAATCAGCCCTTAAGGCATTCGGATCTGGCTAAAGAGCCCATGAGAGTATTTTAGGTATGGAAAGCCAAGACACTCTGGAAAAAAAAAAGAAGACCTAAATGAAAGATCTCTGCGAGTGAGATCCCTTTAGAGAGAATGGGGCCATCAAAGAAGGAGGTACCTTTCTCTGAAGGGAGGAGAGAACTTCCACTTTGACTATGGCCTTGTCGAAATGAGATCAAAGTCGGCGAGCTCAGGGGGCTTCCATGGCCTTGCAACTCATGACTAGAGCCTAGGGAGATTGCTGACACCTTAAACAAGAGTGTCAATTTGTTAAGTCAACAACAGGAGTCACTGTGCACTTACTGCCCATGTAGGAGCTCTGTCTTTAATGTGTAGTTCAATGTGAATTGATGATATGACTAGTGCTCAAACAGTATTTGGCAATTTAGTTCCGTGTGGGGACAAACTGATGAAAACTTTGCTTAATATATACTAAATTGATCTTCTGCATATAAAGATAATCGAAAATGAATCTTGATGTGAATGGAATGGGAGAGGGAGTGGAAAATGGAAGGGTTGTGTGTGGGTGGGAAAAAACCATTGTAGTCTATAAACTGTACTTTGGAAATTTATATCTACTAAATAAAAGTTTTTAAAAAATTAAGACAATTATAAAATCATGTTTATATATAACCT
Source organism: Lepus europaeus (assembly GCF_033115175.1). Classification (NCBI taxonomy): domain Eukaryota; kingdom Metazoa; phylum Chordata; class Mammalia; order Lagomorpha; family Leporidae; genus Lepus; species Lepus europaeus. Next base: position 57,325,263 of record NC_084846.1, on the reverse strand, counting down.
CCCCTCTTATTATTGAATTCCTATTATGCTTACAAGTATTTCTTCATGAATCCTTACAAAGCTCCAAAAAATATTATCCCTGTCTTTAAAATAAGGATATATTAGGGTTTAGAAATTTTAAGCAACAGTGACACCGAAATTAGAAATTCTAGAATAAGCCTCCACAAGAAGGTGCAGTTAGGTGTGCACTATGCCTTCTAACTCCATCACTGCCAATTCAGAGCACCTGATGGAAAAGCCCTTCAGTAAAAGCCCAATCCAGGAAAAATCAAAAAGGTAGAAATACCTTTAAATAGAGTTCACAAGTGCTTTCCCAACCAAACAAGTAATATGTTACACTGAAAAACACATTCCAAAGATATTTATATGCAGAATCTTAGGGGAAAAAATCGAATTCATAGATGCAAAGAGTAGAATGCTGGTTTCCAGGCAGCAGGAGGTCGGAAGAAATGATATGGTGGGAAAGCATACATCTCCCACTATTTTGCAACTCCAGCTTACAGACGAAATACCTAGAAGGTATATTAAAATGCAAGCTTTCCATGCCTACAATACTCTCATGGACTCTTCAGCCAGATCCGAATGCCTTAAGGGCTGATTCTGAGGCCAGAGTGTTGTTTAGGACATCTGCCATTCTATGAGTCTGCTGTGTATCCCACTTCCCATGTTGGATCCTTCTCTCCCTTTTTGATTCTATCAGTTAGTATTAGCAGACACTTGTCTTGTTTGTGTGATCCCTTTGACTCTTAGACATATCAGAGCCATCAATTGTGACCTGAAATTGATCACTGGGACTAGTGAGATGGCATTTGTACATGCCACCTTGATGGGATTGTATTGGAATACCCTGGCACATATCTAACTCCACCATTTGGGGCAAGTCCGATTGAGCATGTCCCAAATTGTACATCTCCTCCTTCTCTTTTTCCATTCTTATATTTAACAGGGATCACTTTTCAGTTAAAATTTAAACCCCTAAGAATAATTGTGTGTTAATTACAGAGTTCAACCACTAGTACTAGAACAACAACAACAACAGCCAAGATACCATGGAAAAGAAAAAAAAGACCTAAATGAAAGATCTGTTAGTGAGATCCCAGTGGAAAGAACAGGGCCATCAAAGAAGGAGGTACCTTTCTCTGAAGGGAGGAGAGAACTTCCACTTTGACTATGACCCTATCGGAATAAGATCAAAGTCAGCAAACTCTAAAGGCTTCCATAGCCCTGGCAACTCATGACTAGAGCCTAGGGAGATTACTGACGCCATGAACAAGACTGTCAAACTGTTAAGTCAGCAACAGAAGTCACTGTGTACTTACATCCCATGTGGGATCTGTCCTTAATGTGTTGTCTAATGTGCAGTGATGCTATAGCTAGTACTGAAACAGTATTTTTACACTTTGTGTTTCTGCGTGGGTACAAACTGATGAGATCTTTACTAATTATATACTGAATTGATCTTCTGTATATAAAGATAATTGGAAATGAAAAAAAACAACCTGGTATTAAATTGGAAATGGCATAGAAAATTAATTAATTTAAAAAAATATTATGTAGGATCTCTGTCTTTAATGTGCTGTACACTGTTATTTAATGCTATAACTAGTACTCCAACAGTATTTTTTTCACTTTGCGTTGCTATATGGGGGCAAACTGTTGAAATCTTTACCTAATATATACTAAACTAATCTTCTGTATATAAAGAGAATTGAAAATGAACCTTGATGTGAATGGAAGGGGAGAGGGAGCGGGAAAGGGGAGGGATGCGGGTGGGAGGGAAGTTATGGGAGGGGGGAAGCCATTGTAACCCATAAGCTGTACTTTGGAAATTTATATTCATTAAATAAATGTTTAATAAATGAAAAAAAAAAACTCAGGCTGCTGGTCCCTTCACCCCACTAATCCTCACCCCCAAAACACAAGTTTTTTTATTTGGTAATTCCAAGATAGAATCTAAGAACTTGCATTTCTAAGAAGCTGTCAGGTATTTTGATGCTGTTGGTCAAGGACAACACTTTGAAAACTATTGCTTTACACCAAGCATAGCTGGGCTCTGGTGTTGTGGAGCCTGAAGTTTAGGAAATTTAAGAACCTATTTCTGGGGCCAGCATTGTGGTATAGTGGGTTAAGCTGTCACCTGTGATGCTCGTATGCTGTGATGCTGGTTAAAGTCCTGGCTGCTCCACTTCCAGTCCAGCTCCCTACTGAAGACCTGGGAAAGCAGTGCAAGATGGCCAAAGTGCACCTACATGCAAGACCCAGATGAAGCTCCTGGCTCCTAACTTCAGCCTGACCCACCCACTCCATTGCAGCCATTTGGTGAGTGAACCAGTCAATGGAGGATCTTTCTCCCCCTCTCTCCTCTCTCTCTGCAACTCTGCCTTATCAAAGAAATAAATCTTTTTTTGAAAGGTCCCAATTTCTCACAAATGCAATATTAGATATAGGAAGTCAAATGAGACTTAAATTAGGGGTCATAGTCTCTGATTCCATAATTTCATGGTAAATATTCTGATAGTGATTGAATATGCTGGAGAGTAAATAGTTCTCTAATACAGCAACTGTAGAGATATACCTAACATTTATCTTCACATCACAAATATGAAGCAATAATGTGGTAAAATAACCATTTATTTACTTGGAAGATTTTTTTTCATCATTTTATTTATTTGTCCAAAAGGTAGAATTCGCACAGAGAAAGGGAGAGAGAGAGAGAGAGAGAGAGAGAGAGAGAGAGAGAGAGAGAGAGAGAGAGAGAGAGAGATCTTCCATCTACCGGTCCACTTCCCAAATGGCTGCAGTGGCTGGAGCCGGGCCAGGCTGAAGCCAGAAGCCAGGAGCCTCACCCAGGTCTCCCACATGGGTGCAGAGGCCCAAGGATTATGGGCCATCTTCCAATATTTTCCCAGGCCATTAGCAGAGAGTAGATCAGAAATGAAGCAGCTAGGACACTCCCTGGCACCTATATGGAATGGCGGTGCCACCAGCCTAGAGGCTTAGCCCACTACCCAATAGCGCCAGCCCCGGAAGATTTTTATAAAATGAGAATCATCTTGCTCTTTACTGGACAGATGACAGCCAGACCTTTATCTCTGGTCCACAGAACCCACCTGAAGGTGAAGTATCTAAAAATACAGCAGTGGCTGAAAATTATACAGCTTTGCCTCCGACACTCTTACACTAGCAGTTAGCGGCTCACTTGAGGACTTGAGTCTTTCTCACAGTATCACCCTACCCAGTATCTTGAGTCTGGATGAAGCTGTATTTTTCTTCACTGTGGCCAGGCCCAACTCCTATTGCAGAATAACAGCATTAATCAAACCATTTTGGAGTTGCAATTTACCAGTGTGAGCCTCTAACATGATCTACTTTTTTTGAAATTGAAAGATGAAGAAAAGTTGTACATTATAAATATTTTGACCCAAAACAATTTCTTATATATGGAAAGAAAACAGAAATCAAGTCTTAGATCATTTACGTTTTCAATTCTAGAGGTCAGTTAAGACTCAAAGAATAAGATAGATATAGAATACTTTCGCATCACTTTAGAAAGCACAGTTAACGTGTATGTCTCCTAATTCCAGCCATGCTACGGAAGCCTTCAGAATGCTTTTCTTCATACGTGTTAAGAATATCACCTGAACAATCTGCTTTTATTTTGCTTGAGTCTCAAAGATGTCTTGCAAACAACAAGCTAAGCTCACCTCTTCGGATATCACTGCCAAGTCCATTGATTTCACAGAAGGCTCCTGGGTTTGCAGGATACCAACAACCCACGTGGTTTTGAACAGTAGAACTGGGGTCTGACTTTTAAGTGTCTAAATTAGATGGGCCAGACGCATCCTACCCTCTACGCTGAGCAGAAAGAAGATCAACAGAACCATCTCCCACAACTTCAAAGCTGACGCTTTTGCTCACGCACAGATTTTCCCACTGCAGACTGGAAACTGCGCATTCAGTTATGGTCGAGTTCCAGAAGGAGAAAGAGAAGGGACAGAAAAATCGATTTATTGAACTCTCTGACCCAACTTTGATGTGCAATGCAGCACAAGCATCTCAGTACAAACCTATAATAAAGGTGTCTGATCAGCCTACAAAGTGTCCTTGGCTGTAACACAGAACAAAAAGGGAAGACATCAGGAATTAGTGATTATCTGACTGGTTTGATCTATACACATGTCCTAGATTTTAATACAAATCAGAGATAAAATATTAAAATAAACAGCTTATCTAAAAATTCTCTCCTTTGAGCTGAGCTAGATACAATCTGATGGTCATTTTCAACACTGCCCACTAAGAGGATGTTTTTTTTTTTTTTAAAGTCTGTTCAAACCAGTAGTTCAACCAGCTGTCCCTGTAAAAATACTCGGACTGAAAGCTTCCCCCCAGACTTGAACTTCCTTGATGTTGGGATTGCATTTTATTAATCTAAAATGCCTAGTACTAGTTGGCACAGAAATGATAGACAGTAATTATTTAAAGCTTGAATTAGAAAATATATAAAATACTGAATAAACTAAGAATAACCTATGTATATGAAATTGAAAAGTTCAGGAATAAAATCTAGAATTGAGGATGGTCAGAAGAGTTCTATGGTCTCTTATTTTTATTATTCTGGTAATCAGACTAAGCTCCCTTTCACTACACTCATGTGCCAGGGAGAAGGAAAAGAGGAGTAAGGGTTTATATACAGGAGGGATCTAACAAACTAACTTTTTAAATTCTTTGAAAGCATGCCTCAACCGGACACATACATGACCTCTTATGGTTAGTGTTCTGTATATTTTTTACCCCCAAAAAGACAATATTAAAATGTCACTGTGGGAACTGGCAAATTAATTTTCCTTTCAAATGAGATCACACACACAGGAATTGAATTGATAACACTGGAGAGGAAAGGGAATGCAAAGCAACATCAAACCTAACTGGAGAACAAATGAATTTTCAGAGACCATTGGAAAGAAAGTTTCAATTAGTATGTTTATGTTAATGAAAATAATATTAAAAGCTACTTTAGCTCCAGGATTTATAATACAATGAACTTCAAAAAATAAACTGATGTTGTATGTTGTAAGGCTATGTCCCTAATATAGTTTTATTCTTCCTGTAAAGAGCATTATCATGTTGAATCTGATACAATTGATTTGACAAAAGTGTAAAAAAACACAAAAAAGAAGGAAGAGTCTTTTTAATAGATATGTAATACAAAATAAAATTGGAGCCTTATCTTGCACAATATACAAAAAAATCAACTCAAAATATATTTAAAAAACAAACATAAAACTTGAAACTATAAAGCTACTAGAAGAAAATAGAAGGAAATTTCCATAATACTGGTCTAACCAATGATTTATAAGATAAGATTCCAAAGCACAGTAAACAAAAGCAAAAACAAATGGCATTCAATTACACTAAAAAGCTTCCACATAGCAAAGGAAACAATAAATGAGAAGACCATTGACAAAATGAGAGAAAATATTTAGAAACCATAGACCCAGCCAGCACCATGGCTCAACAGTCTAATCCTCTGTTTTGCGGCGTTGGCACACCGGGTTCTAGTCCTGGTTGGGGCACCGGATTCTATCCCGGTTGCCCGTCTTCCAGGCCAGCTCTCTGCTATGGCCCGGGAGTGCAGTGGAGGATGGCCCAAGTCCTTGGGCCCTGCACCCGCATGGGAGACCAGGAGAAGCACCTGGCTCCTGGCTTCTGATCAGCTTGATGTGCCAGCCGCAGCGGCCATTGGAGGGTGAACCAACGGCAAAAAGGAAGACCTTTCTCTCTGCCTCTCTCTCTCACTATCCACTCTGCCTGTCAAAAAAAAAAAAAAAAAGGAAAAAAAAAAAAAGAAAGAAACCACAGACCCAAAATACACGAGGTACTCAAAATCCTCAACAGCAAGCAAACAAATGACCCACTTTGGAAATGGGCAATCAGGACACACATTCATCAAAATAAGAGTTATAAATGGCCAACAGGTATCCAAAAATGTTGAACATTTCTAACCATCAGGGAAATGCAGAGTAACAAAGGGGCTGGGTAGGGACAGCTGGAGGTCAGAGCTTGGAGAAGTTCAAGTGAAGTATCACCCCACTCCCACCAGAATGGCTAGTATCAAAGTAACAAGCCATAACAAGTGGTGCTGTTCCTGGAAAAGTAAGCTAGTGCAAACATTTTGTAAAATAGTATAGAAGTTCCCCAAAAGCTGAAAATGCAATTTCCCCATTACTCGGCAATCCGAAGTGTAGGTAACTACGCTCAGGAATTAAATTGGCATGTAAAAGAAAACTGTACACCATGGTTATGCCAGCATTATTCACAATAACTAAGATGTGTAAGTAGGCTAAGTACCCATCAATGGATGAATGAACAGAGACAATGTGGTACATATACACAATGGAGTACTATGCAGTCTTTAAAACAAGATCCTGTCACTCCTAACACAAATATACATTATTTTAACTAAAATAAACCAGACACAGAAAAATTAATATGCTTTGAGTCCATCAACATATGGACTCTAAAAATACCAGTATTTTAGAGATGAATAATGAGAGAATGAGTAATACGAGAAGCAGGGAACTCAATCCAGGCTCCCAGGTACATGGCAGGAGGCAAGTCAACGAGTCATCGCCACAGCTTCCCAGGGTCTGCATTAGCAGGAAGCTGGAACTGAGAATCAAATCCATGCACAGCCCCCGCCCCAAGAAGGGTTAAGCTCATTTCTCACCAGCTAGTCTCCATCATCCAATGCAAGTTAGGAAAATTCGGTCTCCTGCATTGTCCCCAAGATGTTTCACCCTCTGTTCCCTGCCTTGGATCACTGGGCTGCCACAAGCCACTCACTGCTAGCTTCGCAGCAACCTATTCACTTTTAGAGACTTTGGCCACATGTTACTATGCCATTACATGTTGGATATTTTCAACGGTGCGAGAAAAGAGGAAAAACTAAAATATATAATGATTCCTACCTTCAAGCAGTTCTCAATTTAACTGTTTAAAAATGCAGACAAGGGGCTGGCATTGGGGCACAGTGGGTTAAGCTGCCGTCTGTAATGTAGGCATCCCATCTGAGCTCCAGTTTAAGTCCCTCATGCTCCACTTTATGATCCAGCTCCCTGCTAATGCACCTAGGAAAGCAGGAGAAGATGGACCAAGCACTTTGGCCCCTGCCACCAACATCAGAGAATCAGATGAAGCTCCAGGTTTGGCTTGTCCCAGCCCCCACTGTGTGGCCACTTGTACGGTGAATGGGAGATCATTCTGTCTCTCCCCCTCTCTCATTCAAGTACGTAGTCATTTCAAAAGTGAAGACAATTAAACAAGCAAGGTCTCGACTATGAAGTATGAATTTTAAGAATCATTAGATTTTAAAGTAGAGTGTAATCCAGTAGATCTTTGATTTTGAAGAACGTATCTCCAAACTTTTAACATTCCCAAATTCTCTTTTATGTAGCACTAGCAACAATTAGCTAGAATTATTTCCTTACCAAGATGCTCAAAATAATCCATTGACCCCATAATATGTCATTTAAAGATATGTCTTAGCATGGTTTAAATGGATACATGTTGTATATGAGTCCTGCAGCAATTTTCAAATCACAAAGATTTAATTTGTGAATCCTGAGGTCTACAGAGCTGATAGTTACCCTGGCCTCAACAAAGTTACCCTGGCCTCAACAAAGTCATAAAGAGAAAATTTATATGACATTCTGCTATGAAACTAGCATTTATCCAGCACCTGCTCATTAGGAGACACCATGTAGGAGTCTAAGAATGGATAGCTGAAGAAGAACTTGTATATGAAAACACTGTAAGAACACAACACAGAAGGGTGGGGAGTGCACGGATACTCAAGGGAGAAGTCAAAGAAAAAGACTCAGAATGCTTCAAGTATGGCTTCAAATCTGACAAGTGGAGATGGAGAAGAAAATTCCAGGCAGAGGACATAGCATATGGAAATACAGAAATAGTTAAGAACAGATGTAGGACTCAGAGAACTGCAGGAATATAGGTATGTGTGGCTGAAGTATCGGCTGCCTAGGACAAAGTCATTGGAAACTTACCTGAAGGGTAGCCTGACAGCCAATCACCAAGGTGTTAGCAAGGCATGTAAGAGCAGGGGAGGAGATAGTTTAAAGAGTGATGTATACTTAATGTGGTGCTATATTATACAGGATCTTAAAAATAACATGGGGTTGGTGATAGTAATAGCAGAGGGTAGTGTTATCAAGTTGAGGTTTTAAGTTGACTTAGGAGTGAGATGCATAACAGATTGGAGAGGAGCATCACCATAGAATTATGTAATCTTTTAGGAGTATTCATAGGAAGCTGGTAAAAATCTGGATTCTGATGGTGTCTATGGAGGTGGAAAGAAAGGGGGAATTCAGAAGATATTTAAATTTTGTATTAAAAAAAATCTTGATTTGATTACTGGTAAGATCTAGGCAATCAAAGAATTAAACATTTCAAAATATCTTGATTTTTAGATATAGAAGCTGACGAAAGGAAAAAATACAGGGAATACAACACCGAAGAATGGAATGCAATTTAGTGAAGATGAACTCAGTTTTGGACATGCTTTGAATGAAGTCATAGGAGATGATAGTGGCACATAAACATATGAAAGGCATCCATATTGTTAAGAATCTGGCACAGCTTGGTGAAACAAAGTCATTTATATATGGACAACATGACACATGACTGATGATTTTCTAATTTTTAACATGTATGTGTAAAGATAAGAAAACGTTTTAGCAGTGTATTTTCTCTACTTAACATTTAGTTTTTTTTAAAAAAGATTCATTTTATTTATTTGAAAGAGTGAGAGAGAGAGGTAGAGACAGAGAGAGAGGTCTTCCATCCACTGGTTCACTCCCCAGAAGGCTGCAATGGCTGGAGCTGTGCCAATCCAAAGCCAGGAGCCAGGAGCTTCTTCCGGGTCTCCCACATGGGTGCAGGGGCCCAAGAACTTGGGCCATCTTCAACTGCTTTCCCAGGCCATAGCAGAGAGCTGGATAGGAAGAGGAGTAGCTGGGACTAGAACAGGTGCCCATATGAGATGCCAGTGCTTTAGGCCAGGGCTTTAACCCACTGTGCCACAGTGCCGGCCCCAACATTTAGTTTTGTTTTTTTTTTTCTTAAAATATTTATTTATTTATTTGAAATAGTTACACAGAGAGAGGAGAGGTAGAGGGAGAGAGAGAGAGAGGGGTCTTCCATCTGCTGGTTCATACCCCAGATGGCCACAACGGCCAGAGCTGCGCTGATCCAAAGCCAGGAGCCAGGAAGGAAGAGAGGCACCGTGGACCTACATGGAGGGTGTGGACATGCAGCACCAGCACGGAAGCAACACAGGACCCCAGGAGCCAAGAGCCTCAGTGCCAGTTCTGGAGAGTAAAGTGAGACCAGACTGCAGAAGCCCATGCCACTGGCAATAGAGCTGTGGCGAAAGCCTGGCGTGAGTCCAGCCTGGAGCCCTGTGGAGGACAAGGCACTTGCCAATCTGGAGGGGAAAAAACAGGTGCATTCCTCTCTCCTCAACCCCTCCCCAGCAATGGGCTGAGAGAGGACAGGCGCCATCTTGGACATACATAATAGCTGCACCAGCTTGTCCAGCTCATTGTCCAGCAATGAGCCGAGAAGAGACACCCGAGTCTGGTCAGGAGGACTGACAAGGGGTGGGCACCCATTAAGACTGTGAGGTGCCCCCAGCCTTCCAGAATGTCACAGGCTCTGGGACTCAAACTGCCTAGGCAGAACACCTACAAGCAGCTGGCTCAAGCAGTAGCTCCATCTCTCTGTGGATGGGACAGACTAGCAAGGTGGAGTGTATCCTCAGCGTGCCATAACTATGCGAGTCTTGTGTACAGGCACTGGGGGAATAATGTGGCTGTGTGGGAGGATGCAGGGTGTAGCTGGGTCTCACTGTGGGTGGCTCCACATGATCAGCGCTCCCTGATTGCCTTGGGAGGGTCATTGCTTCAGGATCCATGCTCACACTGAGGACTGCATGAATCCTTTATGGTTCTTGTGAAAGTGTGGATGATTATCACACCCACTGTAGGATAGCACCCAGGCACTGAACACCTTGGAAAAGAGGAGGTGAGGGTGTCAGTATTGCAATAGAGCTGATCAAACTCTACTTTCTGATTAAAAGCAGGAGATCGACCATGTCCAATGTGGGTGTCACCTTGGATACTTGCCCCACCCTGGACCACTGGTCAGAGTTTCCTGTCCACACCCAGAACATTCCTCTGGGTATTCACTTGAAGAGCAGACACTACACTAAGCCACAGACCCAGAGTCCAAAGATAAAAGCCATCAGAGGGAAAAAATGAACAAGTATCTCCACAAATCCCTTAAAAACACCAAAATTCAAGAAACAAAAATAAGGAAGATAACATAATCCCCACCCAAAAGGAACACGATGCTTCAATATTAGAATGTGAAGATGAAGAGACCGATGAAATGCCAGAAATGGAATTCAAAAGATTAACCATAGGATTACTCAAAAGCAGTGAGAAGAAAAACACATAAATCAATAGCCTTTTTATACACAGACAGTGCCATGGCTGAGAAAGACCTTCTGGGATCAATCCCAATTCACAGAGCTACAAAAAAAAATAAAATGCCTTGGAATGAATTTAACCAAAGATGTCAAAGATATCTACAATGAAAATGACAAAACATTAAAAAAAGAAATAGAAGACACATACAAAAAATCGAAAAATTTTCCATGTTCATGGATTGGAAGAATAAATAGCATCAAAATGTCTATAATACTGAAAGCAATTTACAGATTCAATGTGATACCAATACAAATACCGAGGACATTGTTCTCACATCCAGAAAAAACAATGGTGGAATTCATATGGAAACACAAGAAAGGCTGAATAGGCAAAGCAATCTTATAAAAACAAAACAAAACAAACAAACAAACAAACAAAAACCTCCAGAAATAAATTCAGGCATCTATAACCAACTTAGCTTTGACAAAGGAGCTAAAATCAACTCCTGGAGCAAGGACAGTCCCTTCAATGAACGTTGCTTGGAAAACTGAATCTCTGAATGCAAAAATATGAAACAGGACCCCTGCCTTACACCTTACACAAAAATTCACTCAAAATGGATCAAAGACCTAAATCTACACCCTAATACCATAAAATTATTAAAGAACATTAGGGAAACTCTGCAAGACACTGACATAGGCAAAGGCATCTGGAAAAAGATCCCAAAAGCACACCAGTCAAAGCCACAATTGACACACGGAATTACATCAAATCGAGAAGCTTCTGCACTGCAAAGGAAATATTCAGCAAAGTGAAGTGGCAGCCTGGGAGAAATTATTTGCAAACTATGCAACTGATAGAGGATTAAAATGCATAATCTATAAAGACCTCAAGAAACTCAACAGCCGGCGCCACGGCTCAATAGGCTAATCCTCTGCCTTGCGGCGCCAGCACACCAGGTTCTAGTCCCAGTAGGGGCGCCGGATCCTGTCCCGGTTGCCCCTCTTCCAGGTCAGCTCTCTGCTGTGGCCAGGGAGTGCAGTGGAGGATGGCCCAAGTGCTTGGGCCCTGCACCCCATGGGAGACCAGGAAAAGTACCTGGCTCCTGCCTTCGGATAAGCGCGGTGCGCTGGCCGCAGCACGCCTACCGCGGCGGCCATTGGAGGGTGAACCAACGGCAAAGGAAGACCTTTCTCTCTGTCTCTCACTGTCCACTCTGCCTGTCCAAAAAAATAATAAAATAAATAAAAAGAAACTCAACAACAAAACACACAACCCAGTTAAGAAACAGGCAAAGGACTTAAACAGACATTTTTCAAAATAGGACATTGAAATGACCAACAGACACATGAAAAAATGCTCAGAATCACTAGCCATCAAGGAAATGCAAATCAAAACCACAATGAGGTTTCACCTCACTCCAGTTAGAATGGCTGTCATACAGAAATCAACAAACAAATGCTGGCCAGGATGTGGGGGAAAAGGTATCCTAATCTACTGCTGGTAGGACTGTAAACTGGTACAGCCACTGTGGAAGACAGTATGCAGATACCTCAGAAAAACTGAATATAGGCCTATCATGTGACCCAGCCATCCCACTCCTGGAAATTTACCCAAAAGAAATGAATCAGCATAGCAAAGAGTGATCTGTACCACCATGTTCATTGCAGCTCAATTCACAATAGCTGAGTTCTGGTATCAACTGAAGACTGGATAATTCACTTGTGGTGTATGTACATCATGGAATACTACATAGTAGTAAAAAATGAAATTCTTTGCAACAAAATGGATTCAACTTTAAACCATTATACATAGTGAAATAAGGCAGTCTCATATGTTCTCACTGATCTGTGGTAACTAATAGAGTACTTAAAAGTTAATCTATAGAAGTGATATTGATACTTTGAGATGTGATGATTTTGAGCAGTTTTTGTCCTATTGAGGAACTTTTTTTCATACTATTTGATATCTTTACTTAGTATAGTGTTAATCTTATGAATATAAAGTTAATTGAAAAATAGAGTTCTGTAAAAAATAATGGGAATAGGAGAGGGAGGAGGAGCAAGGGTGGGAGTGCAGGCAGCAGGGAGGGTAGGGTAGGAAGAAACACTATGTTCCTAAATTTGTATTTATGAAATGAATGAAGTTTGTATACCTTAAATAAAATGTTTTAGGCTTAAAAAAAGAGCCTATGCCAATCAACAAGAGGAAAGGTTACACTTAGATCACCTAGTGGGAACCGTAGATTTTAAGAACCTGCCAATTTGCTATCATTTTCTCTACTTTGCAGATCAGTCAGAAGGATGCTCGTGGTATCTAAGTCAATCTGATCCTAACAGTCAGGTCTTTTCAACCACAATGCGGTATCTCTTTGAAAACCCCACAGTAGTCGTAGGCTATGTTATAGATGAAACTCTAATAACACAACTCCGCTTTATGATAGAAAAGCACTGATCATAGTTTTCAAATCACCACTTCTACACGACTGCCACGCCCACAGCTGTGATTCCAGCGTAGCAAAATGTTGTTGCGTTTGTGGTCTAAGCTTGGAGGGTCGGGGTGGGTGCTCTGTGGAGCGGAGCCTCGGGTAGTTCCTGTGCAGTCCGCGGTCGTGATGACCCCCGACTCACATAAAATGAGCTGGAGACGTGCTTGCTGGTGGCTGCTGAACCAGTGTGTTCCTGCAATTGTAGTGATCTTGATATGCATCATCTACCTGCTTTGTTTGCACTTTGTAGTTTCGCCACATAGTAAAGGAATAACATAGCATGATCAAAACACAAAAAATCAAATAGAGAAAATTGATGTTTCACAAGACTTGGTAAAAAATATCACGGACTTTGGTCCTCCAGTAGTTAGGGCAATGTTTGAGGCACTATTAAAGTTAAATGAGAATAGTACATTGGGTTCTTTCCTAGGTGAAGTGGAACAACAGGAATTGTTAATAGAAACTCCAGTAACCTCAGAAGAAATTAGGCTTGAAAGGCTTATTGGAAATGAGCACTCGAACCCTAATCAAAAGCAAAAACAACTATTAGATAAAATTCTCAAGCGCTCCCTGCCAGGAGGTTATGAACAATACTTACTGAACGGCAGATGGTCCAACGTCCACGTTGGACCCCTTCAGCTAATTTAGAACTATTAGATTATATGGGATCTTATGATGAATGGGGATTTCGCTGGGTGACCTGTTCAGCAAGTTTCCTTTGTCTTTGCGTCCCACAATAAAAGTTAACTAGTAACCTCACCTTCACCTTTTCATTCTTAGAAAAAAATCTTGGCAAATGGAACCACAACATTTCCACTGTGTGCCCACATTGTTCCAGTGAACTCTGCATAACCTTGCTAAGTTTCTGTAATTTGTTAATGATTCTTGCCCCCTAGAATTGTCTGTAATAGTATAAAAATTGCAAGCTTGCTCTAGAATAAATGCAGCAGCATACTCATACAACTTGAGTGTCTGTCTGTCATTTCCCCCGTCGATCCTCGCTCTCCTGGACACCTTCACCCTTGTTCTCCCTCGGTCTGGGGTCTCCGGTGGAGCCGGTCCGTGGCACACGACAGCCAACAGAATGCTTTAGAAAGGAGTCAAATATGTGCAGAATTGTTTATTGGCACTTGAGTAGCAAAATGTATCACAAAGCAAGTTCAAGTGATAAATCTTGGTCATTTTTATTGCATTCCTCTTCACTGTGTAAAGGGTCCCAAAGACTATACATGTTCTAGAAATAAGTTCATCTGGATGCCAGGTCAAGTCCCAGCTGCTCCACTTCTGATCCAGCTCTCTGCTATGGTCAGGAAAAGTAGTGGAAATGACCCAAGCACTTGGGCCCCTGCACCCACGTGGGAAACCCAAAGATGCTCCTGGCTTCAGATCGGCTCAGCTCTGGCTGTTGCGATCAGTTGAGGAGTGGATGGAAGATATTGATCTCTGCCTCTGCCTCTCTGTAACTCTGCCTTTCAAATACATAAATCAATCTTTAAAAAAAGACATCAGCCTTCAGTATACTCCTTAATTACAGACTGTGCTCTGCTCAAAAATGTGACAAATTCCAGAAAAGGGATAGTCAGGTTTCCAAAGTAAAATGCTTCATTCCCAAAATACTAGTGCTCAACGTCTCTGGCCCCTGCATCTGACAGTGCTCCAGGAAGAGACAGAATCCCTCCTAACTGGTTCAATTTAAATTTTTAATTTTTTTAAAGATTTATTACTTGAAAGGCAGAGCTACAGAAAGAGGAAAAGAGGAAGGAAGGGAGAGAGACAGAGATCTCTTCCATCTGCTGGTTTACTACCCAAATGGCTGCAATAGCTAGGGTAGGGCTGAACCAGCCCAAAGCCTGGAGATTTATTTGGGTCTCCTATGTGGATGGCATGGGCCCAAGCAGGTGGACCATCTTCCACTAGTTTTCAGGCACATTAGCAGGAGCTGGATCAGAAGCAGATCAGCTGAATCTTGAACCTCATATGGCTCTCATACGGGATACAGGCATTGCAGATGGCACCTTAACTCATGTGGCAAACCACCAATCCATAAAACTAAGGTTTTAAAGAAAGGGACCTACAAATATATGGTCAAAGTTAAGGAAACCCACAAGAGATTCTAGTTCACAGATAATGCAGTGTAAGAAAGCTAATTCAGCCCCTAGCCATAAAGAAACAAGAGGAGGAAACAATATTTTAGGAGCCCTGTGAGAGCTGAGTCATGGAACAAGGGTCCCTAATCAGAGTGGTATAAAGGTACAGGCAAAAGCAGAGGAGCAGATAAAGGAAGCAACCTTTTCTTCTCTTACCTGCTAGCATCTCCCAGAAGCTGGACTGGGAGCCAGCTGGCAGTGGAACCTAAGAAGAGCACAAGATATACTGGTGGGGCAGCTGAGACAGGGTAACCAGTTGGCTCCCCTTGGAGGTCCTGCCATCTCTGGTCATCAGAGCAACCATCCTTTTCATTTCAGGGAAACTAACCCCATTCTCTGTGGTCTTCAGGCTACAAATCCCATCCTCCCAACTTAACCTGGGAAAGCCATTTTCTCCCTTAAGGGATTTCATCTCTCTAAAGGTTAGATTGATGCCAACACAAAGTAAGTTAATCCATGGTACAAGGAATCAGAATAGAGATGTATGCTATTTTGTATTAGCATGTGTATGAGTTTGAGTGAATTTTGATCGGATTTGAACTGTGAATTAAACCTGTTAACAATGTTCATGTTAAACTGAGAATAAGGCAAAATTGATAGTGTTCACTAAGTTAAAGTTGTCCTGCAAAAGGGTTTTGCCAAAGACCTTGTTTCAGCTATGGCAATTGGCTGAATGGACACATGAGGTAGGCTGCTCAAGGTGCCAGATGGGAAGAGAGTTCTCCACAAGCTTCCTAACGTTGCTGAAGTATCAAATCCACTTGGCATCACTATCAAGCAAATGCCTTACATTGAGAGTTCCCTTGGTGGATTCTCTAGTGGCCCTTACATTTTTCTGTGGTGTTAACAATCTACCATTTCACCTGTTCTACCTTTGATCAACTGATTTTGACTAGCATTTTACAAAGTATCAAACTCCCATTCAAAGAACTTTAAAAGCTTTTTTCCTTCTCCATCCATTTTTCTCTGTAAAACATAGAGAAGTGAGATATTACAGCCTAAGTGTAATTGGCATTTGAGACTGCAGCACTGAACTCCAAATCAGGAATGAGTTCCAAAGAAAAAAAGAAAATATCCAAGGGCTGTAATCAATACAAGGCTAACTTCACAAGAATTTTATAAATTAACGACCTTGAATAGTTTCAAGAGTTTCAATTTCAAATAGATACTTAAGAACTAAAATTACAGGTGATGTTTCTACACATAAAAAGCAAGCTTTTGTGATGTTCTCTCCCTGTAATAGAGTATTATACCAAAGATTTCTCACCGTACCAGTAAAAAGCTTTTAATTGGCTCTTGCCAACATATACATGTGTATGTGCATTTAAATATTAACATCAATGATTTGCTTATATGCAATGACAGAATATCAATTTAGGGTGCTGTACCAAATGTCTACCACAGACGAGTCTTACTTTTTGTGAAGCTATTCTACAGATAAAAGAAGCAATATATAAGGTTAAGTACAAATGTGCTTGTTGAAAGATTCTTAACAATGACTCCCAAGTGAATAATTACAGAATATTGCAAGGGCAACAGAAAAATGCATAGATGAGTACATTCTAGACTAACAATGCTGGATAGATCATCTAAAATGAAACTGGGAGATGGCAAACAAAACGACTAGCAAATATTGGCACCAGACAAGTCCCCCAAATGACTCTTGTTTAAAGCATAACAAGTGAAGCAAAAAGGCAGGGTGCCACTTTTTGTGACTCTCAGCTGGTAACATGTGCATCTGGTAACAAATATTTTGCTACTCTAAATATCTGTAAATGATCAGGAAAGCACTGAGAGTGTTGATTCTGGGGTTGCAAACAAATTTTACCTCGTAAGCAAATTCTCAAAAACAGAATTGAGAAAGAGAGAAAGGGGGGGGAGGTTATGAATCAATTCCCTATATTGAAGTTTTTCATGGTTGATCTAAATTGTACTTCACTTTCAAGACCTCTGAGCTACCCAGTTAGTGTGCAGCAGGTGTTGTTTCTACGTGTTATATGAATGGATGGTTTTTTTTTTTTCCTGCAAACCATACCTCCATCCATCTACATTTACCTTTCACACAGCATGTGATTGCACACGTTGTTTGTTATGAATAAAGTTTATTTATTTTACTTAAAAGGCAGAGTTACAATGGGGGGGAGAGGGAGAGAGTTGGAGAGGGGGGAGGGAGAGGGAGAGAGCGCTTCCATGCACTGGTTCACTCCCCAAATGGCCACAGCTGAGCCAAGCCGAAGCCAAGACCTCGGACCTTCACCACGGTCTCCCACACAGGTGCAGCGGCCCAGGCACTTGGGCCATCGTCCACTGCTTTCCCAGGCGCAGCAGCAGGGAGCTGACTCTGGCATGGAACAGCAAGGATATGAAACAGTGCCCATATGGGATGCCAGCGCTGCAGGTGATGGTTTAACTCACTATACCTGCAGCAATGACCCCAAGCAGTGTTTGTTATATCACTTGGGAAAAATAAAGAGAAATCAGGTGGAAGGGAGAGCCAGATAGGTAGAAAGAGGTTCAACAGATTGTCCATATTGTTATATAGGAAATAGCTTTGGTTTCTTACGTTCAGAAGAGTTGGATTTCTGGGAGTGATGAGAGTAGCATTTTCTAGGACAGACTGTACAAGGTGGCATACTGCACCAAGGATGAGGCCAGAAAGGGAAGTTTTCCAGAGATTTTGGGAGACTCTTGGTACAGGGCAGTGTTATGGAGAGCGTAACAGTGGAGAATTCCCTGTTCTGTTTGCTCCTGCTGCACCTGAGCAGCACATCTGCCCTCTGAGGACCACTGGATTGGGAGCACCTGCAGTCAGATCTTGGCGAGAACACTGACCTCACAGCAGAGGGGAGAGCAGGGACACTTCACCTGGACAAGCAGAGTCTGAACAAGACAGGAAGAATGTGCAGGAGAAAAAATGATAAATTCTTGTTTGCAGGAAAAAGAACCCTAGACAGAACTTTTGGAGACACCCATGTAGGAGTATAATTGGGAACACACTTTGAAGTTGATGACATTCTTACAAGCAGGGCTGTGGGAGTTTGAGAGAACATAGTTTCGTTTTCATCAACAGAGTTTGGT
The DNA here is from genome assembly GCF_033115175.1 of Lepus europaeus. Classification (NCBI taxonomy): domain Eukaryota; kingdom Metazoa; phylum Chordata; class Mammalia; order Lagomorpha; family Leporidae; genus Lepus; species Lepus europaeus. The sequence continues at coordinate 57,307,042 of NC_084846.1, read as the reverse complement.
GTATCTGTGATACACAGAGGAGGCTACCCCTGGTGTGTGATGGACTTGAACTAGGACTAAGAACAAGCTTTGGACTTGTCACTTGTTAAGTATTGAGGGAGTCGCTTTGAAGAATGTTAGATAAGACAGTAAAAAGATCACTGAGGGGGAAAAAATGAAGCCAGAAAATGATGTTATTTCAAGAAATTTGGTAAAGCTAAGTAGCCATATCTATTGGCTGGCAAGAATTCACACTCGGAAGGGAGGTTTTACAAGTTAAAGTTAGGAAGTTCTACCTGTGTCTCTGGGTGACAAATAGCAAGTTGCCGACAGAGAAGGGGTTAAAAACATTAGATAAAGGAAATAATCAGTGGATGCCTTGCATTTTACATTTATGTGTTTTAAACAATAAAATTACACAAAGACAGATCTCTTCCCTTGTGCATTCACTCATTCAACAGTGTTCAGAGAGCAGCCATTGGCGCCAGCCACACTGATGCCAGAACAAGCAAGCATCAGCTCCTCAGGTCAACGGTGAGGCTGTGCAGTGCAGGGTGCAGAGTGTGGCGATGTGGGGAGCAGCAGACCCGGGAGCAAGCGGCCTCACTCTGGAGCATCAATGCGAGCACCCTATTGGAAGGCGCACGAAACCTGTACAAAGGGAGGAGCTATCCAGAAGGGAATATAAGACTGTGGGCACCAAATATGGAGCAACGTGGAGAACAGGCGATGTATATTCAAAAAGCAGGACAGCTGGTTTCTGACAGGCAGATCCCCAGGTCTGAAGGGACACAGAGGAGTTGGGAAAACAAGCAAGGGACCGTGCAAAGCCCTGTCCTGTGATAGGAAGCTGGACAGCATTCAAAGTGCACCGGGGGGCTCTCGGTGGGCTTCACACAGGAAACAGCAATCAGATTGGAGTTTCGGAAAGGCCGCGGTCTGCAGCGTCCTCACCGCAGAGACCTGTGCTCAAAGCCATCCTGTATCTGAAAGCTCTGCATGTTGGCTCAGCGTGGATGTTGCTTAAATCCTTTAAGAGTGTTGTTGAGGAGTGAAAGAACAAAGCCAAGACGACAATAGTGATTAACAAAAGAGTCAAAATTAAATTCCCAAGGTTCTCCCACACTAGGAAAGGGTCAAATGTGAAAGAATTCTCATGGATTCCAACAGGGCAGCTTTTATTCCACATCCTCACAGCAGCATTATGCCAAGTTTCGCAAATTTCCATTCTGTGACCCTGATCTCAAAGGCAGGTCCTTGAGAATGCAACAATTCAGCAAAGACACAATTCTGCAATGTATCAGCCTTAAAAACATCAGAAGAAGAAAAGCAACAATGCCTCTATTGAGCTGAAGTCTTCAGGAAATTTTCTAACCATGCAGCAACTTTAGGGATCCAAAAATGCAGTTTCTTGTTGTCCTACCTATATCATTCTCTGTGTTCTGCTGGACTGCCCTCATGTTAATTAATATGAAAACCAGTAAGAGGTCACATACTTTCACCAGCCAAAATTCCTAGCTGGAATTTGTCTCAGTTATTTGAACTTGTTAATTAGCCCTGCAATCCTCCTGTAGAAAGCTGCTTGAAAGAGTCATTTAGGGAATTATGCATGGACAGTGTGAATTTAAGACTGGTTACTGGCCGGTGCTGTGGCGTAGCAGGTAAAGCCGCCGCCTGCAATGCTGGCATTCCCATATGGGCACCGGTTCAAGCCCAGCTGCTCCACTTGCCATCCCGCTCCCTGCTATGGTCTGGGAAAGCAGTAGAAGATGGCCCAAGTCCTTGGGCCCCTGCACCTGCATGGGAGTCCAGGAAGCAGCTCCTGGCTCCTGGCTTTGGATCAGCGCAGCTCCAGCTGTTTTAGCCATTTGAGGAGTGAACCAGTGGATCAAAGACCTCTCTCTCTCTTTCTCTGCCTCTGTCAAACTCTTTCAAATAAATAAACACATACATACATACATTACATACATACATACTGGCTACTGGTATTTACGTCGCAGTTCTCTCCTTTGTACACTTTCCTGCCTCACCCTTCCCTCTCTCTGCCACATGTACAGATACAGACACATCTGAGAAACCACTTCTCCCAAAAAAGCACAAGAGTTTGAGGTCAAAGTACTTCTATTACACTGCACTCCAAATTAGCTAAAGCAAAAGGAATGGCGCTACCATTAAATATTAAACTATAAATATTTTGTACCATCAATATTTCTTCTACTTTCATACTGAAGATTGAGAGCCAAAAATATGTGATGGCATCAATAAAAATGGACACACAGAAAATCAAGGCTTTGCAATTTCCTTATGCTGTGCTCTCTGCACGTGTGGGTATGGATGGGGGGACGGATAGATCTATCGGCTTTACCTGCTGTCTGGCCATTCCACAGGATTTTCTTATGTTCTTAAATTAATCTTTAGGCCTAGTTTAGGTATTTTGTGAATATAGGTATGTTTTCTTTTGCTGAAAGACTGGAAACTTAGTTATGCTTATGCATTATCTAAAGAGAGATTAACCTAATCACACCTCAATTTCAATAACCATTGCATTTCCCAGAGTAGATATAAGCAACCTTCTAAAAGGGTCCCTTTTGTCTTCATGAAGCAGATTGTAATAAAATTTAAATAACCTCTGTGGATGCACTATTTTGCTAGATTCCAGTATATATGTATTAAGTGAAGAAAATAGCTGACAAAATTGTTAAAAACACTATTATTTTGTGATGAAATTTCATTGAACTGTGTGTGAATGTGTGTTTTTACCTAACAATGTACTTATTTTCTCTTTTTACATCCAGACAAGTCAGGTAGGAATAGTCTTAATTGCCACATGTGCTATATTATCCATGTGTCAATTATTTTCCACCCAATTTGCATAAAAATGAAACCTCCTTTATGCGACCTGTAAGGTCTCTCCTGGTCTGACCCTGGCGGCTTCATTTCATGGCACACTCTGCAGATTCTGTTTCCCTGGTCAAGAGCAGCCATTCGCTAAGAGTCTGGAGGCCAGAGGTTAAAGGTCAAAGGCTATTTTAACCTTTGAAGTCTCTACTTAAACAATGATTGGCATTATTATCTGAAGGGCACTTTAGTTACTGCCTATGCCAAGACCCTGAGTCATTGATAAATACACAATGACATAATAGCATTAATTATTTGCATCTTCCTTTTTTCTGTCTCCAACCAGACCATATACTCCACTGATGTATTTCAGTGTCCAGCTTTCTCTGTTGTACATAAATAATGCTCAATCATAATTATTTTTAAAGATTTATTTATTTCAAAGGCAGAGGTAGGAGAGAAAAGGAAAAAGGATAGAAGAAGAGAGAGAGAGAGCGCAAAAGCAAGAGAGAATGAATCTTCCATCCACTGGTTCACCCCCCAAATGGTTGCAACGGCTGGAGCCAGGCCAGGCCGAAGCCAGTAGCCAAAAGCCTCCTCCAGGTCTCCCACGTGGGTGCAGGAGCCCAAGCACTTGGGCCATCCTCCGCTGCTTTCCCAGGCCATTAGCAGGGAACTGGATCAGAAGTGGTACAGATGGGTCTCAAACTTGTGCCCCTAAGGGATGCCGGCACTACAGGCAGAGACTCAGCCTTTACACCTGGCACCGGCTCACCTTCATAATTAAGGCAGGAATCTTGGAATCTTTCCTCAGTACCCCGTCTGCCAATGAGAAAACAGAGACACAGAGGAGTACAGTGCCTGAATGCTATTCTGGTAGCTAGTGAGCAGCACGGAAAGTGAAGGGGACCACAGGTCTGCCTCAGGGCCTTTCTCCTAATCCCAAGCAGGGAGGCCTTTTGCCGACAAGGAGCGGAGAGAAGATTCCGCAGGAGCACTCTGCAGAGGGGCTCCGAACTCTCCGACTTGCCATCAGTGCTCTGTGCCAAGACTTGTCGCTGCTGTTTTAGTGCGGACTCAGATCTGTATTCAGCCCCAGGAGCAGAAGGGCTCTTGAGCAACTCTTTTTGCCCTGAGTTTGAGCTGGGCCGATTCCTGACCTCTGTTGACCTTCCTTGGGTTTGTTTGCTGCCCAGGCAAAGGCAGCTCAGTGCTCGCCAGGCTGTTGGCTTGAGTCAAACCCTGGGGACAGGACACAGATGGGCCGGGAGCACAAGCAAGCTGTTGTGCTTTGACAACTCCTGTGTTAAGCAACTGCTGGCTTATTTACCAATTTCTGAACAAAATGTATTCAGGGAACTAGATTATCTTCTTTTCTCTTTTAACTGTGTCTCTTCCTTCAATGCACCATGCATGAGAATCATCCAAATAAGGCATCCCTGTCAGTGCAACGTGACAGCGACTGTTTGACTTAGGCTCACTAACAATACTTAATTCTACAGATTCAAGACATAGGAATGATATTTGAGAAATAGTTATTCTAAAGCTTATCTTTGTCAAGTAGTTGAAAAGTAAAGATGTTATTCAGGAAGTGTTGCCACAGAACGAGGCTCAATTCCAACAACGGAAAGGACCAGTTGGATGTATAGCTGAGGAGTAGGGTAGAGGAAAGTGAACAGGAAGTCAGGAGGAGGAAACCCGAGAGGCTGGGGGAATCCTGACTAGGCCGACTTGACAGGACGCTTCCTGAAGACAGGCCAGGAGGAGATGTTCAACGTGGGCGATGAGGAGGGTCAGCGAGTCTGAGAAAACGGACTCAGCAGGTTCTTGATGGAAGAAGGTGTTCAAAGATGGTAACAGAAGCACAAAGGTTAAGGTCTAATTCAGAAGCTTGGAGGAGCGTAACTACAGTTGACCAAGTATCGTCTTTGTCACTGAACTTGTCATCACATCTCGAATACAATTCCCTGCAGCAAGAGGGAAGTTTTCCTCTTCCTAGTTTCTAATATTCTCGACTCTATAATTTGCCTCTATTAATTTATAAAAATGAAGGGCATTATATACACTTGGGAACTGACAACTATTTTAGATGTAGTTCAATATTTATAATTCAAGCATTTTTAAAAGATAAATTTTATGCATAAGCAGAAATTTAAATCAGGTTTCCCTGTGAATTCAGGGATTCCAAGTTGCCAGAATGAATATTCTTATCCTTAAAGGGATTTTATCTCTGGGAACTCAGGGCTATTCTCCACCCCTTCATCTTTGTCAGAGACACAGAATGCACCTGGCCCGCCTCCCTAGAAACAAGTCCAGGGAAAACTAAGTTGGGACATCTGTTCTTTCCCATTCAGAAGTCCCCAAACCTGTTCTGTTCGGGTTCTGCCTTCCTGGAGGCCAACGTACATCAAGCCGAGGAGCTCATCCAACTCCACAACATAGAACACCCAGCTCTTCCTCTGCCCGTGACCAACAGTGGCAACTCAGAAATCCATACAATCAAAACACACACACTAGAGTCCTTTCACCAAACACTGCTATAAGGTGGAAGTAGCAGTACTCCTTTAAAATTATTCTACATTTTAGAAAACAAATCTTACATCCAATATAAAAATGAAATTTAAAGAAGTCTTATGACAATTATTTTGTAGGAGAAGATACTCATATCTTAAATTAAAAAACCACATTTACTTTCAAAAGCAGTTGAAAATCTTCTTTATAATGATACTGTAGAGCATACTAGTAGTTAACTTAAAAGTAATGAACTAAATGTAATATCTTATCAATTAAAGCTTATCATAAAATGAGGTCCATTAAGAATTCAGACCTAGTTCTCTATCAATATAGAAGTGTTCTGAATTCAGATATACCACTGACACGAGTGTAACGACCTCTTGTCTTGAAGTCTGAATCCACATCCACTCTAGTGCCTCACAAGCAGAAGTGGGTTTTTAGCATACCACATTGGTAAGTAGTCAATGTCCTAAACTTCTCATTTTTACCCTTAACAAAAAACTGATGGAAAGCAAAATGAGTTCCAGTGTAAAGTAGACACAGTTCAATGAACTTATTCTAATGGAAACATTCTCAGTATTCTAAAAATAAAGGATTAATCCTACCAAATTTGTAGACTATACTTAGTTAACTGTCTTAAACATAGCAAGATAAATTTTGACAAAGTGGTAATTTAAAATTTTATGGTTTTCCTTCTGTAAGGAAGAGAAGGGCTTAAACTAAAAGAGAAAACACTATATTTGACATTTTACAAAACATAACCTTAGAGTTACTTTACCTAGAAAGATCACTATAGGTGATTTTCCAAAAGTATGTCACAAAGTTTCTATTCCACGCTATTCAGAGGCAAATATGCTTGGTGATTCTCAGAGTTTGAAAATTTAAAATTAGACTTCAGAAATGCCAATGTCATTCCAAGGAAATTTTCCTGGGTAGCTGATCAAGTCCATGCTGACCCCTACCAATCTTATGGCCCTATCACAAATAAGTTTCTTTAACATATTCTCTCCCAGGTATGGAATTTGAAAAGGAAATAAGCCTTTAGAGAAATTAAAAAGATGCAGAGGCCAGTCCAGACCAACACTGAAGAGGGAGGTTCTAGCAAACCCACCACAGCCCCTCCTTACTATAACATAGTGAACAATGTGGATCTTCGAGCATCCCATTGTCCAAGAGCCACTAACCGCCGAGCTTCCGCCCGTGCACTCGGCCTCAGGGTATACCCCTACCTAGGAAACAAATGTAGTTACTACAGACACTGAGATAATGTTAATGGACGGTGTTCCATAACACACATTAGATGAGAAGCAGCTTCACATCCTCACATATATTCATTCACAGGATCCTTAAAACAACTCCCTAAAACAAGGTTAATGATAAAATCATTTTATAGATGAGTAGATTAAAACATTCAGAAATTAAGCAACTTACTCAAATGCACATATCATTCAGGTTGCCGAGGGAGATTTTTACTTGGGCGCTCCAGCTTCAGTACCTATGCTCTTAACCAATTTATGAGTACAGAGTGCATCTCCTAGTCTTGCCTTTCTAACATGTGTTCCACACCCCAGCACTCATACTCATCTTCTGTATCCGGCTTCCCTTTTTACCTTACCTTCTTAACACCTGAAATTCCCTCTGTGTCAACCTGTTAGGACGACTGTGACCTCACCTCCACGTTTGTCCAGGATACTCTGGAGTTTATGGCTGTGGCCATGGTATCATCAATAGCAACCCCTTCCTCACCACCATTAAACCAAATTCATTCCAGTGTGATGGTCACTATAAGGCTCCCCTGTCATGACTGCCTTGAAAACGACTAGGGTGCTTTGTCCAGCACCTGACATTAGGCTGCATGCCCTGCAATGCAGGCCACCAACCAGCACCCAGCGCCACTGGTGTCCTGAGACTGGGCACGCACTGATAGTCAACTTTTCTCACAGAGCTGCATCAATCATGAATCAGGAGAGTAAAGCACAGGGTATGACACGTTATTCAATCTAGTCCCTGCCTTAAAAACCAATATTGGAGCAAGTGAATTGAGTTGGTTAAGGAAAAAAAAGTGCATAGTGAGAAATAGGGAAAAGCTAGAAGAGAATGGTATCAGGGGAGGTAGGACTACAAAATATTTGTAGAAAATATTTCTTTTCAGGAAACTGTTCATGGATTTCAAGAACATTTTACATTAAACTTACCTTCTAATTTCATTTCCAAAAAACTCTTTGAATTAACATCATATTATTACACCCAAAGCTTTAGACTCCCATGAAAACATACTATGACTAATAAGAGTTCAGCAAGTTTGAAAGTTACAAAGTCACTGCACAAAACAATGAGACCTATTTTGATAGGCTAGCAAAGAATGATCTAAAAATGAAATAAACCAGTCTATTTAAAATATCATCAAAAAGAATACTTAGGAATAAACTAAGAAAAGAAGTGCAAAATTGCACACTAAAAACTACAAAATATCACTGAAACTACTCAAAGAAATCTGAAAAAGCATTTACCTAATACATCAGAAGATTTGATTTATATTAATACTCCAACCTGATCTACTTATTCTATGTAATCCCTATAAAAATCTTCAAAATACTTGTTTTGAAGCAAATCGAAGCTGATTCCAAAGCTCAATCTGAAATCAGAAGAATTACAGAACAGGCAAAACAAATTTGAAAAAAATAACCAACTTGGAAAACTAACACTTTCCAATTTCATAATTTACTACAAAGGCATAATAATCAAAATATTATGATGCTGACATAAAGACAGATAAATGGAATGGAATTGAGAGTATGAAGATACATTTTTATATTCATGGTTATTTGATTTTTGACAAGGTTGATAAGTTAACACATGACACTGTAAGAAGTGCAAGATGTAAAACTGAAATCCATAAGCAAGATTGGTAACTATTTGACATGGAATCTATCATTGGTTTCTTCAATGTGTTCCTAAAATAATAAGCAACAAAAACAAAAAAAATTTCAAGTCATCAAAACTAAAATATTTTATAATAAATGATATCACCAAGAAAGAGAAAGGATAACAAACTTAATGGAATAAAATATTTGCAAAACATATTCTGATGAAATTATCCAGCATATACAAATAACTTACATTCAACAAAAAAGTTAACTGAACTAAATGGGCAAAAGGTTTGAGTAGGGATTTTTGAAAGCAAATATCCAAGTAATCAATAGGCACCCGAAAAGATGCTCAACACATCCTCAGTCTTTAGGGAAATGCAAATAGAAATAACAGTGAGATATTAACCCCTTTTCAGAAATATAGTTTGAAAATACTTTCCCCTTTCCATATGTTGTCTATTTGAATTTTTAAAATTTTGTGAACGTGAACAAATTTCATGTATTTCATGTATACAGATTTAGGAGCAGAGTGATACTTCCCACCCAACTTGGGTCTCTGTCACACATGTCGTCACACTGAGTTCCAGGCTCCTGACTTCAGCTTGGCTGAGTCCCAGCCTAAGTGGGAACTTAGGAAGTCAACAAGTGTATTGGTGATCTGTCTCTATCTCTCTGTGTGCATGGCGGGGGGAGGGGGGGGTGTCTGTGTATCTTTCTCCGCCTTTCAAATATCAGTAGTAGAAAAAATGTGATGTGTGCACAATGACATATTATTCAGCTTAAAAAAAGGAACTCTTCCCATATGTGACAATGTGGAGAACATTACACTAAGTGAAATAAGCCAGTCATAAAGGAAAAATGCTACAAAAATTCATTTACAAGAGATATTTGTAATAGACACACTCATAGACCTGCAGAACAAAACAATGGTTGCCATGGACTAAGAAAGTAGAACTTTGGGAAACATTTTTCTAACAGGTAGAAAGTTCCACATATACAGGGTAAGTTTTAGTGATCTGTGTACAGCATAGTGACCACAGTTAATACTAAAATATAGTACCCTTAAATATGTAAGAGTGCATTTCTCTTGTTGTGTTAACACACACACACACACTCACACACGCACACAATGGAGGACATGAGGGCACTTAGTGATTATCATCTTAATTGTGATGATTTCAAGGATGCCCAAAGTCACCAAATTGTGTAACATTGAATATATACAGTTTTGTGTATGTCAATTATATATCAACAAAGCTATTAAAATTCACAAGGAGATGCCAACAATTACAAGTGTTGGAGAGGATGCAGAAGATTTGAAACCCTCACAGACTGCCAGTGGGAAGACAAAGTGGTACAGCAACTTTGGAAAATTGTTTGGCCACCCTCAAGAAGCTAAACGTATAGGTACCATATGATCCAGCATTGCAACGCCTGGAAAAAAAAAAAAACAAAAGAACTGAATAATGAAAATATGACTAACAAAAATCTTTGGAATAATAATGCTATGAAAATTACCTAATAGTCCAAAATTAGAAGCTCAAATGTCCATCCATTAACAAAAGAATGAACAATATGTGGTAAATTGATAGTGGAATATCACCTGTCTATGAAACAGGAAGTACTGTTAAATGCTAAAATATATGAACCTTGAAAAATTAGGTAAAGTTAAAAAGTCATAGATAAAGAGCCCACTGTATTATTAATGTAAATTAGTTCTAGAATTATCAAATCCATGGAGACAGAAATTATTGTAGTTTCTAAGGGATAGGTTGCCAGGGTTGTGGGAGGGAGAAACGCATTGGGAAAGACTGCAAGTAAGCATGGGGATTCTATTTGGCATTAGGAGAACGTTCTGCAATACCTAACAATGATGGTTGTAGAACTATATGAATGCACTAAAAGCAACTGAACTGTACACATCAAAAAACATACAGTAAAATAAATGTGGGTGCCATATTATTTGGTAAAAGTGTAGTTGTAAATGTTATCTTTGCTGAATTACCCTCCTTATCTAACTACACATCCTTATTTCCCTGTCTTAGGATTTTAATATATCCACCCTGGGCTGCTTTGTGTTTATATTTTCCTGATGTGTACAGTGAAGTTAAAATGTCTATCATCCAAAATAAAAAAAAAATAATAAATGCTGGCAAGGATGTGGAGGAAAAGGTACCCTGAGCCACTGTTGGTAGGAAGGGCAACTAGTATGAAGATTCTTCAGAAATCTAAAAATAGATCAACCATGATCTCCAGCCATCCCACTCCTGGGAATTTACACAAAGAAAATGAAATCAGCATATAAAAGAGTTATTTGTACCACCATATTTACAGCAGCTCAATTCACAATAGGTAAGCTATGAGTCAGCCCAGATGTCTGTCAACTGGGGGTTGGAAAATGAGGTATAGACACACTATGGAATACTGCTCAGCCACAGAAAAGAATGAAATTAGAGCAACTGTTGACACAACGCGTGAGTTTCTCAGGCACTTTTGGGGGCCCTCAAGCACTCTGGAAGAGCTCATTTTTCCTGGAAGATTGGTGATGAGAGCAGTCTATGAAGAGCAATGGATCCCTGCAGCATCCGTGGTCTCAGTCTTGAGAAGGGACTTCTGCTATTGAACTTGAAGTAGCCTTCCTTGCCCCAAGCGTTTGGCTGCAGTGGACAAATCTTCCGACTATGACCTTTAAAAACATCATTTTTGCTTTTTCTATTCAGAATTCTACTCATTCAAGAGAACATTCTTTCATTGCTTTAGGAGAATCATTTTCCATGAAACCTAAAATCTTACCAATTCATTGATTTCAGCCAGAATCTGAATAGTAGGGAGGAATAAATGGAATTCTAGATGCCCAAAAATAGTTACTTTTATTTTTGGCTATGAAAACATTTTACTTCTCTCTTTAACAGAACTACCTGACTTAATATATTTATAGTGAATAAGTCTCCACAATCAAATATTCACTCATTCCTAATTAGTTTTCAGATACACACACACACACACACGTACACAACTGTGGTTTGTCTCTGGATTCATGCAAGAGTTTAATCCCCAAAGTCACACTTTAATGATATGAAGGGGTGGGAACTTCATGGTATTCAGAAGTGGGACCTCTGGGGAGTGATTAGGATTAGATAAGGCCATTAGAGTGGAACTTCTATGATTGAATCCTAGTGGCTCTAGAAGAGAGGGTGTAGAGATGCTGCCTAAGTGCCTCTCAGGGGGACATCCCCTGAAATTAGAAGCATGGCTGCAGTTTCTTCTCACACCATAACAGGCTGGGGACAGGCACACCCACCCCAAAGGAATGTGACAGGGGGAGCATCAGGGGGCTAATAGACATGAATTGGTAACTGGAATATTTTCGGGAATTTGTAAATTTGCATGAACATCTAAATGGACCTGTCTCTGAAGATTTACAACACAGCTTTAATCTCTATCTTAGACCAAATTCCTTTTCCCAAAATTTTAAGTTGATGTATAACCTTGCCTATGTGCCTGCTGCCTTATAGACTTGCTGGTACCCTCTAAATAAAAGTGGGAGCACATAGCTATCCAGTGGTTTGCTCTTAGAATGGACGCTCCTGTGTCCTGTCACCTCATTTGAAAAACCCTAAGAGAGGGTGAGCAGACACACATGGGGCAGATAGACATAGATGTTCCCTGTATCTGGCCATATAAATCTCTGTGTCACATCAGGATTCTGCCAGTAAGAAGCCCATCACCTGATAAGGCCCCTAGATCTTGCACCTTCAGAACTGTGAACCAGAATAGACCTCTTTTCTTGATAAGATAGCCTGCTTCAGGTTTCTCACTGTAGTAACCAAAGTGCATGCACACACTTGGTTTTAACTTAGAGAATTTTTACATAAAAAGCACAAAAGTAAAAAAACATCTGTCTTCCACTGAGGCTACTTAGTTGTTCACACTGGGAGTGTAAAGTATAGTTAGATAATTTCTTGAAAGTGAAATAATTTTTCAGCTTCATTCTAGGGTTTGGAAATCTACATATGCCATCATCGTTGAGTAGCCACAGAGTACCTGTTCCATGATCTCCCTCAGCTACCAAAATCCCCAGACGCCCAAGTCACATGCAGAAAGTGGCATTTAGCACTTGCATATAACCCATTTCCATTGTCCTGTGCATGTAAGTCATGAATATGAAGGGATGACTGTGCGATGTATCTGTGGAGGAAGCTTCATAAGCAAGAGACTGATAGAAAAATCAGTGTGTGCGAGAGAGAGAGAGTGTGTGTGTGTGAAAGAGAGTATGTGTGTGAGAGTGTGTGAGAGAGAGAGAGTGTGTGTGTGTGTGTGTGTGTGTGTGAGAGAGAGAGAGAGAGATGCTTCTCCTCACTACCACCACATACCTTAAGTGTATCTCTTTCCTGACTGAAAGGTCCATTAAGAAGCTATTAACATTTCCCTGGGTAGCCCAATGGGCTGTGGTGCTGTAAAGAGCCCAGTCCCTAAATTTTGTAAATCATACTGCTTTTGGCTAGGAAACTAAATACATTGAGATTTCCTGTCTTATCTTTAGGAGCCTTTACTTCAAAAATATTTATTAAACTTTAAAAATGTTTCCTTGTGCTAGTTTTATAAATCTATCAATATCATCCTTTGCTAGTTTTATAAATCTATCAATATGCTCCCTTGTCTAAATTGGCTAACTATGATAGAGGAAGATGCTCCTGAATTAAGGCTGAACTTTCGCCTGGATTAGACTTTGAGATTGAGCATGAAATTCTCACACTAATGTACAAACAACCCCTAGAGAGCACAGCCAGTGACTGGTGGAAATACCAGGTCCTGGCCCTGCTATAACACTAGAATACATGAACTCCTTCCCGCTGCCACACATACACTCATTTAAATCCCAGAAAAATTATCTAGTTAAGTAGACTGAAGACATTTCATTCGAAGAATTATTTCACTCAGATTTCTAGCATCCAAGCTTATCCTGTTTCTACACTGAAAAACATCTCCTAAGACTGAATAAAATACATGTTTCCATTCCATTTAAATGGGAGGCATATCATTTCCAGTTAATTCAGCAAAAATTAAACTGCTGAGACGTTACCACATGACACTCTGGTAAGATGGTAATACAGCCTCTCTATTTCTCAAGAAAATGAAGAAACTGCAATATCATTGAGTGATGTCCTTCCATGCCGGGGTTGGCATCCATGAATCCAGAAAATTGAACACACCTGAGAAACAAAAGCTAATCATTCATAGAGAAGCTACAGTATTATGTAAGTGATCAGGATTTGTATTAGACAATGAGAACCTATAGTCTAAACTCCAAAGAAAACAGAATTTATTCAGGTCAAGGGACCTTAACATACATGTCATTGCATATATTAGGAATTTAAGTGAGCAACTCAAGATCAGTAAACTACTTTGTGACTAAATCAGATTAAATAAAGTAGACTGAAGTCAACAAAGCTCATCTATAAGATACAGGGTTTCAGTGCTTTACCCGAGATTATTTTGACTACTTCGTAGAGACTCTGTCCATTTAAAAGGAAGACTCACGTTTTTTCAAATGCACTCAGTATAGTATTACATTTCCTATCCAATAGAAACCTTCTATTTTCCTTTTAGTCTTCAATCGATGTGGAACAGTGCTTGGTACACAGTTGACACAATATAAATTCACTGAATAAAGAAATGTAACATTTTACGACATCAACCCTTCCTGATTCTAAGCTATTTTCAATAGCTTGAATAGAATTTAGGGAAAGCAATTTAACATAATTATTTGTGTTAGTTTCATGTGCGATTTTCACAACAAAATGAGCCTCTATTTTCAGCCTTTTCTAACACTGCAGTTTGACATGACTGTGGTGTTGAAAGACTACAAGATTTAAACGTGCCACAGGAGACCCACAGTGGGGAAAGAGACCCAGTTTTCAAGCCTTCTCAATGACAAACTGATTATAAAGTTTGCACCCACAAAGTACAAAACCACCCAAAGTTACATTTTCTCTGCACTTCCAAGAATCCATGCTGTGGACAGCAGAGTTAAGACTTAGTTTGTCTTTAATGTTTCTTGTTTCAGGTTATATGGTACATTAAGTAAATACACTTCTTTAATAAGACATTCTTTACTGAAATTGTAATGGTTTTGCTAAACTATACAATGAATGTGTGAGAATATTGGACCATGAAAATGTTACTTAGTAGGTCAGACACCTCTCCTTAACATGACAGCTTCCAAATCTCAACATACCTTGCCTTCCACAGAAATAACATTTCTTGAGACTTAAATATCTTTGCTGAGACCTGTCAAATTACCAAAACCGCATGACAAGAACAAGCGTGTTTCACATGCCTACCTGATCATGGCATGTCTGTCACTGAAAAACCAACAGGGACATAAATCCCACAGACATTTCCATCATCCATCATTAAACTTAGCAGACAGCTTTCACAGAACAAACCTGGCTCTCACTACCCTGGTAGCCAACTCCGCGGAGGATTCTCGGAAAAGCCAACTATCTTTCCACGTACATGCGGGTGCCAGCTTCCCAAACACATCCAACAGACGCTGCCAATACTGCAGGGATAGTTACTGTCTGTTTTCAAACATCAGATTTTTGCCTCTCAGTGAGCAGAATAATATTAAGAAATATTAAGGACATAAAGCAGGACAAATGCCAGGAAAAAAATTATTCATTTCCAATCTTAAGAAATGAAATATTTAGGATTTTAACATTTTTATGTAATTGGTTCTAATTTAAAATTTCAGGACTAGTTAAGATCAACTATGCCTCATTACCTTGGCTATAGGAACAGCATTCCATGTTCCTTTTTCTTTTAAAAACATACTTACATAATCTAATAGTTTGCACTATTAATTAATGGTAATAGTAATATTAATAGTAATATAGTTACTTATTTTTTAAGCTTCTAAATTTCCTTAATTTACCTAGAAATGATGTTACACAATTGAGGAGATAAGGAAATGTATGTCTGTAATAATTCTGTTTGAAAATGCAATGCCATTGTGAAGTTTTAAGAAAACTTATTTTCTCCAACAGGAAAGTCATATTATAAATTAAAATATCCTGCAGTCCGATTTAGACTATTTGAGAAACTACCCAGTAGATATTGAGACATAATGAAGAATGTTAGACATACCAACTGTAGACTGATTTTATCACCATAACTAATTAAACACATTCTCTAATGTCCCAGGGTAACATTCAGAAACATTACTCTGTACTGACCTGTTATCTCACACCGTTTTCCAAAATGTGTTAAATATTGCAATGAGGAACTATTTTAATGGAATTTCATCTGGCAACTACCTTATTTCCTTTCAAGAACATAACTTAAAATTCCCTGTAAGATACTACTGTAAGAACCAATAACAGTTCAAGGGTTTCCAAGATTATAAATTTCTAAATGACCAATTGCTGGTAAAAAGTTATGGTTTTGCCATAGAAAATTCCACAAATAGAAGGATGTGGAAGTTAGCTAGACAATTTTTTGTTTTGTTTTGTTTTGACTTGCTGTTTTACTTTGAAGCATTTCAAGTTTATACATTCAAAGAATAAGATAACAGATTCCTATATACTCTTTCAGAAAGTTTATTTTTGTTTTAAAGAGTAACAGAAAGAGAAATGCACAGGCACACACATGGGAGGTGAGGAGAGAAGAGGGAGGGAGGGAAGGGCAGGGGGAGAGAGTTGGGGGAGAAGTAGGGGAGGGGAGGGATGGGGAGGTGGGAAGGGGAGGGATGGGCAAGGAGGGGAGGGAGAGAGGGCTGGGAGACCCAGAGGGGAAGAAGGACAGAGAGAGAAGAGAAGAGGAGGAAAGGGGAAGGGGGGAGGGGAGAGAGGGGAGAGAAGGATAGATTGGGAGATGGGCTGGGAGAGGGAGAGGGAGGAGGAGGGGCAGAGGGAGGGAGAGGGAGAAGAGATGCAAGGGGAGAGGGAGGGGAATGGTGAAGAGGACAAGAAGGAGAGGGGGAGAGAGGGGGGAAGATGGAGAGGGGGAGGGAGAGGGAGGGAGAGGAACAGAGTCAAGAAGGGAGATGGGGGACTGGGGGATTCAGAGGGAAGAGGGAGGGAGAGAGTTGTCAGCAGCTTCACTCCCCAAAATGGCTGCAAAGGCCAAGTCCGGGCCAAGAGGCAGCTGGGACTGGAAGCAGCAATCAGATGTGGAATGCCAGCTTCACAGCAGCTCAGCCCACTGCAGCTCAGCACCAGCCCTCTTCATACTCTCGGCCACTGGGGGCATCTCATCACCCCCCACATTCCCTCTCATGGGCATTCTCTTTCCCGTGTGAAACACACACACACGTAACCGAACTATACACAACTGTACCTTCACAGAGGGACAGAGAAAACTTCATTCTAAAGCAGTCTATAAGGAACTGTGATTTTTCATGGATGACATTCAAATGGTTAACAGACACATGAAAAAATGCTCAGGATCACTAGCCATCAGAGCAATGCAAATAAAAACCATAATGAGGTTTCACCTCAACCCAGTTAGAATCACTATCATCCAAGAATCAAAAAAACAATAAATTCTAGAAGGATATGAAGGGAAAGGTACCCTAATCCACTGTTGATGGGAATATAAACTAGTACAATCATTATGGAAGATAATATAGAAATTTCTCAGAAATCTGAAATAGATGTACCATGTGACCCAGCCATCTTATCCCTGGGAATGTATCCAAAGGAAATGATACCAGCATATGAAAGAGTTATCTATATCTCCATGCTCATTGTAGCTCAATTCACAATAGCTAAGATATGGAATCAACTCAGGTGTCCATCAACTGATGACTGCATAAAGAAATCCAGTATATATACACTACAGAATACCACTAATCCATGAGAAAGAATGAAATCCTGTCTTTTGCAACAAAATGGATGCAACTGGAAAACATTATGTTTAGTGAAATCAGTCCCAAGAAGACAAGTATGTTTTCCCTGGTTTGTGTTAACAATAGAGTACAAAAAATGTAATGTGTATGAATGAAATTTATATTTTGCAATTATTTTCAGCCCTTGTCCCATACTCTTGAAGAACAGTGGTTTCCCTACTTATTACTTGCTGGATTCTTTATTTAGTGGAAGGTTTAACTTGAGACTATAAAATAAACTGTAAGTATGTCCCTGAAAAAAATTAAAAGAAAAAATAAGAAATGAAGGAGGAGAGAGGGTAGAGTGGGAAGTATCACTATGTTCTTAAATCTGAATATATGAAATTCATCAAATTTGCTCTCTATATAAATAAGTTTTAAAAGAATATTTTATGTATTTCTCAAATGTATCTTTTTTAATATGTGAAATAATCACAATTCGTAATATAAACTAAATATAGTCACAGAAATCTTAATTCTTTACATAACCCGTCCATATTCTGACCCATTGTTATCCCATCTCCACATGTAGACATGTTCTTTAGTGTCTAATTGAAACTTTCTCAGTTCATGATTTGAAAATAAGCAAATATTATATATAAATTCCCCTTATTTTCATAAAAGGTAGCATGCTATAATCACCCTTTTGCATCTTTCTCTTTGACACCACTGTATCCTGAGGATTATTCCATAAATGACATCTTCATTCCTTGTTACTGCAAACCTGGTTTCAATTTCATGAATATAAATTTTAATGGACATGTGTTCAGGTTGTCATCGATATTTTAAATTAACAAATAATACCATTGCTTATGTTGTTTCCAGTTTGTTCAGATGACCTCTAAGAGTAAATATATGTAAGGGAATCTGTTTGTTAAAGGACATGCACAGATAGAATTCTTGGGCATACTCGTATGCGACACCACAACTTCACACTGTCTTTCCATTCCCATTGCCATTATATGAAAGTGCCTCATCCTAAGCCTTACCAGCTAACTGTCCTGTCAAGGTTTTAAATCACTGGCAATCTGTTGAAAAATGGTACTTGATTTTAGTTTTAGTGTGACTTTCTTCCTTGGAGCAAATTTGAATGGAGCTTTTGTCTGCATGGAACACTATTTTTTTGTTAACTTGCTGATGCATTTCATTTTTTGTTAGTTTTTGAAAATTTTCACTTAGATTTTGAAGCAGTCTTTATGAAGGGTAATTGCAAATATACCTAACCATGGTTTTGTTCTGCCTTTTAAATTTTGATCTTTCTTTCCATGCACTTCCCATTTTTAATAATTTTGTATTGTAATACTTTTAGATTAATGTAAATTCATGAATATAGGAAGTTACCATAAATCTTAGATCCAGTTTTTATTATCATCTCACATTAATAATGTACTTCAGGATAATTACTGAAGCAATATTGATATATTAGGATTTGCTAAGTGCGTTTGTTATTTGGATTTCATTGGTCTTAGTTTTCATCTAAAGTCCTTTATCTACTCCAAAGTCCCATCAGTATACATGTTTAGCCATTATGGTTTCCTAAGTTCCTATTAGATTTTCTCTTGTTTTGATGACCTAGAGAGTTTTGCAGGTATCCGATTTTCCTTTGGTTGGGATCTGACTCACTTCTTATGCTGTAAAGTACTATGCATTTTGACAACTGTGTAATGTCATATATCAAACATCATAATACCATAGAATATAGTTCCAACACACTAAAAAAGTTTCCGTGCTTTGTCTATTCAACTTCCATTTTTTCCCCTAGCCAATAGTACCACTGACCTTTGTAGTGTATTTGTGATTGTGCCTGGTACGGAATGTCATAGAAATTGAATTATATAGGGCAGAAATTTGACACAGTGGCTATGTGTGACACTCACATTCCATATCCAAGTGTCTGTGTTCCAGTTCTGGCTCTGCTTCTGATACCAGCTCCTGATAATGCTTAGAGGTAGCAGCAGTGGCTGGCATTGCGAAACAGCAGGTTCGGCATCCCAGAAGCATCAGCTCAAGTCCTGATTGCTCCATTTCCAATCCAGCTTCCCTGGAAGCATTTTGGGAAAGACAGAAGATGGCCCAAGTCACTGGGCCACTGCAACCCATGTGGAAGAAGTGAATGGAATTCCACAATCCTGACTTCAGTCTGGCCCAGCCTTGGTTGTTGCAGTCATTTGGGGACCAAAGCAACAAAAGGGAGATTGACGTCTCTCTTTCTCTCTCCCCCTTCCCTTCTCAATCCCTCACTCTCAAAAAAAAAGTAAAAATCAAAGTACAATATGTATATAAGGTTTCTCAATTCCTCAATGCTTTTTCAGTTTGTTAACTATTCGTTTTTATTGCTGAATAATATTCTATAGTATGGTTGTACCACAGTGTGTTTACCCATTCACCTGCTGAAGCACGTATTGGTCATTTCCAGTTTGGAGTTACTACACACGTGTCCATAAAGTTTTTGTGTAGAGTATGAACATGAGTGTTCAATTGAATAAATACCTAGGAGTATACATGTGTTAGATTGTATTGTAATACTACATTCAGCTCTTCAGCAAACTGCTAAGTCATCTTCCAGTGTGGCTTTATTTTTTGCATTCTCATCAGCAATTAATGAAAGATCTGGTTGCTCTACATCCTTACCAGCCATTGGTCATGTTCACTGTTTTGCTTTTAGCCATTCTAATAATTATGCATTGACATCTCCAGGTTATCTTATCTTGTACTTTCCTCATGGCAAATGATGTTGAACACTTTTTCATATTGGTTGCTATTTCACTAGTCAGATGTCTGTTCAGGTAGTCTGCCCATTTCTAATTGGCTTACTATTTCACTAGTCAGATGTCTGTTCAGGTAGTCTGCCCATTTCTAATTGGCTTACTATTTCACTAGTCAGATGTCTGTTCAGGTAATCTGCCCATTTCTAATTGGCTTACTCTTTTTAAGACTGAGTATTAAGAAACTTTTGTATTTATTAGGTACATGTTCTTTAACAGATAATTGATTTCAAAATATTTCCTTCAAGTCTGTGGCTTGTTCTTTCATTTTCTTAACAGATTTTTTGCAGAGCATTTTTAGTTTTAATAAATCAATATTTATACATTGCATTTTTGAAGTTTTATCTAAAAACTCATCACCAAACAAGATAATTCATATTTTCTATTTTTTTCCCTAAAAAGTGTATAGCTTTGAATTGTCCATTTAGAACTATGATTGTTTTTAAGTCATTTTTGTAAAGGTATAAAGTCAGTGTCCAAGTATATTTTTTGCATATAAATGCACAATACTTTTAGAACAATCAATGAAAAGACAGCCCTTTCACTATTTAATTGTCTTCATGTCTTTGAACTGTATTTATATGGGTCTAATTCTGGGATCTCTGTTCTCTTTCATTGATTTATGTATGTAGTGTTTTTCAAGTAAGATAGCATTGTCTTCGTTATTGTATCTTTACTGAAATATGATAGTGAATCCTCTAACATTATCATTCTTCAGTATTTCTGGGTCTTTCAGTTTTCCATGTGAGCTTCAGAATCAATTATCAGCTTACTGATATTTTGATAGAATACATGAGACTCTCAGGCAAGACATAACGGATTTCATTCCTCAGGCACAGAAAGAAGCATGGACATCAGCATATTTGGGTTACTTCTTTTTGTTTCCAAATTTTCTACAGGGATGATGCAGATGGTTCTAGATAATGACTGAATACACAATAGCTTGTGTTATTGAGCTTAGGGAAAGTATATCTTTTATAACGCATGATAAACACATCTGCCTTTTGCTTAAGAAGCAGATACTACCTCTCACTTCCAAGGTGATTCAGTGTGCAAATATCTTAGAGAATGTAGAAGAAAAGATAATCCCTCTGCTTGTAAGTCATGCAGAGGCACAGAGGGGATTGTCTTCTATTTGATTTGTATATGCCAATCTCCTTTGATTAGTGCAAAGAATCTTCTTAGATTTTATGGTGTCAGGTTTCTTATCCAGTTATGGATATAGGGTTATGATTATGTAATGCAGCTTAAAACGCTTTTAGGAAAAGAAACAATTAAGAAATTTCTGCTCTAACCTTAACAGTTAAGAATCTTTTCCCTGTTTCCCACCTCTCTCAATACCTATGGACTCGGGGTCATGTATACTGTGACCAACACCAGACCATCATGATAGTTGGTGGAGAGGTCACCTAGAACCCTCATATTGGCTTCCTCCTCTGTGCTCTTGTAAACACTCAATCAATGCCCAGAACATACCTCAGAGCACTGAATTCTGAAATACTGGGTCTAGGACCCAGAAGCCAGAATGTTTTAAAATGCTGTGGGTGACTCCACTGTACAACCAAAGGTGAGACAAAGCTTTGGCTTCAATCCAAAAATAAAACCTAACTACCCTAGAAGATAAATGACATGTTACTTATTTAAGGAGATGCTTTTAAGCACTTATTTTCCATCTCTGTAAAGTACAGACATTGAATACCTGCCTCCAAATGAGTAACAAAAAACTTAACAGAATAATTATCTTATTTAAGACATGTTCAGATATTACAAGAAAATTCTTCAGTCGTTTAGCTAATAAGAGTTAATGGTATTTAAATGTTCAGACCAAAAATTTTATGTGGGTGGGAAAAAAAGATATTTTAAACCTTAAAATGCACATAATTTGCCCTGAAGTCACCGCTATTGCAAAGCACTAAAAAAAATTATTTCAGACAGCTAGTCTATCAGATCAATGGGATGGCTAAACATTCCCTACCCTATAATTTTGGAAAAAGTAGTTACTTCAAGACTGAAAATCCACAGTGCTTAGCTTTTAGCTTTAGATAAAGAGTTAGAGTGTTCCCTTCATACACAAAATTTTATGTGCTTAAAACCTATCTTAGAGGATGCTGGCCAACTCACTTTGGCAGGGATGCACACAGCTAAAATTGCTTCCCTCCTCGCTAGTACCATATAATCAGCATTGTCCTGATCGGCATACTCGTGGAAGAAGCCCTCAGACACACACTGAATTACTTGTGAATAAAATATTTAGTCTCCATGAAGCCCTCAAAGACTTGGCTTGCTGACTCTCCATAGCTCAAGCCCCAAACCTCACATATGCCTTGCCTTTAATGATTAGTGAAGCAACCAGCTACTCCTAGAAGACTGTCAACTACCACTGAGTGTATAAAAGTCTACTAGGAAGCATAAGTGAAAATGCTGCAAAGCTCTCTGAAGAACCATACCCAGACAATCAAGTTCCATTGTAAGGATATCAACGCAAAGACATAGAAAGCTTATATAATATAATGCATGAGCCCCACATCAGGATCGGTGGATGTAAAAGTTGTATGAAAGTTACCACATTTATACCACAATAGTAATACAAAGTATTCTGAATTGTATCCATGCCATATTTTCTCGAAGAATTTAAACAAATTCACAGACAAACTATAAAAACAAAAATGGCATAGTGTTACTCATTTTATTTTTTTAGAGAAAAGAAATCAGGAAAAAACTGGTGGCCCAAATGGAACACTACCAGTAGTCAAAAATTATACACATAGATATCAAGTGATTTGGCTAAGGTAACACCTCTAAGACATGCAGAAGTCAGGAACCAAACTGTCCTTCCCTCTCTGCCCTCTGAATATGAACTGGTGAAAAATGTACTTTAACTCCAGGTCTGATAACAGAGGGATCACATTTTAAAAACTCATCTAACTGCCAGGAAAAAACTAGGTTAGACCTATCTCGTCACCTAGGAAAAAAAAAAAAAAAAGAGTTCCACCTTCAGTCACATGGCTAGTTCACCCTTCTCTGGTACAATAGCCCAAGCAGCAGTCTCCTGTGAGTCAGGTAGACCCAGACATTGCCTCAGTTCAGTGTACATTCTCCATATCTTTAGATCTACCATGCATGACTTCTAACATCATTTTCCTGGTAATCAAGAAAACACTTGTGTATCCCACTTCTAGAGCTAATTTCAGTCATAGATTATATATAGATCAAAAGACATGGCACCGCCCACTATATAAAATTGACTTGTTCTACAGAGTCTAGTTGTACTTTGGAAATTTATATTTATTAAATAAAAGTTTTTAAAAAAAGAGTAAAAAACAAAAAAAAATGAGGAAACCAATATCCCTTTGAGCTCTCTTCTCAACCATTCTCAAGACCGTATCTTTACCTTCAGAAATGGATGGTGTTACACCTGCTTCCTAGGCAACATGATAAAGACACAAAACGAGAGAAGGATCTAGCCTTGCAATCTTAAGGAAATTCCTGAAAATGACGAAACAGAACTTGTGCTTACACGCCATGACTAGCGGAGCTGCATGCTCACAAGTAGGTATAGAGGAGATTGAGAAATACAGTCTCTACTCCAGCCAGTTTTGTTTTTTTTTTTTAAAGATTTATTTATTTGAAAAAGTTACACAGAGAGAAGAAAGAGCAGACAGATAGGTCTTTTATCCTCCGGGTCACTCCCCAATTGGCTACAGCAGCCAGAGCTGCACCCATCCGAAGCCAAGAGCCAGGAGCTTCTTACAGGTCTCCCACGTGGGTGCAGGGGCCCAAGGACTTGGGCCATCTTCTACTGCTTTCCTAGGCCACAGCAGAGAGCTGGATTGGAAGTGGAGCAGCAGGGACAAGAACCAGTACCCATATGGGATGCTGGCACTTCAGGCCAGGGCTTTAACCCGCTGTGCCACAGCACTATCACCTTCTCTAGGCAGTTTTGTGCCTACCTAGAAATAAGTGATGTTTTTGAGCTTAGAAATAAAATGAACATCTTCAGACAAACTAGCATTCTTGTCAGCAAAGGAATTTGGGTTACATTTCTGACACTTAATAGAAGAAATAAACTACAAGACTGGCAAAAAATATGGAAAATGCAACAATATATTTCAAGAGAATTTCAAAAGTAACATTAAAAACAGTTGCCTATATTCTGTAGCAGGAGGCAATCATTCAGACAAAAAGGCCAAAAATTGTGAAAATAATTAGAATGATTTAGAAATGTGCAAATTACAATAAACTTTAATAAGTAAACAGTATTGAAAGTGTTAAAATTTGGGAGATGACTCGATGGAGCTGTCCTACAGCAGCCTACATCCCAGGGAAGAACCATGGCAACAAAATAAGGACTGCATTTCAAGGAGAGTGGCTGAGGCAGAGCCCTGAATGGCATGGAAACTGGGGGAACAGCAGCAGAGAGGGACAGGAAGTGCGTGCCAGCCAGAAGACTGGTTCTGCAGCCAACAGGAGCTCCCAAGGCTGTGAAAGGTTGGAAAGCCCCAGTGATTTGCATCACCACCGTCAACTGGGCACACTAACCGAAGGAGGATCCCACAGTTTGGGAAACTGGCTGGGGGCACACAACTGCTTTGTTCCAGAGAAGGAACTCACATTTGCCAGATCTCAAGCTGCTGCAACCGTGCCCTTGTTTTCGTAGTGGAGCCACTGCTAAAAACATCCTACCTTAGGGTCTGGCATGCAGCCTGGGCATTGTATCCATCACCTCCAGAAACCCCAAGGCTGCTGTTCACCTTGTAGGTCCTGAGGACAGACTCTTGTGCCTCCTGCAGCCCCAGGCTCATGACTCTGGCAGTACCAGAGCACGGCTCCCAAACCTGGGCCAGCCTCTTCACTACAGTGACTAAGAACCATGCCTGCCATCACCATAACCCTTGGAAGCCCCAGAATTTGCCTCACAAGACCTGGGTACAGGCCCCTCCCATCTCTAACCCACAGCACTATGACTGGAGGTGCTGCCACAAGAAGCCCCAGCACCACTGACACCAACTGCACAGGGCCCAAGGACAGGTACTCCTGGAAGCTATGACTACTGCAAAATCATACACGACTTCCTCCACAAAACCTATAGTCTGCAATATTGAGGAACTCAATACTGCTGACATCAACTATAAGTAATGAAATCAGAGACCAGGCTAACCTGTGTGCTCACTTACAATGAGAACCAAGCACCTATCCAATGGACACCACACATCTCATCTGAACTTTAAATTTACAAAGGCTCCTTCAATTAGTAGGGGCAACTACTATACCAGAGGTATATTTACATACAGTTATAAGAAGCACAAAAAAGGTGAGGAAATATGAAATTTTCTTTTTAAAAAATATTTACTTATTTATTTGAAAGGCAGAGTTAGAGAGAGAGAGAGAGAGAGAGAGAGAGAGAGAGAGAGAGAGAGATCTTCCATCCTCTTGTTAAAAGCCAAGATGTTACCAACAGCCAGGGCTGGGCCAGGCCAAAGCCAAAAGCATCAAACAGGTCTCCCACATAGGTCAAAGGGCTCAACTACTTGGTCCATCTGCCATTGATTTTCCGGGCACAGTGGCAGGGACTAGATCAGAAGTGGCACATCCAGGACTCAAACCAGCACTGATATGGGATGTCGATGGCACAAGCAGTGGCTCAAGCCACTGCACCACAGCATCAGCCCTAATATGACATTTTCAAAGGAACACAATAATTCCCCAGCATACCCCAATGTGGGACAATCTGTGATTCAACTGAAAAGTAACTCAAAATTATTAAGGAAACTCTGCAATATGCAATAAAGTATAGAGGCATAGTACAATGAAATTGGGTGAGAAGGAAATTCATGATATGAGTGAGAAATGCAACAGACACAGAAATCATTTATGAGAGAGACATCTTGGAGTTTAAAAATTCAATCAATAAAATTAAAAATACAATTGAGAATGGAGTTCGTATTCCTTAAATAAAATTTTAAAAAATTATTATCCTTGATATTGGGATATAGTTAAAATACACTAGGGATTTGAAAACACGGCATAATTCCTAGATACTACTCTTATGGCACACAGACAACTCTACAAGATATTACCAAAGTAACTACAGCGCCAACATGGAGCAAGAGGAGCCATTCTGCAAATCCATTTGCACCCACCTTTCTCTCCTCAGGGACACACAGAGGGAAGGAATGATCTCTTCCTCTCTTACTGTCCATATGTCTATATGATGATGAGTAAAAGTTGTGCCTCGTTATCATCCCAACATACAATTGGAAAACTGTGGGCAGCAAGAATATTAAACATCCTCTGTGTCTGCAGCCTAATTTCCCGTGAATAATCTTCCAGAGTTGGCTGACAAGCTAGCACAGAGCATCACATCTGGTAGGTGCAATGCATGAGGGTGACACCCCCAGCCAGCTGGGCCTTTTCCCACACACCGGGGCTCCTTGCAGCAGGAAAGCAGACAGCACCGCCTTCTACTACGTCATAAACTCCTTGTACAGGAATCTGACAGGTAGGCTGGTTCTGTTCTCATCTCTGATGGCAAAGGGCAGGGGGTTCAAAGAGAATGACACCTTTGAAATGGATTTTCTGGTGATGCAAAAATTATAATTTTAATAGAAAATTACATTATGCTTGTGGGTCATTTTTTCCACTTGGATAATGGTATTTTTCATTCTTCTAATTGGGAAGCCAATGCAGTGTAAATAACTGTACAACATTTACTTGTCATCAGGTCCACAGAAGCAAAGATGATTGGAGTCTGTTTTGTCATTTGAGTTAATGTGGTACAGGGCATTTCCTTCTGATAAGTGCCAAAGAAACACAAACACCAAATACAAACCTATCTGTTTTGAATTTTTTTTTCTACTACTTGTGGACTCTGCTAAATTTACAAGACCTTTCTCTCCATCTGTCCCTCTGAAACTCTACCTCTCAAAGTATGGAAGACCTTTCTCTGGCTCTCCCTCTGTCTATAACTCTACCTCTCAAAGTATGGAAGACCTTCCTGTCTTTCCCTCTCTCTGAAACTATACTTCTCAAAAAAAGGAAATTTTTAAAAAACTAAAAAACAGAAATGAAAGAACATCACTTCTAGGGGGCTTTGCTTTGATCTTCTGAGGTTAGTTCAGAATGCACTAAATGTCTTCATGACCCAGAAACTTTCATTCCAATTGTTTGGTGGCAATTAAATATCCCTTTTCAAGTCTGTTATTAAAACATTATTTATAAAGACAACTATAAATACACCTAACTATTGAGTGCATATGGCAAAGATGTTAACTGAATTTTCCCTATGGAAGCAACATTGCCTTATAATTTCTGTATTAATTTATGGGCTTTGGAGCTATCTGCTAAATTATATTTGCTGATTATCATTCATTGAATTAGTCTAAATTTTAATTTATTAAAGAATACTATCTGTAAAATAAACCATACCTTGCAATTATAGCACTGTGGAGAGGAAAGTGTTAATATTGTTATGTGAAATAGTTTTCTTTGTATCAAGGTTACTAAAAGTTTTTAAAATAACACTATATGCTACAACCACAATAATGGTTTTATAACAGATACTAAACAAATTAATATCTGCATCATGTCTACTAATTAAGGCTTTACAAAAGCAAATCTCATGCCAGGATGAGTTTGGGTTATATAGGTGAGATTGCATGATTTTCAAAGGGAAAAGATAAACTATACAAGAAGTAGAGCTACCAAAAAAGAGCTAAATCCTGTGTCCTGTACTACTCCTTGTGGACATCAAGAAATGCTTATATTCCAAGAGGCAGATAGCTCAGTAGAAGCTGTTATTTCAGCAGTAAATATCTGTCTCTATATCCTGCCTCAAGTAGAAAGTGAAAGTAAGTTTGATATCAGCTTCCATTTGCCATAACAATCTCCTGACTAACTCTGCTTGGAAAACGCCAATGCCCAAGATACATGCTAAAAGTCCAACACATAAAACATTTACAGAGACAGTATGAGAATCATTATGTTAATCATAACATGAATAATGAATAATCAATGATGGGGAACAGACAGCATTTTTCTTCTCACCCTTGTACCCTGTTACTAAATTCAATTAAATAATGATTTTACACCCTATCTATGCAGTCATTTTTGTGAAGAACCAAGAGACATTAAGATACATATAAACAAAACTACGTATTGCATAATACGGAACGAGCCATCGCTGAAGAAGGCTGTACTGAGATGTGATGTAGCTCTGGGTCCTGGAGAGAATCACCAGCGGCTAGGCTTGCATTTGTGGAACCTGGGTGGGTAACTGAATTTGAAGACCAGGATAACTGTTCTCCATATGGAACAGGGCGCATTAGAACACATGCCAGTACACAGGGAGTCTCATTCAGGTTTGCAAGAATGACCCCCGTAGGACCAATCCCTTCCAGATTGGATTCAAACTCAGTTCACAAAACAGGGCTGAGCTGCACCTCAAGCAGAGGGCTGTTTAAAAGTAAACATTCTCAGGCATCACCTCAGATCTTTAGAATCAGCATTTTTTTTTTTTTTTCAGTACGAGCCTCATGGAGTGCATATGGCTATAAAGGAAAAGCACTTCACTATGTACCTCTGAGCCTGGCAGCATTTTCAGGCAGTGTTAACCGGGAAAGCCCAGGGGAGCGGATTTACCTCCACCAGGGAAAAGCAGAGAGAAGATAGCAGGAATTCCTGGGAACAATGGTCATTGATTTCCCAAGATGAGATCCCACCACATTCTTAATTTGTTGCCTCATGATAACCAGCTTAAACACCATTTGGTCACTTATGACAAAATTTGCTTTTTGGATAACTTGAATGAATCATTTTTAGGATAATATGTTATGTTTCTATGCCATGTCCTATAGCAGCTCCAAATATTAGCAAAGTTTAAGTGAAATAGTCACATGAGCAAACTTACGATGAACAGAAAACGCCCGATAGAGCAAGGCACAAAGCAGACCATAAAACATGAAATACATAATACGTACACCTTTATTCAGCAAGAGGAGTGACACTGTACTCAAAGTATTCATGGCGGGTAAATGAACAAATACCTTACTTCACAGCACCTCACATAGGTAAAGCACCTTGGAATCTGAATGTAACTATCATTAGAAGGTTAAGGATGGTTGAATTATCCCTTTCTCTAATTAAAGAAATTTGTGAAAAGGATCCATATTCTCAGAGGTTTAAAGAAAAGCAGAGCAGAGTATGAGGCAGAAGGTGTTTTATCATCTTTGAGGTGGTGTTTTCATAAAAAATCATCACTCAGTCAACACCTAGAGTACCAGCCAAAGCCAGAAACCCAGCCCCATCCATGTTTTATTATTTTTCTATTGCACCTGCTATAAGTTGGCAATGGCTTCCAGTTGAACTGGTACCATGGGCAGGGCTCCACCTCCAAGTCTTATATTGCTAAAGTTATTAACAGACTGGATAAAGACAAAGAATGCATGTCCATGAAATTTTCAGGTGATACTAAATAGAATGGTAGCAAAAATATTGGCTAACTTTCAAAATTCAAAGAGATCACACTAGCTAAGAACACAGAGCCAAATATAGCAAGGTAAGTTTAACAGAGGTAATTAGAAGGCTCTCTTTGAACACAAAAATACTATCAGCCCAAGAGATCATAGAAGATGGATTAGTAGCAGCACCTAAACAATTCAAAGGAAAAATTAAAGCAACAATTGAAGTTTGACGTGAGAAACCAAAAATGCTAGTGTTCTCTCAAAACATTGGCATGGTATTTCCTTCCTAAGTAATAACAGAAGAAAATTACAGCCTTGGCCACAGCATGTAACCAGGGAGTCAGGAACCCTAATCTTCAGTACTGATATCAACAGGCATCTCTGGCGTGGTTGTCACATTTGACAGCAGAGCAGAATCAGGAAACAGTGCAACAAAGAGATAGAATGTAACATGGAGAGGGAACAAGTGCATGCGAAAACTACAGGATCTGCTGCGAAGACCCTTCTCGGAACACTCCCAGGCTTGTCTGGACCAAAATTAAAGGTTGTTGAAATGTAGTCTACAAGTATGACCACGGCTCCTAAGAGGCACAGTTTCCTGAAGTTCTGTAGTGAAAATCAGTCTGGCTCATAGCACACTGGTAAAATGCAGCATCCCATCTCAAACTGATGCAAAGAAATAACTTTAATTGGAGTACACAAAGTCATTAAATCAATGCTAACTTCCCCATATCCATCCCATAGTCCCACCAACACATATCCAGGAAGAAACATGCTGTTTATCCCTAAGAGAAAAATAAGCGATAACGAGGCTGACAATATGACCCTCTCACCCAACGCAGAGGGGTATGTTCTCTCTATCTCATGAGCACGTCAATGATCCCAGACTTGCATTGGCATATCAGAAGCTTAAAAACCCCATGCATGCTAGTGCTGACCCCTGGGAACCATAGTTAGCATTTAAGAGCCATGAAATCTCCCATGATTTTCTAAGAACCAACATCTTCCATGAAAAGGAAAGCCTATGGAGCATAATCCAATGAGAAAAAAAGTCCATCCAACATATATGCACATGAATCAAAGCATCCTATTGTGCTTTATATGTATGTACAAATAATGTGTCAATGAAAAATAGAACATTTAGAAATTTAAAATTCTGAGAGGCAGAGTGGTAGAGAATGTTCCACTAATGGAAAGTGACTGAGCTATTTCAGTTCCCTAAATATTCTTTCCTGCAGGCCGGTGCTGTGGCTTAACAGGCTAATCCTCTGCCTTGCGGCGCTGGCACACCGGGTTCTAGTCCCGGTCGGGGCGCCGGATTCTATCCCGGTTGCCCCTCTTCCAGGCCAGCTCTCTGCTATGGCCCGGGAGTGCAGTGGAGGATGGCCCAGGTCCTTGGGCCCTGCACCCATAAGGGAGACCGGGAGAAGCACCTGGCTCCTGGCTTCGGATCAGCATGATGCGTCGGCTGCAGCAGCCATTGGAGGGTGAACCAACGGCAAAAAGGAAGACCTTTCTCTCTGTCTCTCTCTCTCTCACTATCCACTCTGCCTGTCAAAATATTATATATATATATATATATCTTTTCTGCCTGGAGGCTGCAGCACATGCTACTTGCTCTTTGCAATCGACTCATTGCTGATGTGCATGAAAACCCAGTATAGTCAACACCTTCCAGAGACTTCTGTGCCTTCCTAACCAGACACTTCCAACACTGCCAGTCAGTGCTGAAAACCTCTTCCATGTTGCCCACGGGGCTCTCTGGCCCAGCGTTTACGCCCCTGCGAGGGCATAAGCTGTTACCTGTTCATGTCTCTCCCTTCCACTCAGCTGTAGGTTATCTGAGTGAGGGACCTCACTCATGCTGTTCATAACTACTTCGCAGCACACAGTGCATAGCTGCAGCTAAGAAGTATTTCACAAATAGATGACTGATGTTTTTCATGCTCTAGGGTGCAAATATAGACTCCAGAGTGAACAGCAACTCTAAAATAGCACATTTCTCTTGAAATGTATAAGGGTTATTTGGGAAAGAAATTATAAGACTTATAACTCTTACCACACATTATTTATATTAGTTGCTAATTTATTCCTAATGTGCTTTGTTAGCTATTGCCTTTGCATACAACCATTAACTTTATCTGTCTGAATTTGACTCGCATCTTCTTTATTTGCTTGAAAAGAAGGGTAAGTGGATTTTGGCTAGACATTTAAGGCGAGTGATTCTTTACCATTATCAGTCACCAGTTGGCAGATTGTTGATCAGAAGTCATCAATAAAGTATTTTATTCAATGATCATGTCAAATTACAGATGCATCTATCTCCTTTATATTTGTCAAATAACACTTAACATTTGGCTTTGTCTTCTCTGATGGAAATTTCAGGGGGAAGAGATGGGAAGGAGACACTAGCACTTAAGTTATGAGGAAAAGAAGACTCCTACTCTAATTATCACTTTCCCACTCAGAAGCAGCACTCAGTAATACATTTATTATAAACCAGCAGCACCAGGTCTCTTTTAGTTACTTTATAACATTGACAGAATTATTAGTTAAAATTAGACTTCTCATTTTCATATCAGGAGAGACAGCAACATTAGTTTCTATATTAAACATAAAAGTTATTCATACATTTTGGAACTGTAGAAAGCTTTTTAAATGGATTTAAAATGATGGATGTAGCACTGTCTGAACACTGGTTTAATAGAAATTATGAGTATCGACCAAATTATACTGTGCAAAGGCAATCATTTCATCACTTCAATGCAGTAATACATTTTCCAGGCTACAAAACATACTATGTATGCAAAGGTTTTTTACTGAACTTTTTATAGTTCTACAGAGGACTGCATTGCTACCTGTCAACAGGCAATTGCATCATAACTCAATGTACTACAACTGTATTATGGTGTCTTGACTTGATTAAACAAAGGACACAAGTATACATGCTGTACATTTATGTGTGTATAGAGCAACACCAGCACACGAAACAATCTATTTGACATCTAACTGAATAAGGGGTAGGCATTTAGCTTCATCGTTTAGATGCTGCTTGATATGGCTGCATCCCACATCACAGAGCGAGGGTTTGACTCCCGGCTCTGCACCCAATTCCAGCTTCCTACTAATATGCATCATGGGAGACAGCAGGTGATGGCTTAAGTAGTTGGGTCTCTGCCAGGTTGAGCTCCCAGCTTCAGTCTGGCCTCATCCCAGCTGTTGCAGACATTTAGGGAGTAACCTAGCAGATGAGAGGTCTCTTTGTGTCTTATTGTGCCTTGCAAATAAAAGTAAGTTTAAAAGAATATTGGTAATAAGAATGCAGAACATTCACTGAGAAATACCTTCTGTCTGTAATTTTTCATTCTACTTGGTGTACATTTTCTAAGAATATCTTTCTATAGATAAATCAGTGAATCTATGGTCGTGAGGTGAGTTTATTTTCATCACATGATATAACAAAGGGTTGAAGGAGCAAGGAGGAACATCCTAAGAATTCACCCCACGATGGGATTATGGTGTTCACAGAAAAGGGTAAAATGACTGCTCTGCTCCTTCAGGGCCACAGAAGGCTGACCATGGGGCCATACGATCCCAAGCCCACTGGTCACCACACCCACAGCTGGGGTCACAATCTCCAGTGCCTGTGCACCCATTCATGGTGTACAGATTGGGAAGCTCTGGTTTGGAAATGGCAGGATTCATAAATGAAAAACATTTTTTAAAATGCAGGTCAAGGAAAGTTTCCCAGATTCAAATTATAGAAATTATTTTTGGAAGACTTGCTGTGACTCTAGAAACACAATCTGAAATGCCAGGAGGCAGGGAAGCTTCACCGTTATGAGGAACGGTTTTGCCTTAGTCCAAGACACAATTCCATCACTCCCTAACCATATAAATAGGAGGAAGATACTTAACTCTTCTGGGTCTCACTTTCCCATTTACACCATGGGGAAAGTAATAGTTCCAACACCACTAGGTTGTTATAAGGATTGAATGGCTCAATACATAATAAGGTTCTAAAGCAATGTTCAACAAATATTATCTCTTACTTATAACTACATATAAAAGCACTAGGATTAATATATAAAATAGTCCCCAAATAAAGAAAAGTTCCAAGAAAATAGCACAAAATTTTATTTTTTCTGAGCTATCCAAGAGTAAATTGCCATTGTGATGTCTTATTGTCCTGAATTCTAAGTATATTCTTCAGTATGTGTTTTTCAATCTATGGTTTTTACACATTTTCCTGTGGCCTTTTTTTTAATGGCATTCCCCTATATAGCTGTAATATAATCATAAAAGACAGAAAATTAACAATGGCATGCTGCTAACATTTAATCCTAAATTCTCATTCAAGGGTCAGCAGTTGTCTCAAGAATGCCTTCATGCTAAAAGGCTTCAGTTCATAATTATGTGTTTGTTTTCATTTTCTTTTAATTGGGAGAAGATTCTGTCTTTTTCTTTCATCATCTTAGCAATTAAATCATGTAAATAATGAGGTTGTTGTTCAGTGTAGCTTTTGCTTACCCACTCTTATTAACTGACTTAATAAAAGCTGCACCTTAATTTCATCTCTCTTGATTTCCCACTGAATTAACCATCTCTGATTTCTCCATCCTGAACTGTCTTCATTCTCGCTAATGCAATCTGTGGGGGGAGTAGATGATGGCCCGTGTGCTTGGGGTTCCAGCAACCATGTTGGAGAGCTGAATGGAGTTCTTGGCTTTGGTTTGGTTTACTTCTGGCTGCTGCAAACTCTTGTGGAGTGAACCAACTATGGAAGGTAATTTTATGATGGTTCTTTTCTCATCAGTTCTCATGTTAACACGATATTAAAACAAAGAGATCACATTCCGTGTAATTTATAGATATGATTTCTTAAAGATTTGAAAGTTACAGTTAGAGAGAGAGAGAGAGAGATCCTCTATCCATTGGTTCACTCCCCAGACCATCCTAATGGCCAGTGCTTAGCCAGTCTGAAGCCAGGAGATTCTTCCAGGTTTCTCAAAAGGGAGCAGGGGTCCAGACACCATATTCTGCTGCTTTTCCCAGGTCATTAGCAGGGAGCTGCATAGGAAGTGGAGCAGCAGGGACACAAACTTGTGTCCACATGGGATGCCAGCATCGCAGGTGGCAGCTTTACCCACTACTCCTTGACCCCAGCCCCCAAAGATATGATTCTAAGAATATAAACCACCTTATATTACAGCCTGCTTAGTATAGTATTTTTAATAATTTCTACTACACACGGACATTGCCTGGGATATTAAATATTGACATATTAACTACATGTTAATATTTTAGCCATATCTCAGTAACGTTCTTTAACAGCATTAACTGCCCAAGTGCCTGCAACAGCCAGTGCTGGGATGAACCAAAATTAAGAACTCCATTCATCTCTCCCACATGGGTGCGAAAGCCCAAAGCACACGGGCCATCATCTGCTCCCAGATTGCATTAGCAGGAAGCTCCATCAGAAGCAGAGTAGTCAGGGCTACTAACTATAACAATAGTCATTCATCATCCTTTACCCATCACTCCTCCCTTCTTACTATCCTCCAGAAACCGGTCACCATCACTCTACTCTGAACTTCTGACATCAGCTTTTTTAGGTTCCAGGTATGAATGAGATCATGCAGTACTTGTCTGTCTATGCCTGTCTTACTCTACCTTTATTTCCATCCACATTGTGAATGACAAGGTATCATCCTTTCTACAGCTAGTTCCACTGTGTATGTGCTTCACATTTTCTTTATCCATTCATCAGTTAATGGACACTGTTTCTAAAATTGCTTGAATAAACCAATATTTATTTAATAACTTATGTTGTGAATTAAATCTCACTAAATAGCTTTACAAAAATAAAACTGTGCATAATATTACAGTTTAGCATCTGTGTAGGGCCAAGGTAAAGGAATCAGTATCCTACTTCATGTGTGATGCTCCTGGATTTTATAATACTCATATAGATTGTCTAACTGAAAAGTGTCCCCTAGGTATCATGTAACATGGCTATATATCATATTAATTTATGGTTACTTTAAACTGGAACTTTTAAGTGTACAGTTTAAAAACTTCCCCTGGGACCCCAAATCCCATTAAGCTAAGTGGTTAAAATGCCACCTCAAGTGTTAAAGTGAACAAATTAAGTGTTAAAGTGGTCATGTAGATAGAATTAAGTGTTAAAGGGATTATATAAATATGATCTAGTGTCTAATAATAAGGATAGAAATAAAAAGGAGAGAATGTTCAAACATGGGAAACAGTCCATACAGCAGACTCATAGAATGACAATCGCTTTAAATAGCACTCTGACCTCAGAATCAGCCCCTAAGGCATTCTGTTCTGGCTGAAAGGCCCATGGGAACATTTCAGACATGGAAACCAAGACACTGTGGCATGAATGAGACTCCAGTGGAACAAAGGGGTCATCAAAGAAGGATGCACTTTTCTCTGAAGGGAGGAGAGAACTTCCATTTTGCCTTTGGCCTTGCCTAAATACTGATGGAGACTGATCTCAAAAGGCTTCCAAAACCCAGGGCTATCATGGTAAGAGCCTCTGGTGATCACTGACGTCATACATAAGACATAAATGTTAATTTATAAACATAAGTTTATAAACATAAATTTATAACAATTTATAACATAATTTATAACATAAATGTTAATTGTTAAATTAACAGCAAGAGCCACTGTGCAATTACTCCCCATGCAGGACTTCTTTTTTTTTTTTTTTCTTCATTTGGTACCTCCTACAGCACTTTATTTTTTTTTTAACTTTTATTTAATGAATATAAATTTCCAGTGTACAGCTTATGGATTACAGTGGCTTCCCCCTCCCATAACTTCCCTCCCACCCGCAACCCTCCCCTCTCCCGCTCCCTCTCCCCTTCCATTTGCATCAAGATTCATTTTCAATTCTCTTTATATACAGAAGATCAATTTAGTATAAAGATTTCAACAGTTTGCACCCACATAGAAACACAAAGTGAAACATACTGTTTGAGTACTAGTTATAGCATTAAATCACAATGTACAGCACATTAAGGACAGAGATCCCACATGAGGAGCAACTGCACAGTGGCTCCTGTTGTTGACCCAACAAATTGACACTCTAGTTTATGGCGCCAGTAACCATCCTAGGCTGTCGTCATGAGTTGCCAAGGCTATGGAAGCCTTCCAAGTTTACCGACTCTGATCATATTTAGACAAGGTCATAAAAGACAGAGTGAGGATAGTAACCAATGATCCTAAGAGTGGCATTTACCAGGTTTGAACAATTATACAGCATTAAGTGGGGAAGAGGACCATCAGTACACACATGTTGGGAGTAGAGCCATTGGTGGTAGAGTAGAGGTTATGATTACAAAGGACTTCTCAATGAGTCATACCATAAGATTTAACTATAAGACTGTTCTCAGTTTTTTATATTTAGTGTGTGCATGTGTGTAAATAGTTGAAATCTTTACTTAGTACAGAGGTCTTCTGTGTATAGTTAATTAAAA
This sequence comes from Lepus europaeus, assembly GCF_033115175.1. Taxonomy (NCBI): domain Eukaryota; kingdom Metazoa; phylum Chordata; class Mammalia; order Lagomorpha; family Leporidae; genus Lepus; species Lepus europaeus. The sequence continues at coordinate 57,270,220 of NC_084846.1, read as the reverse complement.
ATGAATCTTAATGGAAAATGAGACTGGGAATGGGAGAGGGAGGAGGAAGAGGGCAGGGAGTGGGAGGGGCAGATAAGGTGGAAAGAATTCCTAAAGATGTAGTCATGAAATTTATACTCATTAAAAAAGTTTCTTAAAAAAGAGAATACATTCCATCATGGCTCCTAATTATTCCATCAAAGAGAGACCCTCTATGACTGAAATGTATATTTTCTTTAATTATAAAATAATCCCAGATTTTCTATACTGTATATATACTGGCAACAGTAATGCCAAACACTTTTTTTACATGTTAATTTCATTTAATTATGACAACCACTCTGTAACAAAATAGCTTTTATTTTTAAACAAGTGCGGGGACTTGCTCTACAAAACTACCAGCAAAAGGATCCAGAGCGAGAAAAAAAGAGAAAAAAAAGAAAACATCATAGCTAATATGAACTGGCCGGCACCATGGCTCAACAGGCTAATCCTCCGTCTTGCGGCACCGGCACACCCAGTTCTAATCCCGGTTGGGGCGCTGGATTCTGTCCTGGCTGCTCCTCTTGCAGGCCAGCTCTCTGCTATGGCCAGGGAGTGCAGTGGAGGATGGCCCAAGTGCTTGGGCCCTGCACCCCATGGGAGACCAGGAGAAGCACCTGGCTCCTGCCTTCAGATCAGCACCGTGTGCCGGCCACAGCGTGCCGGCCGCGGCAGCCATTGGAGGGTGAACCAACGGCAAAGGAAGACCTTTCTCTCTGTCTCTCTCTCTCACTCTCCACTCTGCCTGTCAAAAAAAATTTTTAAAAAAAGCTAATATGAGGGTGTCTTCAATTATTAACATTAAATGCCTATGGGGGGGTATATGCATCAATGTCAAAGAAATATAACAAATTGAACATCTTTTAATTCCATTTTCCATTAAATTTTTATACAGAACCTTAGAAATAGGCAAAAGGAAATCAGGTAAATGCACAGCAATCATATGGCAAACTCACTTCAGATTTTGATAGGTCCAAGAGAGAGGAATATTTATCCACAGAGCATAAGTTTAGTTAATCTGCATTTGCCCTTGCAAAATAGCTCAACAAACATATGGTCTAGGCACTGCATTAAGAAGCTATAATGCTTTCCAAATTTAACAGAAAAAGTCGCAGATAAGAGTGCTGGCTAAGAATTCAAGTAAGTAAATCAGAGAAGACTGATCAATGGAAGTAAACAGATCAACTTCTACATCTTCTAGACTGCCAAGCAAAATAGGGTTTTGTTGTGTGTTTGTTTTGCATTTTTTAAGTTAAAAGATGTTTATTTTGGTGCAAAACATTTTGAGATCAACATAGGTTTTTCTTTAAAATTTTTGCTAATAAAAAACAGGTTTCATAATTCTAATTTTCAGATAACCATATTTCTCTCTCTCAATCTCCCTCCCTTCCTTTTTTTCTTCAATTTTTTGCAAAAACAAAATTTCATTCTACTCTATAATCACAGGCTTAATGCAACACTAATCATAATATTCCACAAGTTAAAAAAACAGACCACAGTTCTGCAGGAGTATACACAAGATCTAATAACAACCAGCAAATCGCAAGATGTCCATTTTGTTCCTAAGTATTTCTTGTTGTGAACAGAGCAAGCCTGGCATGCAGACCCCTCTAAGCCTCAGCAGGCGGCTGCCTCCAGAAGCCCCTCCGCCAGGCTGCTAGCAGCCTTCTGCTAAGCCAGCACCAGGAAAATCTCACTGGAATGTTACATGTCACACACAGGAAATAGTAAAAAGCCAGTAGTTAAGTAAGTTTACAATTTGTGGGACACCTCCAACATGTCCAAAATGTTGCTGTTTATTTGATTATTGCTCAAAGAAGTACATTTTCAGAAAATTTGCCTTGGCATGATAATTTTACCATATGTGTATTTTTTTCTTCAATAATAAACATTATCCTTTCTTCTCATGTTATAAAGGTTTGATTCACAAGGCAACCCCACGCCACATAAGCAAAGTCAATTAGGCAAATTTAATTCTTTTTAATTTGAGAGACAGAATTCCCATCTGCTAATTTACTCCCCAAATGCTTATATTCGCCAAGGCAAGGCTTGAAGCCAGGATCAGGAAACTCCTTTGTCCCAGAGCGGTTACAAGGAGCCAGCTCCCTGAGCCCTCACTGCTGCCTCCCAGAGCCTGCATTAGCAGAAGCCAAAGTCATGCGCCACAGTGGGGACTCGAACCAGGCACCACAGTGTGGGACAAGGCATCTTAATTGCTCCCAACACACAAGTATTTAAAATGTAGTGAGAAAATCATAAGCCTCAAAGATGGATATGGGAGAAGGCCTACATACCTTCTAACAAACTGCCAGTCAGCACCACCCCGACACCAAATGCCACAGGAACCTCAGTGTCTGAGTGTGAGCTCTCCCTACCTCTCAACATGACTGTAAAATGGTACTACCACAATCTCTACACTTTGGGTTATGCTTCCTTTCCAAAGTCAAGGGGCCGGAGCACACCAAGACTGGGAGCCCCAGCGCTCTAGACTGTACCTGGGGACTTCACAAATGAATGCTCACCACGGGGAAGCAGGAGGAAGGACAGCCAAGCACAGGCTGAGCATGGTTTCTGGAAATCGATTTGGTCTTTTAACATAGTTTTCCAGGCTACAAAGATTCTAATGACGTATATTGAGTTTGTAAGATTCTGGAAAACAGAACATGTAGTTCTGAGAGATTTTGAACAAGTTAATTTTGACTGAACTTTAGGCATCAAAGGACATGAGGATAATGAAACTCAACGCATCATTCTTATACTTACAATAGAAAATCTACAAAGATGCAATATTGCTGTATAATTATAGCTCCTTAGAATATGCTTTTGCTTACATGTGTGACCTTTATTTAAAATCTAAAGCTAAGGTCTATTAATGTATTTGTTGTAACATCTTGCCACAGTCCACATGTATTCTTACCTCCCATCATTCAAATTTAGCCTAAAATAGTTCCCTCTACACAGGCATATGGCCTTATGATATAATAAAGAATAGTATGTCCCCTGCATGGATTTCTCACCATGTTTTGAAGCTTTGTCTTACAAGCAAAATCTTCTTAACACTGCATTAAACATAGCCATAGGTATTATCTGTGCAAAACCAAGCATTATTTAGATCATCAATCAAGTTCACAGGAAAATTTCACTAGCATCATCCCCACACTGAAACAGCATTTAAGCACCTAATTGTGCATGAAGCTCTCAGTGCTGACAAAATTAATTACCTGGCTCTGGGTCCCTGACCTGTAGTAGTTTTACAACCTGAAACAGACAATGGAAGGAAAGTCACGTCCGTGTAGGTTATGTGGTCAATGGCAAAGTAGTACGAATCTTGAGGGAGTTTAAATTTCACCTCCGGCGAGCTCAGAGGGAAAAGATGTAGGATAAGCATGGGCAAGTCTATGAGACAGTCCCTTGTTTTCCTGTCCAAGAATGAAGTAACTCACACACAAGTCGAAAGAGCTTGCCCTGCAGGAGACCCACCGTCACAAGCAACACCGTACAGCCTCATACAGCGTCACCTGCAGACAGAACACGTACTGCTCGCCCATGGACTGTGCGACTCCTGCCCTTAATTCCAGGAGTCCTTGTCTAGCTACCTGTTTACTGTCTGTTTGTCCCTGTTGGACCACAAACTCCAGAATCCCCATTATCTCCCTGTAAAGGCTAGGACATAGAACTTGTTTAACTGCTCCTTGATTGAAGGAAGGGAGAACGGTGAAGAGGAATAGGATTCTTTAAAACGTTAAGTGTGATGAACAGAGAAGACTATTGTGAACCCCTCAGCTGGCAAACTCAATCACCTCCAACCACCACAGACTCTTTTTCACTTCCTATGAAAGACTCCTGACCCAGTTCTAAACCTTGACAGGGCCTGGATCATCCTTTTCGCTCTGCATTCCCTCCCTGGTAACCCCCCACTCCGGCTGCCTGGTCCCTGGGCCATAACCTCCTCACGCCTCAGTATCTGGGAAGCTCCGGCTGAGTTATTGTAATTGGATAATCACCTGTATAAATTCCTCTCCACTACAGTAACAAAGGCCATCATGTCAGCAGTTGCCACTCTGGCTTTTAATTCACTGGACAATCTCTTCTTAGCCAAAGTCGCATCTCAACCCATTAGCGCTGTGACGCACTCCTGCTCCCCAAGGCCCCAGTGTCACTTTCAGTGCTGTTCAGACTATCATCCCTGGCTCAGCATCAGCTGGGAACTCATCAGAAAAACGTGTCGTCGTTTCCAATCTCCGGAAGAGAACACGTAACGACAGGCTGTGTTTGACAAGCTCCTTAGCCGATTCTGGCACATACTGAACTTGGAGAAACACAGCCCTACACACCTCTGTAAGTACAGACCGAGGAGGGGACGCCAGTTCCTCCTACTTCCTCAGGCACAGTTCGCATTGGGCAGTGTGAAACGGTAGCCTAGGCATCTAGAACCACTTTCCCCTGTACTGCCTCCAATCCAGGCCCCCCAGTGAGAAGACCGAGTAAGAGCATGAGGGCTGTGCCTGGACAGGGAGCAGCTGATTCCAGTCCCTACCAATGGGCAGCCAGGTGAGAGCGCTGGTAGCATACTTAACTTCTCTGTGACTCAGTTTACTCTCCATGGGGGGAGGGGTAATAGCAGTACCCAATTCCTGTGGTTGTGGTAAGTAATGTGGGAATTAATAATCTCAAGAGCTTAGAAAACATGTGGTATACAACAAGAGCTGTGTTTATCATTATTTAAGGCAGATTGAATTCATATAGTCTATTTCTCTGTCCTAGGAGAATGACTATTTATCCCAACATCTTTCCTTTGGAAAACAAATCCATACTGAATGTCTCATACAAGCTAAATCCTTATCTTCATGATAGACACAAATGTTAGGCTCCTTAAAAGGTATTTTTCTACTCTGAAGTGTGATATGGCATCACAAAGGATAAACTAAACAAATATACCCCCTTTTATTTATGAGTATCTTTCTTATAAAATGAGTTGCATCCTATCTGTCATGAAATAGTAATACACAAAAACATTACAGGCTTTGCAAGGTATCTTCTGTGAGTCAAATATATAAAACCAATTGCAAGGTGGTTTTGCAGAAAGGTGAAGTAAACCTTGGATAGATTGATTCATATTCTTGGTAAAATACAAATAGAGTTAAGATCCTATTGTAATGAACACCACTGGACCTGAAATTTGCTTTTAATTAAGTTTGTTACTGTGAATGCATTGCTAGAAATCATATCCCTAGTCAGCAGGAGCTAGAGCAGAAACCTGGCTGAAGGTAGTTACTCTGAAATGAATTAACAAGCAAAAAGGAATGTTTTGAACATAATTGTGAAAGAGAAAGATATAATGAGCTAACCACCCTCTACTCTTGTTTTCCGCCATTATTGCTGGACTCCTTGGCTTGCTTTAAAACCATGTTTTAAGTCCTGGAGAATAGGTGTATGATGTGCTCTTTTATTTATTTTTTGGTGGAGATTTCTTTGTTTTGAGTACTCAGGAGACTTTCAGTTTGAAAGAGGGAAAAAAATTATCTTTTCAAAAGTTTGTAAACATAGGAAATTAGAAACTTTAAACTCAATTTCACTTCCATTCCTTCAACACAACACATAACTTGTGAGAGCAAACAGGCATAAAAATCACTCAACAACAGGATCATTTCTTGCTGAGAGTTTGCAACAAGGACAAGGCACTGGTGGTTTGAATCGCATGCCACTACCTGGGAATCGTTTTATTCTCTGGAACACTTATTAACATTGAAATATTCACATCTTAAATAGTGGCTTGCTCTGTGATAGCCATCTATATTTCAAATTCTTTCTATAGCCTTTATTATTTAAGTTATATTATCTAGCCAGCATTGAGCATTTGCCAAAAAAAGGTATTTTAAAATAAATCAAAGATGTATCAGTATCCATTTGATTCTAAACAGTGCATTTGAGTTCTAAATTTTAGTCTTTTTGTAGTACTAAGTAGATAAGCGAAATATTATAAGTCCATACTATTCATTCCAAAAATTTAACATCAACCATTTTGCTCTAGAAATAACTTATGATGGCCCAAACAACACTGACATGAGTATTTATATCTCAAAATTATTTATCAGTGACAAGGGAAAATAAAATGAGTGTCCCACACTGAAGAAATGGCTTAGGTTAATCATGGACAAACACATAATGGGAAATTTACAGCAATTAAAGATTATGTTGATGAGTATTATAAACCAGCGTGCAAGGCAACTTACACCATAAAGTGAAAACCAGGGTATAAATGTGTTAACTTAGTTGGAATAAAAAGATGTAGATAAAAAGGTAAATACAACACAGCTTAATAATGGAAGGATTTTTTTTCATGTAGGTATTTGCATTCTGTTTAGCTTTTATGACCAAAAGCATGGTACTTATTTGGGGCTTACCATGGCTTGTTTTAATTTAAACTGGAGTCTTACTAACCTTTAAATACTATGTGAAATAATTCAATTAATATGACTTAAATATTTTAAAAGTAATTTTCATTACACTAAATGGAATTTTGTTGAGGAAATTTGCCTTAAAAGGGTTTTCAATGACTAGTATATATTTGTGTTTTTTTACAGTTATTGTACTAAGTACTATCTCATAGTATATAATAGCCTATATCTTGTATTTTGTGTCTACGTTAATATTTAACATTATTCAATGTCTCGCATAGTAAGAAAATAATTAACATGCTTCATAAAAATGGGCAGTACAAGACTTTATATGAACAAAAACTTTCTAACCTGGGTAATGTATGTTTTGATTTCCTGAAAGAGTATCTTCCATTGAAATTACCATATGCCTTAGGAAGCAAATCCTTTCAGTGTAATTCCTTCTTTTTTAAAAGATTTATTTATTGGCCGGCGCCATGGCTCAATAGGCTAATCCTCCGCCTAGTGGCACCGGCACACCGGGTTCTAGTCCCGGTTGGGGAGCCGGATTCTGTCCCGGTTGCCCCTCTTCCAGGCCAGCTCTCTGCTGTGGCCAGGGATTGCAGTGGAGGATGGCCCAAGTGCTTGGGTCCTGCACCCCATGGGAGACCAGGAGAAGCACCTGGCTCCTGCCATTGGACCAGCGCGGTGCGCTGGCCACAGCGCGCCGGCCGCGGCGGCCATTGGAGGGTGAACCAACGGCAAAAGGAAGACCTTTCTCTGTCTCTCTCTCTCTCACTGTCCACTCTGTCAAAAATAAAAAAAAAAATTAAAAAAAAAAGATTTATTTATTATTTGAAAGACAGAGTTACACAGAAAGGCAGAGAGAGAGTCTCTTCCATTTGCTGGTTACTCCCCAGACAGCTACAAGGGCCAGAGCTGCGCTCATCGGAAGCCAGGAGCTTCTTCCAGGTCTCCCTTGAGGGAGCAGGGGCCCAAGGACTTGGGCCATCTTCCACTGCTTTCCCAGGCCACAGCAGAGAGCTGGATCAGAAGTAGAGCAGCCAACACTTGAACTGGTGCCAACATGGAATGCTGGCACTGTAGGCAGCAGCTTTACCTGCTACGCCTCAGCACCAGCCACTGTAATTCTCTTCTTACAAGCCATTGTTAAGTGCGTGAGGGCATTTTTATATTGGGTTTGATTTTCCTGTGTGATTGAACTCAATTTTATTCTCAATGATGTTATCAAATACAAAAGATGCTAACAAGACTTCACAGTATTTGCCCTTCCATAATCACCATCTTTCATTGTAATATGAGTATGACAAATGGAATTAATAAAATTGGGCAATTTATTTTCATATAACTTAATTCTTGGAATCCAGGGCCCTTCCATTTTACAGAGTACAGCAACTGGACAGAGCCCTTGTCAATGCACATCAATCCAGTCTTCCTGTGTAAGACACTGGAAAACTGAGAGGAAAAGGAAGGCAGCAAATCTTTCACAGCACTGAATAAAAATTGTTGAGAACATAAATTCATGTATGAGACTATTTGGAAATTTCAATTATATTTTAATCTATTACTAAGAATATCATAAAGACAGAACGTTCATTGTAGCATTGTTTTATGGAAGCAATAAATATCCATCAAATTAAATGGTAGCAATAAATTATGACATGTCCTTACTATAGAATATTAAGTATGCAATGAAAAAGAATCAGTGGACATAATCTATAATCTACTGACCTGGAAAAAATCTGTGAAATTATATATTTACATATATATTTTTATGTAAACCAGCCCAGTCCACTATGTTTGGCAAGATTCCAGCTTAAATTAAAAGCTCTAAGTATATGGAATATGTTACTAATAATGGTTACTTTGAAGAATGAAATTTAAGAGGTAGAGAAGAAACTCCTGAGTTTAGAATTTTAAATGTAATCGAATTATTTAAAAATTCCATTCTTTTGCATTATCTGAATATCCCCAATATAAAATACAATTTCTAATGATAAAATATAATAAGAACCATGAAACTCATTAAAAAAAAAACCTTAAAATCATCTAGAATTCTGTTGTGATAATCTTAGGAGTTTATCCCAATGAATAATTTGATTCATTATCCTCCAGCTTTTTTTTTTTTTTTTAATTTATGCTTCTAGAAGCATTAGAACCCTGGAAGACTGTTAACTCACAGATTACGTCTCCCCACACCTAGATTCTAATACAGCAGATCTGGGGGGACCCACAAACCTACAGCTCTAACCAGGTCCCAGGTGAACTCCAGCTGCTGGACTGAGCACTCTCCTTGGAGAGCTGTGTCATCTATTAGGAGTGATCTGCTTAACTATTATGTATTTTGAGCTGTTTTCCCTTAAATTGCATTATAAATCTTTTCTATGACATTAAAATGCCTTAAAAATTTTCATTGCTTAATAATATTCTTCCATATGAACATGGAACAATTTAACTCATTCTTCCAATCTTTTAAAAGTGGACGACTAAACTGCACCTATTCCATCATCACCAGTAATTCCAAAATAAGAATTCCAATACCTAAGCAGCATCTGTAGTACTGTAGGTTATGCACAGTTTTAGGCCCTTGTCACATAATGACAAACTGATGACCAGATGCTTGTACCAATCTGTAACAGCTGTGTATCAGACCACCCTCTGTCTTACATCCTCACTACGAAATTCTTAGTTCTTAACTCAAAGGACTGAATTGTCTTCCACCTGTATCTCACTTGCTTTAAACAAAGGAATCAAAAGGGATAAATGTTATATAGTTATAGATAATTGTTATATTTTGTATTTAAGTCAACATTGTCCACATTAATTATATCATATTAAATTGGGCCAGTTTCAGAGGGCAAATAACTCATCTGGCACCCGCATTAAAGGGTGAAAATAAAAATATTAGACTATTTAAATTTTTCCTTCCTCACAAATATCATAATTTATAGTAAATTTAAAGTGTAGAAATACTTGAGTAGAAGAAAATCTAAAATTTGAATGATTAGCACCATCCCAGGGTAACTTTGAGGCTTTTGTCCAACCTGACTCTTGGTGCTGACAGTGTCCCTATCTTCTGATTAAGGTTGATGTCTCTTCCATATCTAAAGATTACTGAAATAATGAAGAGCATTTTCTATGCATTTATGGAAAATGAGATATTTACATAACAGATGCCAGTAATCAATTTTATAAATATGCCAGGATTTCAATCCCCAGTCTTCCACTCTTATCTGATCATCTTGAGCAAATTACTCCTCCACCCCATACTTCAGTTTCTTTGTTGAAAATGATATAATTCCAGTGTCACTGGACTCTTGCCAGTACTAAATAAAGTATACTTAAAATGCACTGAACAAAGTAGACATTCGGTCAATGAGTTGCTATTCTCTCTCATCTACCAGCCCTTGGAATCGGTAGGCATTTGGTGAATTAGTGAATGAAGGTATGTGGGAATAAATGGCCAAGGATGGAGAATGTCTGGCCCACGGGTCATATGAGGCCCACAAAATCCTTTGGTCTTTCTGCCAAGGCAGTTGCAGGCAGGCATCGAAATTCAATAAATCTATAGCAGGTTAATTTTTAAGTTGATAATTTTGTATGGCCTGCAAATAATGTTATAAATATCCAAATGGCCCTTGGCAGAAAAGGATTCTCCATGCCTGTGAGCCTAGAGCAGAATCCCATGACATTTCCAGATCTGCCCTGCCAGGGCCGGCGCTCAAGAGTCACGGTGCAATGTCTTTTCAGTTCCCCTCTCCTTCTGTGTACTCAGGTGAATGGCCTCTGCTTATCTAATTTCCACACAGTACAACAAAACCTTCTCCACAAAAGGGCCTGGAGGGATAAAAAGGGACCCGAATGTGTGCAAAGAGAAGACCTCCTTCAGAAATGCCACCATATATCACCAGTCTTTTTTGGGGACTCACGGGGAACTTTGTTTTGATGCCTTTTGGTGCGAATTCTGGTATTTCCCCCTGTAAGTGGTATTTCAAAGCTGACAGCTCCAGCTGTCCAGCAGTCCTCCCTCCAATGACTCCTGCCCAACAGATGGTACAAGTGGCTTGGCATCGATTCTCTGGATCTGGGCTAGGGGAGCAGCTCTGCCAGCCTGCTGATAGTTTCTTTGAAGTTGTTCATTCTGGCAACAGGAGAGAGCTGATAGCACAGCCTTGGCCAGACAAAAAGAAATTAAACAAGTTTAAGAGTTTGTATGGAATACAGGGCTTCATGTCCGTCACAGTGCCTACAGTTATTTTCCACTGGTAATGTCTTTTTTTCAATCAATAGTATCTGTTAGGGGCATATCACTGGCTCACATGAGAATGCTAATGCCTGAAATTAAAATAAGCCCATTAATATTGCTCAAACATTAGAAAGAACTCTGGGCTGAAAGTCAGTGCACCGAGATTCCATTCTCTTTTTTTTTTTTTTTTTTCTCAACCCTGGCGAAAACATCTCAAGCAATCGCAGCCAAGTCAATGATGCCATTTGGCCCTGAGATGCTACACTTGAGAGTATCTTCCTAGCTTATCTCACAAGGTGATTTTAAGGAAACCCACCATGAATTTGTAAGCGTGATGCAACTATTGTAAAGAACAACACAGTGAGCCTCCATCACAAGCAGGTATGAACTCCTCAGTGAGTGTGGATTTACATGGATTTAGGCTGTTGGGAGAACTAGTACAGGACTGGGTATTCTGGAACCAGGGACTCTCATCAACTCATATTTACCAATTTTCCCCCATATACTGGAGCTATATTAATTCCATGGTCTTAGAAAATTTGCAAAAATCTTGGATTGATCTATAAAAAGAACTTGAACAAGTTTAGGAATTAGACGGTTTTTTAAATTGAGTTTGCCACTCTATCAAACCAGTCCTTACCATCAATATACTAGAATCTATGATTAAAGCTAGTTAAAACAATTACTGTTATCAGGCAATTATAGCTTCCAAGACTGCAGATTTAGAACACACATGTCTGTATCCTCAACTCTGATACAAAGTCAGCCTGAAATGGAATGGCTCTGGATACAGATAGCCGATGGAGGAGCATAATCTCCATGGACTTCCCTATAATCCAGTTTCTAATTTTACCGCACAGTGTGAGAAACAGAATTACTGAAATTAGCTTAGTTCTAATGCTACGGGTCTATATTTCCCAGGAACTTTCTAGAATGTCTCATGTAAGTAAATACTCACAACCTACAAAATCAAAATTTTCATTCCAATAGCTCACCATCAAACAAGACGGGTAAGGTCCTTAATCTTTTATCCTTCTCCTTACCAAAATAAAATTTTCTGAAAATAATTTCTTTCATTTTCCTTTTCACTAAAAATTCCTTGTTAAGGAAACAGAATACTGAAGTCAAATGGCTCATTCACCCCACGCTGAGTCTTTTCAATGACTAAATTTACTCGAGATTTCAGAGTTATTGCAATGTGCAAGGTATCAGATCAGCCCAAACTGAAGGCAGCAAGTTCCTGGTTTTCCTTTGTCTTCCAAATGAATTTGAGTCACCTTGCCAGGCTTTGGTCTAATTTATTCACCAAAACTGGGAAAATATTTCTAAGGCAGCTGTTTAAACTAACAGAAGCTGTGCATGGTTTCCACTAAAATTTGATGAGAAAAACAGAAACTCTCTAGATATTCTGAGATCTCAGGAAATCCAGAGCCTCAGGATAATAAGGAAGTTGCCACTGGTGATCTTGCCTGCCTGAACCATCAGAGGGAGGATTCTGAGCAAATGCCCCCAAATCCAGGCAAACCCTGGGTCTGCCGTCTGCTGACGCCCATGTGCCTGACCTGAGAGGTCTCTTCCTTTCCATTTCCAATCTTCATGATAGCCTCTAGTCAGTAGTTTGTATGCAAAATCTTTCAAGCAATGCATTCTGGAAACAGTCACCTTCAGGTTGCACAGAAGGAACCTCAAACTGACCGAAGACGTTCTTACAGCATGCCTGTTCTCTTTATCTAGATCCAAGGAAGCCAAATGAAAGAGCACGAGGCAGATCTACTCAAGTGACTATTGTCTGGTCTTCTCTTGAAAACACTTTTAAGAGCTCTAACTATTCCAGGAAGAAGCTGCTATGTAGAATATTTGGCAGTAGGATCAAATACTGTTGCACTAAAAAAGCCCAGTGCTGTTCCTTTTGCAGAACATATGATGTCTTAGTTGGAAATACAAGACTTTTAATATTCTTAGCAGTATGGAGCATGTACTTCATGTCACAAATTTGCTAAAATTTCTCAAATTTCCAAAGTCACAACTTTTTTGTAATATATTTACTGTGCATTGTATGTAACAGCCAAGAAAATTGAGATTCAGAAGAGTTAATTGCCCAAGTCCTATAGCACACTAGAACAAAGCATACCACCAATTACGTTAGACTCCAAAGTTACTCTGACATGAGAGGAAGGCATGGTTGTATATTGAGAGTTAAATAATCAATAAGAAAACAAATGCTAAAAGAATTTAAAGGAATGGATAACAAGAAATTTCTATTGGATGGCCATCGACATTTTTCAGTCAGGAATAGTATTATCATTTTGCAAAAATTTGCTATTTGTAATGATGACAATTGCATAGTCTCACAAAATACAAATGTACGGGTCCTATAAATTATCTGCCTACGTATCTGCAGAATATGTTTAGACCCGGTGTAACTCTATTGCTTATCCCCCAAACAATTTATTAAGTATCTCTTTGAAACTCTTTACCTCTCATGCTAGCTAACAGCAACCTACTGATGTGAGACACAGATGTAAACCTGAGTTTAAAGGTTCCTTGAGAATTTCAATTAATTAGTATTGGTTGGTTGATTCTGGACCTATCCAACAGGAAACAAAATACTAACAACACTTCAGCAAGGGCTGTCCATTCACCGTCTGATGCTAACTGGGAACATAATGGCTCAATCCTTTCTGCCCTTAGATTAATGAAGCAAGCAAATGTATTACAAAGAATACTTTAATTCTTCTTGTTATTCTGATATGGATTCCTTGTGGCAGAACTAATTTGTAATGTGGAAAAACAAATGAAAAATCTACTATGTTACAGATTCTCATTCAAGAATTAACACTGAATATACCAAAAAAAAAAAAAATTGAAAGACAAGGCAATACTATTAACAATTTTATATTTTTAAAATCTTAGACAAAAATATAATTTTCAATTTGTTACCAGATTAAAAATAGAGAACACAAGATTAAAGAAATTTAATGAGATCAGGACACTATTAAGGAAGTTTTTTATGTTTCCTTCCTTAAGTATTGTAAGATATCCATATCCAACAGGTGTTGTAAAATGTTCAAGAGTTTTAATACACCCTGACTTCTGATTGAATTAATACAAACCCTTGAAATTGTTAACACAAATATCTTATTTCCATAAATCTCATGCACTAATGCTTAGATTACCTTGGTTTGGGCTGACCCAATGGAAAAGAGATCTAATTAATAAAGTACCTTTTTTCAGTGATCAAAAAAAAAAAATCAATAAGCCACAAGCTGAAGCCTCAATGGCTGCTTTTGAGGTAAAACGTCATCAGACTTACACATTGGGCTTGAATGCTTTCCTCCATCTCTGCTCTGGATGAAGAATACAAAAAGGAAGTTGTTTTAGATTTAGATGCTGATACTTAGTTCAGATGTTAGAGACGCTTAATTGCTTTTAAAATTGAATGGTGTGATTTTGGCTGTAATTTGTCATGGTGTCAGTTGAATACACAACCAGGTAGCCCGATTTTTTTACATTCCATGGAAACATATGCTCCAGAGACTTCAGCATCACCTTTGGGATCTCATGGCTCAGTAAGTAACACTCTTCTGATTGTAGGGTCAGAATGGATTTAAAAGTAAAGCCCAGGAAGCAGAGATGGAGACTCAAACAACAGTTTTATTACTGATAAAGCAGATTAGAGGTTGTGGCATTAAACCTGCATCCAAAGGCTTCCCAATAGCCCTTCCCTGAAGTAAACCCATCCACACCTGATGACATGCAGGAGTCCGTGTTTTTTCCAACCTTTGGAGTTCAACTGAGTTCAGGTGGGAAAAGAATAAAAGTCAAAGAAATGACTCCTAAAAACAGATGGAAAGGGCTGGGCTGACTTTCCCCACACACGGCCATCAGGGAAGCCAAGTGAGCCATGGGCCAAAGTGGAAGGCACACGATGGCATCCGAGACCCTCCACGTGGGAAATGAGGAGCACAGGTTCTCTATTAGAGAAATTTCACTTAGAATGATCCATGAGCCTACATGGCTCCAAGCTTAGGAGCGTTCATGGTCCCTTGCTTATTAAACACACATGTGTCTTCCCCTGCAAACAGTACACACAGATAACGTGTACTCCATAATTGCACGTTACCCCTTCTTCTCAATGTAGCATCTGGAGCCCACAGTAAAGGCACAGAGTCCTGTCTTCTCTATAGAGCATTTTAACCTATGGCTACAGATGAATAAACAGAGAAGTTTGATATATACATAGATATAAAAATAACAAAAATGGCATCAAGCAAACATTGTGATTTACACTTCTTTTACTTTTTAACAAAAAGAAGTTAATACTCCATGTGTGGATGATAGCAAGGCTGGTTAGTAGCTGTGCACCTAGCTATTTTCCTCCTCTAAACTGTGTTATGAATCACAAACATTCAGCCTTGGGTGCCACGTCCCACATTTTTCATCTGGGTGAGCACTGTGCACGTGCCATCATGTGAATAATTAGGCTCACTTGATATAGCCAGCTCAGGAATTTTGGATTTTTCAATTTGTAAAGATCTAAAATACTTACGATTAAATATTTTTGAAGAAACTTAAACTAATTTTTGAATAGTCATTATTGTGCTGGGGACAAGCTTCCCTCCATCTTTTAGTGGTGGGAAATGCAAAATGAGTTATTTAACCTCTTCAATTATGTAGAGTATTTTAAGATATGCAAAATTAAATTATAAATGATTATTCAGTAACATCAAAAATTCATTATGAGATCATGACTTAATCATCGTGCACAGTCGCCTAATCCATTGCAACTCAAACTGACTTGCAGTTCAGCCCATAACATTCTTCAGGGACCACAGATGATGCTGCAGTCCAAAACCCGGTCAGAGGGAATAAAATGGATACCAGCATTTTCCTGTTTACTCCCCTTAACAGTCCTTAAACAAGAAAGGAGGAAGAACCTTTCTCCATCTCCTCTATGCTGATCCTCCATTCCAGGGGATCCCCACAGCGGGGACTGGAATTCAGCACTAAGATGCTCTGGGAGCCTTAACTCAGACGTGTCACAATTAGAGTAATCTAGGTGTGTTCTATCTGTAGAACATTCCATCACTGGCTTCCCCTATCCTGCAAGTCCACAGATTACAAAGTGACGGATTAAATGTTTGTCCCCCAAACTGCTGAAAGCCATCCCTGACAAAGAGCAAGATCAGGAGGCTTGCCTGATGAGTCAAAGGGATGCAGAGTGTGAAAGTGCTTCCTGGGGCTCAGAGAATAAACAGGGATAGAAATCCAAAGAGAAACAACATAACTGTTACCAAAATTTCATTAAAAAGCATTCTCCAACGATGACCAGGTAAAGTTAATGAGGAGTAATGTACCGAATATGGAAAATAAAGTTTGCAGTTGGACAGAATTAGACATGAATTTCAGCTCCTACACCAATGGACTATATAACCTGAGACAAATTTCTTAGTTTCTCAAAGTTTTAATTTCCTCAATGGAAAACTGCAATACCAACCATTTTATGATTGTGGTGAAAAGAAACACAACTACTTAGGAAAACTACCTGTGCTGTCAAAACCTCCATAAACACCTCCTGCTCTTACTGTTGTATTCATCCTAGTGTAGCTTTTGTCATGAATATAGACAAGTGCTTGAATTCAGCAGCAACATATGAACATCCACCACCACTTATGCTGTCAAGGCCACGTACAGAGGGAGGAGAAGGAACAGGCCCCGACGAGGCCAGTGAGAACGGCCTACCTCCTGCAAGGAACATTCTCCCCGTGTCGTTGAGAATTGCCTGGATACTGCGGTAGTTTTTAAAAATGAAACTAGCTTTCAGTTCACTGGAATTCCCTACAGTTCGTGTACCCTTTGATGGGCTGTCCCCAAAGGAAAGTTCCCATCACTGCGTCTGCCCTCTGCGTCCCTACTGCTCTTATACTAACGACGTTTGAGACCCACAGAGCACAAGCAGCCATCTAACGTGACACAGAATCATTTTAAAGCTTTTTTCCTTACAATTCTACATTTTCCCACTTTCTTCCAGGTCATTCGCCCCCTCATAACTTTTTTGATTTGTGGGTCTAGATCTGATTTTAAATTTGGTTTTCTTCCAAAATCTAAATTAACACAAACAAAACCCATTCGCCTTCAGAGATACCTCATGTGGAAATTATCAACAAATCTAGTGAGTTCACTTCGAAGGGTTTTGACTTTTTCTGTTTCTGCCTCTTATTCCAGTCTCCTGGCCTCCACCTGCTCTTGAGAGGTTCTGTGGATAATTCCAGAGATGCAGCAAAATGCTTGCCCTGGATACCGTGAGACAGAGTCGAGCCACGTTTCTGTCATCTCCCACCTTAAAGTATTGCTTCCTAATTCTTCTCAAAAGGAAAAAAAAAAATACCAGGGATACCTTTCTGCCCTCCAGCTGTGGAGGGAAGTGAAGCTGAACAATGGTGGAATTCTTCCAGACGATTTCTCCTTGGGAGAAACAATGGATCGATCATCGTAAGTTTCTTTCAGGATGTGTATTGCGAATCCACTCTAACTGAAGTCAGACAAATTGCCATTTATCACCAACCCAAGGATGTAAAATGGTGAGACTCGAACACAGAGCACACACTCTCCACTCTGCACATGAAAGCAGTGCAGATAAACTAGATAATTATGCATGCCCAAACAAGGGTTGTTGCTGCAACCAGACACCGTCACGCTCCATGGTTGACTCCTCGGATTTCTCAGTGCCGAAGCTCAGTATTGTGTTTTGTGCCCTGATGGTCCTAAATGAATAGTCTGTTCACTCTATCAAAGGGAGCTTTCCTATTTCATTAAAAAGATCTTATTCAATCCAAAAGAACTTTCCTCACCTCCACCTTCTAGGCCAGAGGTGAGAGGGAACACTTAACTACCAGTTCCAGACCACCTAAATGAAGATGTTCACAGAAAATTCTACAATAGAGATTATCTCTACTGAAATCTTATGCTATGAAACAGACCTCCCATCACAGGTACATGTAAGACATAAGCTACAATTTAGAACCCAAAGCTTGAAAGGTCTAAAAATATTTCTGCTTCCCCAATCTATTTCCTCTGATCACTTTTCTATAAATAACTAAAGCCATGTGTTCTGTCCAGAAGCACATCTAACCGACATCTCCTTTCTGCTCAGAACAGCTTGGGAGTACCAGCGATTATTTACTTAAGGCAAAAGGACATATGCTTAGTAACATTACTTGGGGATATTGCTTCATAAGTAAATATAAAGATTCTGATGAGGGACTTTAAAATGCTCTGTTTGCACTCAGTTTCAAAACTGATTAGCCATGGGGCCACCTTGTGGCAAAGTTGAGCCACCACTGGGGATTTCTGGGACAAATCTAAGTGCCCACTTGAGTCTCGGCTAGTCTGCTTCCCATCCAGCTACCTACTAATGTGCATCCAGGGAAGCAGCAAATGATGGCTCAAGTACTTGAGTCCCCTCCACCCACGTGGGAGACCTGAACAGATTGTTGGCTCCTGGCTTCAGCCTGGCCCAGGCCTGCTATATAGTAGCCACTGAAGGAGTAAACCATGGAGATGGAAGCCATCGCTCTTTCCAACTCTGTTACCCTTTCAAATAAAGTCTTTGAAAGACAGTTCTCTGGGGCCGGCGCTGGGCGCAGTGGGTTAACGCCCTGGCCGGAAGCGCTGGCATCCCATATGAGCGGTGGTTTCAGTCCTGGCTGCTCCACTTCTGATCCAGCTCTAGATTAGTGAAAGATGGCCCAAGGTCTTGGGCCCCTGCACCCGTGTGGGAGGCCTGGAAGAAGCTCCTGGCTCCTGGCTTTGGATCAGCGCAGCTCCAGCCATTGTGGCCAACTGGGAAGTGAACCATCGGATGGAAGACCTTTCTCTCTCTCTCTGCCTCTCCTCTAACTCTGACTTTCAAATTAATAAATAAATTTTTTTAAAAAGACAGTTCTTATTATTTAACTGATACATTAAAAATATAATAAAAAGCAACTTTTTAAATAAGTATTGAAACTTCATAGTAAAAGTTATTATAAAAACATAAAATCCAAATCTCAGAGACATAGGAACCAAAACAATGGAAGCATCAGTAAAACACACTCTCACCTGCAAGTCTAATTATTTGATCGACCCTGCAGCCAGCAAAGACACAGTGGCATGGAAATTGCATGAGCAAGGGAAGCAACACACACAGCACAATAGCCTCCTTCCAGGGAGCAGTTTGGATTCAAATCCAGGCAACAGTAAAGGGAATCCATTACCACTGGTTATCACTGGATGGTCCAATCTTTGGCTGTGTCTGTTTGTGGGTTTCAGAAAAGTGTTTCAGGCCTGAAATTGGTAGCTGATGTTTTCATTCCAAGCATTGGATGCTACTTGGTAAACAGCTTAAAATAATTTTATTTAAAAGAATAGAGAATGAAATACTTACACAGTATCTTTAAGACAACTGTTTTAGAATATGAGGCTTCCCTCAACGAAGTCCTATACACACACACTGAACTTTCTTCCTACTCAATCAGCAGTTCTGTTAAGCATATCACAACCAGAAATCTTGAAACAAGAGGCAAACTACCTTATTTCTGAATCCTTTCCCTCAAGTGGTATAACCTCTTGAAGTCATTTTAAAAGTAAACATCGACTTGGTGCTTTAAGGTAGTATTGTGAAAGCTTTTTTGAAATACGCAAAACCAGCACAGGCAGGCACCGCGGCTCAATAGGCTAATCCTCCGCCTGTGGCGCTGGCACACCAGGTGCTAGTCCCGGTCGGGGCGCCGGAGTCTGTCCCGGCTGCCCCTCTTCCAGGCCAGCTCTCTGCTGTGGCCCGGGAGTGCAGTGGAGGATGGCCCAAGTGCCTGGGCCCTGCACCCCATGGGAGACCAGGAGAAGCACCTGGCTCCTGGCTTCAGATCAGTGCGGTGCGCCGGCCGCAGTGCGCCGGCTGTGGCGGCCATTGGAGGGTGAACCAACGGCAAAAAGGAAGACCTTTCTCTCTGTCTCTCTCTCTCACTGTCCACTCTTCCTGTCCAAAAAACAGAAAACTGTTGTGGCAGAAAGAGAACCTTTCCAGAGCACATGCATTGAAGCTTAAAAGGCCTTAGATTGAAGCTTGGAGCCTCTTTCCTAAGAACATTTAGTTTGACTGTTCCCCCAAAGGCAGTGCAGAACACTTCAGGAGATACCACTGGCATGGGAGAATTTATGAATTACAATGGCCAGAAGTACTGGCTTGAAAGTTAAACTAGGGTCACTTTAGCTCCACCATGTGAGGCTATATGGCATTGAGTCTCAATGTTGTCACTTGTAATTGGGGGAAAAATATCTTCCAGGTTTGACTTAAAGATTACATTAAATAGTACTCAGTACTTGCATATAATAAAGTCTACAAATGGTAGCTGTTCTAATTGTGATTATTAGTACAATGATTAAAACATTACATATTTTTTGTTTCTCAAAGTATGGCTGATTAAATACTCTGAATCATGGTTTCAACAGAATCAATTAAAATTCCATGTAAAATACAACAGTTTTTTTAAAATGTATCATTAAGCAAGCATGAAAATTAAGAATCCAAAAAGCCTTCAACAGAATTACACACAGAGAGGTAAAAACTGCTATATCTGGCATTCACCTAAGGATCTCTGCTGAATTCAAGAAATTGAAATGCCTACTGACAGGTTTCTGGAGCTAGGGAGAAAGGAAAAAGGCCAGCACTCTCATTATGTGGGGAACTTAGGATGAGACTCTCCAAAAAGCTAGAAACTACTAACTGGAATTTTGGCATTAAACAAAACTAAAAGCAGGAATAAACTATACTTCCTGTAAAACTCTAAAATTCTCAAAAGGAAATTTCATTTACTTTGTTTTGATACTGGACTTGGGTGACTCAAAGGACTGATGGCAACTTTTCTGCATAAAATTCACTTGCAATACAAACTTCAAGTGATTTCTACACATTAAGTTCCAACTCAGAATCAAAAATCACTAAGGATGGCCGGCGCCGTGGCTTAACGGGCTAATCCTCCGCCTTGCAGCGCCTGCACACCAGGTTCTAGTCCCGATTGGGGCGCCAGATTCTATCCCGGTTGCCCCTCTTCCAGGCCAGCTCTCTGCTGTGGCCAGGGAGTGCAGTTGAGGAAGGCCCAAGTGCTTGGGCCCTGCACCCGCATGGGAGACCAGGAGAAGCACCTGGCTCCTGCCTTCTGATCAGTGCGGTGCGCCGGCCGCAGCGCACCGGCCGCAGCAGCCATTGGAGGGTGAACCAACGGCAAAAGGAAGACCTTTCTCTCTGTCTCTCTCTCTCACTATCCACTCTGCCTGTAAAAAAAAATCACTAAGGAGGGACTGGTGCTGGGGTACAGTAGGCTAAGCTAGGCTAATCACACACCTGTGGCACCAGCATCCCATATGGGTGCCAGTTCATGTACCATCTGCTCTTCTTCCGATCCAGCCCTCTGCTTATGGCCTGGGTAAGCAGTAGAAGATGGCCCCAGTGCTTGGGCCCCTGCACCCTTCTGGGGAAACCCCGAAGAAACTCCTGGCTTTGGATTTGACCAGCTCCAGCCATTGTGGCCATTTGGAGAGCCAACCAGTGGATGGACGACTTCTATCTCTGCCTTGGTCTCTCTCTTTAACCCTACCTTTCAAATAAATAAAATCTTAAAAACAAAAGTTAATAGCTTAGAATTTCCTGTAATATTAAAAAGCAGTCATTCTCCATTTTAAGAACATTAAGAAATGTCAAGAAAAGTAAACAAACCCAGAAGATGACACATCATGCTCAAGCTATAAAGCAAGTAGAGAAGGAAATCTTTAAAGAAATCAAGCAGAAAAAGATAAATTACCTACAAAAGGCAGACAATTATATTGGAAGCTAACTTCACCACAGAAACGAGAAGAAAAAAACGTAATGTCTGGAATATTATTTTGGTGTTGCCAAGATGAAAAAAGCTGCCAACTTAAAATTTTGTACTCAGTAGAACTGTCACACAAGAATGGGACTGGAAAAATGACATTTTCAGAACAAGCAAGTTAACACGGGAATTAAATTTTGAAAGTTACACCTCAGGGAGAAGGATGATGACCCCAGATAGAGAGCTGAGGTTAACAAAAAAGAATAATGAACAAGCATGCTGGTAAATATGTGAGTAAATCTAAACAAATACTGAGCATAAAATGTCAAGTGTATAGCTTAACATGAATTATGGATCTCATGTAAGTAGGAGGAGGGTGAGCAGAGTTAAAGTATTCTTGTATTACCTGATGTAAGGTTGCCAGATTTAGCAAACTAAAATGCATTTTAATTTGTCACTCATCTAAAATTCAAATTGAATTGGCTATTCTATATTTTATCTGGCAACCCTCAATTAATTGTTGCAGAGGAAAGAAAATATATTGTTAATTCTAAATATGCAAAACCAGTATATTATAAAAATCAACTGATTTAATTGGTCACCACCTTTACAGCCTGAGAAGATGGTATGACAATTTTAATAATGAAATTCATCATTTATTAATTATTGACTTCATAACAGGAATAGAATAGGCAGTGGTTTTCATCTGATTTAAAGTATTATAAAGAAGAAGATTAGGTCCCAGATGGCTGAACAGGGAATAACCGCTCCGCTCAGTCCCAGAAAGATACCAGAAAAAGAAAGGAAGGAACATGGTCGCAGGGGACTGATTGAGATAAATTATCAGTGGAAAAGGGATAGCACAGAACAGAGACTGTGGCAGCAAGGAGAGAGGACAGACACACTGCCTCCAGCCACTCCTGCATCTACAAGGCTAGCTACAGGCTGGGAAACACCACTTTCCCAGGGCATGGTGCAAAGAGGCTGCTGTGGCGCCTGCCACCGGAACTTTGAGGAGGAATTCCACAGGACCACTGGCTTCATGACCAGCCTGGGGATCTGGTGGGAGTTGGGCAACTACTTTGCTCCATGGAGTAAGGTGACACTGGCTTCCTCCCCTCCCTCTAAGTGCCAGATTCAATCTGCTGAGGTGGATTTGCAGCTGAACTGTGTCCTGAGTCGGGAACAGTTCACAGGTCTACCACTACTGAAGGCTGCCAGGGTTGGGATGGGGCAGCTTGCATGATGGTACCCTATTATTGTGGCAGTTCTGAGCTTAGGCCATGGAGCTGAGGTTGTGTTGGGGTTTCTGTACAACTGACCGGTCTGACTATGGAAATGCTGTATGCTGGGGTCAGATCTTTTGGAGGGCTCAAGGGACACACTGTGGAGTGGGTCAGTGCTCTGTATGGTACAGGTGTCTGCATGTGTGGGGTGTACAGGCACCACAAGATCACTCTAGGCTGAGAACCCCTGCTTCACCCTGACAGGCTAAAGGACTGAGACTGTGAACACCATATTTGGTGCCAGCATCCCCGCCCCCAGTAGCCTACAGTCAAAGGTGCTCCAAATGCCCAACTTGTGCGTCACTCTGGATACCTGCACCACCCACAAATGGTGGCCAGAGCTCACTGGCCACACCCAGTACACTCCCCTGGAAGCAAAGTATAAGCCCTAGGCACTCCAAGTCCTTGAGGTACATTTCCAGGCAATAAAGCTTCTATCTTTTTTTAACTTTTATTTAATAAATATAAATTTGCAAAGTACAGCTTAGGGATTACAGTGCCTTTTTCCCCCCATAACTTCCCTCCCATCTGCAACCCTCCCATCTCCTGCTCCCTCTCCCACTCCATTCACATCAAGATTCATTTTCAATTATCTTTTATACAGAAAATCAATTTAGTATATATTAAGTAAAGATTTCAACAGTTTGCACCCACGCAGAAACACAAAGTGTAAAGTACTATTTGAGTAGTAGTTATAGCATTAATTCACATTGTACAACACATTAAGGACAGAGATCCTACTAGAGGAGATATTATCAAGAGATTCCCCCAGGTACACAAAAATCAAATCAGAAACACAGACACACACACACACACACAAATGAATAAGGCAATATGTCTCCACAAGGAACATACTATAGTCAAACTTTCAAAAGTGCAACTATATAGAATATCCTAAAATTTGCAAGACAGAAATACCAAATCAAATTTAAATAAATTTCCATCAGATCGACAGCATATTTCTCAACAGAAACTTTAGGGTCCAGGAGAGAATGAAGAAATATAATCCAAGTCCTAAAAGAAAAGGAACAGCTACCCTATTATTTTACCCAAAGAAGTTCCCATTCATAAACCAAGGTGAAATAAAGACCTTCCAATAGTAACCAAAATTAAAAGAATTTGTCACCACCTGTCCAGCCTTACAAGTGATAATTAAGGACTTGCATCACACAAAACCAGAGAAAGGCAATGAGCATAATCAAACAATGTGAAGGCAGAAACCCTCCTAGTAAAACAAAGATTCAAAAACAAGAAAAATAAAAACAAATAGAAGTATTGAGAGGAAGGCAAAACAAAGTCATTACTTATAAATAATAACTTTGAATATAAATGGTGTAAATTCTCCAATTAAAAGATACAGACTATATGAATGGATTAAAAAACAAGACCTGTCTATCTGCTGCCTGCAAGAAACATACTTCACCAATAAAGAAACACACAGAATCAAAGTTAAAGTGTGGAAAAGATACTCCACACAAATGGAAGTCAAAAACAAGTAGGAATAGCTCTACTGAGACAAAATAGACATTAACACAGTAACTGGAAAGAAAAATTATGTAGTGATTACAGGATCATTCAATAACAAGATGTGACTGTAGTGAATAAACAGGCACCAAAAGCTAGGGCATCCAGTTCTATAAAACACGTTAATGGATCTAAACAGAGATGTAAGCTCCAATTCAATAGTAATTGGGGATTCAACATTTCACTTCCATAAATGGACAGATCAACCAGACAAAAAATTCAGAAAAACAGAGATAATCCACACTATAGTCCAAATGGACATACCACATATCAACAGAACATGTCATCCCACGGCAGAATACACATTCTGTTCATCAGTTAATGGAACATCCTCTAGGATAGACCATGTAGTAGACCATAAAATAAGTCTAAGCAAATTCAAAACAATTGAGCAATTGAATTTGAAATTCAAATCAATTATCTTTTTAAGAACACAATGGAATGAAACTGGAAATTAAACAAAATAAACTCTAGAAATTATATAAATATGTAGAATGGAACAACAGTGTGCTCCTCAATGTACAGTGGATCATAGAAGAAATCAAAAGGAAAATTTGAAAATTCCTTAAGGGCCCGGCACTGTGGCTTAAAGCCCTGGCCTGAAGCACTGGCATCCCATATGGGTGCTAGTTCTAGTCCTGGCTGCTCCTCTTCCAATCCAGCTCTCTGCTATGGCCTGGAAAAGCAGTGGATGATGGCCCAACTCCTTGGGCCCCTGCACCCATGTGGGAGACCCGGAGGAGGCTCCTGGCTTCAGAAAGGCGCAGCTCCAGCCGTTGAAGCCATTTGGGGAATGAACCAGTGGATGGAGGACCTCCCTCCCTCCCTCTCTCTCTCTCTGTGTGTGTGTGTGTGTGTGTGTACTCTGATTTTCAAATAAATAAATCTTTAAAAATAAGTAAATAAAAAAATAAAAATTCCTTAAAATACATAAAAACAAAAATACAACATAGCAATACTTATGGGATATGACAAAAGTCTTAAGGGGAAAATTTATAAGAGTCCCTGTATCAAAAAATTGGAAACATATCAAATAAATGATTTAACAATAAAACTTTAGGACCAGAAAGAACAAGTCAAACCCAAAATTATTAAAAAGAAAGAAATAATAAAATTGAGGAGTAAATTAAATAGAAATAAAAATAAATACAAAAGATCAGTGAAATACCCAAGATGGCAGATAGGGAGGGCGGGCACTAGTCCGGGAAAAGATAGTTTAATAAAAGTGGAGTTACTGTAGCCTCAGGAAAAGACTCAAGAAAAAAACTGCAGAGGAAACACTTCCGGATCTAGTGGATGTGACACAGAGGACCTACAAGGAGCCCACCGCGTGGAAGCCCCGCCGCAGGAGCCGAGCCGCAGAATCTCGCCGGCGCGGGAATGGGAGGTAAGACAAAAACCTCAGAAACCCGAGACATTGGCGGAGAAAGGCAGAGGCTGAGGCCCCACTTGGGCAAAGTTTACCAGCCTGACTGGAGGAGAGAAAAAAAAAATGAATAAATAAGGGGAACCAGCACGGACACTAGCCACTCTCTCCACTCACCTTACAAAGCCTAGCAAGACAAAGAACAGGCGCCATTTTACATGTGTAAAGTGGCAACCGCGAGTAGCCAGGCAGAAAAACTTGACTCTGGTTGGGAGAAATAACAGGAGGTTAGAATCTAGCCAAAGCAGGTGAGCTAATGATCTGAAACTGAAAATCTGAGGGGGGTGGGGGGAGCGAACTCACCGAGTACACAAACTCGGTAACTTTGGGACTGTGGCGAAACTTGAGAACACATTGAGGGCTGCATAAACTCTTTGTGTGGTCCCAGGGGTAGATCAAACGAATACTCACAGAGGCCAGATTTCAACTACCCTCAATTCCACTCAGCTGTGTAGAATTACTTCCCAACTGAGTCAAAAAAAAAAAAAAAAGAGAGAGAGAGAGAGAGAGATCCAGCAAGGAAGAGAACAATCTGGTTGAGTCACTTTTTGCACAGCCTTAAACCTGAAGAATAAAGCAGAGCTCTCTGGCCACACCCATCATAGCCTCTAAAGATCCATCAAAGCAGACAGCCCACTTAGAGGCATAGTATAACGAGAAAAAAACACCATAGCAAAAAAAAATAATAAAAATAAAAATAAAAAAAATAAATTATCTCCAATATGCCAAACAATGAATGCAGAAACGGAGGTAACAAGAGCAAGGAAGACACTATGATGCCCCCAAATGAACAAGACACCCCAATCCAAGATTATGAAGATGAAGAGATAGAAGAACTGCAAGAAGCAGATCTCAAAAAATTGATAAGAACATTAAGAAGTTCTCAAAAACAAATTCTTGAACTACAGAAATCCTTAATGGACAAGATAGAAAATCTGTTGCATGAAAATGAAACATTAAGGAGGAATCAAAATGAAATGAAACAACTAGTAGAACATGAAACTGCGATAGTGACAAGAAACCATAATGAAATGAAGAATTCAATAGATCAAATAACAAACACATTAGAGAGCCTTAAAAACAGAATGGGTGAAGCAGAAGAGAGAATATCGGACTTGGAAGACAGAGAACAGGAAAGGAAGCAGTGAAACCAAAGAAAAGAAGAGGAAATCAGAAATCTAAAAAATACTGTCAGGAATCTACAGGATACTATTAAAAAACCCAACATTCGGGTTCTAGGAGTTCCTGAAGGCATGGAGAGGGAGAAAGGATTAGAAGGCCTAAAAACTGAGATACTAGCAGAAAATTTCCCAGGTTTGGAGAAGGACAGAGACATCCTAGTACAGGAAGCTCATAGAACCCCTAATAAACATGATCAAAAGAGATCCTCACCACGACATGTTGTAATCAAACTCACCACAGTGAAACATAAAGAAAAGATCCTAAAAGGTGCAAGAGAGAAACGTCAAATTACTCTCAGAGGATCTCCAATTAGACTCACAGCTGACTTCTCATCAGAAACCCTACAAGCTAGGAGGGAATGGCAAGATATAGCCAAGGTACTAAGAGAGAAAAACTGCCAGCCCAGAATATTATATCCTGCAAAGCTCTCATTTGTGAATGAAGGTGAAATAAAGACCTTTCACAGCAAACAGAAACTGAAAGAATTCGTCGCCACTCGTCCAGCCCTGCAAAAGATGCTTAAAGATGTGATACACGCAAAAACACAGAAACACGGTCACCAATATGAAAGAAGGTAAAGAAAGGAAACCTCACAGCAAAAGATCACAGGATTCTCAAACTATATATTAGAAAATGTCTTTGGCAAATGACAGGGCAAAATTACTCCTTCTCAATAGTCACATTGAATGTTAATGGCTTGAACTGTCCAGTTAAAAGACACCGATTGGCTGATTGGGTTAAGGAACAAAACCCATCTTTTTGCTGCTTTTTGCTGCTTTCCAACAATGATGCATACAGGCTGAAAGTGAAAGGCTGGAAAAAGATATACCATGCCAACAGAAATGAAAAAAGAGCGGGAGTAGCCATCTTAATATCGGACAACATAAACTTTACCACAAAAACTGTTAGGAGAGACAAAGAGGGGCACTATATAATGATTAAGGGAGCCATTCAACAAGAAGATATAACGATTATCAATGTATATGCATCTAATTACAGGGCACCAGTTTATTTAAAATATATGTTAAGGGACTTAAAGGGAGACTTAGGCCCTAATACAATAGTACTGGGGGACTTCAATACTCCAATCTCAGAGATAGACAGATCAACAGGACAGAAGATCAACAAGGAGACAGTAGATTTAAATGACACTATAGCCCAAACGGATCTAACAGATATCTACAGAACTTTTCATCCTACACATAAAGAATTTACATTCTTCTCAGCAGTACATGGAACCTTCTCTAGGACTGACCACATACTAGGCCATAAAGCAAGTCTCAGCAAATTCAAAAGAATTAGAATCATACTATGCAGCTTCTCAGACCACAAAGGAATGAAATTGGAAATTAGCAACTCGGAAATCCCTAGAGCACGTGCAAACACATGGAGGTTGAACAACATGCTCCTGAATGAATAATGGGTCATAGAAGAAATTAAAAGAGAAATCAAAAATTTTCTGAAAGTAAATGAGGATAAAATCACAACATACCAAAACCTATGGGATACAACAAAAACAGTGTTAAGAGGAAAGTTCATATCAATAGGTGCCTACATCAAGAAATTGGAAAGGCACCAAATAGATGAGCTTTCAATGCATCTCAAGTATCTAGAAAATCTGCAGCAAACCAAACCAAACCCAGTAGGAGAAGAGAAATAATTAAAATCAGAGAAGAAATCAACAGGATTGAATCCAAAAAAAATTACAAAAAATCAGCCAAACGAGGAGCTGGTTTTTTGAAAAAAATAAACAAAATTGACACTCCATTGACCCAACTAACTAAAAAAAGAAAAGACCCAAATCAATACAATTAGAGATGAAAAAGGAAACGTAACCACAGACACTACAGAAATAAAAAGAATCATCAGAAATTACTACAAGGACTTGTATGCCAGCAAACAGGGAAATCTGTCAAAAATGGACAGATTCTTGGACACATACAACCTACATAAATTGAGCCAGGAAGACATAGAAAACCTAAACAAACCAATAACTGATACAGAAATTGAAACAGTTTTAAAGGCCCTCCCAACAAAGAAAAGCCCAGGACCAGATGGATTCACTGCTGAGTTCTACCAGACATTTAGAGAAGAACTAATTGCAGTTGTTCTCAAACTATTCAGAGCAATCGAAAAAGAGGGAATCCTCCCAAATTCTTTCTGTGAAGCCACCATCACCTTAATTCCTAAGCCGGAAAAAGATACAGCATTGAAAGAGAATTACAAACCAATATCCCTGATGAACATAGATGCAAAAATACTCAATAAAATTCTGGCCAATAGAATGCAACAACACATCAGAAAGATCATCCACCCAGACCAAGTGGGATTTAATCTTGGTATGCAGGGAAGGTTCAACGTTCGCAAAACAATCAACATGATACACCACATTAAAGACTGCAGAAGAAAAACCATATGATTCTCTCAATATACGCAGAGAATGCATTTGATAAAATACAACACCCTTTCATGATGAAAACTCTAAGCAAACTGGGTATGGAAGGAACATCCCTCAATACAATCAAAGCAATATATGAAAAACCCACAGCCAACATCCTATTGAATGGGGAAAAGTTGGAAGCATTTCTGCTGAGATCTGGTACCAGACAGGGATGCCCACTCTCACCACTGCTTTTCAATATAGGTCTGGAAGTTTTAGCCAGAGCTACTAGGCAAGAAAAAGAAATTAAAGGGATGCAAATTGGAAGGAAGAACTCAAATTATCCCTCTTTGCAGATGATATGATTCTTTATTTAGGGGACCCAAAGAACTCTTCTAAGAGACTATAGGAACTCATCGAAGAGTTTGGCAAAGTAGCAGGATACAAAATCAATGCACAAAAATCAACAGCCTTTGTATACACAAGCAATGTCACAGCTGAGGAAGAACTTCTAAGATCAATCCCATTCACAATAGCTAAAAAACAATCAAATACCTTGGAATAAACTTAACCAAGGACGTTAAAGATCTCTACGATGAAAACTACAAAACCTTAAAGAAAGAAATAGAAGAGGATACCAAAAAATGGAAAAATCTTCCATGCTCATGGATTGGAAGAATCAATTTCATCAAAATGTCTATTCTCCCAAAAGCAATTTATACATTTAATGCAATACCAATCAAGATACTGAAGACCTTCTTCTCAGATCTGGAAAAAATGATGCTGAAATTCATATGGAGACACAGAAACCTCAAATAGCCAAAGCAATCTTGTACAACAAAAACAAAGCCGGAGACATCACAATACCAGATTTCAGGACATACTACAGGGCAGTTGTTATCAAAACAGCATGGTACTGGTACAGAAACAGATGGATAGACAATGGAACAGAATAGAAACACCAGAAATCAATCCAAACATCTACAGCCAACTCATAATTGGTCAAAGATCCAAAACTAATCCATGGAATAAGGATAGTCTATTCAATAAATAGTGCTGGGAAAATTGGATTTCCATGTGCAGAAGCTTGAAGCAAGACTCCTACCTTTCACCTTAGACAAAAATTCACTCAACATGGATTAAAGACTTAAATCTACGACCCGAAACCATCAAATTATTAGAGAGCATTGGAGAAACTCTGCTAGATATAGGCACAGGCAAAGACTTCTTGGAAAAGACCCCAGGAGCACAGGCAGTCAAAACCAAAATTAACATTTGGGATTGCATCAAATTGAGAAGTTTCTGTACTTCAAAAGAAACAGTCAGGAAAGTGAATAGGAAACCGACAGCATGGGAAAAAATATTTGCAAACTATGCAACAGATAAAGGGTTAATAACCAGAATCTACAAAGAAATTAAGAAACTCCACAACATCAAAACAAACAACCCACTTAAGAGATGGGCCAAGGACCTCAATAGGCATTTTTCGAAAGAGGAAGTCCAAATGGCCAACAGACACATGAAAAAATGTTCAAGATCACTAGCAATCAGAGAAATGCAAATCAAAACCACAATGAGGTTTCACCTCACCCCGGTGAGAATGGCTCACATTCAGAAATCTAACAATAACAGATGCTGGAGAGGATGTGGGGAAAAAGGGACACTAACCCACTGTTGGTGGGAATGCAAACTGGTTAAGCCACTATGGAAGTCAGTCTGGAGATTCCCCAGAAACCTGAACATAACCCTACCATACAACCCAGCCATCCCACTCCTTGGAATTTACCCAAAGGAAATTAAATTGGCAAATAAAAAAGCCATCTGCACATTAATGTTTATTGCAGCTCAATTCACAATAGCTAAGACCTGGAACCAACCCAAATGCCCATCAACAGTAGACTGGATAAAGAAATTATGGGACATGTACTCCATAGAATACTATACAGCAGTAAGGAACAATGAAACCCGGTCATTTGCAACAAGATGGAGGAATCTGGAAAACATCATGCTGAGTGAATTAAGCCAGTCCCAAAGAGACAAATTTCATTTGTTTTCCCTGATCACTGACAACTGAGTACCAAAGGGGAAACCTGTGGAAGTGAAATGGACACTATATGAAACAATGACCTGATCAACTCTTGTCCTGACTCTTGATGTATAATGTAATACTTTATCCTTTTTAGTTTTTTTTTGTTGTTGTTGTTGTTGTTGTTCTAGTACTAGTGGTTGAACTCTGTAATTAACACACAATTATTCTTAGGTGTTTAAATTTTAACTGAAAAGTGATCCCTGTTAAATTTAAGAGTGGGAATAAGAGGGGGAGGAGATGTACAATTTGGGACATGCTCAATCGGACTTGCACCAAATGATGGAGTTAGAAATGTGCCAGGGGATTCCAATACAATCCCATCAAGGTGGCATGTACCAATGCCATCTCACTAGTCCAAGTGATCAATTTCAGTTCACAATTGATGACTCTGATAGGTTTAAGAGTCAAAGGGACCACACAAGACGAGTGTCTGCTAATACTAACTGATAGAATCAAAAAGGGAGAGAACGATCCATCATGGGAAGTGGGATACACAGCAGACTCACAGAATGGCAGATGTCCTAAACAACACTCTGGCCTCAGAATCAGCCCTTAAGGCATTCGGATATGGCTGAAGAGCCCATGAGAGTACTGTAGGCATGGAAAGCCAAGATACCATGGAAAAAAAAAAAAAAAGAAGACCTAAATGAAAGATCTCTGCGAGTGAGATCCCAGTGGAAAGAACGGGCCCATCAAAGATGGAAGTACCTTTCTCTGAAGGGAGGAGAGAACTTCCACTTTGACTATGACCCTATCAGAATAAGTTCAAAGTCAGCGAACTCTAAAGGCTTCCATAGCCTTGGCAACTCATGACTAGAGCCTAGGGAGATTACTGACGCCATAAACAAGAGTGTCAAACTGTTAAGTCAGCAACAGGAGTCACTGTGTACTTACATCTCATGTGGGATCTGTCCTTAATGTGTTGTCTAATGTGAAGTGATGCTATAGCTAGTACGGAAACAGTATTTTTACACTTTGTGTTTCTGTGTGGGTGCAAACTGATGAAATCTTTACTAATTATATACAGAATCTATCTTCTGTATATAAAGATAATTGGAAATGGAAAAAAAAACTGGTGCTATATTGGAAATGGCATAGAAAATTAATTTTTAAAAAATATCATGTAGGATCTCTGTCTTTAATGTGCTGTACACTCTTATTTAATGCTATAACTAGTACTCCAATGGTAGTTTTTTCGCTTTGTGTTGCTATATGGGGGCAAACTGTTGAAATCTTTACTTAATATATACTAAACTGACCTTCTGTATATAAAGAAAATTGAAAATGAATCTTGATATGAATGGAAGGGGAGAGGGAGCGGGAAAGGGGAGGGTTGCAGGTGGGAGGGAAGTTATGGGAGGGGGGAAGCCATTGTAATCCATAAGCTGTACTTTGGAAATTTATATTCATTAAATAAAAGTTTAATAAAAAAAGATCAGTGAAATAAACAACTTTGTAAAATAAGCAAATTTGATAAACCACTGACCCAACTAACAAAAGGGAGAAGACCCAAATTAATGATATTGGGGATGAAAAAAAGTTACAATTGACACCACAGAAATAAAAAGAATCCTGAAGAATTGTTAAAAACAGGTATATGCCAGATTAGAAAATCCAGAAGAAATGATAGATTTTTGGACAAATACAACTTACCATAATTCAGGCATGAAGACATAGAAAAACCTAAACAAATAACCAAGATTCAATCAGTAATAAAGAGCTTCCCAACAAAGAGAAGCCCAGGATCAGACAACATCAGTACCGAATCTTACCAAACATTTAAGAAAAAATTCATCCAATTATTATTAAATTATTCAAAACAATTGAAAGGTGGGGAACCCTTCCAAACTCATTCTTGAAGCAAGGATTGTCTTACTTTCAAACCAAGAAAGACATAACAAAATACTAGCAAATCAAACACATCAAAAAGGTAATCCACCCAATCCAACAGGGATTGATCCCATAGATGCAGGGATAGTTCAACATAGGCAAGTAAGAAGGCATGATGCATCCCATTAGCCAAATGAAGGGTCAAAAACCAGGTGATTGGGGCTGGTGCTGTGGCATCGTGGGTATAGACACTGTCTGCAGTGCTGGCATCCCATATGGGTGTCAGTTTGAGTCCCAGCTGCTCCACTCCCAATCCCACTCTCTGCTATGGCCTGGGAAAGCAGTAGAAGATGACCCAAGTCCTTGGCCCCTGTACCTTTGTGGGAGACCTGGAAGAAGCTCCTGGCTCCTGGTCTTCGCTTTGGATTGGCACAGCTCTGGCTGTTGCAGCCATTTGGGGAGTGAACCAGCATATGGAAGACACTCTCTCTCTCTACCTCTCTCTCTGTAACTGACTTTCAAGTAAAATAAATTTTTATTAAAAAAAAAAAGCCACAAGAATTTTTTAATGGATGCAGAGAAAAGCATTTGATAAAATAATCCTTTCATGATAAAAACCTTTAAAAAATGGGTGTAAAGCAATATACCTCAACACAATCAAGGGCATACCCACAGCCAGCATTATATTTAATGGAGAAAAGCTGGAAGCACAGGCCTTTTCTCACAACTGGTTTTCCATATATTCTGGAAGCTTTAGCCCAAGTCACTGGCAAGGAAAATAACTGCTGAGATAACAAATTGAAAAGGAGGAAGTCAAATTATCTGTCTGCAGAAAACATGATCCTTTATGTAGACTCCACTTATTAGATTCTTAGAACTTAGACTATTTGCTAAAGTTCTATGATATAAAATCAACACTAAAAAATCAATAGCATTCTTATATACAAACAGTGCTTTGGCTAAGGAAAAATGTGTAAAGCAGGCCCATTAACAACAACTACAAAAAAATTTCCTCCAAGGATGTGAAACATGAAATTACAAATGAAATTAATTAAATGTGCTAAGTAAAATACTAAAGCAATAAACTTCATTTATGAAATAAAATGTAATTACAATTAAAGTACAAAACATTAATGAAAGCAATAGAAGATACCAAAAAAAGATACAACCTACCATACATGTGGACTAGCAGAATTAGTATCATCAAAATGCCTGTACTACCCAAAGCAATTTATGTGTTCCACATCATTGCAAAATGTCAAGGACATTCTTCACAGACCTAGAAAAAAATCCTTAAAAATCACATGGAAAAAATAAAAACCTTGAATAGCGAAAGCAACCTTAGTAAAACCTAAGCTGGAGTCATTACAATACCAGATTTCAAGATATACTACTGGGTTGTTATAATCAAAACTGCCTGGTACTGGTAGAAAAACATACATGGAACAGAATAGATAGCCCAGAAATTAATGCACACATTAATAATCCACTAATCTGACAAATCAGCAAGCATTGTTCACTGGAGAAAAGAGTGTCTTCAGCAAATGGCATTGGGAAAATTTGATTTCCACATGTAGAAGTCTGAAACAATACCCCTGCCTCACACCCTGTGCAACAACCAACTCACAGTGGATCTAGGCTCTATATGCAAGACCAGAAACCATCCAATTACAACAGGAAAACATAGGGGAAACACTGCATGATACTGACATAGGCAGGGGCTTCATGGATAAGACCTCAGAAGCAGAGACAATAAAAGCAAAAATATACAAATAGGATTACCTCAAGCTAAGAAGCTTCTGCACAGCAAAGGAAACCATTAAAGTGAAATGGCAACATACAGAATGGGAGAAAATAATTGCAAGTTATGTATCCAATGAAGGATTAACATCTAGAATATGTAAGGACCTTAAAAACCTCAATAACAAAACAATCCAGTTAAGAAATAGGGGAAAGATAAAAACAGGTATTTTTCAAATGATGAATTACAAATTGTCAATCAACATGAAAGAATGCTCAGGATCACTAGCCCTCAGGGAAATACAAATGAAAACCACAATGAGGTATGGTCTCACTCCGTTTAGAATGACTACCATCCAGAATAAAAAGTTGCCCAGGATGTAGTGAAGAAGATACACTAATATACTGTTAGTGAGAATGCAAACTGGTACAACCATTATGGAAGACAGTATGGAGATTCCTCAGAAAAGTAAAAATAGACCCAGCATAGGACCCAGCTATTCCACTCCTGGGAATACCTCCAAAGGAATTGCATTTAGCATAGACAAGAGTTACCTGCACTTTTGTGTTTATAACAGCTTAATTCACAGTAGCCATGATATGAAATAAACCTGGATGTCCATCCCCTGATGACCAGGTAAAAAAAATGTAGGATATATATACGATGGAATAAAATTCTGATATTTCCAACAAAATAGATTTGACTGAAGACCATGCTAAGTGACATCAGCCAGATGCAAAAAGATAAATAGATATTTGCTCTTATTTGTAGTGGTTATTACATGGAGTAAGAAAGTTGTGTGGATGTCATATTATTTGGTCTTTTGTTATAAATAATGCTTCACTGGATCATACCATTCTACTCTTTCATGTTAGAAAAAGAAATGGGGGATATTCAAGGCTCTTGGGGTCCTTGTAACCCTTTGTTCTTACTCTGGGTGCTATGAGTCATCAGAAGGCAAAGACCCAGCTATACACTTACATGCATTTCTTGGTATGTATACTGTACTAAAATATTTGTATAAGTATTATGGAAATCTTAGCAAATGTCTTCTTCATGATGAAATTAAACAATAATTTTCTTCTGGATTGGAAAAGACACAAGACTGGTTTCTACCACCATTTCTATTTAACATTGTGTTAAAGAATCTGACCATTACAATAATGAGTAATATACTTGCCTGCCTTCTAGTAATTGCATACCTATTT